>NC_052157.1:63413702-64013702 GCF_902713615.1 Scyliorhinus canicula
AGGGTGAGGGGGAGGATTGGAGGTGAGGGAGAGAGGGATTGGAGGTGAGGGAGAGAGGGATTGGAGTTGAGGGTGAGGGAAAGGGATTGGAGTTGAGGGTGAGGGGGAGGGATTGGAGGTGAGGGAGAGAGGGATTGGAGTTGAGGGAGAGAGAGGGATTGGAGGTGAGGGAGAGAGAGGGATTGGAGTTGAGGGAGAGAGGGATTGACATTGAAGGAGAGGGAGAGAGGGATTGGAGTTGATTGTGAGGGAGAGGGAGAGAGGGATTGGAGGTGAGGGAGAGGGAGAGGGAGAGAGGGATTGGAGTTGAGGATGAGGGAGAGAGGGATTGGAGTTGATGGAGAGGGAGAGAGGGATTGGAGGTGAGGGAAAGGGAGAGAGGGATTGGAGGTGAGGGAGAGAGGGATTGGAGTTGAGGGAGAGGGAGAGAGGGATTTGAGTTGAGGGAGAGGGAGAGTGAGGGATTGGAGGTGAGGGAGAGAGGGATTGGAGTTGAGGGTGAGGGAGAGGGAGAGTGAGGGATTGGAGGTGAGGGAGAGAGGGATTGGAGTTGAGGGAGAGTGAGGGATTGGAGGTGAGGGAGAGGGATTGGAGTTGAGGGAGAGGGAGAGAGGGATTGAGTTGAGGGAGAGGGAGAGTGAGGGATTGGAGGTGAGGGAGAGAGGGATTGGAGTTGAGGGTGAGGGAGAGGGAGAGTGAGGGATTGGAGGTGAGGGAGAGAGGGATTGGAGTTGAGGGAGAGTGAGGGATTGGAGGTGAGGGAGAGGGATTGGAATTGAGGGAGAGGGAGAGTGAGGGATTGAAGGTGAGAGAGAGGGAGAGTGAGGGATTGGAGGTGAGGGAGAGGGAGAGGGATTGGAGGTGAGGGAGAGGGAGAGAGACATGTTTTAAGTAAGGATTACTCGTTCTAAGTATGATAACTTCAAGGAGTTATCCGGTTTATATTCCTCAGAGAGGTTAATTAACATATGTGCTGTAATTTAAATATTTCGCGAGCTAAATTTCCCCAGTTTAAATTCATATCAATTGATATTTAATCCTTGCATTTAGACAAGCTCACTGGATATTACTTTCCATGTTCCCCAGACACCATCAGCTCAATAAACACTTTCACACATACCTATCCAGCCAGACTCAGTGGGCCAAGGTTTTCCCAATAGTGTTAACTCACCCTGCTCTCCACTTACCCCACCCTGTCAATGAGTATATTCAACTGTGTGAGGTGGAGATTAACGATTCCAATCAATGTGAACCGGGGACTCAATGGGTAAAACCCCCACCTCAGGCAGAATAGGGAGTCCCATTGCAAAGCCTCAAACTCATGAGACAGACCAACATTCCCAGTGGCAGTACTGAGGGAGCGCTTCACTGTCAGAGGGTCAGTACTGAGGGAGCGCTGCACTGTCAGAGGGTCAGTACTGAGGGAGTGCTGCACTGTCAGAGGGTCAGTACTGAGGGAGTGCCCCACTGTCAGAGGGTCAGTACTGAGGGAGTGCTGCACTGTCAGAGGGTCAGTACTGAGGGAGTGCTGCACTGTCAGAGGGTCAGTACTGAGGGAGCGCTTCACTGTCAGAGGGTCAGTACTGAGGGAGTGCTGCACTGTGGGAGGGTCTGTACTGAGAGAGTGCCCCACTGTCAGAGGGTCAGTACTGAGGGAGTGCTGCACTGTCAGAGGGTCAGTACTGAGGGAGTGCTGCACTGTCAGAGGGTCAGTACTGAGGGAGCGCTTCACTGTCAGAGGGTCAGTACTGAGGGAGTGCTGCACTGTGGGAGGGTCTGTACTGAGAGAGTGCTGTACTGACAGAGGGTCAGTACTGAGGGAGTACTGCACTGTCGGAGGGTCAGTACTGAGGGAGTGCTGCACTGTCAGAGGGTCAGTACTGAGGCAGTGCTGCACTGTCAGAGGGTCAGTACTGAGGGAGTGCTGCACTGTCAGAGGGTCAGTACTGAGGGAGTGCCGCACTCAGAGGGTCAGTACTGAGGCAGTGCTGCATTGTCTGAGGCGCTGTCTTTCAGATGAACAATTAACCGAGGGCCCATCTGCGCTCTCGGGTGGGTGTAAAGATCCTGTGGTCAGTCTCTGGAAGAGATCAGAGGAGCAGGGGTGGGAGTTCTCCCCCGTGTCCTGGGCCAATATTTATCCCATAACCAACATCACTAATTACAAACAGGCAAAAACAGGCAAGTCCACTGCTGCTGAAAATGGGATCTTGCTGTGTACACATTGTCGACATATTTAGCTCCACAGATGAGAAACAGGTTTTGAAGCCTAGTTGAGGTAATATCGTACCTGACCCGTGTCCCCTCCCGCGTACCCGACCCGTGTCCCCTCCAGCGTACCTGACCCGTGCCCCCTCCAGCGTACCTGACCCGTGCCCCCTCCCGCGTACCTGACCCGTGTCCCCTCCCGCGACCCGACCTGTGTCCCCTCCAGCGTACCTGACCCGTGTCCCCTCCAGCGTACCTGACCCGTGTCCCCTCCAGCGTACCTGCCCCATGTCCCCTCTCGCGTACCTGACCCGTGTCCCCTCCGCGTACCTGACCCGTGTCCCCTCCGCGTACCTGACCCGTGTCCCCTCCGCGTACCTGACCCGTGTCCCCTCCAGCGTACCTGACCCGTGTCCCCTCCAGCGTACCTGCCCCATGTCCCCTCTCGCGTACCTGACCCGTGTCCCCTCCGCGTACCTGACCCGTGTCCCCTCCGCGTACCTGACCCGTGTCCCCTCCGCGTACCTGGCCCGTGTCCCCTCCGCGTACCTGACCCGTGTCCCCTCCGCGTACCTGACCCGTGTCCCCTCCGCGTACCTGACCCGTGTCCCCTCCGCGTACCTGACCCGTGTCCCCTCCGCGTACCTGACCCGGTCCCCTCCAGCGTACCTGACCCGTGTCCCCTCCAGCGTACCTGCCCCATGTCCCCTCTCGCGTACCTGACCCGTGTCCCCTCCGCGTACCTGACCCGTGTCCCCCTCCACGTACCTGACCCGTGTCCCCTCCGCGTACCTGACCCGTGTCCCCTCCGCGTACCTGACCCGTGTCCCCTCCGCGTACCTGACCCGTGTCCCCTCCGCGTACCTGACCCGTGTCCCCTCCGCGTACCTGACCCGTGTCCCCTCCGCGTACCTGACCCGTGTCCCCTCCGCGTACCTGACCCGTGTCCTCCGCGTACCTGACCCGTGTCCCCTCCGCGTACCTGACCCGTGTCCCCTCCGCGTACCTGACCCGTGTCCCCTCCGCGTACCTGACCCGTGCCGCGTACCTGACCCGTGTCCCCTCCGCGTACCTGACCCGTTCCCCTCCGCGTACCTGACCCGGTGTCCCCTCCGCGTACCTGACCCGTGTCCCCTCCGCGTACCTGACCCGTGTCCCCTCCGCGTACCTGACCCGTGTCCCCTCCGCGTACCTGACCCGTGTCCCCTCCGCGTACCTGACCCGTGTCCCTCCGCGTACCTGACCCGTGTCCCCTCCGCGTACCTGACCCGTGTCCCTCCGCGTACCTGAACCCGTGTCCCCTCCGCGTACCTGACCCGTGTCCCCTCTCGCGTACCTGACCCGTGTCCCCTCCGCGTACCTGACCCGTGTCCCCTCCCGTGTACCTGACTCGTGTTTCCTCCCGCGTACCTGACCCGTGTCCCCTCCAGCGTACCTGGCCGTGTCCCCTCCGCGTACCTGCCCCATGTCCCCTTCCGTGTACCTGACCCGTGTCCCCTCCCGTGTACCTGACCCGTGTCCCCTCCAGCGTACGTGGGTTCAAATCGCACCGGACATCCGGTGGAATTTAAATTCCGTTAACAAAACCTGCAGTATAAAAGCTCGTCTCAATTATGGAGACCATGAAACTGCCATCAATTGTCGGGAAAAACCCATCGGGACTTTTAGGGAGGAAAATTTGCCATCCTAACCGGGTCTGGCCTACCATGTGACTCCAGATCCCACAGCCAGTGTGATTGACTCTTAATTGTCCCCTGAAATGGCCGAGTGAGACACTCCGTTCAAGGACAATTCGGGATGGCCAAGAAAAGCAGGCCCCAGCCGGTGACACCCAGATACCGGTGGAAGAATGAAGAAAAAGAAGCTCCTTAATTCAAAGTGGCTACAGCGGGAGGTATGGTTGTGGGGATTGGTGGAGGTTACAGAGCTAGAGAGGCTTGTAGGGGCTGGATGATGTTCCACAGATGGGGAGGATTGTAGGGGCTGGAGGAGGTTACAGAGCTAGAGAGGCTTGTAGGGGCTGGATGATGTTCCATAGATGGGGAGGATTGTAGGGGCTGGAGGAGGTTACAGAGCTAGAGAGGCTTGTAGGGGCTGGATGATGTTCCATAGATGGGGAGGATTGTAGGGGCTGGAGGAGGTTACAGAGCTAGAGAGGCTTGTAGGGGCTGGATGATGTTCCATAGATGGGGAGGATTGTAGGGGCTGGAGGAGGTTACAGAGCTAGAGAGGCTTGTAGGGGCTGGATGATGTTCCACAGATGGGGAGGATTGCAGGGGCTGGAGGAGGTTACAGTGATAGGGAGGGTTGTAGGGGTTGGATGAGGTTAGAGATGGGGAGGATTATAGGGGCTGGATGAGGTTACAGAGATAGGGAAGGTTGTAGGGACTGGGGGAGGTTACAGTGATAGTGAAGGTTGTCGGGGAATTTGATTCAATAGGATAGAGAGGGTTGGGGGGCTTTACAGAGAGAGGGAGGGTTGTACTGGCTTAAGGAGGTTACAGAGGTAGGGAGGGTTGAAGGGACTGAAAGAGGTGATAAAAATAGGAGAGTTGTAGGGACTGAGGGAGGTTACAGTGATAGGGAGGGTTGTAGGGACTGGAGGAAATACAGAAATAGGGAGGCTGTATGGGTTGGAGGAGGTTACAAAGTTTGGGGAGGCTGGAGGAGGTGACAAAAATAGGGAAGGTTGTAGGGACTGGGGGAGGTAACAGTGATAGGGAGGGGTGTAGGTGTTGGAGGAGGTTACAGAGATCGGGAGGGTTGCAGGGAGTAGAGGAAATAGAGAGATAGGGCGGGTTGTAGGGGTTGGAGAAGGTTACAGAGAAAGGGAAGGTTGTAGGGGGCTGGAGGAAGTTATAGGGAGTGTTGCAGGGGGCTGGAGGAAGTTACAGAGATAGGGAGGTTTGTAGGGGGCTGGAGGAAGTTATAGGGATAGGAAGTGTTGCAGGGGGCTGGAGGAAGTTACAGAGATAGGGAGGGTTGTAGGGGCTGGAAGAAGTTATAGGGAGTGTTGCAGGGGGCTGGAGGAGATTAATTTGGACGACCTCAAGTTTATGGTGGGTGAAATGTGGGTGAGCGGTCAGGCGATGATCAGATAGGTCGAGTCTGGAGGTAACAAAGGCATGAATGAGGATTAGCGGATCAACAGAGTGGGGGTTATTTTGGAGGTGGTCTTCATGATGGCAGGTATAGGAGGTCGAAGACTAATCTCGAAAGTTAAATATGACACTCTGGTTAATCCCAGAGTATTACCAGGAAGAGGATGGAGTTCGCAGGGAACGGGTTTTGGAGTAGGAATCCGAAACAACAACTTCAGTTTTCCCAGTGTTGAATTGGAGCGAATTTTAGTTTGTTCAGTTCTGGATGTCTGTGCTAACTCAGCAAGTAGCTCTCATAAATCTAAACATGCATTGGCTCCATTTCAGTATCGGCCGAGAATGAGTTACTGATCCTGCTTCTTTCAAGATTATCTTACTGGGTCTGAAATCCAGAGGCCGTTACTCAATAATCTGTAAATTCAAAATCACCCTGGGGGAGTCTGTCAATTTAAATTCAGCTTATTGAATTTTCTGGAATGCAGCATTAAGCTTTTTCTAATTCATTAGTTGGGCCTCAGCTGCAGTACTGTGTTCAGGTCTGGAACACAGACTTTTGGAAGGATATCAAATAGGCAGCAGTCTCTGGGAGTAAGGCCCATGTCCCTGGGAGTAAGGCCCATGTCCCTGGGAGTAAGGCCCATGTCCCTGGGAGTAGGGTCCATGTCCCTGGGAGTAGGGTCCATGTCCCTGGGAGTAGGGTCCATGTCCCTGGGAGTAGGGCCCATGTCCCTGGGAGTAAGGCCCATGTCCCTGGGAGTAAGGCCCATGTCCCTGGGAGTAAGGCCCATGTCCCTGGGAGTAAGGCCCATGTCCCTGGGAGTAGGGTCCATGTCCCTGGGAGTAGGGTCCATGTCCCTGGGAGTAAGGCCCATGTCCCTGGGAGTAAGGCCCATGTCCCTGGGAGTAAGGCCCATGTCCCTGGGAGTAGGATCCATGTCCCTGGGAGTAAGGCACATATCCCTGGGAGTAAGGCCCATGTCCCTGGGAGTAAGGCCCATGTCCCTGGGAGTAGGGTCCATGTCCCTGGGAGTAAGGCCCATGTCCCTGGGAGTAGGGTCCATGTCCCTGGGAGTAAGGCCCATGTCCCTGGGAGTAAGCCCCATGTACCTGGGAGCAAGGTCCATGTCCCTGGGAGCAGGGTCCATGTCCCTGGGAGTAAGGCCCATGTCCCTGGGAGTAGGGCCCAAGTCCCTGGGAGTAAGGCCCATGTCCCTGGGAGTAGGGCCCATGTCCCTGGGAGTAAGGCCCATGTTCGTGGGAGTAGTGCCCTGTGTCTGGGTTGAGGACCCTGCCCCTGGGAATGAGGCCCTATCCTTGGGAGTAGGGGGGTTGGGGAGAGCAAGGGGGAGAGGGTGGGGACAAATTGGATAGAGCCAGATGAGGAAAGATGGGCTAAATGGCCTCCCCCTTGCTCTCTGATATTGGGCGAAATTCTCCGACCCCCCGCAGGGTCGGAGGATTGCCCGGGGCCGGCGTAAATCCCGCTCCCGCCGTGTCGAGAATTCTCCCCCACCCGGGAATTGAGGGGGGGGGGGGGGGCGGGAATTGCGGCGCGCCGATTGGTGGGCCCCCCGCGGCGATTCTCCGGCCCGCGATGGGCCGAAGTCCCACCGCTGAGAGGCCAATCCCGCCGACGTGGTTTCAACCACCTCTGGTGGCGGCGGGATTGACGGCGCGAGCGGGCCCACCCGGGGTCCTGGGGGGGGCGCCGGGGAGTGCCCCCACGGTGGCCTGGCCCACGATCGGGGCCCACCGATTGGCGGGTGGGCCAGTGCCGTGGGGGCACTCTTTTTCTTCCGCCGCCACCACGGCCTCCACCATGGCGGAGGCGGAAGAGAACCCCCCCTACCGCGCATGCGCCGGTGGTGACGTCAGCGGCCGCTGACGCACCGGCGCATGCGTGAACCGGCGAAGGCCTTTTGGCCAGCCCCGGAGAATTCCACACCTTTGGGGAGGCCCGACGCCGGAGTGGTTGGCGCCACCCCGCTACTCCAGGACCCCCCGCCGGGTAGGGGAGAATCCAATTCTTTTTTCCAATTAAGGGGCAATTTAGCTTGGCCAATCCACCTAACCTGCACATCTTTTGGGTTGTGGGGGTGTGGCCCACACAGACATGAGAAGAACGTGCAAACTCCAAACGGACAGTGACCCGGAGCCAGGATCGATCCCGGGTCCTTGGCACCGTAAGGCAGCAGTGCTAACCACGGCGCCACCATGCTGCCCCTATTGAAATGAAATGAAATGAAAATCGCTTATTGTCACGAGTAGGCTTCAATGAAGTTACTGTGAAAAGCCCCTAGTCGCCACATTCCGGCGCCTGTCCGGGGAGGCTGGTACGGGAATCGAACTGTGCTGCTGGCCTGCTTGGTCTGCTTTAAAAGCCAGCGATTTAGCCCAGTGAGTTAAACCATATTGTTAACGTGCTGAGAGAAGGCTGGAGGTTAGGGAGCAGGAGTTAGTGGGAAGAGCTGCTATGACTGATGTATCTGTAAGGTAGAGGAAATGAAACATTTAATGATGGAGCTGGTGTGAGACAGGGGTCAGTGATGATGCGGCAGGCAAACGCACCTTTACATCGTCTGAATGCACTGCTCCCTCACAAAAAATCATTGTGTTCACCTCTGGCATCTGAAACAGGCAGCAGCTGAGAGCTGGAGTCAGCTAGACTTGCCTAGCTTAATTGGTAAACTGTTTTCTCTGATAATTTTTAATTACCAAAAAATTCAGCCAAATTTTGTTTGATCAGCTGAGTCAAATTTCAACACATTTGTTCATCTGTTAAACCTTGGCACAGTGGCAATTTATCACGACAGAGAAATCAGACACCCGCCGTGCCAGATCTCCCTAATACTCTGAACCTCACTGGAGTAGGGGTCCCAGACACACTAACCTTCACTGGGGTAAGGGTCCCATACAATCTAACCTTCACTGGGGTAAGGGTCCCATACACACTGGCCTTCACTGGGGTAAGGGTCCCATACAATCTAACCTTCACTGGGGTCGGGGTCCCCTACACACTGACCTTCACTGGGGTAAGGATCCCATACACACTGACCTTCACTGGGGTAGGGGTCCCATACACACTGACCTTCACTGGGGTAACGGTCCCATACACACTGGCCTTCACTGGGGTAAGGGTCCCATACAATCTAACCTTCACTGGGGTCGGGGTCCCCTACACACTGACCTTCACTGCGGTAAGGGTCCCATACACACTGACCTCCACTGGGGTAGGGGTCCCATACAATCTAACCTTCACTGGGGTCGGGGTCCCCTACACACTGACCTTCACTGGGGTCAGGGTCCCCTACACACTGACCTTCACTGGGGTAAGGGTCCCATACACACTGACCTTCACTGGGGTAGGGGTCCCATACACATTAACCTTCACTGGGGTAGGGGTTCCATACACACTGGCCTTCACTGGGGTACGGGTACCACAGACTGACTCTCACTGGGGTACGGGTTCCACACACACTGACCCTCATTGGGGTAGGGGTCCCACACACACTGACCCTCATTGGGGTCGGTGTCCCATACACACTGACCCTCATTGGGGTCGGCGTCCCATACACACTGACCCTCATTGGAGTAGGGGTCCCATACACACCGACCCTCATTGGGGTAGGGGTCCCATACAAACCGACTCTCACTGGGGTCGGGGTCCCATACACTCTGACCCTCACTGGGGTAGGGGTCCCATACACACTGACCGTCATTGGGGTAGGGGTCCCATACATGCTGACCCTCATTGGGGTAGGGGTCCCATACATACTGACCCTCATTGGGGTCGGCGTCCCATACAAACTGACTCTCACTGGGGTACGGGTACCAGACACTCTGACCCTCACTGGGGTACGGGTTCCACACACACTGACTCTCACTGAGGTACAGGTTCCACACTCACTGACTCTCACTGGGGTACGGGTTCCACACACACTGACTCTCACTGGGGTACGGGTTCCACACACACTGACTCTCACTGAGGTACGGGTTCCACACACACTGACCCTCACTGGGGTACGGGTTCCACACCCACTGACTCTCACTGGGGTACGGGTTCCACACACACTGACTCTCACTGGGGTACGGGTTCCACACACACTGACTCTCACTGGGGTACAGGTTCCACACACGCTGACTCTCACTGGGGTACAGGTTCCACATACACTGACTCTCACTGGGGTACGGGTTCCACACACACTGACTCTCACTGGGGTACGGGTTCCACACACACTGACTCTCACTGAGGTACAGGTTCCACATACACTGACTCTCACTGGGCTACGGGTCCCACACACACTGACTCTCACTGGGGTACAGGTTCCACACACGCTGACTCTCACTGGGGTACGGGTTACACACACACTGACTCTCACTGGGGTACGGGTTCCACACACCAGACTCTCACTGGGGTACGGGTCCCACACACACTGACTCTCACTGGGGTACGGGTTCCACACACTGACTCTCACTGGGGTACGGGTTCCACACACACTGACTCTCACTGGGGTACGGGTCCCACACACACTGACTCTCACTGGTGTACGGGTTCCACACACACTGACTCTCACTGGGGTACGGGTCCCACACACACTGACTCTCACTGGGGTACGGGTTCCACACACACTGACTCTCACTGGGGTACGGGTCCCACACACACTGACTCTCACTGGGGTACGGGTTCCACACACACTGACTCTCACTGGGGTACGGGTTCCACACACACTGACTCTCACTGGGGTTCTATAGACAACCTAAAGCGAAATACTGTAGTCAATTTACCTCGCAGTTTCACCAACTGAGGTCAACCCATAGCGTTTATAACCCACCATCCCTCCTTTCCGGGACAAACCTGTGGTTGTTACATATCGGGGTCCAGACCGACACTCCCTCCACCTTCTTGTACCTCCTCCACTGTCCCCAGATCCGCAGTGTTGCCACCACCACCGGACTTGTGGAGTAACGGGTCGGCGAGAATGGCAAAGGAGCCGTTATCAAAGCTCCCAGACTAGTACCTTTACATGATGCCACCTCCAGCGGTTGGCAGTGCCAACCCACCCCACCCCACCTTACTCGCGGGGTCTTGTTCGCCCACACAAAGCCCGAAATGATCCTACTCAGCCGCTCAAAAAGGCCTTGGGGAATAAGATGCGGAGGCACTGAAAGACAAACAAAAATTCTGGGGAGGATCGTGATTTTCACGGTCTGCACCCTCCCTGCCAGTGACAGCGGGAGCAGGTCCCACCTTTTAAAGTCCCCTTCCATTTGCCCCACCAACTGGATCAGGTTGAGCCTGTGCAGGGCATCCCATTTCCTGGCCACCTGTATACCCAGGTAACAAAAACTTTTCTCTACCATCCTGAGCGGCAGCTCTTTCAGTCTCTCCTCCTGCCTCTTGGCCTGGATCACAAACAACTCGCTCTTTCCCATGTTCAGTTTGTACCCTGAAAAACTACCAAAATCCCTCAGGATCCGCAGAACCTCCCCCATCCCCTCCACAGGGTCCGAAATGTACAGGGGCAATTCATCCGGGTTTAGCGAGACCCAATGTTCCACCCCCTCCCGCTCGAACCAGTCCCATTCCTGGTGCTTCTTGTCACATGGCTGCCTGCCCTGAACTCCCCCACTCGCAAGCTTCCTACAGCCCCCACCCCGCCTTTGGCTGCCCAGAAGTGACCAAAGGTGGGGTGGCCACCTTTAGTTGACCCAGCTGGAATAATATGCACAGTTCCAGGCGCCACATTATAGGAACACATTGGAGAGAGTGCAGAAGAGGTTTACAAGAACGCTACCAGGGATAAGAAACTTCAGCTATGGGAATGGATTGGAGGGGTCGAGATTGTGCTCTTTGGAGAGGAGGAGGAGGTTTGATAGCGATGTTCAAAATCGTGAGAGGAGCTGGACACAGCAGAGAGGGAGAAACTGTTCCCACTCGTGATAGGATCGAGAACGAGAGGGACGGCGAGTTGTGCTTGCAGAGAGCCAGAACGGAGAGAAAGGGGCCAAATGGCCTCACTCTGCGGTGTGACTGGCTCATGGGTACATGCCAGCGTCGAGGCGAATGGGACACGAACATCATATCGGGCAGGGTAGGGGAACCCGAGCTGGCGGTAGGCCAAATCTCCGGTCGCCCCTGGGTATCTTCGTCCGAGCCCTTGAGTGATGTGTCCCTCAGGATCTGCGCTTGGCAGATGTGAGCCTTCCTTTAATGAACCTATATCTGTGAGCACTACACTGAGTTTCAGTCACATCACTCTGTCAGAACTCTCGGATAAACTGCGAGCCACACTTGATAAATTCCCACCTCTTCCAATTCACTTCATGCATCAAGGTCAACACTTTTAACAGTTTATCTTCTTATTTATCATTTCGACAAAGTGTCGGGCTATTGACTGGGACTAGAGAACACAGAGCAGTGGAACTCTCTGCTGCCTCCGGGCCTTACTGCATTAATAAACACTTTGTTCCGACTGCCAGACAGACATAATAATATACCCACCGGGGCGGTGATGTTCGCCAGGGTGCTTCACCGCCCTTAAACCAGTCACAGACATGGCAGGACACAGACCCTCTGTCGGTGGGGAGATGGGGCAGGGGTCAGGATTCGGAAGCTGTTGTGAAGGAGGAGGTAGGGGATGGTCAACATTGACTGATAATGGAGACACAAGATTAGGGAGGGGCAAGGTCAGCGAATGCACTCCCCACCCACCCCTTACCACTGCCCCTACACCATGGGCTAACCAATGACTGAAGCAGATGTGTATAAATGTGTGCATGTCAAAGAATGGAGTCAAACCCCTTCCCATTCACTCCCACTGTACACAATCCCAACGAATCCAAACCTCTTCCCATTCACTCCCACTGTACACAATCCCACCGAATCCAAACCCCTTCCCATTCACTCCCACAGTACACAATCCCAACAAATCCAAACCCCTTCCCATTCACTCCCACTGTACACAATCCCAACGAATCCAAACCTCTTCCCATTCACTCCCACTGTACACAATCCCAACGAATCCAAACCCCTTCCCATTCACTCCCACTGTACACAATCCCAACAAATCCGAACCCTTCCTACTCACTCCCACTGTACACAATCCCACCAAATCTAAACCCCTTCCCATTCACTCCCACTGTAGACAATCCCAATGGATTCAAACTCCTTCCCATTCACTCGCATTATACACAATCCCAAAGGATCAAATGCCTTCCCATCTACTCCCATTGTACACAATCCGTGTGTATAAAATTGCTTCCCATTCAATTCCATTGCACATAATCCCAAAAGATCAAAATCATTCTCATTCACTCCCATTGTACAAAATCTCAATTGATCAAATGGACTGTTAGGTGGCCAGTAGTTAACAGGCTCGGCAAAGATGGAAGATCAGTACAAAGGAGTTCTGCACTGTCAGAGGGTCAGTACTGAGGGAATGCTGCATTGTCAGAGGGTCAGTACTGAGGGAGTGCTGCACTGTCTGAGGGTCAGTACTGAGGGAGTGCTGCACTGTCAGAGGGTCAGTACTGAGGGAGTGCTGCACTGTCAGAGGGTCAGTACTGAGGGAGTGCTACACTGTCAGAGGGCCAGTACTGAGGGAGTGTTATATTGTCAGAGGGTCAGTACTGAGGGAGTGCTGCACTGTCAGAGGGTCAGTACTGAGGGAGTGCTGCACTGTCAGAGGGTCAGTACTGAGGGAGTGCTGCACTGTCAGAGGGTCAGTACTGAGGGAGTGCTGCACTGTCAGAGGGTCAGTACTGAGGGAGTGCTGCACTGTCAGAGGATCAGTACTGAGGGAGTGCTGCACTGTCAGAGGGTCAGTACTAAGGGAGTGCTGCACTGTCAGAGGGTCAGTACTGAGGGAGTGTTGCACTGTCAGAGGGTCAGTACTGAGGGAGTGCTGCACTGTCAGAGGGTCAGTACTAAGGGAGTGCTGCACTGTCAGAGGATCAGTACTGAGGAAGTGCTGCACTGTCAGAGGATCAGTACTGAGGGAGTGCTGCACTGTCAGAGGGTCAGTACTAAGGGAGTGCTGCACTGTCAGAGGGTCAGTACTGAGGGAGTGTTGCACTGTCAGAGGGTCAGTACTGAGGGAGAGCTGCATTGTCAGAGGGTCAGTGCTGAGGGAGTGCTGCACTGTTGGAGGGTCAGTACTGATGGAGTGCTGCACTGTTGGAGGGTCAGTACTGAGGGAGTGCTGCACTGTCAGAGGGTCAGTACTGAGGGAGTGCTGCACTGTTGGAGGGTCAGTACTGAGGGAGCGCTGCACTGTTGGAGGGTCAGTACTGATGGAGTGCTGCACTGTCAGAGGGTCAGTACTGAGGGAGTGCTGCACTGTCAGAGGGTCAGTACTGAGGGAATGCTGCATTGTCAGAGGGTCAGTACTGAGGGAGTGCTGCACTGTCTGAGGGTCAGTACTGAGGGAGTGCTGCACTGTCAGAGGGTCAGTACTGAGGGAGTGCTGCTCTGTCAGAGGGTCAGTACTGAGGGAGTGCTACACTGTCAGAGGGCCAGTACTGAGGGAGTGTTATATTGTCAGAGGGTCAGTACTGAGGGAGTGCTGCACTGTCAGAGGGTCAGTACTGAGGGAGTGCTGCACTGTCAGAGGGTCAGTACTGAGAGAGTGCTGCACTGTCAGAGGGTCAGTACTGAGGGAGTGCTGCACTGTCAGAGGATCAGTACTGAGGGAGTGCTGCACTGTCAGAGGGTCAGTACTAAGGGAGTGCTGCACTGTCAGAGGGTCAGTACTGAGGGAGTGTTGCACTGTCAGAGGGTCAGTACTGAGGGAGTGCTGCACTGTCAGAGGGTCAGTACTAAGGGAGTGCTGCACTGTCAGAGGATCAGTACTGAGGAAGTGCTGCACTGTCAGAGGATCAGTACTGAGGGAGTGCTGCACTGTCAGAGGGTCAGTACTAAGGGAGTGCTGCACTGTCAGAGGGTCAGTACTGAGGGAGTGTTGCACTGTCAGAGGGTCAGTACTGAGGGAGAGCTGCATTGTCAGAGGGTCAGTGCTGAGGGAGTGCTGCACTGTTGGAGGGTCAGTACTGATGGAGTGCTGCACTGTTGGAGGGTCAGTACTGAGGGAGTGCTGCACTGTCAGAGGGTCAGTACTGAGGGAGTGCTGCACTGTTGGAGGGTCAGTACTGAGGGAGCGCTGCACTGTTGGAGGGTCAGTACTGATGGAGTGCTGCACTGTCAGAGGGTCAGTACTGAGGGAGTGCTGCACTGTCAGAGGGTCAGTACTGAGGGAGTGCTGCACTGTTGGAGGGTTAGTACTGAGGGAGTGCTGCACTGTTGGAGGGTCAGTACTGATGGAGTGCCATCAGAAGTACCACTCTCAGATGTGGATGTTAGTGATCCTACAAGTGTTAGTGTGAAGTGGAGGCGTGACCTGGTGCCAATATCTGTCCCTGGCTGATCATCCACAGCAAACTGAATGACCTCGTCTTTCGAATCCCAGGGGTGGAACAGCCGAGGTGGGCTGTTCACGCCACATTTCTGGGATCTTGCTGTGCGCCAGTTGGCTGTTGCAATCCCTCCGGTACAAGACTTCAAATGCACGTCAGTGGCTGTGAAATGCTTTGGGGCCTCTTGGGATGATGGAAGTGTGGCGGAGTGCGTAAAATGCAAATTGCTCCCCTGTCCCTGATTGACCAGCCGAGCAAAAGCTAAGATGACAGAAACAGCACTGGGCAAAGTGGGTCTTGTGAAGCTCTGCTCTCTGCCTGGTTTTGGAGCCCAGGTTTAATGCAGAAACCATCATGAATAATGCAGCAGTCATTTCACACTGGGGCTGCTGAATATTCATGTCCAAGGCAGGCTCCACACAATATCTGGAAATTGAGGGAAGGCAAGGAGGGGAGAGAGGGAGGGTGTCATTCGGCCCACTGTGTCTGCACTTGAAGAGCTATCCTGTGGGAGTCAATCCCCACCCTCCCTCTGTCACCCCACCATTTGTTTTTCTGTTGAAAGATCAAATTCCTTTTCCCATCCCTGGTGCGCATTAGTTTTCTCCCTCGTGTCATAGAATCCCAGCAGTGCCGGAGGCAATTCAGCCCCGTTAGTTCGCACTGGCCCTCTGAAAGAGTGCGTTACCTAGGCCCCACCCTACCCCCATAACTCCACCCAACCAGTACATGGTTGGCGATTCTGATTCTCTGGCCAATCCTCTCAATCATTATCCCTCCTCTGTCAGCCATTGGACACATTCCCCTCACGCATGGAACCAAACCCCCATGGGGGCTTGAACACCTGAACCCAATCGTTCCCACAATTCAAAAGGAATTTTTAAATTCATTTACAGGACGTGGGTGTCACTGGCCAGTCCAGCATCTGTTACCCATCTCTAATTGCCCCTTGAGAAGGTGGTGGTGAGCTGCAGTCCACGTGGTGTAGGTACACCCACTGTGTTTATAGGGAGGGAGTTCCAGGACGTTCATCCAGCAATAGTGAAGGAACGGCAATATATTGCCAAGTCAGGGTGGTGAGTGGCTTGGCGGGTGGGGGGGGGGGGGGGGGGGGGGGGGAACCCCTCCAGGTGGTGGGGTTCCCAGGGTGGTGGGGTTCCCAGGGTGGTGGGGTTCCCAGGTATCTGCTGTTCTTGTCCTTCCCGATGGTAGTGGCCGTGGGTTTGCAAGATGCTGCTGAAGGAACTTGGTGAGTTAATGCAGTGCATCTTGTAGATGTTACACGTGGCTGCTGCTGTTCATCGGTGTTGGAGGGAGTGAATGTTTGTGCGGCTAGTCCTGTTTAGTTTTACCCAGCATCATGAGGCCACTATCTGCCTTCAAATCAAACACCCAGAAATAGACCACCTGGTCCCTTGCTCCTGAGATCTTGCTCTGCCAGGCTTCCCCCACTGGTACCGCAATGATAACAAACTCTTTGGAAGCACTCTGTCGGCCTCTAACACACCGTGAGAGGCTGAGGGGCCACAGAAATGCAAAACTCTTTCTTTAACAAGGGGCAAATAACACCTTGCTGCCCAAACCCCCAGATTTCCTGCTGGCTGTCCTCTCGAGATTTTGAATTAAGATGCCACGGGAATGCCTGCTTCCAGTTTTGTTAGGCTAGCGGTCATGTCCAACCTTCTGAGTCTATTTTCTGACCGGGACAGCAGCCGAGGCTGAATTGTGAGGACTACTCTACATCCAGCTGGGCAATGTAGACCGAGTGCCCATTCCCAACAGGTCAAACCCGATCGGATGCGTCCAGAAGAATTCTCTTGGTCACCAGCCTCTGTCAAAGTTTTAGTTTCAAAATATTTCTCGGCATTTGATCCTTCTAGCTTTCCCAATTTGGAAGAAATAATATTAATCCCGTTTCCGATCTTTTCAACAATTTATTAAAGGCACATTTTCTACCGAGGCTTCCGATTGGTGGAAGCAGGACCGACACCTGACTTGCCAATAGCCCAAAGGTTCATTTCCAAAATGCCAGTTTCCAATCTAGAGCGCCTCCTCACAGCAAGTGCTGCACTCTCTGGAAGTCACCCTCACCTATCTTCTTCAATGATCTTGGCTGAGGGATAAATATTAGACACAGGACACCGGGAAGACCACAAACCTTCTCCGAAACCCCACACGTCTGACCGTGGGAACCAGGACACCCAACGGAGAGGGCAGACAGGGCCTCAGTTTAATGTATCAATAAAAGACAGCAACTACCTCAGTGCAGTGCTCCCTCAGAACTGGCTCTGACAGTGCAGCACTCCCTCAGTACTGACCCTCTGACAGTGCAGCACTCCCTCAGTACTGACCCTCTGATAGTGCAGCTCTCCCTCAGTACTGACCCTGACAGTGCAGCACTCCCTTCGTATTGACCTTCCGACAGAGCAGTGCTCCCTCGTTACTGGCCCTCTGACAGTGCAGCACTCCCTCAGTACTGACCCTCTGACAGTGCAGCACTCCCTCAATACTGACCCTCTAATAGTGCAGTACTCCCTCGGTACTGACCCTGACAGTGCAGCACTCCCTCCGTATTGACCTTCCGACAGAGCAGTGCTCCCTCAGTACTGACCCTCTGACAGCGCAGCACTCCCTCAGTACTGACCCTCTGACAGTGCAGCACTCCCTCGTTACTGACCCTCTGACAGTGCAGCGCTTCCTCAGTACTGACCCTCTGACAGTGCAGTGCTCCCTCAGAACTGGCTCTGACAATGCAGCACTCCCTCAGTACTGACCCTCTGACAGTGCAGCACTCCCTCAGTACTGACCCTCTGATAGTGCAGCTCTCCCTCAGAACTGGCTCTGACAGTGCAGCACTCCCTCAGTACTGACCCTCTGACAGTGCAGCACTCCCTCAGTGCTGACCCTCTGATAGTGCAGCTCTCCCTCAGTACTGACCCTGACAGTGCAGCACTCCCTTCGTATTGACCTTCCGACAGAGCAGTGCTCCCTCGTTACTGGCCCTCTGACAGTGCAGCACTCCCTCAGTACTGACCCTCTGACAGTGCAGCACTCCCTCAATACTGACCCTCTAATAGTGCAGTACTCCCTCGGTACTGACCCTGACAGTGCAGCACTCCCTCCGTATTGACCTTCCGACAGAGCAGTGCTCCCTCAGTACTGACCCTCTGACAGCGCAGCACTCCCTCAGTACTGACCCTCTGACAGTGCAGCACTCCCTCAGTACTGACCCTCTGACAGTGCAGCACTCCCTCAGTACTGACCCTCTGACAGTGCAGCACTCCCTCAGTACTGACCCTCTGACAGCAGTACTCCATCAGTACTGACCCTCTGACAGCAGTACTCCCTCAGTACTGACCCTCTGACAGTGCAGCACTCCCTCAACACTGACCCTCTGACAGTGCAGCACTCCCTCAGTACTGACCCTCTGACAGCAGTACTCCCTCAGTACTGACCCTCTGACAGCAGTACTCCCTCAGTACTGACCCTCTGACAGCAGTACTCCCTCAGTACTGACCCTCTGACAGTGCAGCACTCCCTCAGTACTGACCCTCTGACAGTGCAGCACTCCCTCAGTACTGACCCTCTGACAGTGCAGCACTCCCTCAACACTGACCCCCTGACAGTGCAGCACTCCCTCAGTACTGACCCTCTAACAGTGCAGCACTCCCTCAACACTGACCCCTGACAGTGCAGCATTCCCTCAGTACTGACCCTCTGACAGTGCAGCACTCCCTCAGTACTGACCCTCTGACAGTACAGCACTCCCTCAGTACTGACCCTCTGACAGCGCAGCACGCCCTCAGTACTGACCCTCTGACAGTGCAGCACTCCCTCAGTACTGACCCTCTGACAGTACAGCACTCCCTCAGTACTGACCCTCTGACAATGCAGCATTCCCTCAGTACTGACCCTCTGACAATGCAGCACTCCCTCAGTACTGACCCTCTGACAGTGCAGCACTCCCTCAGTACTGACCCTCCAACAGTGCATTAACATTTACAATGGTGTCTCCCACTGATCACAGAGATGAGGAGATTCCTTCTCACTCAGAGAGTTGCGAGTCTGTGGAACTCTTTCCCCCGCCCCCAGAGACTGGTGGAGGCTGGATCATTAACCTTTTGAAAGTAGACTTAGATCCTTGACTGACCTGGAATCAGAGGTTATCGGGGATGGGGGTCATTGCAGGATTGAGGATGTTGAACCGGCCAATTTCTATGTGCGCAACAAGCTCGTTTGCCTTGTTCCGTATACTGCGGAACATGGACCACGGATAATATGGCTGGAGATGTAAAAATAGGAAACAAAGAAATGGCAAGCAAACTGAATAGTTACTTTGCATCAGTCTTCACGGTGGAAGACGCCAGAGCTCCAGGAGAATCAGGGGGCAGAGCTGAGTGCAGTGACCATTACTAAGGAGAAGGTTCTGGGGAAACTGAAAGGTCTGAAGGTGGAGAGGTCACCTGGACCGGATGGACTACACCCCATGGTCCTAAAAGAGATATCTTTTATCTTTTATATATATAATTGGGGGAAGGGTAAATACAATGCTGTCAGACAAGAATTGAAGTGCAGAAGTTGGGAACATAGGCTGTCAGGGAAGGACACAAGTGAAATGTGGAACTTGTTCAAGGAACAGGTACTGCGTGTCTTTGATATGTATGTCCCTGTCAGGCAGGGAAGAGATGGTCGAGTGAGGGCACCATGGTTGACAAGAGAGGTTGAATGTCTTGTTAAGAGGAAGAAGGAGACTTATGTAAGGCTGAAGAAACAAGGTTCAGACAGGGCGCTGGAGGGATACAAGATAGCCAGGAGGGAACTGAAGAAAGGGATTAGGAGAGCTAAGAGAGGGCATGAAAAATCTTTGGCGGGTAGGATCAAGGAAAACCCCAAGGCCTTTTACACATATGTGAGAAATATGAGAATGACTAGAGCGAGGGTAGGTCCGATTAAGGACAGTAGCGGGAGATTGTGTATTGAGTCTGAAGAGATAGGAGAGGTCTTGAACAAGTATTTTTCTTCAGTATTTACAAACGAGAGGGGCCATATTGTTGGAGAGGACAGCGTGAAGCAGACTGATAAGCTTGAGGAGATACTTGTCAGGAAGGAAGATGTGTTGCGCGTTTTGAAAAACTTGAGGATAGACAAGTCCCCCGGGCCTGACGGGATATATCCAAGGATTCTATGGGAAGCAAGAAATGAAATTGCAGAGCCGTTGGCAATGATCTTTTCGTCCTCGCTGTCAACAGGGGTGGTACCAGAGGATTGGAGAGTGGCGAATGTCGTGCCCCTGTTCAAAAAAGGGAATAGGGATAACCCTGGGAATTACAGGCCAGTTAGTCTTACTTCGGTGGTAGGCAAAGTAATGGAAAGGGTACTGAGGGATAGGATTTCTGAGCATCTGGAAAGGCATTGCTTGATTAGGGATAGTCAGCACGGATTTGTGAGGGGTAGGTCTTGCCTTACAAGTCTTATTGAATTCTTTGAGGAGGTGACCAAGCATGTGGATGAAGGTAAAGCAGTGGATGTAGTGTACATGGATTTTAGTAAGGCATTTGATAAGGTTCCCCATGGTAGGCTTATGCAGAAAGTAAGGAGGCATGGGATAGTGGGAAATTTGGCCAGTTGGATAACAAACTGGCTAACTGATAGAAGACAGAGAGTTGTGGTGGATGGCAAATATTCAGCCTGGAGCCCAGTTATCAGTGGCGTACCGCAGGGATCAGTTCTGGGTCCTCTGCTGTTTGTGATTTTCATTAACGACTTGGATGAGGGAGTTGAAGGGTGGGTCAGTAAATTTGCAGATGATACGAAGATTGGTGGAGTTGTGGATAGTGAGGAGGGCTGTTGTCGGCTTCAAAGAGACATAGATAGAATGCAGAGCTGGGCTGAGAAGTGGCAGATGGAGTTTAACCCTGACAAGTGTGAGGTTGTCCATTTTGGAAGGACAAATCTGAATGCGGAATACAGGGTTAATGGTAGGGTTCTTGGCAATGTGGAGGAGCAGAGAGATCTTGGGGTCTATGTTCATAGTTCTTTGAAAGTTGCCACTCAAGTGGATAGAGCTGTGAAGAAGGCCTATGGTGTGCTAGCGTTCATTAGCAGAGGGATTGAATTTAAGAGCCGTGAGGTGATGATGCAGCTGTACAAAACCTTGGTCAGGCCACATTTGGAGTACTGTGTGCAGTTCTGGTCACCTCATTTTAGGAAGGATGTGGAAGCTTTGGAAAAGGTGCAAAGGAGATTTACCAGGATGTTGCCTGGAATGGAGAGTATGTCATACGAGGAAAGGTTGAGGGTGCTAGGCCTTTTCTCATTAGAACGGAGAA
Organism: Scyliorhinus canicula; assembly: GCF_902713615.1. Lineage (NCBI taxonomy): Eukaryota > Metazoa > Chordata > Chondrichthyes > Carcharhiniformes > Scyliorhinidae > Scyliorhinus > Scyliorhinus canicula. Next base: position 63,434,752 of record NC_052157.1, read on the forward strand.
GGATGAGGGGCGACTTGATAGAGGTTTATAAGATGATCAGGGGAATAGATAGAGTAGACAGTCAGAGACTTTTTCCCCGGGTGGAACACACCATTACAAGGGGACACAAATTTAAGATAAATGGTGGAAGATATAGAGGGGATGTCAGAGGTAGGTTCTTTACCCAGAGAGTAGTGGGGGCATGGAATGCACTGCCTGTGGTAGTAGTTGAGTCGGAAAATTTATGGACCTTCAAGCGGCTATTGGATAGGTGGATTAGGGTAGAATAAGGGAGTGTAGGTTAACTTCTTAAGGGCAGCACGGTAGCATTGTGGATAGCACAATTGCTTCACAGCTCCAGGGTCCCAAGTTCGATTTCGACTTGGGTCACTGTCTGTGTGGAGTCTGCACATCCTCCCCGTGACTGCGTGGGTTTCCTCCGGGTGCTCCGGTTTCCTCCCACAGTCCAAAGATGTGCAGGTTGGGTGGATTGGCCATGATAAATTGTCCAAAATTCTATGATTAACCTAGGACAAAAGTTCGGCGCAACATCGTGGGCCGAAGGGCCTGTTCTGTGCTGTATTTCTCTATATCTATCTGAGGAAACAGTGGAGGCGTTGGTGGTGATCTTTCAGGAATCACTGGAGGCAGGAAGGGCCCCAAAGGACTGGAAAGAGGCAAATGTAACACCACTGTTGAAGAAGGGAGGGAGGCAGAAGGTGGGAAATTATAGGCCGGTTAGCGTGGCTTCGGTCATTGGTAAGATTTTAGAGTCTGTTATTAAAGATGAGATTGCGGAGTACTTGCAAGTGCATGGTAAAATAGGACTGAGTCAGAACAGCTTTGTCAAAGGGAGGTCATGTCTGACAAATCTGTTAAAGTTCTTTGAGGATGTAACAAGGAAGTTAGACAAAGGAGAACCTGTGGACATGATTTATTTAGATGTCCAGAAGGCATTTGACAAGGTGTCGCATAGGAGACTGTTAAATAAGTTAAAAGCCCACAGTGTTCAGCGTAAGATCCTGCCATGGATAGAGGGTTGGCTGACTGGCAGAAGGCAGAGAGTGGGGATAAAGGGGTCTTTTTCTGGATGGCAGCCGGTGACAAGTGATGTGCCTCAGGGGTCAGTACTGGTAACACAACTTTTCACAATATACTTTAATGATCTGGAAGAAGGAATTGAAGGCACTGTTGCTTAGTTTGCAGATGATACAAAGATCTGTAGAGGGACAGGTAGTATTGAGGAAGCAAGGGGACTGCAGAAGGATTTGAACAGGCTAGGAGAGTGGGCAATGAAGTGGCAAATGAAATAAAATGTGGAAAAGTGTGAGGTTATGCACTTTGGAAGGAGGAATTTAGGCATAGACTATTTTCTAAATGGGGAAATGCTTAGGAAATCAGAAGCACAAAGGGAATTGGGAGTCTTTGTTCACAATTCTCTTAAGGTTAATGTGCAGGTTTAGTCGGCAGTTAGGAAGGCAAATGCAATGTCAGCATTCATGTCAAGGGGGCTTGAAAACAAGACCAGGGATGTCCTTCTGAGGCTGTAGAAGTCTCTCCATTTGAATTATTGTGAGCAGTTTTGGGCCCCATATCTAAGGAAGGATCCAGAGGAGGTCCACAAGAATGATCCCTGGAATGAAGAATTTGTCGTATGAAGAACGGTTGAGGACTCTGGGTTTGTACATGTTGGAGTTTAGAAGGATGAGGGGGGATACTTAGAGGATACTGCGAGGCCTGGATAGAGTGGACGTGGAGAGGATGTTTCCACTTGTTGGAGAAACTAGAACCAGGGGACACCAAGTCAGACTAAATTAAAACAGAGATGAGGGGAAATTTCTTCAGCCAGAGGGTGGTGAATCTGTGGAACTCTGCCGCAGAAGGCTGTGGAGGCCAAATCGCTGAGTGTCTTTAAGACAGAGATAGATAGGTTTTTGATCAATGAGGGGATCAGGGGTTCTGGGGAGAAGGCAGGAGAATGGGGATGAGAAAAATATCAGCCATGATTGAATGGCGGACAGACTCTGTGCCGAGTGGCCTAATTCTGCTCCTCTGTCTTATGGTCTAATGGTGTTAGGTGATAAATGTGGAGTCAAGGCTTCAATCGGATGATCCATCGTCTTACTGACTGGCAGGATCAGGCTCAAGGGGTCAATTGGCCCCTCCCACCTCTAATTCATCCATCCGTATCGGCTAAATGGTGGTTTGCGGGTTCAGTTCCGGAATACACGGAGAGCGAAAAGGAAAAACAGCGGAGGTAATGGAAGAAGCGAAGGAGAAGTTAATTAACAAAGACACATGGAGATGTGCAGCTTAACCTCAGAATCCTTGAGGGACTTATTATTAAAAATATTACTCACAAGACAACACTGCGCCAAAAAGAGCAGGCCTGGAGGAATAGTCTTTGCCCTGGGCAAGATGTGAAGTTTCCTGTCTTCCTCTACAAGGTTCTATTTTGTCTTCTACTTTTCACCCACAACAGGGTATGTCAGCTTCTATTCAAATATTCAGAGGCTACCCGCAGGAGCATTAAAAAGAAAAATTTTACTCCAAGATAAGTAAGGAAATGTTAGGCCATGCAACAAAATGCTCAATCATGGAGGTCAGTTTTTTAAGGGGAATTAATGAAGGCAGAGAAAGATAGAGGTGGAGAGGGTTTAGGGAGGGGGGTTCCAGAGCTCAGGGCCCATACGACATAGGAGCACAACGATGCCATTTGGCCTATCGAGCCTGCTCCACCATTCAATCATAGAATTTACAGTGCAGAAGGAGGGCATTCAGCCCATCGAGTCTGCATCGCCCCTTGGAAAGAACACCCTACTTAAGTCCACACCTCCACCCTATCCCCATAATCCGGTAACCCCACCTAACATTTTTGACATTTCAGGGGCAATTTAGCATTGTCACTGCACCTAACCTGCACTTCTTTGGATTGTGGGAGGAAACCGGAGCACCCGGAAGAAACCCTTGCGGACACGGGAAGAAAGTGCAAACTCCACACAAACAGTCACCCGAGGCTGGAATTGAACCCGGGACGCTGGAGCTGTGAGGCAGCAGTGCTAACCACTGTGCCACCGCGCCACCCTTATGGGGACGAGAAACATATGGCTGATATGTTTCTCGTCCCCATTCTCCTGCCTTCTCCCCATAACCCTTGATCCCCATATTAATCAAAAGCCTCTCTATCTCTGTCTTAAGAAATATAGTGACTTGGCCTCCACAGCCTTCTGTGGCAATGAGTTCCACAGATTCATTAACCTGTGGCTGAAGAAATTCCTCTTCATCTCAGTTTAAAAGGATCATCCCTTGAGTCTGAGGCTGTGCCCTCGAATTCTGGTTTCTCCTATTAAGGGAAACATCCTCTCCACATGCACTCTATCTAGGTCCCCCGGATAGCCAGAGGCACGGTTGCCTATGGTGGAGCAATGGGAATTGGGGATACTTAAGAGGTCAGAATTGGAGGAGCGCAGAGATCTCGGAGGGATGTGGGGAGCTGGAGGAAGTTACAGAGATAGGGAGGGTTATAGAGACTGGAGGAGGTTACAGTGATAGGGTGGGTTGGAGGGTGCTGGAGAAGGTTACAGAGATAGGGGTGTTATAGGGTTTGGAGGAGCTTATAGAGATAGGGATGATGAATCATAGAATTCCTAAAGTGCAGAAGTAGGCCATTCGGCCCATTGAGTATGCACCGACCCCTGGAAAGAGCACCATACCCCAGCCCCACAAACTCATCCTACCCCCATTACCCAGTAAACCCACCTAACCTTTTGAACACTAAGGGCAATTTAGCATGGCCAATCCACCTAACTTGCACATCTTTGGACTGTGGGAGGAAACCGGAGCACACGGACTAAACCTACGCAGATATGAGAAAGTGCAATCTCCACACAGACAGTCACCCAAGGTCAGAATCGAACACGGGTCCCTGGCGCTATGAGGCAGCAATGCTAACCACTGTGCCACCTTGCCGGCCCTAGGGGCTGGAGGAGGTTACAGAAATATTGATGGGAGGACAGGTGCAGAGCAAGGAAGGATTTGAAGATATATTTAGTCAGTGCTGCAAGACATTGAGTTTCCAAGTACAGGCCACTCGGTCCATCTGCTCCATACTAGGGATTCTGCTCTACACTAGAGATTCTGCTCTACCTCAGCCTCCACATCCTCCCCACTCTCTGGGTCACGATGTGTCTGTGAATTCCTGACTGGATTAATTTGTGACTGTCGCATATTGACGGCCCCTAAGTTCAGCTCTGCTGGCCCTCGCCCTCCAAGGATTGGCTGCCCTTTTGGATTGCAGCCACTGTTGTCGAGATCTGTAGTGATTCAACAGAAAAAGATGTTCTCAAGCAGATGCACGTGAATCACCAGCTTTTTCTTCTGCACATTGACAGGAGCTGACACTGAGATATACACTCCACGTGTACTCTAAACAAGAGCAAATTGGCAACCTGGTCTGCAGTCATAAATTGTGTCAGAATGATTGTTTTTTTGTACTTTAAAGCCACTGGCTGAGAGAGAGAGCAGACAGGAGTGTTTGATGGGATTGTGTTGTAAAAAAAAAATGGGATCACAATAGCTAACACTCACCTTGGGACATAGGAGTGTCGTTGCCAGATATGGTGACGGATTGACACAATTCCAGCACTGCAGATAAACTAGAAAGTTATTTGTATCATCCTGTCATTAACTGGGGTTTACTGATGCAGAAATCTTACTGGTTAGGCCGACACCTGAGGAGAAAGAGAATCTTCATTGTTGGATCCCCTTCTGCCCCACTCGCAACTTCAATGTGAGGCCAACACGTGCCTGTTGAAATTAAGTTGTCCCGTGGGAAGGGAACTGGGATCGTGTACCATGGGAGTGAATGAGAAGGGGTCTGGATCCATTGGGATTGTGTACAATGGCAGTGAATAGAAAGTGGTCTGAGTCCATTGGGATTATGTACAATGGGAGTGAATGGAAAGGGATTGGGTATAATGGGAGTGAATGGGAAGAGGTGTGATCCAATGGGATTGTGTACAAGAGAAGGAATGAGAACAGGTTTGGGTCCATTGGGATTGTGCAAAAAGGGAGTGAATGCAAAGGGGTTTGGTCCATTGGGATTGTGTAGCCTCGGAGTGAATGGGAAGAGGTTTGATCCAATGGGATTGTGTACAAGAGGAGGAATGGGAAAGGGTTTGGGTCCTTTGGGATTGTGAAAGATGGAGTGAATGGATGATTGTGTAGACTGGGAGTGAATTGGAAGGGATTCGATCCAGTGGGATTGTGTACAGTGGGATGAATGCGAAGAGGTTTGGGTCCATTGGGATTGTGTACAATAGGAGAGAATTGGAAGGGGTTTGGATCAAGTGGGATTGTGTACAGTGGGAGTGAATGAGAAGGGGTCTGACCCTTTGGGATTGTGTACAGTGGGAGTGATTGGGAAGGGGTTTGGTCCATTGTGATTGGGTACAGTTAAGTGCTCAACTTAATTCTGGGGAATGAAGATGGCTAGGAGGTTGAGGTGGTGGGGGGGAGAATTTTAGGGACTAGCACATTGTACAATTTAATGGACAAAGAAAGAGATAAGTATAAAAAAAAAGATTTGGATTGGGGTAGAGCAGATTTTAGTAACACGCAGGTCATGTGTTTTTCACATGGCAGTGCAGACGCGATGGCCAAAGAGCCTCTTCTGCATAGTGTGATTCTCTAGAATGAATGGGAAGGGTTTAATCCATTGGGATTGTGTACAATGGGAGCAAACGTAAATGGCTTTGATCCATTGACATTGCAGTGGAAGTGAATGGGAAGGGATTTGATCCATTGGGATTGTGAACAATGGGAGAGAATGCGAAGGATTAGATCCATTGGGATTGTGTAGACTGGGAATGAATGTGAAGAGGTTTGGATCCATTGGGATTGTGTACAATGGGAGTGAATTGGAAGCAATATGATCCACTAGGATTGTGTACAATGTGAGTGAATGGGATGGTTTGATCCATTGGGGTTGTTTACAGTGGGAGTGAATGGGAAGGAGTTTGGGTCCATTGGGATTGTGTACAGTGGGGGTGAATGGGAAGGGTTTGATCCAGTGGGATTGTGTACAACTGGAGTGAATGGGAAGAGGATTCATCCATTGGGATTATGTACAGTGATAGTGAATGAGAAGGGGTTTGATCCATTGGGATTGTGTACAGTGATAGTGAATGGGAAGGGGTTTGATCCATTGGGATTGTGTACAGTGATAGTGAATGAGAAGGGATTTGATCCATTGGGATTGTGTACAATGGTAGTGAATGAGAAGGGGTTTGATCCATTGGGATTGTGCACAGTGATAGTGAATGAGAAGGCATTGGATTCTTTGGCATAGTGTACAGTGATAGTGAATGAGAAGGGGTTTGATCCATTGGGATTGTGTAAATTGGTAGTGAATGAGAAGGGGTTTGATCCATTGGGATTGTTTACAGTGATAGTGAATGAGAAGGGGTTTGATCCATTGGGATTGTGTACAGTGATTGTGAGTGAGAAGGGGTTTGATCCATTGGGATTGTGTACAGTGATTGGGAATGAGAAGGGGTTTGGATCAATAGGGATTGTGTACAGTGATTGTGAGTGAGACGGGGTTTGATCCATTGGGATTGTGTACAGTGAAAGTGAATCAGAAGGGATTTGATCCATTGCGATTGTGTGCAGTGATAGTGAATGAGAACGGGTTTGATCTATTGGGATTGTGTACAGTGATTGTGAATGAGAAAGGGTTTGATCCATTGGGATTGTGTACAGTGAAAGTGAATCAGAAGGGATTTGATCCATTGCGATTGTGTGCAGTGATAGTGAATGAGAACGGGTTTGATCTATTGGGATTGTGTACAGTGATTGTGAATGAGAAAGGGTTTGATCCATTGGGATTGTGTACAGTGATAGTGAATGGGAAGGGTTTGGTTCAATTGAGATTGTGTACAGTGATTGTGAATGAGAAGGGGTTTGGATAAATAGGGATTGTGTATTGTGGGAGTGAAGGAGAAGGGATTTGATCCATTGGGATTGTGTACAGTGATAGTGAATGAGAAGGTGTTTGATCCATTGGGATTGTGTACAGTGATAGTGAATGAGAAGGGGTTTGGATCAATTGGGATTGTGTACAGTGAAAGAGAATCAGAAGGGATTTGATCCATTGCGATTGTGTGCAGTGATAGTGAATGAGAAGGGGTTTGATCCATTAGGATTGTGTACAGTGATGGTGAATGAGAAGGGTTTGGATCAATTGGGATTGTGTACAGTGATTGGGAATGAGAAGGGGTTAGGATCAATAGGGATTGTGTACAGTGATTGTGAGTGAGAAGGGGTTTGATCCATTAGGATTGTGTACAGTGATAGTGAATGAGCAGGGGTTTGATCCATTGGGATTGTGTACATTGATAGTGAATGAGAAGGGGTTTGATCCATTAGGATTGTGTACAGTGATTGTGAATGAGAAGGGGTTTGATCCATTGGGATTGTGTACAGTGATAGTGAATGAGAAGGGGTTTGGATCAATTGGGATTGTGTACAGTGATAGTGAATGAGAAGGGGTTTGGATCAATAGGGATTGTTTACAGTGATAGTGACTGGGAAGTGGTTTGATCCATTGGGATTGTGTACAGTGATTGTGAATGGGAAGGGGTTTGATCCATTAGGATTGTGTACAGTGATAGTGAATGGGAAGGGGTTTGTTCCATTAGGGTTGTGTACAGTGATAGTGAATGTGAAGGGTTTGGATCAATAGGGATTGTGTACAGTGATTGTGAATGAGAAGGGGTTTGGATCAATAGGGATTGTGTACAGTGACAGTGAATGAGAAGGGGTTTGGATCAATAGGGATTGTGTACAGTGATGGTGAATGAGAAGGGGTTTGGATCAATAGGGATTGTGTACAGTGATAGTGAATGAGAAGGGGTTTGGATCAATAGGGATTGTGTACTGTGGGAGTGAATGAGAAGGGGTTTGATCCATTGGGATTGTGTACAGTGATAGTGAATGAGAAGGTGTTTGATCCATTGGGATTGTGTACAGTGATAGTGAATGAGAAGGGGTTTGATCCATTAGGATTGTGTGCAGTGATTGTGAATGAGAAGGGGTGTGATCCATTGGGATTGTGTACAGTGATTGTGAATGGGAAGTGGTTTGATCCATTAGGATTGTGTACAGTGATGGTGAATGAGAAGGGTTTGGATCAATTGGGATTGTGTACAGTGATTGGGAATGAGAAGGGGTTTGGATAAATAGGGATTGTGTCCAGTGATTGTGAGTGAGAAGGGGTTTGATCCATTAGGATTGTGTACAGTGATAGTGAATGAGAAGGGGTTTGATCCATTGGGATTGTGTACAGTGATAGTGAATGAGAAGGGGTTTTATCCATTGGGATTGTGTACAGTGATAGTGAATGAGAAGGGGTTTGATCCATTAGGATTGTGTACAGTGATTGTGAATGAGAAGGGGTTTGATCCATTGGGATTGTGTACAGTGATTGTGAATGGGAAGTGGTTTGATCCATTAGGATTGTGTACAGTGATGGTGATGAGAAGGGTTTGGATCAATTGGGATTGTGTACAGTGATAGTGAATGAGAAGGGTTTGGATCTATAGGGATTGTTTACAGTGATAGTGAATGGGAAGTGGTTTGATCCATTGGGATTGTGTACAATGATAGTGAATGAGAAGGGGTTTGATCTATTGGGATTGTGTACAGTGATTGTGAATGGGAAGGGGTTTGATCCATTAGGATTGTGTACAGTGATAGTGAATGGGAAGGGGTTTGTTCCATTAGGGTTGTGTACAGTGATAGTGAATGTGAAGGGTTTGGATCAATAGGGATTGTGTACAGTGATAGTGAATGAGAAGGGGTTTGGATCAATAGGGATTGTGTACTGTGGGAGTGAATGAGAAGGGGTTTGATCCATTAGGATTGTGTACAGTGATAGTGAATGAGAAGGTGTTTGATCCATTGGGATTGTGTACAGTGATAGTGAATGAGAAGGGGTTTGATCCATTGGGATTGGTACAGTGATAGTGAATGAGAAGGGGTTTGATCCATTGGGATTGTGTACAGTGATAGTGAATGAGAAGGGGTTTGGATCAATAGGGATTGTGTACAGTGATAGTGAATGAGAAGGGGTTTGATCCATTGGGATTGTGTACAGTGATAGTGAATGAGAAGTGGTTTGATCCATTGGGATTGTGTACAGTGATAGTGAATGAGAAGGGGTTTGATCCATTGGGATTATGTACAGTGATAGTGAATGAGAAGGGGTTTGATCTTTTGGGATTGTGTACAGTGATTGTGAATGAGAAAGGGTTTGATCCATTGGGATTGTGTACAGTGATAGTGAATGAGAAGGGGTTTGATCCATTTGGATTATGTACAGTGATTGTGAATGAGAAGGGGTTTGGATCAATAGGGATTGTGTATTGTGGGAGTGAAGGAGAAGGGATTTGATCCATTGGGATTGTGTACAGTGATAGTGAATGAGAAGGGTGTTTGATCCATTGGGATTGTGTACAGTGATAGTGAATGAGAAGGGGTTTGGATCAATTGGGATTGTGTACAGTGATAGTGAATGAGAAGGGGTTTGGATCAATAGGGATTGTGTACTGTGGGAGTGAAGGAGAAGTGGATTAATCTATTGGGATTGTGTACAGTGATTGTGAATGAGAAGGGGTTTGGATCAATAGGGATTGTGTATTGTGGGAGTGAAGGAGAAGGGATTTGATCCATTGGGATTGTGTACAGTGATAGTGAATGAGAAGGGGTTTTATCCATTTGGATTGTGTACAGTGATAGTGAATGAGAAGGGGTTTGATCCATTAGGATTGTGTACAGTGATTGTGAATGAGAAGGGGTTTGATCCATTGGGATTGTGTACAGTGATTGTGAATGAGAAGGGGTTTGATCCATTAGGATTGTGTACAGTGATTGTGAATGAGAAGGGTTTGGATCAATAGGGATTGTTTACAGTGATAGTGAATGGGAAGTGGTTTGATCCATTGGGATTGTGTACAATGATAGTGAATGAGAAGGGGTTTGATCTATTGGGATTGTGTACAGTGATTGTGAATGGGAAGGGGTTTGATCCATTAGGATTGTGTACAGTGATAGTGAATGTGAAGGGTTTGGATCAATAGGGATTGTGTACAGTGATTGTGAATGAGAAGGGGTTTGGATCAATAGGGATTGTGTACAGTGGGAGTGAATGAGAAGGGGTTTGATCCATTGGGATTGTGTACAGTGATAGTGAATGAGAAGTGGTTTGATCCATTGGGATTGTGTACAGTGATAGTGAATGAGAAGGGGTTTGATCCATTGGGATTGTGTACAGTGATTGTGAATGAGAAGGTGTTTGATCCATTGGGATTGTGTACAGTGATAGTGAATGAGAAGGGGTTTGGATCAATAGGGATTGTGGACTGTGGGAGTGAATGAGAAGGGGTTTGATCCATTGGGATTGTGTACAGTGATAGTGAATGAGAAGGTGTTTGATCCATTGGGATTGTGTACAGTGATAGTGAATGAGAAGGGGTTTGATCCATTGGGATTGGTACAGTGATAGTGAATGAGAAGGGGTTTGATCCATTGGGATTGTGTACAGTGATAGTGAATGAGAAGGGGTTTGGATCAATAGGGATTGTGTACAGTGATAGTGAATGAGAAGGGGTTTGATCCATTGGGATTGTGTACAGTGATAGTGAATGAGAAGTGGTTTGATCCATTGGGATTGTGTACAGTGATAGTGAATGAGAACGGGTTTGATCTATTGGGATTGTGTACAGTGATTGTGAATGAGAAAGGGTTTGATCCATTGGGATTGTGTACAGTGATAGTGAATGGGAAGGGTTTGGTTCAATTGGGATTTTGTACAGTGATTGTGAATGAGAAGGGGTTTGGATCAATCGGGATTGTGTATTGTGGGAGTGAAGGAGAAGGAATTTGATCCATTGGGATTGTGTACCGTGATAGTGAATGAGAAGGTGTTTGATCCATTGGGATTGTGTACAGTGATAGTGAATGAGAAGGGGTTTGGATCAATTGGGATTGTGTACAGTGATAGTGAATGAGAAGGGGTTTGAATCAATAGGAATTGTGTACTGTGGGAGTGAAGGAGAAGTGGATTAATCTATTGGGATTGTGTACAGTGATTGTGAATGAGAAGGGGTTTGGATCAATAGGGATTGTGTATTGTGGGAGTGAAGGAGAAGGGATTTGATCCATTGGGATTGTGTACAGTGATAGTGAATGAGAACGGGTTTTATCCATTGGGATTGTGTACAGTGATTGTGAATGAGAAGGGGTTTGATCCATATGGATTATGTACAGTGATAGTGAATGAGAAGGGGTTTGGATCAATAGGGATTGTGTACAGTGATAGTGAATGAGAAGGATTTGGATCAATAGGGATTGTGTACTGTGGGAGTGAAGGAGAAGTGGATTGATCTATTGTGATCTTGTACAGTTAGGTGCTGGACTTTATTGGGGAATGAAGATTGATAGGAGGTTGAGGTGGTGGTGGGGAGCATTTTGGGGAGTACCACATGGTACAATTTAAGTTTATTCTGGACAAAGAAATAGCCAAGTTGCAAAAGAATGTATTGGATTGGAGTAGAGCAGATTTTAGTAACCGGTTGGTCAGGTGTTTTTCACATGGCAGTGCAGAACGCGATGGCCAAAGAGCCTCTTCTGCAGAGTGTGATTCTGTAGAATGAATGGGAAGGGTTTGATCCATTGGGAATGTGTATAATGGGAGCAAATGTAAATGGCTTTGATCCATTGGGATTGCAGTGAGAGAAAAGTCGAAGGGATTTGATCCTTTGGGATTGTGAACAGTGGATGAATGTGAAGAGGTTTGGGTCCATTGGGATTGTGTACAATGGGAGTGAAGAGGAAGGAGTTTGTGTCCATTGGGATTATGTACAATGGGAGTGAATGGGAAGAGATTTGATCCAGTAGGATTGTGTACAATGTGAGTGAATTGAAAGGGTTTGATATATTGGGATTGTAGACAGTGGGAGTGAATGGGAAGAGGTTTGATCCATTGGGATTGTGTACCTGTGGGAGTGAAGGAGAAGGGGATTGAACTCTTGGGATTGTGTACAGTTGGATTGAATGGGAAGGGGTTTGATCCATTAGGATTGTGTACGTTAGGTGGTGGACCTATTTCCGGGGAATGAAGCCAGACATGTGTTTGAGGTGGTGGTGAAGGAGCATTTTCATGATAGGGACCATGACATTGTACACTTTAAGGTTGTTATGGACAAAGAAATAGACAAGTTGCAAAAAATATGTTTTGGATTGGAGTGGATTTTCGTAAAATGGGATCAGTTTGGTCAGGTGTTTTTCACTTGTCCGTATTGACACGATGGGCCAAAGGTCCTCTTCTGCATAGTGTGATTATGTGGAGTGAACGAGAATGAGTTTGATCCATTGGGATTGTGTATAATAGTATTGACTGGGAATGGGTTTGATCCATTGGGATTGTGTATAATAGTATTGAATGGGAATGAGTTTGATCCATTGGGATTGCAGTGGGAGTGAAGAGGAATGGGTTTGATCCAATTGGATTGTTTACAGGAGGAGTGAACGGGAAGGAGTTTAATCCATTGGGATTGTGTACAATGGGAGCAAATGGGAAGAAGTTTAATCCATTGTAATTGTGTACAATAGGAACGAATGGGATTGGGTTTGATCCATTTGGATTCTGTACAATGGGAGTAATGGGAAGGAGTTTCATCCCTTGGCATTGTGTACAATGGGAATGAATGGGATGGGGTTTGATCCATTTGGATTGTGTATGATGGGAGTGAATGGGAAGGAGTTTAATCCCTTGGCATTGTGTACAATGGGAATGAATGGGATGGGGTTTGATTCATTGGGATTGTGTACAATGGGAGTGATGTGACCATCAAGTCACTCGAGACATGATAGGACGTAAACTATGGCTTTAATAGACGTACAACTGAGCCTGCCTACGACCAGAAGAACTGAGGGCAGACTCACAAGGCTGCAGCACATTATACTTCCGGTAGTGGGAGGGGCCATGGGCGGAGCCAAGGGTGGAGCCCTGTACAAGCTCCTCATCTCCCCCTGTGGGCAGAGCCGCGCAACGGCTCACAGTGCCCACAAGGACACAATACTAAACAGTGTGAATTACACAATGTACATTCACCACAGGGAGTAAATGAGAAGGCGTTTAATCCATTGTCATTGTTCATTGGGAGTGATTGCCAAACTCGAACTGTGAATTGTTTCACCCTTTCTCCCTCGCTCTCTCTCTCCCCTGCTCTCTCCTTTCTCCCCCGCTCTCTCTCTCCCCCGCTCTCTCCTTTCTCCCCCGCTCTCTCCTTTCTCTCCTCTCTTGCCGTGTCGATGTGGGTGACTGCAAAATGTCCTGCTTCCTGTGGGTATGTCTGCTCTTTCAGACATATGTACTGTTAGTGCTGGGAACACATTCCAGTCAATTAAAATCCACTGGGAATATCACATGGACAAAAGCAGCAAACTACTGAACTAAACAGTGATCCCTTGCCAGTGCTGTACCTGTCCTGGGAGTGTTTGATGGGGACAGTGTAGAGACAGCTTTATTCTGTATCTAACCCCGTGCTGTACCTGTCCTGGGAGTGTTTGATTGGGACAGAGTAGAGAGAGCTTTATTCTGTGTCTAATCCCGTGCTGTACCTGTCCTGGGAGTGTTTGATGGGGACAGTGTAGAGGGAGCTTTACTCTGTATCTAACCCCGTGCTGTACCTGTCCTGGGAGTGTTTGATGGGGACAGTGTAGAGACAGCTTTATTCTGTATCTAACCCCGTGCTGTACCTGTCCTGGGAGTGTTTGATGGGGACAGTGTGGAAGGAGCTTTACTCTGTATCTAACCCCGTGCTGTACCTGTCCTGGGAGTGTTTGATGGGGACAGTGTGGAAGGAGCTTTACTCTGTATCTAACCCCATGCTGTACCTGTCCTGGGAGTGTTTGATGGGGCAGTGTAGAGGGAGCTTTACTCTGTATCTAATCCCGTGCTGTACCTGTCCTGGGAGTGTTTGATGGGGACAGTGTCGAGGGAGCTTTACTCTGTATCTAACCCCGTGCTGTACCTGTCCTGGGAGTGTTTCATGGGGGCAGTGTATAGGGAGCTTTACTCTGTATCTAACCCCGTGCTGTACCTGTCCTGGGAGTGTTTGATGGGGCAGTGTATAGGGAGCTTTACTCTGTATCTAACCCCGTGCTGTACCTGTCCTGGGAGTGTTTGATGGGGACAGTGTAGAGGGAGCTTTACTCTGTATCTAACCCCGTGCTGTACCTGTCCTGGGAGTGTTTGATGGGGACAGTGTAGAGGGAGCTTTACTCTGTATCTAACCCCGTGCTGTACCTGTCCTGGGAGTGTTTGATGGGGAAAGTGTAGAGGGAGCTTTACTCTGTATCTAACCCCGTGCTGTACCTGTTCTGGGAGTGTTTGATGGGGACAGTGTAGAGGGAGGTTTACTCTGTATCTAACCCCGTGCTGTACCTGTCCTGGGAGTGTTTGATGGGGACAGTGTAGAGGGAGCTTTACTCTGTATCTAACCCCGTGCTGTACCTGTCCTGGGAGTGTTTGATGGGGAAAGTGTAGAGGGAGCTTTACTCTGTATCTAACCCCGTGCTGTACCTGTTCTGGGAGTGTTTGATGGGGACAGTGTAGAGGGAGCTTTACTCTGTATCTAACCCTGTGCTGTACCTGTCCTGGGAGTGTTTGATGGGGATTATCTCTCCTCAGTTGTGTGTCCACACCATCTGGATGAAATGAAACTTCACAGAATAAATTGAAAGTTTTTTGAAGATCCTCACGTCAGAACTCTTAATGCCTGTGAACGAATAAATATTTAACAATCTGCCAAGGATTAAGTACAGCACTGCCTTCAAAAAATATTCTATATTCAATCCTATTGAGTATAATAGTGAATAATATAATCCCCATAACTAGTAAAGGATCAGAGGAGGATAAGGGAATTCTTAAACAGTTTGAGTCTCATGTTTAAATCGATTCATTAAACATAACCAAGCCGTTCGATAATTCATCGCAACATCATATCCATCATGGGCTAATGTGATTAACCTTTTAACCTCTAATGCTCACAAATTGTGGTAGAAACAAGAGGAGGCCATTCAGCCCCCATCTCGAGCCTATTACACAGGAACAGAAGAAAGCCATTTCTTTCCCCTTGAGCCTATTACACAGGGACAGAAGAAAGCCATTTCTTTCTCAATGAGCCTGTTACACAGGAACAGGAGGAGGCAATTCAGCCGTCCCTTGAGCCTGTTACACAGGAACAGGAGGAGGTAATTGAGCCCCCCTCAAGCCTGTTACACGGGAACAGGAGGAGGCAATTCAGCCGCCCCTTGAGCCTGTTACATAGGAATAAGAAGAGGCCAGTCAGCCCCCCTCAAGCCTGTTACATAGGAACAGGAGGAGGCCATTCAGCCCCCCAATACTCTTCCAAAGCTTTGTCTGTCTTCAGTCGCCTAGACCTTAAGACTTTCCTTCAATGTCGCAGGGTCAAAATCCGGGAACACTATCCCTAACAGCACAGTGGGTGTCCGTATACCACAGGGACTGTGGCGGCAGAAGACAAGGGCTCACCACCAACATCTCAAGGGGCAATTAGGGATTGGCAATCAATACTGGGTCGCCAGCGACACCACATCCGATGTCTGGAGCAAAAAATGTTTCTGGTCAATGGTAAACCACCCCCCCACCTCCGCCTCTCCCCCCCCAGGATGTTGTTAGTGGTGGGGGGAAAGGGTTCAGCCATGGTAGTGCCAGCGATGTCAAAGGTTAGATTCTCTCTTGTTGGAGATAGTCATTGCCTGGCACTTGTGTGGCGCGAATGTTACTTGGCTCTTGTCAACCCGTCATCTCAAAGGTGTGCGTGAGTGGACATGGACTCGGGGGCAGGGAAGGAGATCTGGCCCCTCAGAAGGTGCTGTTTTCAAAGATCGATGAGGTGGGGGGTGCGGAGGAGCAGATTGGGCGAGGGGTGCCTGACAGCCAACATTCCAAGTGGTCCACATGCTGTAACTTTACAGACAGCGGATGGAGTTGGGCGGTGCAAACAGTGAGATCCTCGGCTATTTAAAGGGAAATCAAACTTAGTCCTGGGCATACGCATCAGTCAGAAAGAGTTAAATTCCAAGGAGAGGTTACATAGTCCAGGATTGTAGCCCCTCCAGTCTGGAAGATTAAGGTGTGACCTAATTGAGGGGGTTGAAAATGATTAAAGGGTTTGATAGGGTCTTTTATTCATATATAAGGAGCAAGAGGGTACCTAGAGAAAGGGTTGGGCCACTCAAGGACAAAGGAGGAAAGTTATGCGTGGAGTCAGAGAAAATGGGTGAGATTTTTAACGAGTACTTTGCATCGGGATTCACCGAGGAGAGGGACATGACGGATGTTGAGGTTAGGGATAGATATTTGATTACTCTAGGTCAAGTCGGCATAAGGAGGGAGGGTGTGTTGGGTATTCTAAAAGGCATTAAGGTGGACAAGTCCCCAGGTCCGGATGGGATCTATCCCAGGTTACTGAGTGAAGTGAGAGAGGAAATAGCTGGGGCCTTAACGGATATCTTTGCAGCATCCTTGAGCACGGGTGAGGTACCGGAGGACTGGAGAATTGCTAATGTTGTCCCTTTGTTTAAGAAGGGTAGCAGGGATAATCCAGGTAATTATAGACCGGTGAGCCTGACGTCAGTGGTAGGGAAGCTGCTGGAGAAGATACTGAGGAATAGGATCTATTCCCATTTGGAAGAAAATGGGCTTATCAGTGATAAGCAGCATGGTTTTGTGCAGGGAAGGTCACGTCTCACCAACTTAATAGAATTCTTTGAGGAAGTGACAAAGTTGATTGATGAGGGAAGGGCTGTAGATGTCATATACATGGACTTCAGTAAGGCTGATGGCGAAAGTGAAGTCGTATGGGGTTCAGGGTGTACTAGCTAGATGGATAAGGAACTGGCTGGGCAACAGGAGACAGAGAGTAGTAGTGGAAGGGAGTTTCTCAAAATGGAGAACTCTGACCAGTGGTGTTCCACAGGGATCCGTGCTGGGACTACTGATGTTTGTGATATACATAAATGATCTGGAGGAAGATATAGGTGGTCTGATTAGCAAGTTTGCAGATGACACTAAGATTGGTGGAGTAGCAGATAGTGAAGGGGACTGTCAGAGAATACTGCAGAATATTGATAGATTGGAGAGTTGGGTGGAGAAATAGCAGATGGAGTTCAATCCGGGCAAATGCGAGGTGATGCATTTTGGAAGATCCAATTCAAGAGCGAACTATACGGTAAATGAAAAAGCCCTGGGGAAAATTGATGTACAGAGAGATCTGGGTGTACTGGTCCATTGTACCCTTAAGGTGGCTGCGCATGTCGATGGAGTGGTCAAGAAGGCATACGGCATGCTTTCCTTCTTCAAAGGAGGTGTTGAGTACAAGAGTTGACAGGTCATGTTACAGTTGTGTAAGACTTTGGTTCGGCCACATTTGGAATACTGCGTAAAGTTCTGGTCGCCACATTACCAAAAGGATGTGGATGCTTTGGAGAAGGTGCAAAGGAGGTTTACCTGGTATGGAGGGTACAAGCTATGAAGAGAGGTTGAGTAGATTAGGATTTATTTATTTATTTTTTAAAATAATTTTATTGAAATTTTTACAAAATATAAACAACTCAACTCTATTAACAAAACAACCGCGGTAACACCCCAAGAACAATACCCACCCAACTTCAAAAGCAACTACAAACAAAAGAAAAAAACAAAAGAACACCCAACAACAAAAGGGAAAGAGATAACACCCGCCACATCCCACACACCCATGTACAGAGTTCTCCCTCCCACTGATCCAAACCCCCCCCCCCCCCCCTCCCTCCCTCCCCCCACTTCACCCCGGGTGCTGCTGCTGCCAGCCTATTTCCCTACCGTTCCGCCAGGAAGTCAAGGAAAGGCTGCCACCGCCTAAAGAACCCTTGTACTTATCCCCTCAGGGCAAATTTCACCTTCTCCAATTTAATGAAACCCGCCATGTCATTGATCCAGGCCTCCACGCTTGGGGGTCTCGCATCCTTCCATTGGAGCAAGATCCTCCGCCGGGCTACTCGGGACGCAAAGGCCAGAACACTGGCCTCTTTCGCCTCCTGCACTCCCGGCTCCACTGCAACCCCAAAAATTGCGAGTCCCCAGCCTGGCTTGACCCTGGATCCCACCACCCTCGACACCGTCCTTGCTACCCCCTTCCAAAACTCCCCCAGCGCTGGGCACGCCCAAAACATATGGGCGTGGTTCGCTGGGCTCCCCGAGCACCTAGCACACCTGTCCTCGCCCCCTAAAAACCTACTCATCCTCGTCCCAGTCATGTGGGCCCTATGTAGCACCTTGAACTGTATGAGGCTAAGCCTCGCACGGGAAGAGGAGGAATTCACTCTCTCCAGGGCATCCGCCCACGTCTCCTCCTCAATCTCCTCACCCAGCTCCTCTTCCCATTTACCCTTCAGTTCCTCCACCGAGGCCTCGTCTACCTCCTGCATCACCCGGTATATGTCTGAAATCCTCCCTCCTCCAACCCACACCCCCGAGAGCAACCGATCCCGCACCCCTCGTGGGGGCAGCAAGGGGAACCCCTCCACCTGCTGCCTGGCAAACGCCCTCACCTGCATGTACCTAAACATGTTCCCCGGGGGGGGGGGGGGGGTGGGGGGAGAGCCCAAACTTCCCCTCTAACTCCCCCAAGCTCGCGAACTTCCCCTCCACAAACAGGTCCCTCAACCTCCTAACCCCTGCCCTGTGCCAGCCCAGGAATCCGCCATCAATGCTCCCTGGGACAAACCGATGGTTCCCCCGTATCGGGGCCTCCATCGAGCCCCCCACTTCTCCCCTATGCCATCTCCATTGCCCCCAAATTTTGAGGGTAGCCGCCACCACCGGGCCCATGGTATACCCAGCTCCCAGCCACCTGGACCCCTAGGTACCTGAAGCTCTTCCCTGCCTGCTTCAGTGGGAGCCTACCAATCCCCGCCTCCTGATCCCCCGGATGCACCACAAACAACTCGCTCTTGCCCAGGTTCAACTTATACCCAGAGAAACCCCCGAATTCACTAAGAATCCTCATCACCTCCTGCATCCCCCCCCACCGGGTCCGCCACATACAGCAACAGGTCGTCCGCATACAGCGACACTCGATGCTCCTCCCTACCCCGCACCAGACCCCTCCAGTTCCCTGACTCCCTCAATGCCATGGCCAGGGGCTCAATCGCCAACGCGAAGAGCAAGGGGGGACAGGGGGCACCCCTGTCTCGTCCCCCGGTACAGTCGAAAGTACTCCAACCTCCTCCTATTTGTGGCTACACTCGCCATCGGGGCCTCGTAGAGCAGCCTCACCCACCGGATAAACCCCTCCCCAAACCCAAACCTCTCCAACACCTCCCACAAATACTCCCACTCAACCCTATCAAAGGCCTTCTCCGCATCCAATGCCACCACTATCTCCGCCTCCCCTTCCACAGCCGGCATCATAATAACGTTGAGGAGCCTTCGTACATTTGTATTCAACTGCCTTCCCTTCACAAACCCCGTCTGGTCCTCATGAATGACCCCGGGCACGCAATCCTCTATTCTAGTGGCCAGGATCTTTGCCAGCAGCTTAGCATCGGCGTTTAGCAGCGAAATCGGCCTATATGACCCGCACTGCAGAGGGTCCTTGTCCCGCTTCAGGATCAAGGAAATCAGCGCCCGTGACATAGTTGGGGGCAAAGCCCCCCCCCTCCCTTGCCTCGTTAAAGGTCCGGACCAACAGGGGGCCCAACAGGTCCGCATACCTTTTGTAAAATTCCGCCGGAAACCTGTCCGGCCCCGGCTCCTTCCCCGACTGCATGCTCCCTATCCCTTTGACCACCTCCTCCAGCTCGATCGGCGCCCCCAGTCCCCCCACCTGCCCCTCCTCCACCCTTGGGAATCGCAGCTTGTCCAAGAAGCGCCCCATTCCACCCCCCTCCACCGGAGGTTCCGACCGGTACAGTTCCCCATAGAAGTCTCTGAAGACCCCATTAACATCTACTCCTCTCCACACCACCTTCCCAGCCTTATCCGTCACTCCCCCAATCTCCCTGGCCGCGTCCCGCTTTCGGAGCTGGTGTGCCAGCATCCTGCTCGCCTTCTCCCCGTATTCATACACTGCTCCCTGTGCTTTCCTCCACTGAGCTTCCGCCTTTCTGGTAGTCAATAGGTCGAATCTGGCCTGAAGGCTACGCCTCTCCCCCAGCAATCCCTCCTCTGGAGCCTCCGCATATCTCCTATCCACCCTCACCATCTCCCCTATCAGTCTCTCCCTCTCCCTCTGCTCCCCCCTCTCCCTATGGGTTCGGATGGAGATCAATTCCCCCCTCATCACCGCCTTCAATGCCTCCCAGACCGTCCCCACTCGGACCTCCCCGTTGTCATTGGCCTCAAGGTACCTCTCGATACACCCCCGAACCCTCTCGGCCATCTCCTCATCTGCCAGCAGCCCCACCTCCAAGCGCCAGAGCGGACGTTGGTCCCTCTCCTCCCCCAGCCCGAGGTCCACCCAGTGCGGGGCATGATCTGAAATGGCAATGGCAGAGTATTCCACATCCTCCACCCTCGAAACCAACCCCCTGCTCAGGACAAAAAAAAATCAATCCTCGAGTAGGCCTTATGTACGTGGGAGAAAAACGAGTATTCCCTGGACCTTGGCCTCGCAAACCTCCAGGGATCCACCCCCCCCCCCCCCCCCCCCCCCCCCCCCCAAAATCTGGTCCATAAATCCCCCCCCGCAATCTGGTCCATAAATCCCCTCAACACCTTAGCCGCCGCCGGCTTCCTACTTGTCCGGGACTTGGATCGATCCAATGGGGGATCCAGTACCGTGTTGAAGTCCCCCCCCCCCCATGATCAGGCCCCCCACCTCCAGGTCCGGAATGAGGCCCAACATGCGCCGCATAAACCCGCATCGTCCCAATTTGGGGCGTAAACATTCACCAACACCACCCGCTCCCCCTGCAGCTTACCACTCACCATCACATACCTCCCGCCACTGTCAGCCACCACATTTAACGCCTCAAACGACACCTTCTTCCCCACCAGGATCGCCACCCCCCTACTCTTCTCATCCAGCCCTGAGTGAAATACTTGGCCCACCCATCCCTTCCTCAGCCGAACCTGGTCCACCACTTTCAGGTGTGTCTCTTGGAGCATGGCCACATCCGCCTTCAGCCCCTTCAGGTGCGCAAATACCCGGGCCCGTTTGACTGGCCCATTCAGCCCCCTCACATTCCAGGTTATCAGCCGGCTCCCTGGCCCCCTCCCCTGCCGATAAGCCTTACCCCATCCCTTGCCCACCCCCGGCCAGCGTCCCCCGCTCTGCCAGTTTCCCACAGCGGCAACTCCCCCCCCTTCAGCACCCCCTGCGTCCTCCAGCTCCTTCCTGACCATTTCAGCAGCCACCTGGTACCCCCCCTCCCCCCCCCCCCCCCCCAGGGGCTAGGACCCCCCCTAGCCGCGCCCCTCCCTCCATAGCACTCCCGTGAGCCAGCTAACTTCTGCTGACCCCGGCGACTCCCGCCCTACCTCCGACTCCTCCCCACGTGGGACTACCCCTCCTCCATCGTGCCCGTCAACGGGTCCCCCAACCCCCCCCCCCCCCCGCCCCCCCGCTCTTGCGCGGGAAAAGAAAACAGCCAGCAACGACCCGCGCTTATCAGCCCCGACCCCGCCCCCACCATCTCCCAGCGCGGGAAACCCGCAGAAAGCCCGCGCCTTCGCCCAGCCCCGCCTCCTCCAGGGCTACTCCCATTGTCAGTCCCCCCCACCAGCTCCCCGAACTCCCCGTTTACCCCTCTGCCCGAACCAGTCCACCCGACCCCTGCAGAGAAACCCATATAGAAAAGACAAATCGACATCACCCCACCCACCCTAAGGCCAACCCATATCTTACATTAAACCCAAATACAGTATTATACAGCATCCCCCATCTTAGACCCTCAGTTTGAGTCCAATTTCTCGGCCTGCACAAAGGCCCACGCCTCCTCCGGGGACTCAAAATAATGGTGCCGATCCTTATTGGTGACCCACAGACGTGCCGGCTGCAACATGCCGAACTTCACACTTCGTCTATGGAGCACCGCCTTCGTCCGATTAAACCCGGCCCTCCGCCTCGCCACCTCCGCACTCCAGTCCTGGAAGATCCGCACCTCCGTGTTCTCCCACTTGCTGCTCCGCTCCTTCTTGGCCCACCGGAGCACATACTCATGATCCACGAACCGATGAAACCGCACCAACACCGCCCGCAGCGGCTCGTTCGGCTTGGGCCTCCTAGCCAGAATTCTGTGGGCCCCCTCTAACTCCAGGGGCCCCTGGAAGGACCCAGCCCCCATCAGCGAGTTTAACATAGCCGCCACATAGGCCGCTAGGTCCGACCCCTCCAGCCCCTCCGTTAGGCCCAGGATCCGCAAATTCTTCCTCCTCGATCGGTTGTCCAGCTCCTCGAACCGCTCCTGCCATCTTTTATGGAGCGCCTCGTGCATCTCCACCTTCCCCGCCACGGCCACGACCTCGTCCTCCCTTTCGGAGGCCTGCTGCTGCAGCTCCCGGATCGCAGCCCCCTGGGCTGTCTGGGTCTCCATTTGCTCCCTGTTGGTTACCTTCAGCGACTCCAGCAGCTCCAACTTAAGCTCCTGGAAGCAGTGCAGCAGAGTCGCCTGCTGCTCCTGGACCCACTTCCTCAGCTCCTCAAGGCCTCCGCCGGCCGCCATTTTGTCTTCCTTCCCCCGCTTTTTCAGGGGTGCTTTCTCCGGTTTTCTCCTTACCCCACTCCTGGTCCGGACCATAGGACCGTTGGGGTTGACTCCTGTCCTCTTCCCACGTCGGGATTTGCCGACACAGCTCCGTTGGGGGCCCTGAAAAGAGCCCCAAAGTCCGTTCTCAGCGGGAGCTGCCGAATGTGCGGCTTAGCTCCGCATTGCCGCCACCGGAAGTCAGTAGATTAGGATTATTTTCATTAGAAAGACGGAGGTTGAGGGGGACCTCATTGAGGTCTACAAAATCATGAGAGGTATAGACAGGGTGGATAGCAAAAAGCTTTTTCCCAGAGTGGGGGACTCAATTACTAGGGAACACGAGTTCAAGGTGAGAGGGGGAAAGTTTAAGGGAGGTATGCGTGGAAAGTTCTTTACGCAGAGGGTGGTGGGTGCCTGGAACGCATTGCCAGCGGAGGTGGTAGAGGCGGGCACGATAGCATCATTTAAGATGTATCGAGACAGATACATGAGTGGGAAGGGAGCAGAGGGATACAGAGCCTTAGAAAATAGGCGGCAGTTTTAGATAGAGGATCTGGATCGGCACAGGCTTGGAGGGCCGAAGGGCTTGTTCCTGTGCTGTAATTTTTCTTTGTTCTTTGAAAGGTGATATATTTCCAAGGCGGGGTGGTGAGTGACTTGGAAGGGGCCCTCCAGGTGGTGGAGTTCCCAGGTATCTGCTACTCTTGTCCTTCTAGATGGTAGTGGTCATGGGTTTGGAAGGTGTTGCCAAAGGAGCCTTGGCAAGTTGCTGCAGTGCATCTTGTAAATGGTACACACGGTTGCCACTATGCATCAGTGGTGGAGGGAGTGAATATTTGTGGGGTGCCAATCAAGTGGGCTGCTTTGTCCTAGCTGGTGCTGAGCTTCTTGAATAGGACTCCTACTGTTCCTGTGTAAACGCATGAGGGGCTGAATGGGCCTCCAATTGTTCCTGCAAAAAAGGCTTGAGGGGGCTGAATGGGCCTCCTGCTGTTCCTGTGTAACAGGCTCAAGAGGCTGAATGGGCCTCCACCTGTTCCTGTATAACAGGCTGAAGAGTGGTTGTATGGGGCCTCCTCCTATTCCTGTGTAATGGGCTTGAGGGGGCCTGAATGGGGCCTACTGTTGTTCCTGTGCAACAGGCTTCAGAGGGCCTGAATGGGCCTACTCCTGTTCCTGAGTAACACAAGCCTGTGGAGGACATGACAGCCATCGCCTGTACGTGCTGCAAGTATGAGGCAAGATGTTTATAAATAGATGTGATTGCACAGTTATTATGTAGTCTGATTAATTTTTCATCAGGAATTAGTTGTCTTAATATGATTTTCACGCTGAAGTTATCACAGTGTGCACTCTAAATCAGAAAGAAAATAATAACTCTGAAGTCATTGAGGATGTGGAGTGGCCACATCAACCAGAAATGTCTGTTTCAGGTTCCACAAAAACCGCTCAGAGACACTGGAGATGGTGATAATAAATTTTCACGGTGAACCCAGAGCTGAGAGGTTAATGATCAGGAAAGATTGAACAGGTCGGGGTTCTTTTCTCCAGAAAAGAGGTGGCTGAGGGGGCCCTGATTGAGGCCTTTAAAATGATGAAAGGGGTTTTGATTGGGTTGACGGAGAGAAGATGTTACCTGTTGAAGAACCAGGGAGACCAGGACTCGGGGCCATCGATATGCCACAGTCACTGCTAGTAAACCCACACAGTGGGGAGAATGTGGGACTCGTTCCAACAGGGAGTGGGGAGAATGCGGGACTCGTTCCCACAGGGAGGGGGGAGAATGCGGGACTCGTTCCCACAGGGAATGGGGAGAATGTGGGACTCACTCCCACAGGGAGTGGGGAGAATGCGGGACTCGTTCCCACAGGGAGGGGGGAGAATGCAGGACTCGTTCCCACAGGGAATGGGGAGAATGTGGGACTCGTTCCCACAGGGAGGGGGGAGAATGTGGGACTCGTTCCCACAGGGAATGGGGAGAATGTGGGACTCACTCCCACAGGGAGTGGGGAGAATGCGGCACTCACTCCCACAGGGAGTGGGGAGAATGTGGGACTCGTTCCAACAGGGAGTGGGGAGAATGTGGGACTCGTTCCCACAGGGAGGGGGGAGAATGAGGCACTCACTCCCACAGGGAGTAGGGGCAATATGGGATTGCTCCCACAGAGAGCGGGGAGAATGTGGGACTCGCTCCCACAGGGAGCGGGGAGAATGTGGCACTCACTCCCACAGGGAGTAGGGGTAATATGGGATTGCTCCCACAGAGAGCGGGGAGAATGCAGGACTTGTTCCCACAGAGAGCGGGGAGAATGCAGGACTTGTTCCCACAGAGAGCGGGGAGAATGCAGGACTTGTTCCCACAGAGAGCGGGGAGAATGTGGCACTCACTCCCACAGGGAGTAGGGGTAATATGGGATTGCTCCCACAGAGAGCGGGGAGAATGCAGGACTTGTTCCCACAGGGAGTGGGGAGAATGCGGCACTCACTCCCACAGGGAGTAGGGAGATTGTGGGACTCACTCCCACAGGGAGTGGGGAGAATGCGGCACTCACTCCCACAGGGAGTGGGGAGAATGCGGCACTCACTCCCACAGGGAGTGGGGAGAATGTGGGCCTCGTTCCAACAGGGAGAGGGGAGAATGCGGCACTCACTCCCACAGAGAGCGGGGAGAATGCAGGACTTGTTCCCACAGAGAGCGGGGAGAATGTAGCACTCACTCCCACAGGGAGTAGGGGTAATATGGGATTGCTCCCACAGAGAGCGGGGAGAATGCAGGTCTTGTTCCCACAGGGAGTGGGGAGAATACGGCACTCACTCCCACAGGGAGTAGGGAGATTGTGGGACTCACTCCCACAGGGAGTGGGGAGAATGCGGCACTCACTCCCACAGGGAGTGGGGAGAATGTGGGCCTCGTTCCAACAGGGAGAGGGGAGAATGTGGGACTCGCTCCCACAGGGAGTGGGGAGAATGTGCGCCTCGTTCCAACAGGGAGTGGGGAGAATGCAGGACTTGTTCCCACAGGGAGTGGGGAGAATGCGGCACTCACTCCCACAGGGAGTAGGGAGACTGTGGGACTCACTCCCACAGGGAGTGGGGAGAATGCGGCACTCACTCCCACAGGGAGTGGGGAGAATGTGGGCCTCGTTCCAACAGGGAGTGGGGAGAATGTGGGACTCGTTCCCACAGGGAGGGGGGAGAATGAGGCACTCACTCCCACAGGGAGTAGGGGTAATATGGGATTGCTCCCACAGAGAGCGGGGAGAATGCAGGACTTGTTCCCACAGAGAGCGGGGAGAATGCAGGACTTGTTCCCACAGAGAGCGGGGAGAATGCAGGACTTGTTCCCACAGAGAGCGGGGAGAATGTGGCACTCACTCCCACAGGGAGTAGGGAGACTGTGGGACTCACTCCCACAGGGAACGGGGAGAATGCAGGACTCATTCCCACAGGGAGTGGGGAGAATGCGGCACTCACTCCCACAGGGAGTGGGGAGAATGCAGGACTTGTTCCCACAGAGAGCGGGGAGAATGTAGCACTCACTCCCACAGGGAGTAGGGGTAATATGGGATTGCTCCCACAGAGAGCGGGGAGAATGCAGGACTTGTTCCCACAGAGAGCGGGGAGAATGCAGGACTTGTTCCCACAGAGAGCGGGGAGAATGCAGGACTTGTTCCCACAGGGAGTGGGGAGAATGCGGCACTCACTCCCACAGAGAGCGGGGAGAATGTGGCACTCACTCCCACAGGGAGTAGGGAGACTGTGGGACTCACTCCCACAGGGAACGGGGAGAATGCAGGACTCATTCCCACAGGGAGTGGGGAGAATGCGGCACTCACTCCCACAGGGAGTAGGGAGACTGTGGGACTCACTCCCACAGAGAGCGGGGAGAATGTGGGACTCACTACCACAGGGAGTGGGGAGAACTCATTCCCAGAGGGAGGGGGGAGAATGAGGCACTCACTCCCACAGGGAGTAGGGGGAATATGGGATCGCTCCCACAGGGAGCGGGGAGAATGTGGGACTCGCTCCCACAGGGAGCGGGGAGAATGCGGAGCTCACTCCCACAGGGAGTAGGGGGAATATGGGACTCACTACCACAGGGAGTGGGGAGAACTCATTCCCACAGGGAGTGGGGAGAATGTGCGCCTCGTTCCAACAGGGAGTGGGGAGAATGCAGGACTTGTTCCCACAGGGAGTGGGGAGAATGCGGCACTCACTCCCACAGGGAGTAGGGAGACTGTGGGACTCACTCCCACAGGGAGTGGGGAGAATGCGGCACTCACTCCCACAGGGAGTGGGGAGAATGTGGGCCTCGTTCCAACAGGGAGTGGGGAGAATGTGGGACTCGTTCCCACAGGGAGGGGGGAGAATGAGGCACTCACTCCCACAGGGAGTAGGGGTAATATGGGATTGCTCCCACAGAGAGCGGGGAGAATGCAGGACTTGTTCCCACAGAGAGCGGGGAGAATGCAGGACTTGTTCCCACAGAGAGCGGGGAGAATGCAGGACTTGTTCCCACAGAGAGCGGGGAGAATGTGGCACTCACTCCCACAGGGAGTAGGGAGACTGTGGGACTCACTCCCACAGGGAGTGGGGAGAATGTGGGCCTCGTTCCAACAGGGAGTGGGGAGAATGTGGGACTCGTTCCCACAGGGAGGGGGGAGAATGAGGCACTCACTCCCACAGGGAGTAGGGGTAATATGGGATTGCTCCCACAGAGAGCGGGGAGAATGCAGGACTTGTTCCCACAGAGAGCGGGGAGAATGCAGGACTTGTTCCCACAGAGAGCGGGGAGAATGCAGGACTTGTTCCCACAGAGAGCGGGGAGAATGTGGCACTCACTCCCACAGGGAGTAGGGAGACTGTGGGACTCACTCCCACAGGGAACGGGGAGAATGCAGGACTCATTCCCACAGGGAGTGGGGAGAATGCGGCACTCACTCCCACAGGGAGTGGGGAGAATGCAGGACTTGTTCCCACAGAGAGCGGGGAGAATGTAGCACTCACTCCCACAGGGAGTAGGGGTAATATGGGATTGCTCCCACAGAGAGCGGGGAGAATGCAGGACTTGTTCCCACAGAGAGCGGGGAGAATGCAGGACTTGTTCCCACAGAGAGCGGGGAGAATGCAGGACTTGTTCCCACAGGGAGCGGGGAGAATGCGGCACTCACTCCCACAGAGAGCGGGGAGAATGTGGCACTCACTCCCACAGGGAGTAGGGAGACTGTGGGACTCACTCCCACAGGGAACGGGGAGAATGCAGGACTCATTCCCACAGGGAGTGGGGAGAATGCGGCACTCACTCCCACAGGGAGTAGGGAGACTGTGGGACTCACTCCCACAGAGAGCGGGGAGAATGTGGGACTCACTACCACAGGGAGTGGGGAGAACTCATTCCCAGAGGGAGGGGGGAGAATGAGGCACTCACTCCCACAGGGAGTAGGGGGAATATGGGATCGCTCCCACAGGGAGCGGGGAGAATGTGGGACTCGCTCCCACAGGGAGCGGGGAGAATGCGGAGCTCACTCCCACAGGGAGTAGGGGGAATATGGGACTCACTACCACAGGGAGTGGGGAGAACTCATTCCCACAGGGAGTGGGGAGAATGTGCGCCTCGTTCCAACAGGGAGTGGGGAGAATGCAGGACTTGTTCCCACAGGGAGTGGGGAGAATGCGGCACTCACTCCCACAGGGAGTAGGGAGACTGTGGGACTCACTCCCACAGGGAGTGGGGAGAATGCGGCACTCACTCCCACAGGGAGTGGGGAGAATGTGGGCCTCGTTCCAACAGGGAGTGGGGAGAATGTGGGACTCGTTCCCACAGGGAGGGGGGAGAATGAGGCACTCACTCCCACAGGGAGTAGGGGTAATATGGGATTGCTCCCACAGAGAGCGGGGAGAATGCAGGACTTGTTCCCACAGAGAGCGGGGAGAATGCAGGACTTGTTCCCACAGAGAGCGGGGAGAATGCAGGACTTGTTCCCACAGAGAGCGGGGAGAATGTGGCACTCACTCCCACAGGGAGTAGGGAGACTGTGGGACTCACTCCCACAGGGAACGGGGAGAATGCAGGACTCATTCCCACAGGGAGTGGGGAGAATGCGGCACTCACTCCCACAGGGAGTAGGGAGACTGTGGGACTCACTCCCACAGAGAGCGGGGAGAATGTGGGACTCACTACCACAGGGAGTGGGGAGAACTCATTCCCAGAGGGAGGGGGGAGAATGAGGCACTCACTCCCACAGGGAGTAGGGGGAATATGGGATCGCTCCCACAGGGAGCGGGGAGAATGTGGGACTCGCTCCCACAGGGAGCGGGGAGAATGCGGAGCTCACTCCCACAGGGAGTAGGGGGAATATGGGACTCACTACCACAGGGAGTGGGGAGAACTCATTCCCAGAGGGAGGGGGGAGAATGAGGCACTCACTCCCACAGGGAGTAGGGGGAATATGGGATCGCTCCCACAGGGAG
This sequence comes from Scyliorhinus canicula, assembly GCF_902713615.1. NCBI lineage: Eukaryota > Metazoa > Chordata > Chondrichthyes > Carcharhiniformes > Scyliorhinidae > Scyliorhinus > Scyliorhinus canicula. The sequence goes on from NC_052157.1 coordinate 63,464,023, forward strand.
CGGAGAGAATGTGGGACTCACTACCACAGGGAGTGGGGAGAACTCATTCCCAGAGGGAGGGGGATAATGAGGCACTCACTCCCACAGGGAGTAGGGGGAATATGGGATCGCTCCCACAGGGAGCGGGGAGAATGCGGCACTCACTCCCACAGGGAGTAGGGGGAATGTGGGACTCACTCCCACAGGAAGTGGGGAGAATGTGGGATTTGCTCCCACAGACAGTGGGGAGAATGCGGCACTCACTCCCACAGGGTGTAGGGGGAATATGGGATCGTTCCCACAGGGGGCGGGGAGAATGTGGGACTCGTTGCCACAAGGAGTGGGGAGAATGCGTGACTCGTTCCCACAGGGAGGGGGGGGAATATGGGACTCACTACCACAGGGAGTGGGGAGAACTCATTCCCACAGGGAGTGGGGAGAATGTGCGCCTCGTTCCAACAGGGAGTGGGGAGAATGCAGGACTTGTTCCCACAGGGAGTGGGGAGAATGCGGCACTCACTCCCACAGGGAGTAGGGAGACTGTGGGACTCACTCCCACAGGGAGTGGGGAGAATGCGGCACTCACTCCCACAGGGAGTGGGGAGAATGTGGGCCTCGTTCCAACAGGGAGTGGGGAGAATGTGGGACTCGTTCCCACAGGGAGGGGGGAGAATGAGGCACTCACTCCCACAGGGAGTAGGGGTAATATGGGATTGCTCCCACAGAGAGCGGGGAGAATGCAGGACTTGTTCCCACAGAGAGCGGGGAGAATGCAGGACTTGTTCCCACAGAGAGCGGGGAGAATGCAGGACTTGTTCCCACAGAGAGCGGGGAGAATGTGGCACTCACTCCCACAGGGAGTAGGGAGACTGTGGGACTCACTCCCACAGGGAACGGGGAGAATGCAGGACTCATTCCCACAGGGAGTGGGGAGAATGCGGCACTCACTCCCACAGGGAGTAGGGAGACTGTGGGACTCACTCCCACAGAGAGCGGGGAGAATGTGGGACTCACTACCACAGGGAGTGGGGAGAACTCATTCCCAGAGGGAGGGGGGAGAATGAGGCACTCACTCCCACAGGGAGTAGGGGGAATATGGGATCGCTCCCACAGGGAGCGGGGAGAATGTGGGACTCGCTCCCACAGGGAGCGGGGAGAATGCGGAGCTCACTCCCACAGGGAGTAGGGGGAATATGGGACTCACTACCACAGGGAGTGGGGAGAACTCATTCCCAGAGGGAGGGGGGAGAATGAGGCACTCACTCCCACAGGGAGTAGGGGGAATATGGGATCGCTCCCACAGGGAGCGGAGAGAATGTGGGACTCACTACCACAGGGAGTGGGGAGAACTCATTCCCAGAGGGAGGGGGATAATGAGGCACTCACTCCCACAGGGAGTAGGGGGAATATGGGATCGCTCCCACAGGGAGCGGGGAGAATGCGGCACTCACTCCCACAGGGAGTAGGGGGAATGTGGGACTCACTCCCACAGGAAGTGGGGAGAATGTGGGATTTGCTCCCACAGACAGTGGGGAGAATGCGGCACTCACTCCCACAGGGTGTAGGGGGAATATGGGATCGTTCCCACAGGGGGCGGGGAGAATGTGGGACTCGTTGCCACAAGGAGTGGGGAGAATGCGTGACTCGTTCCCACAGGGAGGGGGGGGGGAATGAGGTACTCACTCCCACAGGGAGTAGGGGGAATATGGGATTGCTCCCACAGGGAGTGGTTGAGGTGAATAGTATCGATGTATTTAAGGGGGATGCTGGAGAGAGAGGAATGGAAGGAGATGGTGAGTTCTGGCTGCCTTTTCTCTATCAAAAGTCGCCTTCAAAAATAGTCTCAAACCTACTCATGATTTTGAACGCGTCAATTCAATCTCCCCTTTAACCTTCTCTGCTCTGAAGAGAACAATCCCAGCTTTTCCCAGCCTCCCAAACATTCACTGAAATCCCTCATCCCTCGGCACATTCTGCTAAATCTCCGCCCTCCCTCTCAGAGGCTTCAAGTTCCTCCCTAAAGTGTTGTGGAGTCTGGAATTGGACACAATGGCCGTGATCTTCCAGCCCTTCCCACTGGTAGGATCTTCCGGACCCTTCGAAGCTGACCCACTCGCCATGGTATTGACGAGCCACACGAGGTGCATAAACATCGGCGAGGCCAGGAGATCCCGCCGGCACACATTGGTGAGCCGCCTCGTCCATCGATAAATATGCCCAGCGGTGGGGGGAGGCTCGTGGGTCGAATGTCCCACTCGATGAAGGGGTTTCAGGCCTGCATTTCTACGAAAGCTGTCTTTACCACAGTCACTTTTGCTACCAGTGAAGTACTTTGCCGGCCAATGTTGCATGGTGGAAAGAATCTCACCAGTTTAAGCTCAGCAAGCTGATGATGACCAAGGTTATTTTTTTGGCAAATCGATGGGTGAAATATTGCTCATCGGACTGTTAAGATTTCATAATTGCAAGGCAGGGGAAGACCGAGCCCATGTTTAGCATCACTGCAAACATCGGCAGTGCAGCATTCCCTCTGTACTGACCCTCTGGCAGTGCAGCGCTCCCTCTGTACTGACTCTCTGACAGTGCAGCACGCCCTCAGTACTGACCCTCTGACAGTGCAGCGCTCCCTCTGTACTGACTCTCTGACAGCGCAGCGCTCCCTCAGTACTGACCCTCTGACAGTGCAGCACTCCCTCAGTACTGACCCTCTGAAAGTGCAGGACTCCCTCTGTACTGACTCTCTGACAGTGCAGCACTCCCTCAGTACTGACCCTCTGACAGTGCGGCACTCACTCAGTACTGACCCTCTGACAGTGCAGCACTCCCTCAGTACTGACCCTCTGACAGTGCAGCACTCCCTCAGTACTGACCCTCTGACAGTGCAACACTCCCTCAATACTGACTCTCTGACAGTGCAGCTCTCCCTCAGTACTGACCCTCTGACAGTGCAGCACTCCCTCTGTACTGACCCTCTGACAGTGCAGCGCTCCCTCAATACTGACCCTCGAACAGTGCAGCATTCCCTCAGTGCTGACCCTCTGACAGTGCAGCACTCCCTCAGCGACCCTCTGACAGTGCAGCACTCACTCAGTACTGATCCTCTGACAGTGCTGCGCTCCCTCAATACTGACCCTCCGACAGCGCAGCACTCCCACACTACTGAATATTCGACAGTGCAGCGCTACATCAGTACTGACTCTCCGACTATACAGCACTCAGACTTTCCGATAGAGCAGTACTCCCTCAGTACTGATCCTCTGACAGTGCAGCACTCCCTCAGTACTGACCCTCTGACAGTGCAGCACTCCCTCAGTACTGACCCTCTGACAGTGCAGCATTCCCTCAGTACTGACCCTCTGACAGTGCAGCACTCCCTCAGTACTGACCCTCTGACAGTGCAGCTCTCCCTCAGTACTGACCCTCTGATAGTGCAGCACTCCCTCAGTACTGACCCTCTGACAGTGCAGCACTCCCTCAGTACTGACCCTCTGAGAGTGCAGCACTCTCTCAGTACTGACCCTCTGACAGTGCAGCACTCCCTCAGTACTGACCCTCTGACATTGCAGCGCTCCCTCAGTACTGACCCTCTGACAGTGTAGCACTCCCTCAGTACTGACCCTCTGATAGTGCAGCACTCCCTCAGTACTGACCCTCCGACAGTGCAGCACTCCCTCAGTACTGACCCTCTGATAGTGCAGCACTCTCTCAGTACTGACCCTCTGACAGTGCAGCACTCCCTCAGTACTGACCCTCTGACATTGCAGCGCTCCCTCAGTACTGACCCTCTGACAGTGTAGCACTCCCTCAGTACTGACCCTCTGATAGTGCAGCACTCCCTCAGTACTGACCCTCCGACAGTGCAGCACTCCCTCAGTACTGACCCTCTGACAGTGCAGCACTCCCTCAGTACTGACCCTCTGACAGTGCAGCACTCCCTCAGTACTGACCCTCTGACAGTGCAGCACTCCCTCGGTACTGACCCTCTGAGAGTGCAGCACTCTCTCAGTACTGACCCTCTGACAGTGCAGCACTCCCTCAGTACTGACCCTCTGACATTGCAGCGCTCCCTCAGTACTGACCCTCTGACAGTGTAGCACTCCCTCAGTACTGACCCTCTGATAGTGCAGCACTCCCTCAGTACTGACCCTCCGACAGTGCAGCACTCCCTCAGTACTGACCCTCTGATAGTGCAGCACTCTCTCAGTACTGACCCTCTGACAGTGCAGCACTCCCTCAGTACTGACCCTCTGACATTGCAGCGCTCCCTCAGTACTGACCCTCTGACAGTGTAGCACTCCCTCAGTACTGACCCTCTGATAGTGCAGCACTCCCTCAGTACTGACCCTCCGACAGTGCAGCACTCCCTCAGTACTGACCCTCTGACAGTGCAGCACTCCCTCAGTACTGACCCTCTGATAGTGCAGCACTCCCTCAGTACTGACCCACTGACAGTGCAGCACTCCCCCAGTACTGACCCTCTGACAGTGCAGCACTCCCCCAGTACTGACCCTCTGACAGTGCAGCGCTCCCTCAGTACTGACCCTCTGACAGTGCAGCACTCCCTCAGTACTGACCCTCTGACAGTGCAGCACTCCCTCAGTACTGACCCTCTGACAGTGCAGCACTCCCTCAGTCCTGACCCTCTGATAACGCGGAATTCCCTCAGTCGTGATGCTCGAACATGAGCCGAAGTGTTGAGCCATGTACCCACAACCTTTTCCTTGAGATTCAAGTTCACTCTGAGCTGAAGCACAGCTGGTATCTGTGTTTTAACCAGGGATTTCTAAAATCCTCGCAAGAACATCCATGCTTTAGTGCTCTGAGCCTTCTCATAAAGCCTAGTGCACTTTCTTTTTAACAGCCGTATCAAGCTTTGTTGTCTCCTGTAATTAGGAATCTTCCGGAATTTGCAGATCCATGCCACGGAACCGTCAAATTGTTGAGTTGGAGGATCAAATGGAACAGAAGAGTCACTTTGAGAGGCAGATTCTCGGAGAATGCCTTGGCAAAGGGGCATTGCTTATTACTGAGCTTCAGTCACAGCCTGGGCACTGACAGATTGGATTTTATTGAAGTGAAGCTGGGATTATATTCCTCGGGGCCTAACTAAATTATTAATGGCTTCATTCTCCCTTCACTTCTCCCAGTGATGAACTGCCTCGCTACAGACCGACTGACAAAGCTACGTCCTTGGGTTTGGTTCATATTCCATGAGCGAGTCACACATTCTCCCACTCCCTGTGGGAGAGGGCCCAACATTCTGCCCACTCCCTGTGGGAGAGGGCCCAACATTCTCCCACTCCCTGTGGGAGAGGGCCCAACATTCTGCCCACTCCCTGTGGGAGAGGGCCCAACATTCTGCCCACTCCCTGTGGGAGAGGGCCCAACATTCTGCCCACTCCCTGTGGGAGAGGGCCCAACATTCTGCCCACTCTCTGTGGGAGCGAACCCAACATTCTGCCCACTCCCTGTGGGAGCGAGCCCAACATTCTCCCACTCCCTGTGGGAGCGAGTCACACATTCTCCCCACTCCCTGTGGGAGCGAGCCCAACATTCTCCCACTCCCTGTGGGAGAGGGCCCAACATTCTGCCCACTCTCTGTGGGTGAGTGCCCAACATTCTGCCCACTCCCTGTGGGTGAGTGCCCAACATTCTGCCCACTCTCTGTGGGTGCGGGCCCAACATTCTGCCCACTCCCTGTGGGTGAGTGCCCAATATTCTGCCCACTCGCTGTGGGAAAGGGCCCAACATTCTGCCCACTCCCTGTGGGAGCGGGCCCAATGTTGTGCCCACTCCCAATGGGAGCGAGTCCCACAGTTCCGCCCACTCTCTGGATAAAGAGGATTCTCCTGAATTCATTTTTTCCAATTAAGGGACAATTTTGTGTGGCCAATCTACCTAACCTGCACATCTTTGGATTGTGGGGGTGAAACCCACGCAAACACGGGGAGAATGTGCAAACTGCACATGGACAGTGACTCAAGAGCCGGGATCGAACCTGGGACCTGTCTTGTTATGCTCTTGGCATAGCATAAGCGGCTTCCTTGATGTGCACTCTGACAAAGGAAGGTTCAGACGTGGAGATAACTTCAACATGTTTATTGAACTATTTACAATTCTCCTACTCGGATTCGCCACTACTGTTAATACTTCTATAGCTCCTCAGACTGACAAACCAGTCTGCTACAATCCACGTGGTGGGTGTGATATTGAATCAACCCTGTGTCTGTACTCACTGAGTGTCTCCACTGGAAAGAGGAAGATCATGTGTGCTGTGTCCTTTATATATGGGTTGGTGTAATGCCCCCCTGTGGTAGTGTCACCTCTGTGTGTATCGTGAATGGCCATTGGTCGTGTCCTATCTTACTGACCTATTGATTGAGTGTCTGTGTGTCATGTCTCTGGTGCTCCCTCTAGTGTCTAGCTCGTCTATGTGTACTTACATTCACCCTTTGTGTATCTGCAGTGATGCATATCACCACAGGACCTCGGTGCAGTGAGGCAGCAGGGCTAACTCACTGCGCCACTGTGCTGCCCCCCTATTGAATTTATGAGTGCCTGTTGCATCTCGATGGCCCCCTCGTCCTGGTCTCTCCCCTCAACGGGACCATTGGCCCTATCAAAACCCCTTTCAACATTTTAAAGACCTTGATCAGATCCCCTCTCGCCCTTCTCTTTTCTAGAGAAAGGAAGCTCAATTCGAGACCATTACTTGAGGTGGAAGATACTGGAAGGGTTGAATGGGCCGATTCCTGGAGTGAAGGGGATTTGTCTGAAGAGGAAAGTTTGAGCAGGTTGTGTTTGGACTGTGGGGGGGAGGCCGGCACGCCTGTAGGGAGCCCGCGCGGACGTGGGAGGGACGTGCAGATTCCGCACAGACAGTGAAAAAATTGTGCTCACCACTATGCTACCTGTTTCATTGCCTGTATCATTTTTGGAGTCCTCCTTTATTATGAATGAATTGCTGGTGCGTGTGTGTGTGTCTGGGCGAATGGAGGGGAGGAAATTGGGGAATGGATGGGGTGGGGATGGTACTTGCACAACTTTCACAAAGATTTCACCTGTCTTGATGAAATCATCACAAAATGTTTTGTACAAAGATTTTCTTCTTCTATTTGCCTGTCTCAAATGGTCATTGGATAAACATGTGAATGAAAAGGGAATAGTGTAGATGGGCTTTAGATTGGTTTCACAGGTCGGCGCAACATCGAGGGCCGAAGGGCCTGTACTGCGCTGTAATGTTCTATTGTTCTATTGTTTAATGGGGACAGTGTCGAGGGAGCTTTACTCTGTATCTAGCCCCGTGCTGTACCTGTCCTGGGAGTGTTTGATGGGGACAGTGTAGAGGGAGCTTTACTCTGTGTCTAACCCCGTGCTGTACCTGTCCTGGGAGTGTTTGATGCGGACAGTGTAGAGGGAGCTTTACTCTGTGTCTAACCCTGTGCTGTACCTGGCCTGGGAGTGTTTGATGGGGACAGTGTAGAGGGAGCTTCACTCTGTATCTAACCCCGTGCTGTACCTGTCCTGGGAGTGTTTGATGGGGACAGTGTAGAGGGAGCTTTATACTCTGTATCTAACCCCGTGCTGTACCTGTCCTGGGAGTGTTTGATGGGGACAGTGTAGAGGAAGCTTTACTTTGTGTCTAACCCCGTGCTGTACCTGTCCTGGGAGTGATTGATGGGGACAGTGTAGAGGGAGGTTTACTCTGTATCTAACCCCGTGCTGTACCTGTCCTGGGAGTGTTTGATGGGGACAGTGTAGAGGGAGCGTTACTCTGTGTCTAACCCCGTGCTGTACCTGTCCTGGGAGTGATTGATGGGGACAGTGTAGAGGGAGCTTTACTCTGTATCTAACCCCGTGCTGTACCTGTCCTGGGAGTGTTTGATGGGGACAGTGTAGATGGAGCTTTACTCTGTATCTAACCCCGTGCTGTACCTGTCCTGGGAGTGTTTGATGGGGACAGTGTAGAGGGAGCTTTACTCTGTGTCTAACCCCGTGCTGTACCTGTCCTGGGAGTGTTTGATGGGGACAGTGTCGAGGGAGCTTTACTCTGTATCTAACCCCGTGCTGTACCTGGCCTGGGAGTGTTTGATGGGGACAGTGTAGAGGGAGCTTTACTCTGTGTCTAACCCCGTGCTGTACCTGTCCTGGGAGTGATTGATGGGGACAGTGTAGAGGGAGCTTTACTCTGTATCTAACCCCGTGCTGTACCTGCCCTGGGAGTGTTTGATGGGGACAGTGTAGAGGGAGCTTTACTCTGTGTCTAACCCCGTGCTGTACCTGTCCTGGGAGTGATTGATGGGGACAGTGTAGAGGGAGCTTTACTCTGTATCTAACCCCGTGCTGTACCTGCCCTGGGAGTGTTTGATGGGGACAGTGTAGAGGGAGCTTTATACTCTGTATCTAACCCCGTGCTGTACCTGTCCTGGGAGTGTTTGATGGGGACAGTGTAGAGGGAGCTTTATACTCTGTATCTAACCCCGTGCTGTACCTGTCCTGGGAGTGTTTGATGGGGACAGTGTAGAGGAAGCTTTACTTTGTGTCTAACCCCGTGCTGTACCTGTCCTGGGAGTGATTGATGGGGACAGTGTAGAGGGAGGTTTACTCTGTATCTAACCCCGTGCTGTACCTGTCCTGGGAGTGTTTGATGGGGACAGTGTAGAGGGAGCTTTACTCTGTGTCTAACCCCGTGCTGTACCTGTCCTGGGAGTGATTGATGGGGACAGTGTAGAGGGAGCTTTACTCTGTATCTAACCCGTGCTGTACCTGTCCTGGGAGTGTTTGATGGGGACAGTGTAGATGGAGCTTTACTCTGTATCTAACCCCGTGCTGTACCTGTCCTGGGAGTGTTTGATGGGGACAGTGTAGAGGGAGCTTTACTCTGTGTCTAACCCCGTGCTGTACCTGTCCTGGGAGTGTTTGATGGGGACAGTGTCGAGAGAGCTTTACTCTGTATCTAACCCCGTGCTGTACCTGGCCTGGGAGTGTTTGATGGGGACAGTGTAGAGGGAGCTTTACTCTGTGTCTAACCCCGTGCTGTACCTGTCCTGGGAGTGATTGATGGGGACAGTGTAGAGGGAGCTTTACTCTGTATCTAACCCCGTGCTGTACCTGCCCTGGGAGTGTTTGATGGGGACAGTGTAGAGGGAGCTTTATACTCTGTATCTAACCCCGTGCTGTACCTGTCCTGGGAGTGTTTGATGGGGACAGTGTAGAGGGAGCTTAACTCTGTGTCTAAACCCGTGCTTTACCTGTCCTGGGAGTGTTTGATGGGGACAGTGTAGAGGGAGCTTTATACTCTGTATCTAACCCCGTGCTGTACCTGTCCTGGGAGTGTTTGATGGGGACAGTGTAGAGGGAGCTTTACTCTGTGTCTAACCCCGTGTTGTACCTGTCCTGGGAGTGTTTGATGGGGACAGTGTAGAGGGAGCTTTATACTCTATATCTAACCCCGTGCTGTACCTGTCCTGGGAGTGTTTGATGGGGACAGTGTAGAGGGAGCTTTACTCTGTATCTAACCCCGTGCTGTACCTGTCCTGGGGGTGTTTGATGGGGCCAGTGTAGAGGGAGCTTTACTCTGTATCTAACCCCGTGCTGTACCTGTCCTGGGAGTGTTTGATGGGGACAGTGTAGAGGGAGCTTTATACTCTGTGTCTAACCCCGTGCTGTACCTGTCCTGGGAGTGTTTGATGGGGACAGTGTAGAGGGAGCTTTACTTTGTGTCTAACCCCGTGCTGTACCTGTCCTGGGAGTGTTTGATGGAGACAGTGTAGAGGGAGCTTTACTCTGTATCTAACCCCGTGCTGTACCTGTCCTGGGAGTGTTTGATGGGGACAGTGTAGAGGGAGCTTTACTCTGTATCTAACCCCACGCTGTACCTGTCCTGGGAGGGTTTGATGGGGACAGTGTAGAGGGAGCTTTACTCTGTATCTAAACCCATGCTGTACCTGTCCTGGGAGTGTTTGATGGGGACAGTGTAGAGGGAGCTTTATACTCTGTATCTAACCCCGTGCTGTACCTGTCCTGGGAGTGTTTGATGGGGACAGTGTAGAGGGAGCTTTACTCTGTGTCTAACCCCGTGTTGTACCTGTCCTGGGAGTGTTTGATGGGGACAGTGTAGAGGGAGCTTTATACTCTGTATCTAACCCCGTGCTGTACCTGTCCTGGGAGTGTTTGATGGGGACAGTGTAGAGGGTTCTTTACTCTGTGTCTAACCCCGTGCTGTACCTGTCCTGGGGGTGTTTGATGGGGCCAGTGTAGAGGGAGCTTTACTCTGTATCTAACCCCGTGCTGTACCTGTCCTGGGAGTGTTTGATGGGGACAGTGTAGAGGGACCTTTACTCTGTATCTAACCCCGTGCTATACCTGTCCTGGGAGTGTTTGATGGGGACAGTGTAGAGGGAGCTTTACTTGCTGAACTTCATAGTGAGTGCCTGAATTGAAAAATGCTTCAGTCTCAAAGTTGATGTACAGGAAATCTGCCCTGACTGATTACCCTTCCACCCCTGCCTCTGGGTCTGATACATACAAACTGAGTGTCGCCTTGGCTCCATGACCTACAGAATCACAAGTCCTGCATTCTGAATAAACCTGTCAGAAGGCTGGCCTCGAGCTCCCTGTGTGAGAGGTGGAGGTGTTATAATTGAGTTTGCGCACTCAGTGATGTGACATTAACAGGAACAGGGCTGCTGCGGGCTATCGGAAAGGTAAAGTATTTATATTGAGGCCTTCTGGGGCAGCGTGATGTATAATGAACAAATTTCCATTTGTGCTTTTGCCTGCAACTCATCGAATCACAGCAGAGGGCAAATCATGTTATTCTGTTGCATGGAGCTCAGCTCCATGGCACCATCTCATCATTGTAGCCAGTGACAGAGAACTGTCTGCACGTTGGGCATTGGTTGCACCCTCCATCTCATCGAGTTTTCGGTACACACTCTCTCCATTCAGTCCCAGCTGGCTGCAATCTCTGTCTTCTGTCTTTTTGTTGCTGCAAAGAGGAAAGGTATGGAGTTGCCCACGGTCTGGATTCTTCTAAAACACCATGAGAGGTTTATTAACAATAATCTTTATTATTGTCACAAGTAACCTTACATTAACACTGCAATGAAGTTACTGTGAATATCCCCTGTTCGCCACACTCCGGCGCCTGTTCGGGTACACTGAGGGAGAATTCAGAATGTCCAATTCACCTAACCAGCACGTCTTTTGGGGCTTGTGGGAGGAAATCGGAGCACCCGGAGGAAACCCACGCAGACACGGGGAGAACGTGCAGACTCCGCACAGACAGTGACCCAAACCGGGAATCAAACTTGGGACCCTGGAGCTGTGAAGCAACAGTGCTAACCACTCTGCTACCGTACAATCCGATTAAGGGTGTTGTTCATACAATCAGGATGGTGATCTGCCCAAAGTCCGGCCAAACACTTTGCTGACGTCACATATCACGTGACACAGAACCAGCAGGTATGTATTCCCAGATACATAACCCCCCCTCCCTCACTGCTTCATAGTGCAAGGAGAGCAATTAACATTTGTGTAACACGGTAGCATGGTGGTTAGCATAAATGCTTCACAGCTCCAGGGTCCCAGGTTCAGTTCCCGGCTGGGTCACTGTCTGTGTGGAGTCTGCACGTCCTCCCCCTGTGTGCGTGGGTTTCCTCCGGGTGCTCCGGTTTCCTCCCACAGTCCAAAGATGTGCGGGTTAGGTGGATTGGCCATGCTAAATTGCCCGTAGTGTCCTAAAAAGTAAGGTTAAGGGGGGTTGGGTTACGGGTATAGGGTGGATATGTGGGTTTGAGTAGGGTGATCATTGCTCGGCACAACATCGAGGGCCGAAGGGCCTGTTCTGTGCTGTACTGTTCTATGTTCTAGATCCCCTGATATGTTGATCATGATCCTTTGATGGGGAGACTATGGGCAGGATTCTCCCCTACCCGGCGCGGCAGCAGGTCCCGGCGGTGAGGAGTGCCATGAACCACTTCGGCACCAGGCCGCCCCAAATGTGCGGAATCCTCTGCACCTTTAGGGGCGAGGCCGGCCCCGGGGTGGTTTGCGCCGCGTCGGCCAGCGGGGAATGGGCTTGGCACCACGCCAACCGGCGCCGAAGGGCCTCGGGGGTCAGAGAATCCCGCCCTATGTTCTTTGAACCAGTTTTATGATCCCCTTGGAATCATAAAGCGGCATGCAATTCAGTCTTCCACGCCCTGCAAATTTATCCGTGGCACGGGATACAAGGGATTCCCAAAGGAATCCCACCATCAGGCCCGATAGTGAGGACCCGCGGCCGGCTACCCCCCCCCCCCCCCCCCCCTCCCACTGCGCAAACTGTACCAGACCTCTGCACTGCAAACCTACTACCCCCCCTTCCCCCACCCCCCAACATAGCAACCCGCTACTCACGGATTGCCTGGATGCCTCCCGTACCACCATATACTGGGGTGACCCACAGAGGCCCTATAATATGGAGACCCCCCCACAGGGTCCCCTGCCTAACAGAGTCCCCCTCCCCACACAAACTCTTCCCTTTCTACACACAGACCCCACCCCCCACAGAAAAGGGACGTCAGTCTGGAAATTAGAGAGCAGTGCAGTAAGGGGCAGTGGGAAGCATTATAGCTGTAATACTTACCTTTGCAGCACCACGTGTCCATTCCTCGAAGGAGTATAGCTGTATCTGGTTCCCACAGATCCATTTCAGTAGCCTAAGTTGTGTAACGATTTGTAAACATTGGGGCAGCACAGTGGCGCAGTGGTTACCACTGTTGCCTCATGGAGCCAAGGACCCAGGTTTGACCCCGGTCCCGGGTCACTGTCCGTGTGGAGTTTGCACATTCTCCCCGTGTCTGCATGGGTCTCACCCACACAACCCAAAAACATGCGCAGGGTAGGTGAATTGGCCATGCTAAATTGCCCCTTAATTGGGAAAAAAAAGAATTGGGTACTCTGAATTTATAAAAAAGATTTGTAAACATTGACCACATCATACAGATGCAAGTGCATTCCAAGCACTAAGTGCATTCCAATCATTCAAGTGTATGAATTCACTGCTCTTACTTCGGTCAGGGCCACACTGGTAAAAACCACAAATGATCCACGCCACATGCTTCCTGGCCAAGCGGACTGGCAAACCAGAGCACAGGATGCTGTGCCCGCTAAACAGATGCAAATGGATCATTCAGACCCATTTGCATTTCTTTACACCCCCCCACCAGCGCACATCGTGGACCTCGTTCATGCTGCCCCCGGGGGGTCGGCGCCAACCCAATTGTCCTCCGTCCCACATCCCATCGGGGAACGCATTCCAGGCATCAACCCCGCTCCCCATGAAGAGTTCAGGCTGGTCTGAGACCCCGAAGACCACTGCTTTTGGGCATAGCTCCACACTCACTCCCACAACCCTGGACATTGCCTCAGTACCAGTCCAACGCCGGCATCTCCACATCATTTCCTTTTGGGAATTGGACCCTCTCTGTGAGTTCCCCCAGCGTCGCTACCCTCTTGTCCGTGTACATGTCCCTAACCGGCAGATTCCCCTCGATCAATCTCCATCTTTTGAAGTTGGTATCCGTTATTGCGGGAGTGAACCTGTGGTGGACATTTTGGTTGGGCTGAAGTATTGCATCGTTTGGTACCATGTCCGAGTGTGGCTACTACTATTGGGCTTCTCAAGTGCTTGGCTACGTGGATGGGGGAGCAGTTGTGACTGAGGCTTCGAGGGATACCTCAATGCAGGACCCTCCTCCACCATCACCCATTGTGCTCCCGATTCCTTCCCCATTCCCTCACTCTTTCTGCTGTGGCCACTCAGTGAAAGAACTGTAGGTTTGGGAGGGCCAGGCCTCCCATCCTTCTTTTCTTTTGAAGGACTTACTTTTGGATTCACGGACACTCCGTCCCCCCCCCCCATCCCACACACACACACACCACCCCCCCTCTCCTCCCCCCCCCCCCCCCCCCACCCCCTCCACACACACACACACACAGACACACAGACACCATGATTAGTTTGTTGACTGTGTTGAAAATGGACTTGGGGATGTAGATTGGGAGGGACCTAAACAGGAAGGGGAACCTGGGTGTTCATTTTGATCGTCTGTACTCTCCCTGCGAGGGAGGGTGGAGGTGGGCCCCACCCCTGCAGGTAGCTTTTGACTTCCTCCACCAGACGCGTCAGGTTCCATTTGTGGATCTGTGTCCATTCGCGGGCAATTAGGATCCCTGGATAGCAGAATTTGGTCTCGCTTGTTTGAGCGGCAGTCCCTCCAGCTGTGTCCCTCCCTTGTGCAGGTTCACACGGCCGATAAACGTGGGGTTATCCCCTTCGGTAGCAAATATAGGAAGGCAGATTATTATTTGAATGGGTGTAAATTGAGAGAACTGGATACTCAGTGAAACCATGGTGTCTTTGTGCACCTGTTGCCGAAACTAAGCATGCGAGCACAGCAGGCAGTAAAGAAAGCAAATGGAATTTTGGCCTTCAAAGCGAGAGGATTTGAATATAGAAATAGAGATGTTTACTGCAATTGTATAGGGGATTGGTGAGGCCTCATCTGGAGTATTGTGTGCAGTTTTGGTATCCTTATCTGAAGAAGGATGTTCTTGCTATGGAGGGAGTGCAGAGAGGGTTTACCAGGCTGACTCCTGGGATGGCAAGACTGGCATATCAGAGGCTAAATCAGTTAGGATTATATTCATTGGAGTTCAGAGAGATGAGACAGGATCTCATAGAAACGTAAAAATTCTAACAGGATTAGACAGAGTAGAATCAGAAAGAATGTTCCCAGTGGTGGGGGAGTCCAGGATTAGGGGTTATAGTTTGAGGATAAAGGATAAACCTTTTAGGATTGAGGCGAGGAGAAATTTCTTCACCCAGAGAGTGGTGAATCTGTGAAATTCACTACCACAGAAAGTAGTTGAAGCCAAAACGTTGTGTAATTTCAAGAAGGAATTAGATATAGCTCTTGGGGCTAAAGGGATCAAGCGTAATGGGGGAAGGCAGGATCAGGGTATTGAACTTGATCAGCCATGATAATAATGAATGGTGGAGCAGGCTCGAAGGGCCAAATGGCCTCCTCCTGCTTCTATTTTTTAAAATATAAATTTAGAGGACCCAATTCTTTGTTTTTCCAATTAAGGGGCAATTTAGCGTGGCTAATCCACCTAACCTGCACATCTTTGGGTTGTGGGGGTGAAACCCACGCAGACACGGGGAGAATGTGCAAACTCCACATGGACAGTGACCCAGAGCCGGGATCGAATCCAGGTCGTCAGCGACGTAGTCCCACTGCACCTCATGCCGCCCTCTGCTTCTATCTTTCCATGTATCGCACTTTTGCTCAGATTAAGTTTGTAACCCAAGAAGGCTTCAAACTCCTTTTGGAGTTTCATCATCCTTTCCATGCTGGCCCGGGGGTTTGAGATGTAGAGCAGCAGATCATCTGGCATGGTGGTGCAGTGGTTAGCATTGCTGCCTACGGTGCTGAGGACCCGGGTTCGATCTCTGCCCGAGGTCACTGTTCATGCGGAGTTTGCATATTCTCCCCATGTCTGCGTGAGTTTCACCCCCACAACCCAATGATGTGCAGGCTAGGTGGACTGGCCACGCTAAATTGCCCCTTAATTGGAAAAAAATAATTGGGTACTCTAAATGAAAATAAAAGACTCTTCCAGCTCTAATGGTGCTTCCAGTCCCCGTCTCCTCTGCCCTCACAACCGGCATGTCCAGTCCGTCGAGGAACTGCTTCATCTTCAAACCCCACTCCGGGGGCTCGTAGGTGTACAGCCCTTTCTGGCATGGTGACTACCTCTGTTGTCCCTAATCTGGGCTATTTCCCTCGTGGCTACCTGCTTTCTCAGCCAGTGGGCCAGCAGGCAGCTGGCTTTATCTCCATGTTCGTAAAAGGTCGCCCGTGTCTGGTGGAGCTGGTGCACTGCTTTCCCCATGGCGAGCAGGTCAAAGTCCATCTGTAGCTTCTTTCTCTCCATCTGTTTAGCTGTTTAGCACAGGGCTAAATCGCTGGCTTTGAAAGCAGGCCAGCAGCACGGTTCGATTCCCGTAACAGCCTCCCCGAACAGGCGCCGGAATGTGGCGACTAGGGGCTTTTCACAGTAACTTCATTGAACCTACTCGTGACAATAAGCGATTTTCATTTCATTTCATTTTCAATTGTTTGGGGGCCTTCCAAAGTCGTTGTTCCAGTGCCTTTGTTTTTCTTGCCGCCATGTGCGATCTGTCGCCGCCAGCCTATTACCACTTTCCCCACCATCTCTCGGCTTTCCCCCTGGGTCTGTCTCCACCCCCCCTCCTCTCCTAAGAGTTTTGCCCCAGCTTTCTGCCTCTGTTTACCCCCCCCACATTTTTCCCCCATTTAGAGTTTTCTCTCCCTCTGTCGCCCTCTGTCCCCATCGAGAGATGTGCCACGGCGCTCCCCTCGCTCGTACTTCCTAGCGCTAGTTTACCCGCTAGTGTGGTGCCCCCCACCCCACCCACCCCACCGGGTTGATCTGTACCTCCCCACAACCGATGCATGCCTTTCCCCCCTTTCCTTCTCCTCACCCACGTCTGCGTCCTACTGCTCTCCCCCCCTCCTTTCTGAGACTCAACATCAGATTTAGAAGACCAGGCTGTTCAGTCCCGTTTCAGCAAATGGTCTGTACATTTTTTTGGTGACCAATACAAGTAAATGTCTCGTTCACTGCTGGTTTCATTGCCTTCCCAGCCCAAGCTTGTGCATGGATTCATCTGCTTCTGTCGGTGGAAATTCACGCAGAGCTTTGCGGGGTACAGCATTCCAAGCCACACATTCATAGAATTTACAGTGCAGAAGGAGGCCATTCGGCCCATCGAGTCTGCACTGGCTCTTGGAAAGAGCTCCCTACCCAAGGTCAACACCTCCACCCCATCCCCATAACCCAGCAACCCCACTCAACACTAAGGGCAATTTTGAACACTAAGGGCAATTTATCATGGCCAATCCACCTAACCTGCACATCTTTGGACTGTGGGAGGAAACCGGAGCACCCAGAGAAAACCCACGCACACACGGGGAGGATGTGCAGACTCCGCACAGACAGTGACCCAAGCCAGAATCGAATCTGGGACCCTGGAGCTGTGAAGCGATTGTGCTATCCACAATGCTACTGTGCTGCCCATTGTTCTTGTAAAGGGCCAACTTGGCTGTATTAAATTCTGTCTGCCGCTTGGCCAGGGCTGCCCCGATGTCCTGATACGCACGGATCGAGTGTCTCTTCCACTTACAGGACCATGTGATCTCAGCCATGATCTCATTGAATGGCGGAGCAGGCTCGAGGGGCCAGATGGCCTACTCCTGCTCCTAGTTCTTATGTTCTTATGTGTGTCTTGCCCAGTTCAGGATATTTTTCCCGGTGTTGGTCCAGGTGCAGTTTCACGATGAAGGCCCGCTGCTGCTCCCCAGCCTTGGCCTTTGGCTGGAGTGACCTATGGGCTCTGTCCACATCTGGGGGCTTGGGGACGTTTCCCCTCCATCAAGTTTACCCAGCATCTGTGCCACGGATTCACAGGGTTCCTGCCCTCGGTGCCTTCCAGTAGGTCCACAATGCCGAGGTTTGGCGGCGCGATCGATTTTCTTGGTCCTCGACCTTCCCCTTATCGTCCTTTGTGTCACCACCAACGGTGCTATCTCTGTCTCCAGTGAGACGATCCGATCGCTCTTGTCAGTCGCAGCCTTCTCCAGCTCCCTGATCGTCGCTCCCTGCATCTCTCGACGCCGCTCCGTCTTTTCCAGCTTGCAGGGTGACCAGCGCCTCCGCTATCTCATCATTGAAGCCTTAATGTAAGCCTACTAGTGACAAGTAAGATCAATCTTTTTGAAACGTTCACTGTCGCCATCTTGGAGTTCCCGTATTATGAATTCCCTCCATTCAGCCCAACACATTTTCTGGTGGTCCATCCTATTAACTTGTGCCCAGGACCTTGTTGCCCCATGTGTTTGCCATTGCCTCAGTCTTTCTCTCCTGGCTTTTACTGCCTCTGCCGCCTCTTCGGCTCCTCAGGTTGTTGTTACCTGACATGTTTTATTTGTTGTGGTGGTGTTGGAGGAGGGTGTTTTTTCCCTCCCTGGGTTTAACAGGCTGTTTTGGGTTAAAAGTGCCTAATTTGGAGTGTACACGAGGAGAGTCACCTTTTGTGCGCTGCTCAGCACACCCCCGTCACCAGAAATCTAGATGGTATGTTTGGGATCAAAGTCTATGGGGAGAAAGCAGGATTAGGCTATTGAGTTGGGTGATCAGCCACGATCGTGATGAATGGCAGAGCAGGCTTGAAGGGCCAAAAAGCCTCCTCCTGCTCCTATCTTCTATGTACCTATATGTATCTATGTACATCTTGAGCAGTCATTTCAGTATCTGTCACTATAGGCATTGAAAATTCCTCAGAAACAGAATCTGAACGTGTCACTGTCTCTGGTTTTTTGTTCCAAAGTACAGTTCTCCAGATTTTTTAAAGGTAGAACCTTTTGAGAAATTTCTGCAAAGTCACTTTGTGCAGCAACAGATCAACATAATGTTGCCAAACGCTTTCATCATCTACCTGTAGAGTGTATGATATTGGACTAGTCTTCACTGGGATCAAAGCTGGTACCCAGTTCTTGCCCGTGTGATAATTCCGAGCTGCTTAAATCTTATAGAGGTTTTCTCCCTGCTATCAATTTGTGTTTGTTGCTGTCGTGTGACAATCTCTGAAGTATCTGGTGGCGGTAACAAATCAAAGAGTGTTCATAGTTTCCTCTTCAACAACAGAACTGCTGGTGAACTTTGAATGGTAGCATGTACAGTGTTCCGATGAGATATTAGAAATTTGTTTACTCTTCTTGATAATGTCCCCTGGTCCTTCAGTGCTTTGCTAGAATGTTTCGATGATTCTACAAAACGTTCGGCCAATCCATTTGTTGCTGGATGTTATGGAGCTGACTTGATATGGTCCATCCCTTTCAAGTAGTCCTCAAACTCCTTTGAAGTGAACTGTGCACCATTATCACTGACACTCTGCCCCGAAGTTCCAAACCTTGTGAATATTTTGTCTTGTTTCTCGATGGTCTGTTCAGCCATCGCTGACTTCATTATCGCGACTTCTGGCCATTTTGAGTGAGCGTCCAAAATCACTAAGAACATTTGACCCTCTGGTGGACCAGCATAATCGAAGTGTATTCTCTGCCATGGCTGAGTCAGCCATTCCCATGGTTGTAATGGTGGAATGTTCCTTAGTTTTTCACCAGAGTGGCATTGCCCAACATTCTCTTCAATTTGAGCATCTAATCCTGGCCACCAAAAATAACTGTGTGCTAATTCCTTCACCTTCATCATATGAGGATGTCCCTCATGCAGTGGTCAAGGTTTCTACTACGCAAGCATGGAATAATCTCGCAGATTCCCCACAATAGAACTCCATTTTACACTGTCAACTCAAGTCTGTGTGTTATGTAGGGCTCAAGGTCTGGATTTTTCCTATGAACGTTGGTCAGTGTTCCTTTTTGGACAAAATCTGTCACCTTCCCCATCACTGGATTGGTTCCTGTATATCGTTGAACTTGAGATGAAGTCGTAAGGGAGGCAGTGGCATAGTGGTATTGCCACTGGACTAGTAAACCAGAGACCCAGAGTAATGCTCTGGACCCAGGTTCAAATCCTGTCACTGCAGATGGGGAAATTTGAATTCAATAAAAACCTAGAATTAAAAGTCTAATGATGACTATGAAACCATTGTCGAATGTTGTAAAAACCCATCTGGTTCACTAATGAAGGAAATCTGCCATCCTTACCCGGTCTCACCGACATGAGACCCCAGACCCGCAGCAATGTGGTTGACTCTTAACTGGCCCCTCAAGGGCAATTAGGGATGGACTCCCTGCCCACGTGGACGCCCACGTCTCATGAATAAATTGTCCACATCCCATGAATGAACCTTTTTAAAAAGGTGCACGATCCAGAGTGAAAAACACAAAACGTTCTTCTGTGTTAAAGGTAAGATCCTGGCATGGATAGAGGATTGGCTGACTGGCAGAAGGCAGAGAATGGGGATAAAGGGGTCTTTTTCAGGATGGCAGCCGGTGACTAGTGATGCACCTCAGGGGTCGGTGCTGGGACCACAACTTTTCACAATACACATTAATGATCTGGAAGAAGGAACTGAAGGCACTGTTGATGAGTTTGCAGATGATACAAAGATCTGTAGAGGGACAGCTAATATTGAGGAAGCAGGGGAGCTGCAGAAGGCTTTGCACAGGCTAGGAGAGTGGGCAAAGAAGTAGCAGATGGAATACAATGTGGAAAAGTGTGATGTTGTACACTTTGGAAAGAGGAATGGAGGTATAGACTATTTTCTAAATGGGGAAATGCTTAGGAAATCAGAAGCACAAAGGGACTTGGGAGTCCTTGTTCATGATTCTCTTAAGGTTAATGTGCAGGTTCAGTCGGCAGTTAGGAAGGCAAATACAATGTTAGCATTCCTGTCTAGAGGGCTAGAATATAAGACCAGGGATGTACTTCTGAGGCTATATAAGGCACTGGGCAGACCCCATTTGGAGTATTGTGAGCAGTTTTAGGCCCTGTGTCTAAGGAAGGATGTGCAGGCCTTGGAAAGGGTCCAGAGGAGGTTCACAAGAATGATTCCTGGAATTAAGAGCTTGTCATATGAGAAACAGTTGAGGACTCTGGGTCTGTACTTGTTGGAGTTTAGAAGGATGAGGGGGGATCTTATTGAAACTTACAGGATACTGCGAGGCCTGGATAGAGTGGACATGGAGAGGATGTTTCCACTTCTCTGCCACAGAAGGCTGTGGAGGCCAAATAATTGAGTGTCTTTAAGACAGAGATAGTTAGGTTCTTGATTAATAAGGGGATCAGAGATTATGGGGAGAAGGCAAGAGAATGGGGATGAGAAAAATATCGGCCCTGATTGAATGGCGGAGCAGACTCGATGGGCCAAGTGGCCTAATTCTGATCCTACGTCATATGGTCTTCTGATGTCATGCTTGACTTGTGTCGGCAATTGTGATTCAGCATCAGCATTTGCATGCTGCTCTGACTTCAGCACAGTCGCACAGTGGTTAGCACTTTTGCTTCACAGCGCCAGGGTCCGAGGAATGACTCCCGGCTTGGGTCACTGTCTGTACGGAGTCTGCACGTTCTCCCTGTGTCTGCGTGGGTTTCCTCCGGATGCTCCGGTTTCCTCCCACAAATCCCGAAGGACATGCAATTTGGACATTCTGAATTCTCCCTCCGTGAGGGGGAACATGTGGGACTTTTCACAGTAACTTCAATGCAGTGTTAATGTAAGCCTGCTTGTGACAATAAAGATTATTATTTATTATTCTTAATACTGGATATTGTAAGTGTGCCGACAATTTCAATGACCATCTTTGCAATCTACTAGCTGCCAAAGAAGGTATACTTTTAGGCAGCCCAAAGATAATCTGTCAAAATCCTTTTTACACTGAAAATGATGTTCAAAGCTTCTTTTTCTAGTTTAACGCAATTCATTTCTGCGTTAGTAAGAGTGTGTGAAGCAAATGATATCAGTCGTTTCTCTCTTGAGGGGAATATGTGAGCGACAATTGCACCAACCCCACTGTATTTTTTTAATGTAAATATAGAGTACCCAATTATTTTTTTTCCCAATTGAGGGGCAATTTAGTGTGGCCAAAGCAGCACATCTTTGGGTTGTGGGGGTGAAACCCACGCAGACACAGGGAGAATGTGCAAACTCCACACGGACAGTGACCCAGGGCCGGGATTCGAACCTGGGTCCTCAGTGCCGTAGTTCCAGTGCTAACCACTGCACAGTGTGCTGCCCCTACCAACCCCATTGTATGAGGTATTGCAAGTTAATTGCAATTTAATTTTTTGATTATAATAAACCTACAGCTCTCACTTCAGTAAAGCTTCTTTTACTTCATTGTACGCATTCTCACATTCTTCTGACCAGATTGCCTGTTTGACACATAGCAACCTGGGTCAAGGTTTTGCTAAATCCAGCACAAATTTATCATAATAATTGATTCATCCTAAAAACGGCCTAAAGTTTGTGTCACATTTTGAGGATGTGGTGCTTCTAAGATTGCTGACATTTTCTTTGGCTCTTTGTGTGAACCGTCTTTGCTGATAATATGACCACGGTAATTTATGGATGACTTGAAAAAGTCACACTTTTCCTTCTTAACTCTCAAGTAGTGGCTCTGTAGCTGCTTCAGGGTAGCTATCAAATTATCTAAGTGTTCCTGTTCATTCAAACCGGTGATGAGTATGTAATTTAAATAACATTGCACTCCCTTCAACCCACTTAGAATTTGATCCATGGATATTTGAAAAAGAGCAGGCACAGTTGTAATTCTAAAAGGAAGTCTTCTGTATCAAAACAGATTGGGCCTCACGGTAGCATGGTGGTTAGCATCAATGCTTCACAGCTCCAGGGTCCCAGGTTCGATTCCCGCTGGGTCACTGTCTGTGTGGAGTCTGCACGTCCTCCCCGTGTGTGCGTGGGTTTCCTCCGGGTGCTCCGGTTTCCTCCCACAGTCCAAAGATGTGCAGGTTAGGTGGATTGGCCATGCTAAATTGCCCGTAGTGTAAGGTTAATGGGGGGATTGTTGGGTTACGGGTATACGGGTTACGTGTGTTTAAGTAGGGTGATCATTGCTCGGCACAACATCGAGGGCCGAAGGGCCTGTTCTGTGCTGTACTGTTCTATGTTCTAAAACAAAGCTTAGTGCGTTCCAACGGTGAGTAGTGGCTGTGTTTCGGCAGCCACATTCATCTGCAGATATGCCTGTAAAAGATCAATTTTACTGAATTTTGTCCTCCAGAAAGTCCAGTAAACAAGTCTTCAATCAGTAGCAGTGGATACTGATCAATGCATAAGGGTAGTACAGTAGCGCAGTGGTTAGTACTGTTGCCTCATGGTGCCGAGGATCCAGGTTCAATCCTGGCCCTGGGTCACTGTCCATGTAGAGTTTGCACAATCTCCCCATGTCTGCCTGGGTCTCAACCCCACAACGCAAAAAGATGTGCAGAGTAGGTGGATTGGCTATGCTAAATTGCCCCTTAATTGGAAAAGTAATTGAGTATTCTGAATGTATTTTAAAAACTGATCTATGCATAAAACTGGGCTAATAATAGTTTTAAAGCCTCCATTTTAAAGCCTCCACGGATTCTCACTGAGCCATCCCGTTTTAATACAGGAACAATTGGAGTCACCCAATCATTTGAAGCAACCGGTTCAATGACTCCTGTCCTTACCTATTTGGCCAATTCTTCTTCAACTTCAGGCTTGATGGCGTATTGTACGGTTTTAGCTTTGAACCGTTTGGGTGTGCTGTCCGGCTTGATTTTTAGGTGGACTTCAATTCCAGTCAACGAGCCTAGTGAATCTTCGAACACCTTGTACTTCTTCATAAATTGTTGCAATTTGCCCTTTGAATCTGCTAATTGATTCATTGTTTCTCAGTTAAGCCTAATCTTAGCCAACTATGCTCTGCCAAATAGAGCAAGACGGTTCCATGGAGAACATGAAGAGGCAACTCCGACATCTGCCCATTTGCTTCTATTTTCACCATAATGCATCATTTTAATGATACCTCTTTAGTGTCCACCCTTCGGATCACATTGGGTGGTTTTAAAGGCAGATGTCTCAGCTTTTGATAATCAATTGTCTCAAGTATTAGCAATACTGCTGCGCCTGTATACACTTCCATGTTAATCTCATGCCCTTTAGATATACCCTACATTGACAAAACACCTAGCTTTAGCTCTTGCTGTAGCTTGTTACGTTGTCTTTTGAGTGATCTTCAGCTTCATCCACTAATTTGTAGATACAACTAAATTGTTTACTTGTCTGGTTCTTCGTTCACTTTCTTGGTGTAGGAGATGTTTCTAAGGCCAACAGACTTTGGCAATGTATCCCTTCTTACTACAGTTCTTGCAAGTACTTGATTTACTCCAGCATTCCCCCACTGAGTGTCCAACCTATGCACAATGGTCACGTGGTTGCACCTTTGCATCCTTGTTCCTTCAGGTATGCCTTTTGGGGATCTCTGCTTCCGCCCCGACCTGCAAAACACCATAGACATGGCAACTTCCACAGCAGCTTTCAGAGTTCAATTACTCAGCAGCTCCCTCTGAATTGCTTCACAGCATAACCCACAAACAAGCCTGTCTCGAAGAGTATCATCAAATGTTGTACCACATTCACAATATCCAGCTATTCATCTTAAAAACAAAGATGTGCAGGTTAGATGGATTGGCCATGCTAAATTGCACCTTAGTGGCCAAGGATGTGCAAGTTATGTACTATATAGGATGCTCTTTTGGAGGGACATTGCAGACTCAATAGCCCAAATGGACTCCTTCTGCACTGGAGGGATTCTGTGGTTCTAAACAGTAAAATGGTTTCACCTTCTTCCTGACTACAGTGGTGGAATCGGAACATTTCTGCAATCAGTAACAGTTTAGGAGAGAAAAACCTCAAAAGGTTTTCATTAACTCACTGAACTACAGGAGGATACCTCAGAGGGCAGCAAGCCTTTAAGGGTAGAGATCAGGAATAAGAAGGGTGCAGTCACAATGTTGGGGGTTTACTACAGGCCTCCCAACAGCCAGCGGGAGATAGAGGAGCAGATACGTAGGCAGATTTTGGAAAGGAGTAAAAACAACAGGGTTGTTGTGATGGGAGACTTCAACTTCCCCAATATTGACTGGGACTCACTTAGTGCTAGGGGCCTGGATGGGGCAGAGTTTGTAAGGAGCATCCAAGAGGGCTTCTTAAAACAATATGTCGACAGTCCAACTAGGGAAGGGGCTGTGCTGGACCTGGTATTGGGGAATGAGCCCGGCCAGGTGGTAGAAGTTTCAGTCGGGGAGCATTTCGGGAACAGTGACCACAATTCAGTAAGTTTTAAAGTGCTGCTGGACAAGGATAAGAGTGGTCCTAGGGTGAATGTGCTAAATTGGGGGAAGGCAAATTATAACAATATTAGGCGGGAACTGAAGAACCTAGATTGGGGGTGGATGTTTGAGGGTAAATCAACATCTGACATGTGGGAGGCTTTCAAATGTCAGTTGAAAGGAATTCAGGACTGGCATGTTCCTGTGCGGAACTAGGATAAATACGGCAAATTTCGGGAACCTTGGATAACGAGAGATATTGTAGGCCTCGTCAAAAAGAAAAAGGAGGCGTTTGTCAGGTCGAGAAGGCTGGGAACAGACGAAGCCTGTGTGGAATATAAGGAAAGTAGGAAGGAACTTAAGCAAGGAGTCAGGAGAGCTAGAAGAGGTCATGAAAGGTCATTGTCAAATAGGGTTAAGGAAAATCCCAAGGCTTTTTGCACGGATATTAAAAGCAAGAGAGTAGCCAGGGAAAGGGTTGGCCCACTGAAGAATAGGCAAGGGAATCTATGTGTGGAGCCAGAGGAAATGGACGAGGTACCAAATGAATACTTTGCATCAGTATTCACCAAAAAGAAGGAATTGGTGGATTTTGATTCTGGAGAAGGGTGTGTAGATAGCCTGGGTCACATTGAGATCCTAAAAGATGAGGTGTTGGGCGTCTTGAAAAATATTAAGGTAGATAAGTCCCCAAGGCCGGATGGGATCTACCCCAGAATACTGTAAAATCATAAGTCACAATGATCTGCTTCTTAAGGACATCCCCGCTGCTGTGGCATTTTGAAAGGCAGGTTGGACATTCAGCAGAGAGCTAATCTGTTTAAATTTGGCTCACATCTTTTCCAGGTCCTCCTGTAATTTGTCATAGGTAGGGTCTTCATATGGAAACCTCTGGACCATCTACAGCGACGTATTTAGGGCTTTGAGCCTCTTGGTGTTTTTTTTTACACTGCAGCACTCCCTCAGTACTGACCTTCTGACAGTGCAGCGCTCCCTCAGTACTGACCTTCTGACAGTGCAGCGCTCCCTCAGTACTGACCCTCTGACAGTGCAGCACTCCCTCAGTACTGACCCTCTGACAGTGCAACGCTCCCTCAGTACTGACCCTCTGACAGTGCAGCACTCCCTCAGTACTGACCCTCTGACAGTGCAGCACTCCCTCAGTACTGACCCTCTGACAGTGCAGCGCTCCCTCAGTACTGACCCTCTGACAGTGCAGCACTCCCTCAGTACTGACCCTCTGACAGCGCAGCACTCCCTCAGTACTGACCCTCTGACAGTGCAGCACTCCCTCAGTACTAACCCTCTGAAAATGCAGCACTCCCTCAGACTGACTCTCTAACAGTGCAGTATTTCAGAGCTGACCATACTTAGTCTCTTGCTCATTTAGATGCTGACTGAACACCATTCAAATGACAGATGGTTTAAGTCACAATAGCTCTGTTGTGCTGCTGCTGCACTGTCTGTTGATCTGCTCACTCTCTGTGGACAGACTGCTTTCTGCTTCTGTATTACCTCCACAGCTCTCACTGCACTCCAGGGACTACTCCACTGCATTTGGCAGTTTTGATTTTCCATTTTAGTTAAGCAAACAGACACCAAACAGGTGAATCATGTTGTGAGTCTGTCTGTAACCTTAATTGTGAGTGAACAAGGTTATACATGGACCCGTGTGTAAACTTTCTTTCTCTCTACTCTCTGACTCTCCATCTCTCTTATCTTTTTCTCCCCCTCTCTCTCTCTCCCCCTCCCCCCTCTCTCTCTCTCCCCTCCCTTTTTCCCTCAATCTGCCTCTCTCTCCGAAGCCCCCATGTCTCTCTCTCTTTGCCTCTCTATATCTCTCTCTCTCTGCCCCTCTCACTCTATGTCTCTCTGTCTGCCTCTCTCTCTCTGTCAGTCTGTCACTCTCTCTGTCTCCCTCTGTGTCTCTCCCCCATCTCTCTCTCTCTCCTCTCTCTGTCTGTCTCTCTCTCTCTTTCTCTGGGCGGAATTCTCCGACCCCCCCGGGGGGTCGGAGAATCGCCCGGCGCCGGCGTCAATTCCGCCCCCGCCGTGGGCCGAACCCAAAGATGTGTAAGATAGGTGGATTGGCCACGCTAAATTGCCCCTTAATTGGAAAAAATGAATTGGGTACTCTAAATTTATTTTTAAAAACTACACATGGATGTTGACCCGGGCTGGGATCGAACCCGGTCCTCGGCGCCATGAGGCAGCAGTGCTCCCCATTGTGCCACCATGCCACCCGATGCGATCAAACTCTTAAAGTGGCTCTTTTCCAACCAGGGACAAACATGAACAACTACCGAGATCCGTCTCACTAAGTTCTCTTCAAAATGCATTGCCACAGTTACATAAACTTTACTCTGTGCCAGAATCTATTTGCTTTTAGATTATGAAATTAACTGTTATGAAAGCCAAACAAACCAGTACATCAGTGAGCCGTATGTGTCAGTGAATCACTCGATAGCCTGTGAAATGTCTGCACCTCAAAACAGCAACTGTTCTGTTCACACAGAACGTTTCACCTCTTAATGATGAAATTAAATCTAAAATAGGGTGTGAATGATTCACTTCCCACTGGGACTGTCCAGCACGTGTGTGTGTGTGTGTGTGTGTGTTTGTCTGTGTGTGTACGCATGTATATTTTTCTGTGTTGTGTTTGTCTGTGTTTCTGTGTACGCATGTATGTTTTTGTTTTGTGGTAATATCATACATGAAGGTAATGTAAGGGTTAATGAAATGTGTACAGACGCTCACTAGAGGGAGCAATCCTAGAAGTGTATAAGGGATGTTGTTTGGGAGGGACTGTTTGAGAGTAAATCCACATTTGGCATGTGGGAGTCTTTTAAGGAGCAGTTGCTGGGAGTGCAGGACAGGCATGTGCCGGTAAAAAGGAAGGACAGGAAAGGCAGGATTCTGGAACCATGGATGACCAGGGAAATTGAGAATATTGTCAAAAAGAAAAAAAGAAAAAAGATACAGGCAACTAAAAACAAATAAAGCACATGAGGAATACAAGGAAAGTAGAAAAGAGCTCAAGTAGGGAGTTAGGTGGGCAAAAAGGGGTCACAAAATGTCCTTGGCAGACAGGATTAAGGAGAATCCCAAGGCATTTTATACATATATTAGGAACAAGAGTTTACTCACTGAAGGACAAAGGAGGGAAATTATGTGTAGAACCAGAGGAAGTAGGTGAGGTCCTTAATGAGTATTTTACATCGATATTCACAAAGGAGAGGGGCACATTGATTGGTGTCTGAGGGATGTGTAAAAACTTTAGAACAGGTCGTTATTACGAGGGAGGAAGTGTTAGGTGTGTTAAAAAGCATTAACGTAGACAAATCCCCAGGGCCAGGTGGCATCCCAGATTTCTGAGGGAGGCAAGAGATGTATTTGCTGGGCTCTGACAGAAATCTTTGTGTCCTCATTGACCACAGGTGAGATCCCGGAGGATTGGAGGATATCCAATGTCCAATTGGGCCAGTTCAATCCTGCGCATGCGCAGTTGGGCCAGCTCAATCCTGCGCATGCGCAGATGGGCTGCACCATCCTGTGCATGCGCAGGGAACTTCTTACGCGCCAACATGGGGTTGGTGTTCAGGGGCCGGCGAAAGTAGGCCCGGGGGTGGGGAGAGGTTGGCCTGCCGATTGGTGGGCCCCGATCGCGGGCCAGACCCCATCGGAGGCTCCACCCCTGGTGAAGGAGCGCCCCCCCCCCCCCACAGGCCACCCCCGCGCGTTCCCGCAGAGTTCCCGCCGGCAGCGACCAGGGGTGAATGGCGCCGGCGGGACTCTGTCGTATCGGGGCAGCCGCTTGGCCCATCCGGGCCGGATAAGTGGCCCGCGGCCGGCACCGCGCCAAACGCGCTGCCCAAATGCCGCCGATTCTCCGCACCTCGGAGAATCAGGCGCCAGCATTGGGGAGTCGTGGCGCGGTTGCGCCGATTATTCGGCCTGGCGCGGGGCTCGGAGAATCGCCCCCAGGATCTATGCACATTTGGAAGTGAATGGTCTTATTAGCGACAGACAGCATGGTTTTGTACGTGGAGGTCATGTCTCACTAATTTGAATTTTTTGAGGAGGTGACAAAAATGATTGACGAGGGAAGGGCTGTGGATGTTGTCTTCATGGACTTTAGTAAAGCATTTGATAAGGTCCCTCAAGGCAGGCTGTTGCAAAAGATTAGATCACATGGAGTCAGGGGTGGACTAGCTGGATGAATCCAGAACTGACTTGGCTATAGAAGACAAAGGGTAGCAGTGAAAGGGTGTTTTTCCGAATGGAGGTCTGTAACTAGTGGTGTTCGGCAGGGATCAGTTCTGGGACCTCTGCTCTTTGTGATATATATTAATGACTTGGAAGAAAACGTAGCGGGTCTGATTAGCAAATTTACGGATGATACTAAGATTGCGGGAGTTGCGGATACTGATGAAGATTGTCAGAGAATACAACAGGATATAGATAGGCTGCAAAATTGGCCAGGTCAATGGCAGATGGAGTTTAATCCGGCCAAATGCAAGGTGATGCATTTTGGTAGATCCAATTCAAGTGGGAGCTATAAAATAAATGGCAGAGAGTTAGAGAGACCTGGGCCTGCAGGTCCACAGATCCTTAAAAGTGGCAGCACAGGTCGAAATGGTGGTAAAGAAAGGATATGGCATGTGCTTGCCTTCATAGGCCGGGGTATCGAGTATAAAAGCTCAAAAATCATGTTACAATTGTATAGAATGTTGGTTCGGCCACATTTGGAATCTGTGTCCAATTCTGGTCACCGCACTACCAGAAGGTCGTGGAGGCTTCTAAGAGAGTGTACAGAAAAGGTTTACCAGGATGTTGGCTGGTATGGAGGGTATTAGCTATGTGAAGAGATTGAATAAACTGTGATTGTTCTCCCTGGAGAAATGGAGGCTGTGGGGCGACTTGATAGAAGAGTATAAAATTATTAGGGGTACAGATAGGGTGAACAGTTGGAGGAAATGACAATTACAAGGGAGCACAGATTCAAGGTGAGGAGGGAAAGGTTCAGTGGAGATGTGTGGGGGACGTTTTTTACACAGAGGGTGGTGGCGGTCTGGAATGCACTGCCAAGTGAGGTGGTTGAGGCAGATACGTTAGCGAACTTTAAGACTTATCTGGATAGGCACATGATAGGGGCAGCACGGTAGCATGGTGGTTAGCATAAATGCTTCACAGCTCCAGGGTCCCAGGTTCGATTCCCGGCTGGGTCACTGTCTGTGCGGAGTCTGCACGTCCTCCCCGTGTGTGCATGGGTTTTCTCCGGGTGCTCCGGTTACGGGTATAGGGTGGATACGTGGGTTTGAGTAGGGTGATCATTGCTCGGCACAACATCGAGGGCCGAAGGGCCTGTTCTGTGCTGTACTGTTCTATGTTCTATGAACAGACGTGGTATAGAAGGATACAGGCAGTTGGTCGAGATAGGGCACGTGATCGGCACAGGTTTGGAGGGCCGAAGGGCCTGTTCCTGTGCTGTACTGTTCATTGTCCTTTGCATGATGCTGAGCCTTGTGAGACAGAAGGTTGGAGTCAGTGGTAGGAGCAGGAACTGGCTCGGAGAACTGAAGATAGTGAGAGAGCAAGAGAGTCGGGGCTGGTTTAGCCCAGTGGGCTAAATAGCTGGCTTGCAATGCAGAACAATGCCAGCAGCGGGGGTTCAATTCCCATATCGGCCTCCCCGAACAGGGGCCGGAATGTGGTGAATAGGGGCTTTTCACAGCAACTTGATTCTTATTTTTTTTAAATTATTTTAGCTAATGAGTTGGTCAGTTAGATGTTAGATGAAAATAGTTTATGTGTTTTGATCAACTGTTTAGTTCTTAGGAATAACTTGTATCCAGGTGTTAAATAAATAGTTTTGTTAGTTTACAAGACTCGTTGTTCTCTGATTAACACAACACATCAAAGTCATCTGGTTCGAGCAAAGCAGAGAACAGTACGTGTGTTTATTTGTGTGTGTGTGTTTGAGCCTGTGTTTGTGAGTGTGTATTAGTGTGCATGTATTTGAGTGTGTGTGTGTGTTTGAGTCTGCGTTAGTGTCTGTGAGTATGCATTTGTATGTGTTTACTTTCATAGAATTTACAGTGCAGAAGGAGGCCATTCAACCCATTCTGCCCTGGCCCTTGGAAACAGCACCCTACCTAAGCCCATACCTCCACCCGATCCCCGTAAATTATTAACCCCACCCAACTTTTTTGAAAACTGAGGGCAATTTATCATGGCCATTCCATCTAACCTGCACATCTTTGGACTGTGGGAAGAAACCGGAGCACCCAGAGGAAACCCACACACACATGGGGAGAACGTGCAGACTCCACACAGACAGTGACCCAAGCCGGGAATCAAACCTGGGACCCTGGAGCTGTGAAGCAACTGTGCTAACCACTATGCTATCGTGCTGACAACACGCAGCATACCGTGTGATTGTGTTATGAATGTGCTTTCGCATGTGTGTGCATGTTAGTGTATGCATGTTTCCTTCTGAGTGTATCTGTGTGCGCATGTGTGTGTCTGCGAGTGTTTGCATGTGTGTTTGCTTGTATGTTTGCATGTGTCATTGTGTCTGAGTGCGTGCATTTTTGTGTGTACATTTGTGAGTGAGTGTGTTTGAGTCTGTGTCTGAGTGTGCATTTGCGTGCATGTATTTTGTATTTAAGTGTGTGTGCATGTGAATGTGTGTGTTTGTGTGTTGTGTTTGAGTCTGTGTCATGAATGTGCGTTTGTGTGTGTGTGTATTTGAGTGTGTATGCATTTGTACGTCTGAGCTTGTGTGCGCATCTGTGTGTTTGAGTGTGCATTTGTGTGTGTGCTTGTGTGTTTGTGCTTGTGTGTTTGTGTCTGAGTATGCGTGTGTGGTCGTCACCAATG
This sequence comes from Scyliorhinus canicula, assembly GCF_902713615.1. Lineage (NCBI taxonomy): Eukaryota > Metazoa > Chordata > Chondrichthyes > Carcharhiniformes > Scyliorhinidae > Scyliorhinus > Scyliorhinus canicula. Next base: position 63,495,799 of record NC_052157.1, read on the forward strand.
TTGTATTGTGTATACTGCATACGAGGGTATTACGGTAAGGCCCCTGTACTACAGGTACTGGGGTAGATCCCTGCCTGCTGGCTCCGCCCAGTAGGCGGAGTATAAATATGTGGGCTCTCCGAGCTGCAGCCATTTCAGCAGCAGCTGCAGGAGGTGCAACATCTCTGCTTAATAAAGCCTCGATTGCACTCTACTATCGCCTCGTCGTAATTGATAGTGCATCAGCGTGTGAGTGAGTGTGTGTGCGTGTTTGAGTGTGCAATTGTGTGTATGTATGAGTTCACCGTATTCACCCTCATGTGGGCTGAGCGAGTACTGAATGCTTCAGTATCAGCCAACAGAAAGATTTCCAGAAATCTGGAGCATTGTGTCCAGTTTTGGGTCCCCATATTTCAGGCAAGATGTGAGTGTCCTGGAGGAGTGCGGATGGAGATTTACCAGAGTGAGTCCAAGGATGAGGGGATTTTAGCTCCAAGTTTGGGGTTAGAGAAGCTGGGCTTGTTCTCCATTGGGGTAAAGGAGATCGAGGAGGAGACCTGGTCGAGGTGGACAAGGTGGTGACAGGTTTAGATCACAGAGACAGAGAAAATCTGTTCCAATTATCAGGGATGCAGGCAAAGGTGGGGGTGGGGGGGGGTGGGGGCGGGGGGGGGGGGGGGGGGGGGGGGGGGGGGGGGCTTGCAGAGAACAGTTTGAAGGTTTTGAGTGAGGAAGAATTTTCATCATTGAACGAGTGGGTCTGGAACTCTCCCCCCCCCCCCACCGCACCAGCCACCATCCACAAGGTGGGGGATGGGAGTGGATTCGGTGAATGATTTCGAAAGGAAATTTCACTGGGAAATGAGCAAGCAATGATCCGGAGGTAGAGGAATGGGAACTGACTGGATTGTTGTGCAGCAAAATAGCAGAAATGGGCTGAATCACATCCTCTGCTGGAATATTCCAGGATCAGGAACGAGCAGGGAAGAGGACAATAGCAGTGTTCTTGTGAGGCTACTGCACCAACTCTGTACCCACTGTGTGGCAGATACAGGAAGGATTCATTGCCAGAGCTGACAGTTCTATAATCGAGTCCAATAAATGTGGTTTTATCACCTTCGAACCGAGGAAAAATAGGGACATAAAATAGAGAAATCCTAATGCTGAAATGGCTGACTTTAATTTCTGAGTCAGTGCTTAGAAGCTTGATAAATCACTTGGTTTTACTGCCGGTCCCATCTTTGAGATATGACGCTCTCTTTCTCCCCTGCCCAGCTCACGGAGACCTCAGTTTCGAAGCCTCTTGTCATTCGATCACTGACCGTTAACGGGGCTTAGAATGCGACAGTCTCCGGTTACTAAGTTCAACGGCGTCATATGCATCCCAGCCTCTGTCAGAGGTCTCAGAGCCATTGTGGCATGGCAGGAGGGCATTCAGCCCATCTAACCCTTGTTGACTCTCTGCACACCAATCTAGTCTATCCCATTCACCATCCCTCCCCCGCTCTATCCCCGTTTCCCTGCATATTCGTTTACCTCATGTTACATCCAATTTCCTTTCAAAACTGTTCCTTGTCTTCATCTACCTCACCTGCTGTCATCTTGTCTACCTCTGCCAGATGTCCCTCTCAATCTATTCCACTTTGAGGGGAACAACACCCAGATTCTCAGAGCCTAACCTTGGATCTAAAATCCCTGGAACTGACTGTTCTGGTGACTCTCCCATCCCCACCCCTCCCGCACCCTCTCAAGGCACCCACACCCTTCTGAAAATGTGGAGATCCAGAACTTTACACCCTCCTCCAGCTGTGGCCCAATCGAGGCTTCATAACTTGCATGTTTTTGCGCTTAACACCTCCATCTACGGAGGCCAGGATCCAATATGCTCCATTAATCACTCTCTCAGTGCATCATGACATCTTCAGACATATCAATGCATGAACCTCCAGATCCCTCTGGCCTCACACACCTTTTAGAGCTGCACCATAAATCCTATAAAGTGGGATGTTCGCAGATGACGGCACAATATTCAGCACCATTTGCGACACCTCAGATAATCCCTCAGTACTGACTCCTTGACAGTGCAGCACTCCCTCAGTACTGACCCTCTGACAGTGCAGCACTCCCTCAGTACTGACCCTCTGACAGTGCAGCACTCCCTCAGTCCTGACTCTGACAGTGCAGCACTCCCTCAGTACTGACCCTCTGACAGTGCAGCACTCCCTCAGTACTGACCCTCTGACAGTGCAGCACTCCCTCAGCACTGACCCTCTGACAGTGCAGTGCTCCCTCAGTACTGACCCTCTGACAGTGCAGCGCTCCCTCAGTACTGACCCTCTGACAGTGCAGTGCTCCCTCAGTACTGACCCTCTGACAGTGCAGCGCTCCCTCAGTACTGACCCTCTGACAGTGCAGCGCTCCCTCAGTACTGACCCTCTGACAGTGCAGCGCTCCTTCAGTACTGACCCTCTGACAGTGCAGCGCTCCCTCAGTACTGACCCTCTGACAGTGCAGCGCTCCCTCAGTATTGAACCTCTGACAGAGCAGCATCCCTCAGTACTGACCCTCTGACAGTGCAGCACTCCCTCAGTGCTGACCTTCTGACAGTGCAGCGCTCCCTCAGCACTGACCCTCTGACAGTGCAGCGCTCCCTCAGTACTGACCCTCTGACAGTGCAGCACTCCCTCAGTACTGACATTCCTGTGAATTAATCTAAGTTTATGTGAGCACGTTTCGAACACACACCCCTGCCTCCGCTCAACTCCTCCCCATCACTTGTTTGAAATTAAGAATGACAGAGAAGCTGGTTAACACTCAGGCAGATTTGTAGCAGGTTCTCTGGCCTGCCCCCCAGTAATTGGAACTGATGCAGGCAGTAAACTAGCAGAGGAGTGGGATGGGTGATTGCATTTAGCAATAAGGTGACAAAGGGAGAGTTCCATTAAAACCTTGTTCTGAACCATTATTGTTCACATGCTGCACACATAGGGTGGGATTTACCAGCTGTTCATGCCAGCAGGATATTGCGGTCCCACACCGGTGCACGGGTTTCCGAGCGGTGCTGCCAATGGGAAATCCCATTGGCGGGCTGCCTCACCCGCTGGAAAACATGCCACAGGGTGGTTGATAAATCCCGCCTTAGTAACCAGTCCAGCGAAATTGAAAAGAGCACACGAGCCTCGGTGTCCGTGATCTCAGTACTCCCGTTGCACATTCTAGGCTGTTTGTGACATGCTTTCCTGCCTCCAGATATCTCCTCAGACTTCCCCAGAATAAATACAGGATTTTGAGCCTGATATACAGTCCATCAGTGTGGCTTTGACTTGTTTACTGTCAGTCTTGGCTCACTGGACACTCCTTCCCCTGCTAGCATCAAAGTTCATGGGTTCAAGACTCACATCAGAGATCTGAGCTAAACCTCAGGTCTGATGTGCCCCATTGCAGGAATTGAGGGAGTGCTGCACTGTCAGAGGGTCAGTACTGAGGGAGTGCTGCACTGTCAGAGGGTCAGTCCTGAGGGAGTGCTGTACTGTCAGAGGGTCAGTATTGAGGGAGTGCTGCACTGTCAGAGGGTCAATACTGAGGGAGTGCTATACTGTCAGAGGGTCAGTACTGAGGGAGTGCTGCACTGTCAGAAGGTCAGTACTGAGGGAGTGCTGCACTGTCGGAGGGTCAGTGCTGAGGTCGTGCTGTACTGTCAGAAGGTCAGTGCTGAGGTTGTGCTGTACTGTCAGAGGGTTAGTACTGAGGGAGTGCTGCACTGTCAGAGGGTCAGTACTGAGGGAGTGCTGCACTGTCAGAGGGTCAGTACTGAGGGAGTGCTGCACTGTCAGAAGGTCAGTGCTGAGGTTGTGCTGCACTGTCAGAGGGTTAGTACTGAGGGAGTGCTGCACTGTCAGAGGGTCAGTACTGAGGGAATGCTGCACTGTCGGAGGGTCAGTGCTGAGGTCGTGCTGTACTGTCAGAAGGTCAGTGCTGAGGTTGTGCTGTACTGTCAGAGGGTTAGTACTGAGGGAGTGCTGCACTGTCAGAGGGTCAGTACTGAGGGAGTGCTGCACTGTCAGAGGGTCAGTACTGAGGGAGTGCTGCACTGTCAGAGGGTCAGTCCTGAGGGAGTGCTGCACTGTCAGAGGGTCAGTACTGAGGGGGTGCTGCACTGTCAGAGGGTCAGTACTGAGGGGGTGCTGCACTGTCAGAGGGTCAGTGCTGAGGGAGTGCTGCACTGTCAGAGGGTCAGTACTGAGGGAGAGCTGCACTGTCAGAGGGTCAGTACTGAGGGAGTGCTGCACTGTCAGAGGGTCAGTACTGAGGGAGAGCTGCACTGTCAGAGGGTCAGTACTGAGGGAGTGCTGCACTGTCAGAGGGTCAGCACTGAGGGAGTGCTGCCCTGTCAGAGGGTCAGTACTGAGGGAGTGCTGCCCTGTCAGAGGGTCAGCACTGAGGGAGCGCTACACTGTCAGAGGGTCAGTACTGAGGAAGTGCTGCACTGTCAGAGGGTCAGTACTAAGGGACGCTGCACTATTTGGGTGAAGAGATGGATGTGGTAGGATGCAATCACGTTTTTCCTGGTGTCCTGGGGAGAATATTCATCCCTCAATCAACATCACGAAAAAAACCAGATGATCCGGGTCATTCTCACAATGCTGATTGTGGGATCTTGCTGTGCACAAGTTGGCTGCCACGTTTCCTGCACTGCAACAGTGACCTCACTTCAAAACTGGTCCTTGATTGTCTATGGAACGTGGAGGATGTGGACGGTGCTCTGGGAATGCAGTTGTTTCCCTGTTTGTCTTCAATGTTGTCATGTTCTTCCCGTAGTGATGCCAGTCCGAAGCCTGGTTGCTCAACCTCAGATTGATGAGCAGCCCCGGAGGCCGTGACCCTCGGTGTCTGCTGCTTCGTAACAATCTCTGCCCCACACCCCGCCCTTGGGTGCGCCGCCCGACACCACTTCGTCCTTCCACCTTGCAGATGGATGGAGGTCATACTGAAGGCGGTGCCAGACTCTCGGATGTCGGGCGCAGTACACGACGTGCAGTCGGAGAACTGTCACGCAATCCGCGTTGCCCTGCTTACCCCCCCCCCCCCCCCCCCCCCCCCCCCACAACCCACCCTTCCTCCCGGGGAAATCAAACCAGCAATATGAGTCAGAGAGAGGGCCTGAGTGACAGTATAGCTCCAGGCGAGGGCTGGGGTGGAGGGATGGTTCCTTTGCCTGAGTTCCTCTCCCACTTAGTTCACTCCCCATTCGCAGGGCTGAAGGTTATGGAGATAATTACTTTCCAGGAGGAATCTGAAGCACAACAGAGCAAAGTGGAAGTAATTAATTATCCATTGATGTGTCTGTCATCAGACAATATAACTACATTTCCTCAGCTTTGCTCCCATACTGGAGACATGGCCGTCAGGGACTCTCTCACGGACATCATTTGGTGCTGGGATGTGGGCCTTGCTGGCCGGGCTCAGCTTTTATTGTACATCCCTAATTGTTCCTTGAGCAGATGGCGGTGTGCCGTCTTCTTGAACACCTGCAGTCGTGTGGTGTGGGTATAGTGGGTATACCCACAGTGCTGTTAAAGAGTTCCAGGATTTTGACCCAGCAACAGTAAAGGAACGGAAATATATTTCCAAATCGGTTTGGGGAGAGGGTGCGGGGTAAGAACCTCCAATCAGTGGCCGTGATATCATTCACCTCCATTCGGGAGCACTACTGATTCTGACCAGGACTGTGATAGGAAACCAATACCAAAACCAGGTGCCGGAATGTGGCGACTAGGGGCTTTTCACAATCGCTTCATTGAAGCCTACTCGTGACAATAAGCAATTTTCATTTTTCATTTCATTTCATATTCACCACAAGGAGGATTTCTCCTGCTGCCTCTCTCTCTCTCTCTCGCACTGTCTCATTCTCTCTCTGTCTCTCTGCCGCACTCTGTGTCTCTCTCTCTCTGTCTCTCCATCTCTGTCTTTCTCTCTGCCTCTCATTCTCTCTGTGTCTTTCTCTCTCTGTCGCACTCTCTGGGTGTGATCTAACTAAAAAATACAGTCAGTTTTGAGAGGGATTAGCTTGTAGCGCCAGGAATGACCCAGTTATCTAATGGCACTGTTTTCTTTAGTGCCCCGGCGGGTGTGCCTCCCACCCCCCCCCCCCCCCCCCCCCCCCTCCCCACCCTCACACCCCTCCCAAGGCTGCACTCAGTGTCATTCCGGAAATTAGGAACTCCAAGGAGCAGAACTCCTCAGTGCAGCAAGAGATTGGGAAGCCGTTTTGAAATAACATCCTGATCTCTCAACTCCCCAACTCCAGCCCCCCTCCCCCCCAACGCCTTAACTCACCAATAAGGTGGTCATCCCTATAAGGGTCCCCCGCACCCAACCTCACATGGGTAAGGCACCCCTGGGCCTGATCCTGGCACGGGCAAAAAGGTCATCCTGGTACCCTTAGCAGTGCCCCCGCCAGCCTGGAGGTACCACCTGGGCTTCCTGGTAGTGCCAGACTGGCACCCAGGTGGTGGTGCCAGGGTGGCACTGCCAGGGTGCTAGCCTGGCAGTGTCAAGGTGCCATGCTGGCACTAGCAGAGCCGGGGTGCCAGTCTACCAGGAGGCCAACCACCCCAGGGCATCCGATTGACTGGGAGACAACCTCACAAGTGACATTTCACCTTGTGTCTGTATGTGGGGACCAGTACTGAATGGTGTGTGACTGGGGTCTCCTCAGTGATGGTGGTAAATGCCGGGTGGCCATTATATCCGGCGCGAGCACGGCTGCATGGAGCTTGTTGGTGAAGGGTTGGTACTGGTGGGAGAGGCTTGTGCAGTTGGCTCTCTTTCTGCAGGAGTTATACTGCTCGTCAGCATTGAAAGGTGATGAAGAAACCGTCATTACACATGGACCATTGCTCACAAAGCAAAATACTGGAATTTTGAAATAGAAACAGAATGCGTGGGATAAACCCGGCAGATCTGTGGAGAGAGAGGAACAGAGTTAACATTTTAAGTCTATCTGACTATTTCACAAAGCTGACACACTTAATGTGCTGCATCGATGGGAGTGCCAATGTGTCGTTAGGACCCGCCACCCACCAACCAGACCATCCCCCGGCTATGGCTAAATAGCCTCAGTGCCTTGTGGGTATTCCATGATAGAAGACAGCGAAGAGAGTAAACACGTCAGAGAAATTCCGGAGTATTGGCCAGTATGCCATAACCGGCTGTGCCACAGACAGCTCTCCGGTAACCCCTGCTGCAGGGCCAGTACCAAACGGCATAGGTTTTCCCAGTGCCTGTGGACCATACTAGCAATGCCGAGAGGGGGCTCCTGATGCTGAGGCCACTCGAGTGGACACCCTGCACTTTACCCTGGCCTGTGCCTTGGAGAGGGCACTCCAGCTCCATGGTTTACGTTGGCACAATGTGGGAGGCGACAGCAATCACACGTGAGCACCCGCTCGATCGGTGTAGAGCATGGGCCACTTGGACTTACTGACGCTGAGAGAGATCCTGGGCCTCGCTCCCAACTACTTTAATCTGGGTAGTACGCCCTAACCAAGTTAGAAACCACCCAGTCGTGGCCCTGCTCGCTGCAGTGGGCATTTGACACCTCGCTCAACAGGCCAATTGCCATTCTATGCAGCCTGTGAGACTCCACAAACTCCACATAGGAAGCACCAGTCCCGGCGGCTCAGTGGTGTAGTGGTTAGCACTGCTGCCTCATGGCAGTGAGAATCTGGATTCGATCCGAGTCCCGGTTCACTGTCCATGTGGAGTTTGCACATTCTCCCTGTGTCTGCGTGGGTCTCACCCCCACAACCCTAAGATGTGCAGGGTAGGTGAATTGGCCACGCTAAATTGCCCCTCAATTGGAAAAAAATAATCAAGTACTCTAAATCTATTTTAAAAAAGACAAAAGCCCCTCGCGTCTCACGCTGGAACACGCGGGGCTATGCGTCCTGGCCTGACAGACCACTTCCTGATGCTTGACAACGCATCCAAGACAGCTGTGACCAACAAAGAGCTGACAAGGCCAGACGTGGACAGTGCTGAGAGGCTGGGAAAGTATGCCCACTCAGAATAACTCCCTTACGGAGAAAGACAACATGTTCTCCTGACAGGATGTAATGACCTCCAATTAGCATTATTGGTTGGCCTATTGGAGTATGAGCTCTCTCAATGATAGCTCATTGAGGGGGCCCATATAAGCACCTGTGTAGGCTTTGTGAGCAGTCTTAAGTTGACTGGACTGCTAGCAGCACTGTTTGGAGCTGCTCTTGTATCTAGTTATTGGTAATAAATATTGGTGTGGTGACGGGACTCCTGCCTCCTGTGGATTATTACACAGGAGAAGACGTAAGAGGCATCGCACGACCATAGATTGGGTTTGGAAGTCTGTGGGATGATTGCAAACACCCCATCCTCCACCTGAAAGAAAACTCGAGGAGATTTCTTACTCTCCATTTGGTAATGGCCCAGCTAACCACACATGCATTGTTTATCACGACACTCACCTCCACCCCGGGATCTCCAGGATCAATTCTAAGATCGGATAGGCATCTGCTGTGATACTAGTATGGCCGCAGAATGAGGTGAATGAGGCTGGAATCTGATGCACATTCCAAGCAAATCTTTCCTGAATAAGTCAGGAATCCAACTGAGCAGGGCCGGGTGGCACGGGTAGTTGCGGAATTTGAAGTGTCCGAAATATGCTGATGGAATAATTCATTGGGCTCAAGGCTGGGGTTGAAGGTCAGTCCCTGCTGAAGGAGGGCACGTGTTTGTTCTCCTTTGGCATGGTTAGCAGGGCCATAGGCCTCTCTGCGTGGGTGTTTGGGGCCAGGCCTCAAGCATTGGGAGAGGCACAGAGGTCCTTCTCTGCGATCAGCTCATCGGAATGGAGTACAGATGTCAAAACAGCCACAACAATGCAGCCCTCAGTGTCGGCATTCCCGAAATGCCGTCTTTTCAAAACCCTCGACATACCAGCCAGTGTCAGTCACTTCATGCAGCTTGAGCTTTTGCCAACACTGGAGGCATTAATATTAGTGACTGTGGCAAGAGACGTTAAAAGCATTAAAAAACAGCTGATGAGTTAGAGCCTATTTTCACATAACGAGGCACCTCAATTAAATGTGAGGAGCTTCGGAATGAGAAAAATGAAGGTCACAGGAGAATTCATAGAGGCCTTTGCAATTGCTAACCCTGTGCATTAGGTGCCCTGGGAGTGTTTGATGGGGACAGTGTAGAGGGAGCTTTACTCTGTATCTAACCCGGTGCTGTACCTGTCATAGAATTTACAGTGCAGAAGAAAGCCATTCGGCCCATCGAGTTTCCACCGGCCCTTGGAAAGAGCATCCTACTTAAGGCCATGCCTCTGCCCTATCCCAATAACCCCACCTAATGCTTTTGGACACTAAGTGTCAAGGCTAATGCACCTAACCTGTACATCTTTGGATGTAGACGGAGCTTTGCTCTGTATCTGATCCCAAATTGTACTTGTCCTGGGAGTGTTTGATGGGGACAGTGCATAGGAAGCTTTACTATGTATCTAACCCCGTGCTGTACCTGTCCTGGGAGTGTTTAATGGGGACAGTGTAGAGGGAGCTTTACTCTGTATCTAACCCCGTGCTGTACCTGTCCTGGGAGTGTTTAATGGGGACAGTGTAGAGGGAGCTTTACTCTGTATCTAACCCCGTGCTATACCTGTCCTGGGAGTGTTTGATGGGGACAGTGTAGAGGGAGCTTTACTCTGTATCTAACCCTGTGCTGTCCCTGTCCTGGGAGTGTTTGATGGGGACAGTGTAGAGGGAGCTTTACTCTGTATCTAACCCCGTGCTATACCTGTCCTGGGAGTGTTTGATGGGGACAGTGTAGAGGGAGCTTTACTCTGTATCTAACCCTGTGCTGTCCCTGTCCTGGGAGTGTTTGATGGGGACAGGGTAGAGGGAGCTTTACTCTGTATCTAACCCCTTGCTGAACCTGTCCTAGGAGTGTTTAATGGGGACAGTGGGTATCTGTTAGGATGGTGTACTAACTCCATTTCCCAGGACTATTGTCTCACGCACTGGATGAAAACATAATTCTTTTGGAGGGGCTGACGGCCAGTTTAATTATGTTTGCTGAGGGACAGCACAGATCGAGAAATGAATCATTATGTTGGCGTTGCCATGGAGATTGGTCTGATGGACCGATGTGGACTGTGGAGGGAGCAAATCCCAGCATTCTTTTTGAATTCTGAGGTGAAAGTTGAAGTGAACTGATTTATTTTGGTTCAAACTTTACTTTTCCGTACAAATGCCAAGATATTCCCTCCAGTCTTGGTCTCGATATTACCTGCACTGTATTGAAAATTCTCTCACGTTTACACAGACTTTCTTTCAAATTTGTTTTCTGTTGTAAGTTCCCACAGTCACATTTCAAAGGGTATCTCTTTATGGAAACCTGTAACACTGTCATTATATCCCCCACCAACGGAGGCACTGCAGTGTGACATGTTTACATAGCAAATCCCCATTGTAAATAAGGTCAGAGGTATTTAGCACAGAAATATGGAGTTCCTGGTGACAGTAGCACAGGATAGCAACGGTTACTGGCAAAGCATTAAAAAAACTCACTGTGAGATGTGGTTGTGCACAGGGGCGTCATGGTGTTTAGCACTGCTGCTTCACAGTGCCAGAGAACCGGGTTAATTCTGGCCTTGGGTGACTGTCTGTGTGGAGTTTGCACGTTCTCCCTATGTTGCATGGTTTCCTCTGGGTGCATCAGTTTCCTCCCACAGTCCAATGATGTGCAGGTTAGGAGGGGTTATGGGGATAGAGCCAAGGGGGAAAGTGGGCCTCGACAGAGCACTCTTTCAGAGGGTCGGCACAGACTGAATGAGCCGAATGGCCTCCTTCTGCGCTGTAGGAATTCTATATTTCGATTCTACGCAGTGAACACGTTTCCGGATTTATACCCCAGAGTCTGGCCTTGAAAACAGAATAAGGGAAGAATGAGGTTTCCCCTCATCTCAACTCAAAATGGCCAATTCTCTATCCTGACACTGTGACCTGCCCGAGTTCAGGACTCTCCAGCCGGAGGGAGGGAACATCCCCTCAGCATGACCGGGTCAAATGGGATTGATTCCCAGCCTCTGACCTGCTCTGGTAGCCACAATATTTCGAAGACTAGCCCAGTTCAGTTTCAGATCAATGGTAACTCTCAGGATGTTGACATTGGGGGATTCAGCAATATAATGCCATGAAATGTCATGGGCCGATGGTTAGATCCTCTTTTGTTGGAGATGGTCATTGTGTGGCACGAATGTTATTTACCACTGGTCAGCCCAAGTCTGGGTGTTGTCCAGGTCTTTTTTAAAAATAAATTTAGAGTACCCAATTCATTTTTTTTGGCAATTAAGGGCCAATTTAGTGTGGCCAATCCACCTACCCTGCACATTTTTGGGTTGTGGGGGCAAAACCCACGCAAACACGGGGAGAATGTACAAACTCCACACAGACAGTGACCAGAGCCGGGATCGAACCTGGGACCTTGGCGCCGTGAGGCCACAGTGCTAACCCACTGCGCCACTGTGCAGTGTTGTCCAGGTCCAGCTGACAGCGGCTACTTTTTAAAAATGTGTTCATGGACTGTGGGCGTCACTGGCTGGGACAGTATTTATTGCCCATCCCTGAGGGTATTTGAAGAGTTAACCATATTGCTGAGTCACGTGTAGAGGCCAGGCCAGTAAGGATGGCAGATTTCCTTCCGTAAAGGACATTAGTGAACCAGATGGGTTTTTGCGACAAAAGACCATGGTGTTTGGTCATCATTAGACTTTTAATACCAGATGTCCATTGAATTCAAATTTCACCACCTGCAGTGGCAGGATTCAAACCCGGGGCGCAATTCTCCCATCGGGAGATGAAGTTCCGACGCCGGAGCGAAAACCGGAGTGTTTCACTCCGGCATTGGAGGCCGCTCCCAGCCCCCTATTCTCCCACCCCCGGGCGGCTAGGAGTGGTGCTGCGTCACGTACGAGCGCCGGGCCTTGGCGCCATGTAAAAGTGGCTCCGTGTAAATTACACGGCCAGCGCCATGTAAATGACATCACCCGCGCATGCGCGGTTGCCGTCCTCCCTGCGGCTGCCCCGCAAGAAGATGTTGGATGGATCTTGCGAGTTGGCGGAAGAAAGGAGATCCTCCTTTAGAGAGGCCGGCCCGCTGATCGGTGGGCACCGACCGCGGGCCAGACCCCTTTTGAGCCCCCCACCCGGTGCAAGAACCCCCCTCCCCCTCCCACAGGCCACCCCCCCCCAGAATTCCCGCGCTGTTCCTGCCGGCAGTGACCAGGTGTGGACGGCGCCGGCGGGAACCTGTCGTGTTGGGCAGGCCGCTCAGCCCATCCGGGCCGGGGAATCGCCGCTCGCTCGTTACTAACGGCGAGCGGCGATTCTCCCAGCGGCCAGCCGTGAATCTCGCCACGCCGGTTTGGGGGGGGTGAGAGAATCGCGTGTGGGTGCCGGGGCGACGTGGCGGGACTCACTCTGCGCCCCAGCGATTCTCCCACCCGGCGTTTGGGGGGGGGGGGGGGGAGAGAGATTTCCGCCCCCGGGCTCCCAGAGCATTATCCTGGATTTCTGATTTACTAGTCCAGTGACAATACCACGATGCCACCGACTCACATACTTACACTGCACTGTCAGAGGGTCAGTACTGAGGGAGCGCTGCACTGTCAGAGGGTCAGTACTGAGGGAGTGCTGCACTGTCAGAGCGTCAGTACTGAGGGAGTGCTGCACTGTCAGAGGGTCAGTACTGAGGGAGGGCTGCACTGTCAGAGGGTCAGTACTGAGGGAGTGCTGCACTGTTGGAGGGTCAGTACTGAGGGAGCGCGGCACTGTCAGAGGGTCAGTACTGAGGGACTGCTGCACTGTCAGAGGGTCAGTGCTGAGGGAGTGCTGCACTGTCAGAGGGTCAGTACTGAGGGAGTGCTGCACTGTTGGAGAGTCAGTACTGAGGGAGTGCTGCACTGTCAGAGGGTAAGTACTGAGGGAGTGCTGCACTGTCAGAGGGTCAGTACTGAGGGAGTGCTGCACTGTCAGAGGGTCAGTACTGAGGGAGTGCTGCACTGTCAGAGGGTCAGTACTGAGGGAGAGATGCACTGTCAGAGGGTCAGTACACAAGGGGCTGGTTTAGCTCATTGGGCTAAGTCGCTGGCTTTTGAAGCAGGCCAGCAGCACGGTTCGATTCCCGTACCAGCCTCCCCGACAGGCGCCGGAATGTGGCGAATAATGGCTTTTCACAGTAAAATCATTGAAGCCTACTCGTGACAATAAAAGCAATTTTCATTTTTTTCAGTACTGAGGGAGTGCGGCACTGTCAGAGGGTCAGTACTGAGGGAGTGCTGCACTGTCAGAGCGTCAGTACTGAGGGAGTGCTGCACTGTCAGAGGGTCAGTACTGAGGGAGGGCTGCACTGTCAGAGGGTCAGTACTGAGGGAGTGCTGCACTGTTGGAGGGTCAGTACTGAGGGAGCGCGGCACTGTCAGAGGGTCAGTACTGAGGGACTGCTGCACTGTCAGAGGGTCAGTGCTGAGGGAGTGCTGCACTGTCAGAGGGTCAGTACGGAGGGAGTGCTGCACTGTTGGAGAGTCAGTACTGAGGGAGTGCTGCACTGTCAGAGGGTAAGTACTGAGGGAGTGCTGCACTGTCAGAGGGTCAGTACTGAGGGAGTGCTGCACTGTCAGAGGGTCAGTACTGAGGGAGTGCTGCACTGTCAGAGGGTCAGTACTGAGGGGGATATGTACTGTCAGAGGGTCAGTACTGAGGGAGTGCTGCACTGTCAGAGGGTCAGTACTGAGGGAGTGCTGCACTGTCAGAGGGTCAGTACTGAGGGAGTGATGCACTGTCAGAGGGTCAGTACTGAGGGAGTGATGCACTGTCAGAAGGTCAGTACTGAGGGAGTGCTGCACTGTCAGAGGGTCAGTACTGAGGGAGTGCTACACTGTCAGAGGGTCAGTACTGAGGGAGTGCTGCATTGTCAGAGAGTCAGTACTGAGGGAGTGCTGCACTGTCAGAGGGTCAGTACTGAGGGAGTGCTGCACTGTCAGAGGGTCAGTACTGAGGGAGTGATGCACTGTCAGAAGGTCAGTACTGAGGGAGTGCTGCACTGTCAGAGGGTCAGTACTGAGGGAGTGCTGCACTGTCAGAGGGTCAGTACTGAGGGAGTGCTGCACTGTCAGAGGGTCAGTACTGAGGGAGTGCTGCACTGTCAGAGGGTCAGTACTGAGGGAGTGCTGCACTGTCAGAGGTTCTGGAATAACCTGCTGTGCGGGCTGCCCTGTTACCTATATTATTCGTGTCTATGCTTCAAAGGCAGTTTTTGATTGACTGCTGTGGACTTTGATACAAGCTGCGGTGATGATAGGCGAGACAGAAGCGCAAAATTTTTCTCGTGTATATCACCGCAGGAGCAGGCTTCACAGTGGGAGTGATAGAAACTGCTGGAAAGTGTGTGGTTTGGCCTGGGGTATAGATGTGATGAGGTCAGCATGTTTGGTGTTTTTTACCATGTCCTATTAATCTGGACTGTGTTAATGGAGGAAAATACCCTCGGGCTAAAAGTGATGAGGTGTTGTTGTGAGAATAGTTGCTGGATATTAGTAATTCTCAGAGATCTGCAAAGCAACATTCTTGCGACAAATGGTTCAACTTGTTTTCTTTTGCAAAAATGTTGCCATTTCTTTGTTCATTGACAGGAGCCGTTTCCATGAGTTCAGCTGAGACACAGAAGACCAGAAGTTTACCACACATGGCAGGCCATTCAGCCCATCATATTTCTGTTTGCTGGAATAAAGTTTATAAATTCAGACTCCACACGATGCCAGAGCAGGAGCCAGTGCAGCTCAGCGAACTGTACATGCTGGGGGTGCGGGATGATTGGGGAATGGGATGTGCTACGAGTTAGGAAACAGGGCAGCAGGGTTATCTGTGTAACTTCTTCCAAACCCTACAACCGTATCTCTGTAACCTCCTCCACTCCCTCCAACTCTCCCAACTCTGTAACCTCCTCCAGCCCCTACAACCTTTCCTATCTCTGTAATCATCTCCAACCCCTACAGCCCTCCCTTTCTCTCAAACCTGCTCCAGCCTCCATAGCCCTCTCTATCTCTGTAATCTCCTCCAACTCCTGCAACCCTCCTTATCTCTCAAACCTCCTCTAGCCCCAACAACACTCCCTATCTCGTTTATCTCCTCCAACCCCCTACAACCTTCCTTTTCTCTGTAACCACCACCAGACTCTACAACACTTCCTATCTCTGTAACCTCCTCCAGCCCCCACAACCCTCCCTATCTCTGTAACCTCCTATAGTCCCGACAACCATCCCTATCTCTGTAACCTTCTCCAACCCCTACCACCATCCTTATCTCTGTAACCTCCTCCAGCCCCTACCACCATCCCTATCTCTCAAACCTTCCCCAGCCTCCACAACCCTCTATAATCTCCACCAGCCCCGACAACCCTCCGAGATCTCTGCGCTCCTCCAATTCCGGCCTCTTGAGCATCCTCAGACTCCCATAGCTCCACCTTTGGTGGCCATGCCTTTAGCTGCCCAGGGGGACTTAAGGTCTGAAATTCCCTCCCTGAACCTCCCCACCTCTCTCTCTCTCTATCTCTCAGTGAGGTCCCAGAATAATCAGTGTTCGGGCTCTTGATGATTGGGGTTTATATCAATGATTTCGACATACATGTCGGAGGGCTGATCAATAAGTTCACAGATGATTCATAAATTGGTGAGGGTCGTAAATAGTGAGGAGGATAGCATTATATGACAGGAGGATAACTGTGAGGTGATGCATTTGGACAGGTCAAACAAGGCATGGTATAAGGCAGGAGCCTGGGAAGCACTGAAGATCAGAGGGACCTTGGTGTACCTGCGCAGATGGGCCGAAGAGCCTTTTCTGCGCTGTCGACCTCTATCACACTCGCTCTCGTCCATTAAGACACTCCTTACAAACTGACCTCTTTGACCAGGTTTTTGGCTGCCTGTCCGTAAAACCCCGCGATGAGGTTTGGGGGTCAAATGTTGTTTTCCAGTCGGCCTGGAAGTTTTCTACAACATTAAAGGTGCAAATTAAATATAAATTGTTGTTGTTCCCTGGGTCGCTTGTTGCTGAGACCCACCCAGGTTAATGTGGAACTGGTGTCACATACAGACCAGTCTGGGTGTGGACTCATTGCTTCCTTCACCAAAGAAACGTTTGTGAACGAGTTGGGGTTATTGTTCTGTTTCAGTTTGACACTTCCACGTTTACTGTGAGTAAGACAGGCTGTTCCTTCTCTGAATTTTTGAAGAATTAACTGTGATTCTCATGGTCAGATCTCAACTCATGTTCACAGCACTGTTCACTGAAACATAACGTTATTCTACCGCATTTCATTCTGAGATGAGGGATTACAGATTATCCTGGTGAGGAGTATTTTCTTGTACAGGGATCAGTCATGGCTCAGTACATTGCAATCCCTCTCTCTTTCTCACTCTCTCTTTCCAGCTCCTACTCCATTTGGCTCCTCTTATTTCTCTCACTCACCTTTGTACCCTGTCTCTCCCCTCTCTCTCTCTCTTTCTTTCTTTCTTGACACTCTTATTCACTCTCTCCCTCGTTTCTCTTACTCCCTCACTCTCTCATCCCCTTCACTCTCTCTGTTTCTCTCCCTCTCTTTCTCTCTCGTTCCATCTCTCTCATCTCTCCCTCCCTCTCACCCCTCCACTCACTCCACTTCTCCTCTTTCTCTCTCATTGTCTGTCTCTTCGCCCCCAATCTCACTCCATCACTCTCTCTTGCCTCCCTCTCGCTCACCCCCTCACTCTCTCTCTCTTTGTCTTTTACTTAGCCTCATTCCATCTCCCTCACCTCTCTCCCTCTGCCTCACGCTCTCTCTCTCTTCCCTGCTCCTCTTTATCCCATTCCCTCTCCGTCACCACTCTCTCTCCTCCTGTGTCCCCTTCACAGAGATTTGAACCCAAAAAGCAGGTCAAAGCTCCCAAGGCCAGTACTGAGGTGAGATGAGAGTGACTGCCCTTGACATCAAGGCAGCATTTGACTGAGTATGGCATCAAGGAGCCTTAGCCAAACTGGAGTCAATGGGAATCAGGGAGAAAACTCTCCACTGTTGGACTTATACCTGGTACAAAGGAAGATGGTTGTGGTGATTAGAGGTCAATCATCTCAGCTCCAGGACATAAAAGCAGAATAATAATAATACTCTTTATTTGTGTCACAAGTAGGCTTATATTAACACTGCAATAAAGTTACTGTGAAATCCACGGGTCGCTACACTCCGGCGCCTGTTCGGGTACACTAACGGAAAATTCAGAATGTCTAATTCACTTAACAAGCATGTCTTTCGGGACTTGTGGGAGGAAACCGGAGCATCCGGAGGAAACCCACGCAGACACAGGGAGAATGTGCAGACTCTGCACAGACAGTAACCCGAGCCGGGAATCAAACCCAGGTTCCTGGCGCTGTGAAGTAACAGTGTTACCACTGTACTACCGTACCGCCCATAAATCCTGGAACCAGCTGTAGAAAAACTCCATCAGCCTGACGTGCTTTGAACATGCAACCTACTGATCTGGAGTCAGACCTACTACCATTGCGCCATAAACCCAACTAAGTTCCTCAGGGTAGTGCCCTCGGCTCAACCATCTTCAGCTGCTTCATCAATGACCTCCCTCCCATCATAAGGTCAGTAGTGAGGATGTTTGCGGATGACTGCACAATGTTCAGCACCATTCGCGACTCCTCCGATACAGAAGCAGCCCATGTCCAAATGCAGCAAGACCTGGACAATATCCAGGCTTGGGCTGACAATTGGTAAGTTACATTTGCGCCACACATGTGCCAGGCAATGACCATCTCCTACAAGAGAGGATCAAACCACCGCCCCTTGATAGTCAATGGCATTACCATCACTGAATCCCCCACAATTATCATCCTGGGGGTTACCGTTGATCAGAAACTGAACTGGACTAGCCGCATTAATACTGTGGCTTCCAGTAGGTAGGAAATGTACCTAGGCTAGGAATCTGATGGCAAGTAACTCACTTCCTGACCCCCCAAATCCTGTCCACCATCAACAAGGCAGGAGTGTAATGGAATACTGTCCACTTACCTGGATGAGTGCAGCTCCAACAACACTCAAGAACCTTGAAATCCCGGAATGCAGCCGGCTTGATTGCTCCTCCTTCCACAAACATTTAAACCCCCCACCATCGACGAACAGTATTAGCCCCGTGTACCATCTACAAGATACACTGCAGGAGCTCACCAAGGTTCCTTAGACAGCAGCTTCCAAACCCACGACCACTACCATCTTGGACAACAGCAGCAGAAATGAAAAAAATGAAATGAAAATGAAAATCGCTTATTGTCACGAGTAGAGTAGGCTTCAAAGAAGTTACTGTGAAAAGCCCCTAGTCGCCACATTCCGGCGCCTGTCTGGGGAGGCTGGTATGGGAATCGAACCGTGCTGCTGGCCTGCTTGGTCTGCTTTAAAAGCCAGTGATTTAGCCCAGTGAGCTAAACTGATACCTGGGAACCCCACCACCTGGGGGTTCCCCTCCAAGTCACTCACCACCCTGACTTGGAAATATCTTGGCCGTTCCCACACTGCCACTGGGGCAACATCCTAGAACTCCCTCACTAACAGCACAGTGGGTATACCTACAACTGAAGGACTGCAGAGGTTCAAAATGGCAACTCACCACCACCTTCTGATGGGCAACTAGGCATGGATAATAAATGGTGGTCGAACCAGCGGCGCCCATGTCCCGTAAATGAATACAAAAAAACTTGAGGGAGTGCTGCACTGTCGGTGGGTCAGTACTGAGGGAGTGCTGCACTGTCAGAGGGTCAGTACTGAGGGAGTGCTGCTCTGTCAGAGGGTCAGTACTGAGGGAGTGCTGCACTGTCAGAGGGTCAGTACTGAGGGAGTGCTGCACTGTCAGAGGGCCAGTACTGAGGGAGTGCTGCACTGTCAGAGGATCAGTACTGAGGGAGTGCTGCACTGTCAGAGGGTCAGTACTGAGGGAGTGCTGCACTGTCAGAGGAGGGTCAGTACTGAGGGAGTGCTGCACTGTCGGAGGGTCAGTACTGAGGGAGTGCTGCACTGCCAGAGGGTCAGTACTGAGGGAGTGCTGCCCTGTCAGAGGGTCAGTACTGAGGGAGTGCTGCACTGTCAGAGGGTCAGTCCTGAGGGAGTGCTGCACTGCCAGAGGGTCAGTACTGAGGGAGTGCTGCCCTGTCAGAGGGTCAGTACTGAGGGAGTGCTGCACTGTCAGAGGGTCAGTACTGAGGGAGTGCTGCACTGTTAGAGGGTCAGTACTGAGGGAGTTGCACTGTCAGAGGGTCAGTACTGAGGGAGTTGCACTGTCGGAATGTCAGTACTGAGGGAGTGCTGCACTGTCAGAGGGTCAGTACTGAGGGAGTGTTGCACTGTCAGAGGGTCAGTACTGAGGTGAGTTGCACTGTCAGAGGGTCAGTACTGAGGGAGTGCTGCACTGTCAGAGGGTCAGTACTGAGGGAGTGCTGCACTGTCAGAGGGTCAGTACTGAGGGAGTGCTGCACTGTCAGAGGGTCAGTACTGAGGGAGTGCTGCATGTCAGAGGGTCAGTACTGAGGGAGTTGCACTGTCAGAGGGTCAGTACTGAGGGAGTGCTGCACTGTCGGAATGTCAGTACTGAGGGAGTGCTGCACTGTCAGAGGGTCAGTCCTGAGGGAGTGCTGCACTGTCAGAGGGCCAGTACTGAGGGAGTGCTGCACTGTCAGAGGATCAGTACTGAGGGAGTGCTGCACTGTCAGAGGGTCAGTACTGAGGGAGTGCTGCACTGTCAGAGGAGGGTCAGTACTGAGGGAGTGCTGCACTGTCGGAGGGTCAGTACTGAGGGAGTGCTGCACTGCCAGAGGGTCAGTACTGAGGGAGTGCTGCCCTGTCAGAGGGTCAGTACTGAGGGAGTGCTGCACTGTCAGAGGGTCAGTCCTGAGGGAGTGCTTGCACTGCCAGAGGGTCAGTACTGAGGGAGTGCTGCCCTGTCAGAGGGTCAGTACTGAGGGAGTGCTGCACTGTCAGAGGGTCAGTACTGAGGGAGTGCTGCACTGTTAGAGGGTCAGTACTGAGGGAGTTGCACTGTCAGAGGGTCAGTACTGAGGGAGTTGCACTGTCGGAATGTCAGTACTGAGGGAGTGCTGCACTGTCAGAGGGTCAGTACTGAGGGAGTGTTGCACTGTCAGAGGGTCAGTACTGAGGGAGTTGCACTGTCAGAGGGTCAGTACTGAGGGAGTGCTGCACTGTCAGAGGGTCAGTACTGAGGGAGGTGCTGCACTGTCAGAGGGTCAGTACTGAGGGAGTGCTGCACTGTCAGAGGGTCAGTACTGAGGGAGTGCTGCATGTCAGAGGGTCAGTACTGAGGGAGTTGCACTGTCAGAGGGTCAGTACTGAGGGAGTGCTGCACTGTCGGAATGTCAGTACTGAGGGAGTGCTGCACTGTTGCAGGGTCAGTACTGAGGGAGTGCTGGACTGTTGCAGGGTGAGTAATGAGGGAGTGCTGGACTGTTGCAGGGTGAGTAATGAGGGAGTGCTGCACTGTCAGAGGTGCCGTCTTGCAGATGAGACATTAAACCAAGGCCCTGTCTGCTCTCTCCGATGGGTGTAACAGCTCCTACCGTTACTATTTGGAAAAAGAGCAGGGGGGAGTTCTCCCCGGTGCCAATATTTATCCCTCACCAACATCCCTGAAAAAAAGATGATTATCACATTACTGTTTTTGGGATCCTACTGTGCACAAATAGACTGCTGAGTCTCTTCTGTTAGAAGAGTCAGTACACTTCAAAAAAGTAATTTTATTTGCTCTTAAGTGCTTTCGAATTGGAGGTGGTGAAATTAAAACGGAATTGTTTTATTGTATTTTCTTTCGAGAAAGCTTTGTTTATTTGCGAAGTGCGGAGATGATTGTCTAACATGGCTGCCTCTGTTTCCCTTTGCCAGTGGAGTGCCAGGTGGTTCAGGCTGAGAATGTGACAGTGATGGAAGGAGACAGGGCAGAGATCGCCTGCAAACTCCACAGTTATGATGGCTCCATTGTGGTGATCCAGAACCCATACCGACAAACGCTGTTCTTCAACGGTACACGAGGTAAGACCGTTCACCCTTCACATTGGATTGGATTGGATTTGTTTATGGTCATGTGTTCTGAGGTACAGTGAAAAGTATTTTTCGGCGAGCATCTTAAACAGATCATTTGGTAGATAACCAGAAAAGAAAATACCTAATCGGGATGCACAAGGTACACAATGTAAATACATAGACACCGGCATCGGGTGAAGCATACAGAAGTGTAGTATTAAACAGATCAGTCCTTTTGTGAGGACCACGAAGAATCCAGCACGAGTTTGTAGCATCAAAAGAAATAATTTTATTTACAATTACATATATGCAGCAGTACTCTACCACTGCGCTCTCCTCTCCAGCTGGTTCCACACTGGCCAGCTCTATTTATGCAGGTGACTCTGCTAATGATTTCTCCGCCCATCTCATTGCGGGAGCTGATGCTCACCAAAGATTGTGGGATAGCCATTTGTCCCCAGCCATTAGTAATCAGGCAGGTTATAACAAGTCCATAAGTGGGTAGTTTAGGAGTCTGGTAACTGCGGGGAAGAAGATGTTTGTCCATGTGTGTTCTCAGACTTTTGTATCTCATTCCTAATGGAAGAAGTTCGAAGAGTGAATAAGCCAGGTGGGAGGGATCTTTGATTATGCTGCCCGCTTTCCCCAGGCAGCGGGAGGTGTAGATAGACTAAATGGATAGGAGGCGGGTTTGGGTGATGGACTGGGCTATGTTCACGACTCTGAAGTTTCTTGCGGTCTTGGGCCGAGCAGTAGCCACACCAGGCTGTAATGCAGCCAGATAGGATGCGTCTGTAGTGCATCTGTAAAAGTCGGTAAGAGTCAATGTGGACATTGCTAGAAAAAAGGTACGGGAATGTTAATTAAACTGGAGGGCCATTACTGAGGGAGTGGTACACGGTCAGAGAGTTAGTACTGAAGGAGTGCTGCACTGTCAGAGGATCAGTACTGAGGGAACGCTGCACTGTCAGAGGGTCAGTACTGAGGGAACGCTGCACTGTCAGAGGGTCAGTACTGAGGGAGTGCTGCACTGTCAGAGGGTCAGTACTGAGGGAGTGCTGCACTGTCAGAGGATCAGTACTGAGGGAACGCTGCACTGTCAGAGGATCAGTACTGAGGGAGTGCTGCACTGTCAGAGGGTCAGTACTGAGGGAGTGCTGCACTGTCAGAGGGTCAGTACTGAGGGAGTGCTGCACTGTCAGAGGGCCAGTACTGAGGGAGTGCTGCACTGTCAGAGGGCCAGTACTGAGGGAGTGCTGCACTGTCAGAGGATCAGTACTGAGGGAGTGCTGCACTGTCAGAGGGTCAGTACTGAGGGAGTGCTGCACTGTCAGAGGGTCAGTACTGAAGGAGTGCTGCACTGTCAGAGGATCAGTACTGAGGGAGTGCTGCACTGTCAGAGGGTCAGTATTGAGGGAGCGCTGCACTGTCAGAGGGTCAGTACTGAGGAGTGCTGCACTGTCAGAGGGCCAGTACTGAGGGAGTGCTGCACTGTCAGAGGGTCAGTACTGAGGGAGTGCTGCACTGTCAGAGGGTCAGTACTGAGGGAGTGCTGCACTGTCGGAGGGTCAGTACTGAGGGAGTGCTGCACTGTCGGAGGGTCAGTACTGAGGGAGTTCTGCACTGTCAGAGGATCAGTACTGAGGGAGTGCTGCACTGTCAGAGGGTCAGTACTGAGGGAGTGCTGCACTATCGGAGGGTCAGTACTGAGGGAGTGCTGCACTGTCAGACGGTCAGTACTGAGGGCGTGCTGTACTGTCGGAGGGTCAGTACTGAGGGCATGCTGTACTGTCGGAGGGTCAGTACTGAGGGAGTGCTGCACTGTCGGAGGGTCAGTACTGAGGGAGTGCTGCACTGTCCGAGGGTCAGTACTGAGGGAGTGCTGCACTGTCAGAGGGTCAGTACTGAAGGAGTGCTGCACTGTCAGAGGATCAGTACTGAGGGAGTGCTGCACTGTCAGAGGGTCAGTATTGAGGGAGCGCTGCACTGTCAGAGAGTCAGTACTGAGGGAGCTCTACACTGTCAGAGGATCAGTACTGAGGGAGTGCTGCACTGTCAGAGGGCCAGTACTGAGGGAGTGCTGCACTGTCAGAGGGTCAGTACTGAGGGAGTGCTGCACTGTCAGAGGGCCAGTACTGAGGGAGTGCTGCACTGTCAGAGGGCCAGTACTGAGGGAGTGCTGCACTGTCAGAGGATCAGTACTGAGGGAGTGCTGCACTGTCAGAGGGTCAGTACTGAGGGAGTGCTGCACTGTCAGAGGATCAGTACTGAGGGAGTGCTGCACTGTCAGAGGGTCAGTATTGAGAGAGCGCTGCACTGTCAGAGGGTCAGTACTGAGGGAGCTCTACACTGTCAGAGGATCAGTACTGAGGGAGTGCTGCACTGTCAGAGGGTCAGTACTGAGGGAGTGCTGCACTGTCAGAGGGTCAGTACTGAGGGAGTGCTGCACTATCGGAGGGTCAGTACTGAGGGAGTGCTGCACTGTCAGACGGTCAGTACTGAGGGCGTGCTGTACTGTCGGAGGGTCAGTACTGAGGGAGTGCTGCACTGTCAGAGGGTCAGTACTGAAGGAGTGCTGCACTGTCAGAGGATCAGTACTGAGGGAGTGCTGCACTGTCAGAGGATCAGTATTGAGGGAGCGCTGCACTGTCAGAGGGTCAGTACTGAGGGAGCTCTACACTGTCAGAGGATCAGTACTGAGGGAGTGCTGCACTGTCAGAGGGTCAGTACTGAGGGAGTGCTGCACTGTCAGAGGGTCAGTACTGAGGGAGTGCTGCACTGTCAGAGGGCCAGTACTGAGGGAGTGCTGCACTGTCAGAGGGTCAGTACTGAGGGAGTACGGCACTGTCAGAGGGTCAGTACTGAGGGAGTGCTGCACTGTCGGAGGGTCAGTACTGAGGTAGTGCTGCACTGTCGGAGGGTCAGTACTGAGGGAGTTCTGCACTGTCAGAGGATCAGTACTGAGGGAGTGCTGCACTGTCAGAGGGTCAGTACTGAGGGAGTGCTGCACTATCGGAGGGTCAGTACTGAGGGAGTGCTGCACTGTCAGACGGTCAGTACTGAGGGCGTGCTGTACTGTCGGAGGGTCAGTACTGAGGGCATGCTGTACTGTCGGAGGGTCAGTACTGAGGGAGTGCTGCACTGTCGGAGGGTCAGTACTGAGGGAGTGCTGCACTGTCAGAGGGTCAGTACTGAGGGAGTGCTGCACTGTCAGAGGGTCAGTACTGAAGGAGTGCTGCACTGTCAGAGGATCAGTACTGAGGGAGTGCTGCACTGTCAGAGGGTCAGTATTGAGGGAGCGCTGCACTGTCAGAGGGTCAGTACTGAGGGAGATCTACACTGTCAGAGGATCAGTACTGAGGGAGTGCTGCACTGTCAGAGGATCAGTACTGAGGGAGTGCTGCACTGTCAGAGGGTCAGTACTGAGGGAGTGCTGCACTGTCAGAGGGTCAGTACTGAGGGAGTGCTGCACTGTCAGAGGGCCAGTACTGAGGGAGTGCTGCACTGTCAGAGGGTCAGTACTGAGGGAGTACGGCACTGTCAGAGGGTCAGTACTGAGGGAGTGCTGCACTGTCGGAGGGTCAGTACTGAGGGAGTGCTGCACTGTCGGAGGGTCAGTACTGAGGGAGTTCTGCACTGTCAGAGGATCAGTACTGAGGGAGTGCTGCACTGTCAGAGGGTCAGTACTGAGGGAGTGCTGCACTATCGGAGGGTCAGTACTGAGGGAGTGCTGCACTGTCAGACGGTCAGTACTGAGGGCGTGCTGTACTGTCGGAGGGTCAGTACTGAGGGCATGCTGTACTGTCGGAGGGTCAGTACTGAGGGAGTGCTGCACTGTCGGAGGGTCAGTACTGAGGGAGTGCTGCACTGTCAGAGGGTCAGTACTGAGGGAGTGCTGCACTGTCAGAGGGTCAGTACTGAAGGAGTGCTGCACTGTCAGAGGATCAGTACTGAGGGAGTGCTGCACTGTCAGAGGGTCAGTATTGAGGGAGCGCTGCACTGTCAGAGGGTCAGTACTGAGGGAGATCTACACTGTCAGAGGATCAGTACTGAGGGAGTGCTGCACTGTCAGAGGGTCAGTACTGAGGGAGTGCTGCACTGTCAGAGGATCAGTACTGAGGGAGTGCTGCACTGTCAGAGGGCCAGTACTGAGGGAGTGCTGCACTGTCAGAGGTCCAGTACTGAGGGAGTGCTGCACTGTCAGAGGATCAGTACTGAGGGAGTGCTGCACTGTCAGAGGGTCAGTACTGAGGGAGTGCTGCACTGTCAGAGGATCAGTACTGAGGGAGTGCTGCACTGTCAGAGGGTCAGTATTGAGAGAGCGCTGCACTGTCAGAGGGTCAGTACTGAGGGAGCTCTACACTGTCAGAGGATCAGTACTGAGGGAGTGCTGCACTGTCAGAGGGTCAGTACTGAGGGAGTGCTGCACTGTCAGAGGGTCAGTACTGAGGGAGTGCTGCACTGTCAGAGGGCCAGTACTGAGGGAGTGCTGCACTGTCAGAGGGTCAGTACTGAGGGAGTGCTGCACTGTCAGAGGGTCAGTACTGAGGGAGTGCTGCACTGTCGGAGGCTCAGTATTGAGGGAGTGCTGCACTGTCGGAGGGTCAGTACTGAGGGAGTGCTGCACTGTCAGAGGATCAGTACTGAGGGAGTGCTGCACTGTCAGAGGGTCAGTACTGAGGGAGTGCTGCACTATCGGAGGGTCAGTACTGAGGGAGTGCTGCACTGTCAGACGGTCAGTACTGTGGGCGTGCTGTACTGTTGGAGGGTCAGTACTGAGGGCATGCTGTACTTTCGGAGGATCAGTACTGAGGGAGTGCTGCACTGTCGGAGGGTCAGTACTGAGGGAGTGCTGCACTGTCAGGGGGTCAGTACTGAGGGCATGCTGCACTGTCAGAGGGTCAGTACTGAGCGATTGCTGCACTGTCAGAGGGTCAGTACTGAGGGAGTGTTGCACTGTCAGAGGGTCAGTACTGAGGGAGCGCTGCACTGTCAGAGGGTCAGTACTGAGGGAGTGCTGCACCATTAGAGGGTTAGTACTGAGGGAGCGCTGCACTGTTGGAGGGTCAGTACTGAGGGAGTGCTGCACTGTTGGAGTGCCGGTTCTGAGAGAGTCTACCACATTGGATGGGTGCAAGAGATCAGAAGACAGCTTTGACAAAGGGTGATCTGGACTCGAAAGGTTAGCTCTTTTCTCTCCCTACAGATGCTGCCGGACCTGCTGAGATTTTCCAGCATTTTCTCTTTGGGATCAGAAGACAAGCATGGGGAGTGGGGAGTTCTCCCCAGTGTGAAATTTATCCCGCACCCAACACTACTTAAAAAAAAAAGACGGTCAAGGGCAGCATGGTGACTCAGTGGTTAGCACTGTTGCCTCATGGCACCGAGGTCCCGGCCCCGGGTCACTGTGGAGTTTGCACATTCTCCCCGTGTCTGCGTGGGTCTCACCCCCACAAACCCAAATACATGGGCAGGGTACGTGGATTGGCTACGCTGAAACTGCCCTTAATTTGAAAACAAAATAATTGGGTTCTCTAAATTGATAGAAAAAAAAGACAATCTCGGTCATTATCACATTGTTGTTCATGGGATCCTGCTGGGCATGAATCTGGCTGCTGTGTTTCCTACATCGCAACAGTGACCTCACTTCAAAACGAATCCTTTGTTGGGTGTGAAGGACTCTCTCTCTCTCTCTCTCCTTTCCCAGACTGTTGTAGGGTCAGTGACTCTGCCTCCACTTACAGATTCCGATATCTGAAGTTTGGAAGCCTCTCACCAGTGGCGCTATGGCACTTATATCACAAATCGAATAGATTGCCTCTGCCTTGTGAGGTCGGACAATCTTCTTTTGGAACGCAGAACCTGTTGCTATGTTTCATTTAACAGCAGAATTCTCAGGGAGCTATTGGATTTACAGTGCTGGGTCCAGAATTAGACTGGATTTGTTATTTTTTTGTTGTATCTCGCCAGGCTGTATTAGATTCACCAACCCTGCAACCACCTTGAATTGATAAAATTGTAGCTGTTGTGCGAATCCTGTAAATCTGCAGGTCCATAGCGAGACATCTAACCCTAGTTACGCATCAGATAGATCTGTCCGAGTTATTCATACATCCCAGTAAAGTCCCAGGTATTAATCCCAATATTTCTGCCGAACCTGAGTATTTCTTTATTTCCAAATGGAGTTGCTTATCATGAATTACTTTGTACTTAATGGACTTCCGTGTTGAGCCATTCATACCCATTGAGCCACTGTATTGAAACCTCTGCACCGACAAATATCAATATTAATGCATAACTATCAATTGCAATTCTCTTCCCATACCTAGTGGTGAGCGAAGACAGGCTTTTGTCTGTTTCCATTGCTAGTAATTCCCAGAATAAGTCGCTAGTCTGATGCCAGAAGCATCAGACTAAATGTGACTGACCAGATGCCTCCCCCACACTTACTGACAGCCGTTGGGGTGTTTGGAAGGACTTTGCAGGTTGATACACTCAACCTGTTTGACTGCGTTATGAACACACCTTCCGGGCAGCACAGTGGCAGTGTGTTAGCCCTGCTGCCTCACGGTGCCGAGGTCCCAGGTTCGATTCCGGCTCTGGGTCACTGTCCGTGTGGAGTTTGCACATTCTGCCCGTGTTTGCCTGGGTTTCACTCACAACCCAAAAGATGTGCAGGCTAGGTGGATTGGCCACGCTAAATTGCGCCTTAATTGGGAAAAATGAATTGTGTCCTCTAAATAAAAAAAAAATGAACACACCGTCCTTGGCCACCTAGTCCTGGGGAGGGACTCGAACCTAGAGTTTCCGACTCAGAGGTGGGTGGCTAACGCACTGAGCCGCAAAACCTCCAATATCTACCCACTGGACCTCAGTATTAATCCCTATTAACACACATACTCAAACACATACATTCAGACTCGCACACACACATTTACACACATTCTCACACAGTCGCACACACTCACAGACACTCATACACACATCTCACACACATAAATACTCAGACACACACGCACTCACAGACACGCACACACTTACAGATACACACACGTACACGTTCTCACGCACACTTACATAGTCACTTACACTGATCCACACATATCGACACACGCACACTCTTACACACTCACCCACACACAGGCTCAAACTTGCATACTTTTTTCATTTAAATTTAGAGTGCCCAATTCATTTTTTCCAACTAAGGGGCAATTTAGTGTGGCCAATCCACCTACCCTGCACATCTTTGTGTTGTGGGGGCGAAACCCGCGCAAACACGGGGGGAATGTGCAAACCCCACACGGACAGTGACCCAGAGCCGGGATCGAACCTGGGACCTTGGTGCCGGGAGACAGAAATGCACACTTACATACTTACACATACACACACATCTGTGCAAATACACACACACGTAGGGACAGCACGTGGTGCAGTGGTTAGCACTGGGACTACAGCGCTGAGGACCCGGGTTCGAATCCCAGCCCTGGGTCACTGTCCATGTGGAGTTTGCACATTCTCCCCATGTCTGCGTGGGTTTCACCCCCACAACCCAAAGATGTGCAGGTTAGATGGTCTGGCCATGTTAAATTGCCCGTTAATTGGAACAAAATGATTGGGTACTCTAAATGTATTTTTTAAATGCACACATACGCATGCGCACATAGATATACTCATGTACACTCACATGCATGCACATACACACACACGCGCATGCACATACATTTTTTTCAAAAATATATTTCATTCCAAACATAAATAATAGCAGCAAACCAAACTCCATCAAAAGAGCTAACATTTGCACATGTTTCCCCCTTTTAATCTCTTCCCTCCGCCGCTCCCCCCCCCCCCCCCCCCATGACTAACAGCTCCTCAAAAACACCATGAACGGTCTCAACTGTACTGCAAAGCAAAGCCCTCTTCTGACCCCTTTAAGGCAAACTTAATCTTTTCTAAACGGAGAAACTCGTACAGGTCTCCCAGCCAGGCCCCAACCCCCGGTTGTGTATCTGACCTCCAATTCAAAATAATCTGTCGCTAGGCAATCAGAGAGGCGAAGGCCGCAACCTTGGCCCCCTACCCATCCAGCAGCTCCATCACCTCTGAAACCCCAAAGATCGCCACCATGGGGTCCGGCATCATCTCGGCCCCCATTATCCTCAATAAGGCCCCAAACACCACCTCCCAGAAGCTCTCCAACTCCTCGCATTCCAAAAACATGTGAACATGATTAGTTGCTCCCCCCCCCCTCCCCCCACTTCTCACATCCATCTGTTCCCCACGGGGAGATTCCACCCATCCGAGCTTGAGTCTTGTGCACCTTGTGCACCATTTTGAACTGAATCAAGCTGATTCTAGCCCAGCAGTAAGTTGAGTTCACTCGCTGCATCACCTCACACTAGAGCCCCCATCCTAACCCCCCTCCCACATCTGCTTAATCGTTTCCACCAGCACCTTACCCTGCTCTCCCAACCACCCGTATATGTCCCGGGTCCTGCCCTCTCCTATCTCATCTGGGAGCAGCGATTCCTCCGGCAGCGTGCACTCCGGTCTTTGGGGGATTGCGGCAGCTCCTTTCGCACAAAATCCCGTACCTTCCAGTACCTAAACTAACCCATCCCCAGTAACTCAAACCTCTATGCATGCACACACACACCCACATGCATGCACACACACACATATGAACACACACATGCACGCACACATATGCATGCACACATGTGCACATACGCACAAACACATGCACACACACATGCATGCACACACATTGTCCATGCATACACACACATGCACACACACCCATTCAGATATACACGTGCGCAACATACACACACATGCTCATGCAGAGATACATGCATGCGCACACACATGTGCATGCACACATTCATGCATACACACACATGCTCATGCACACAGATGCATGCATACACAATGTGCATACAGACATGCACACACTTTCATGCATGCACACACACACACACCTGTACATGCGCACACACACACACCAATGCACACACATGATCATGCACACATGTGCGTGTATACACACACACACGGGAGGGGGGACATACAGTAGCAGACGAGAGTGAATCATTCCTATTTACTCTCTGTGTGAGCTTACATGTTCACTAAGATACATGAACGCACGGGCTACGTTGTACTTAAAGACAACACATTACATCTCATTTATATTCAGGGGTATCAGAGTTTTGTGTGAACACAGCAGAGACTGGGAGTGATGGTAATATAGATTTATTGCATTAATAATCATTGAAAAGCCTTGTGCGTTGGATAACGTAGAGAAGGTCAATTTATTACTGGCTGCTGAGGACTGTGGCTGAGACAGTGCTGGGAAGTGCAATCATTCACAGTTTTATGTTTTGTGATGTACCACATCTTTTACAACCTCATTACTGGGACTCCTTGGTATGAAAGTATGAAACTCCAATGACTTTAATGGCATTTTTACAGAATAATCTTCTGGAGATTGTGCTTTTCTATTTAAATGTCACTGAAGGATGGCACCCTGCCTCTCACTTCCAACATTCCTCTCGCTTTTACTGTGCACGTTCTTACTGTTCATGGTGAATACCTCATTCAACCTGCACAGAACCTGCATCCACTGGATGGATTATCAGACTCACAGAGTTGAGACTACCTCAGCAAGAGGGTTTCAGATGGGCTTTTAAACAGCCCCTCTTCTTCCTCTGAACCCTCAGGAAGAATCCAGCAGGGGACAAAGAATTTCGAGCACTGGTTTCACAGTTCTTAATTAGGATAGAAATGTCTACTTGACCACAGCCCCTCTCATAGGTCACTTTCACATAGCTCGAGGAATCTAAATCGGCAGGCCTTTCTCACTTTTTTACACTTTCACCCACTTGGCTGGAGACAGAAGTTACTTCCCCAAGCTGGCTGGAGGCATTCAAATCACCCAGCTGGGAGCTGATAGAGAGAGCCTTGACTAGCTGTGTGCTGCTTCCGAGGATTTCACAGAACTGAAAACAAAGTGGAACTGGCCTGAGTTTTCCAGAATCTCTCTGACAAGCTCGTCCAATCCCAAACGAGAACAGAAGATGTCTCACAATTCCAGGTGCACTGATTGGCTGCTTGTCAAGTCCATCAAAATGAAACCGCGGGCTGTGCCACAGAACATCAAGGGGAGATCTGGGCCCGTACATTAGACCAAGTGTGTTTTCAGTTTTACCAAATTGAATACGGTCTGCAGTTGCAATTTCGAACTAAATGCAATGTTGCAGAGACAGGGATTGAAAAGAGAAACATGAAACAGACAAGGATTTAACAAGTTCCTTGCAAGGGGTCATTACATAGTTATGTTGAAAAACTGACAGCTAATCTCCAATCTATCAGAGTCCCTGGTTGCACCATGAGTTCCTGTTGCATTTTAATTGTGTGGTTCAGTGAAGCAACCAGCCATCAATCCTGAGTTTAAGACAGTTAAACCAGTGAACAAGCAACTTCTATAAGTCAGTGATAAGAAGGTCCATTCCAGCAATTCCCAAGCCATGTTTTCGCAGGCAGCAACAGCAAACCAGCCAAAGGTCCATTCACTTTTGGAGGGAGTAGAAAGTCCTGGTCAGGGTTTCTGTTTGATAGAGTGAGCGTCTGTCAGGCTCGAAAGAGCCACAGGATTAAAAGAACCATTACCAACACCCATGGGGTTACCATTGACCAGAAACTGAACTGGGCCCAAGCGTATAAATACTGTGGCTACCAGAGCAGGTCAGAGGCTGGGAATCCTGCAGCGAATAACTCACCTCCTGACTCCCCACAGCCTGTCCACAAGGCACAATTCAGGAGTGTAATGGAATATTCTCCACTTGCCTAGGTGAGTGCAGCTCCAACAACACTCAAGAAGCTCAACACCATCCAGGACAAAGCAGCCCTGCTTGATTGCTCCACTTCCACAAACATTCACTCCATCACCGGCGAGCAGTGCCAACAAGATGCACTGCAGTAACTCCCAAGGCTCCTTAGGCAGCACCTTCCAAACCCACGGCCACTACTATCTGTTTTTTTTTCTTTTTTTATAAATTTAGAATACCCAATTCATTTTTTTTTCCAATGAAGGGGCAATTTAGCGTGGCCAATCCACCTAGCCTGCACATCTTTGGGTTGTGGGGGTGA
Source organism: Scyliorhinus canicula (assembly GCF_902713615.1). Taxonomy (NCBI): domain Eukaryota; kingdom Metazoa; phylum Chordata; class Chondrichthyes; order Carcharhiniformes; family Scyliorhinidae; genus Scyliorhinus; species Scyliorhinus canicula. Next base: position 63,528,079 of record NC_052157.1, read on the forward strand.
AACCCACGCAGACACGGGGAGAATGTGCAAACTCCACATGGACAGTTACCGAGAGCCATGATCGAACCTGGGACCTCGGCGCCGTGAGGCATCAGGGCTAAGCCACTGCGCCACCATGCTGCCCCGGCCGCTACTATCTAGAAGGGCGAGGGCGGTAGATACCTGGGAACCCTACCACCTGGAGGTTCCCCTCCAAGTCACTCACCACCCTGACTTCACTGTCTCTGGGTCAAAATCCTGCAACTCCCTTGCTAACTGCACTATGGGTATGGCTACACCACATACAACAGCAGTTCAAAACGCAGCTCACCACTACCTTCTGAAGGGGCAATTAGGAACGGGCAATAAATGCTGGACTAACCAGCAACACCCACATCCTGGAAATGAATTTTAAAAAGGAGCCCACATGAGACCTCGTTGCCAGGTGTGTTGGTGGCGTGGGAGTATCGATATTATATGCACACTGACTCCCTTTTAGGTAAAGTCACTTCACAATATTCAACAGCATGTTATTCCTTTACTGAATGTTCCGTTTGCCTCTACGGGCTTCGTCAGGTGTGGGGTTTAGAACATGACCCTCACTGCGCACTTTGCAAAGGTTTAAATGTCTGTTTGATCATGTAACTTTAATGGGAAGGAATGCCAGCGATAGGAAGGACAAGATTTATTTTGCTTTAAACAATAGTCTGCCCCCAGCAGTACCTATCCACAATCACAGTCCTTATTAAGACGAGCAACATGCCAGTCTCTGCCTGGGCCGGTTTTTATGCTCGGTTTTACGAGCTCCAGCTAGGTGGGCCTCTGCCCCATTATCTGGGAAGCTCATACCTCACGAGCTCCACAAGGAGATCGATAATCGTTTCCCCATGGGCCTTGTGGGGTTATGACCCCAGCTCCCCGCCCCCACAAAGTCCGATGGTTCCTCCTCTGCCATCATCAGCGGAGGGCCTCTTGCGCTGCTTCGTTTGAGGCCGAGCTTTGCCTGCGGCTGGTCTGGGTCGGGCGGTGTGTACCGACTAGTCGGCCGCCTTTTCTGGCTGACGTCCGGAGGTAAATCACCGAACCTCGGCCCTGGGCACGACATTGTCCGCCTCGCGGATGCCTCTGTGTCCGTATCCAAGCCGGAGTCATCTTCCTCCTGCTGGTCCGATCAATGGCCAGATGGATTCCCTGACTGAGAGGTGGTTCTTGGCACTGTGGAGGCATTAACCTCTCTGGTTGGACATCGTGTAGTGTGGACACCCGCTTCTTAAGGTGATCCACATGTTTTCGTCGGAATTTCCCTTGGGCTTTGACGTTGTTGGAGACCGCCCCATTCTCTGGAACACAACTCCAGGGAATCAGTGTGCCCCATCTCCAAAGTTACGGACACAAACTGTGTCCTGATTGGAACATCCGCCCTGGCATCCGACGGTTACGGTGACGTTTTTGTGCTTCTTTCTGCACCCACCCTTTCCTGCACAGGTTCGGGAAAGTCAGGCTTCACCGGGTCCTGAGCCTACAGACCATCAGCAGTTCTGCTGGTGCCACCCCTGTTGTCAATTGCAGTGCCGTCCGGGTAATTAAAAAGGAACCGTGCCAGCTGCGTGTTAATGAAGCCCACGGGCTACTTCTTTATGCCTCTTTTGAATCTGAACGGCCCTTTCCATCAGGCTGTTAGATGGGAGATGGTATGGGGTGGTTGCATTATAACGGAAGGTTTTGGATCATAATGTTCAGCTAACCAGTGTGATCAACTCATCAAATTTGGAGTCTGGTGCATCTGGGTAAGTTGGACTCTTTATAATTCCAATCATCAGGGCCCTGTGCGGCGTTCAGTCAGTTAGGAGAGTGACTTTTTGATCGTTTCCCCCCCAATATATCATTGGCCTGAAATAAGTACCTCATGCACTCAGCATATTGGTCCCATTCTTTTTTTAAAATACATTTAGAGTACCCAATCATTTTTCCAATTAAGGGGCAATTTAGCTTGGCCAATCCACCTAGTTTGCACTTTTTGGGTTGTGGGGGGGCGAAACCCATGCAAACACGGGGAGAACGTGCAAACTCCACACAGACAGTGACCCAGGGCCGGGATCGAACCTGGGACCTCAGCGCCATGAGGCCACACTGCTAACCCACTGCGCCACCGTGCTGCCCAGCCCCATTCTTAAAGGCTCACGTCAAAGGCCTCAAGCTTACCAAACAGCGGCATTTCAGACTTTATATCCTCACGTTTCTGCATGGTAGTTGTTTGGGGTGGCTGGGAGTGTTGAGAAACAAGTCCGAAGTCTCCTTTTTCCTTGTCACCAACTTAATGTCCAGGAAAGCTAGCAGTAGGAAGAAAAAGATTTATTTTACTTTTAACAATAACCTTCCCCCAGCAGTAACTGTCTACAATCACAGTCCCTGTTGGGACAACTAACATGCCGGGCTCCACTCCGGCCTGCCAGTAACTCTCATCTCTGACCTGGGTGTGTTGCTCGTTATACTTTCCTTAATTTGCTCTGTTTTAATTACCTTTGCTCAAGAGTTGCCAGGTATCTTTCTGATACCACCACAAGGTTTAAAACCGAATACTGATCAATGACTCGATACACCAGTTAGTAAGTTTGAAATCAATGCACATTTATTTACACACACAGTCAATTATTACTCATGCACAAACTCTACTCACTCAACTACAACTACTACTAAAAGCCTATACTTAGCTTTGGGCGCCCACTCAGTCAGAGGAACAATGGCCGTTGTCCGGTTCTGATACTGTTGGCTTCGAACTGGTATAGAATAGTAGCTAGTAGCGCCTACCTCGTAGCGTGCGTTGACCTTAGACTTACTTGGCTGGTGCTTGGCGGGCCTCTCGTCGCTGAGAGCCAAGGCCAAGGTGAAGTTGAAGAAGAAGAGAGCGCTCGGACCGTGGGGACTCTGTTTTATACCGCAAAGGGTTTCACCCCTTTCTGGGCGGATCCTGGACTTGGTCCCAATTAATTGGACCATGTCCCAATCATTTGTATCGATTCTCTCCAATAAAGGGGTCGTTCCTCGATCGTTGGGCGGGCCCTTGGTAACCGTTGGCCTGCCTTTGCTTTAGTTTCCACTGGCGCCGGGGAGTCTGCCCTGGTACCGATTGTTTAAATGTTTATCTTTTGTCCCCGGAGATAGCTCATTACTATGCTAATGGCTTGTAGTTTCAGTTCTGTCTGGGATCTGCAAGTTCCAATCCACAGGCAAACCTTGCACCTGCTTGTTTTCCTAGCACTGTCCATTTTTCCCTGTACTCTTTGTGAATGTCCATTTTGGAATCGGGACGTGGCCACCCCAGGTGGCTACAGGTGGGGGGGGGGGGGGGGGGGGGGGGGGAGGGGGGGGGGGTGCGGGTGGCACTGGAGTTCACGCCTGCCGCCTGATGTACCATTAATCCACTGCTAGACAATGTGAGCGAGAGAACATAGGCTTTATTACACAAGAACTTGCCTGCCTGAGATCGCTGTAACAACTGAGCGCCACCCCCAGGCGCCGGGGGGGAGGGGGGGGGGGGGAGCCAGAGGCGGAGCTCACCAGGGTTCCAGTACACTACATGGAAAAGGGATCATATTACAGTATGTTCTGTGTGCTCACTGGTCATCCTATGTGTCAATCACTGCCTGTCTGCACTCCATCATATAACTGGATGTATATTATGACATCTCCCCCCCCCTTTTTTTTTCTCTTTGTAAAAAATATGTGTTCAGGTCAATAAATAATGAGTATGTGTACAGGAACCGAACTATATACAGAGTATGCTAACTTATATACATGGGAAGGTGTCTAGTGCAGATAGAGGGCAGATAATACATGAGAAAAAAACGATATGTACAGATGTGTAAATGATGAGATAACAAGGTAATCCACAGACAGTCTATAAATTCAGTCTCTGTGGCGGGCGACGAATTCTGGTTGACCACCTCAAGGGTGGGTCAGGGGCCACCTGCACCTGAATGGGTGGGACTGCCGCCAATGTGGTGGTCGTAGAGGTCGGCAGAATAACTGGCAGATCGGTGGCCTCGTGGAAAGGCGCGTCCTGAGGAAGCAGTGCGCGAGGCGGGGCATCACGGTCGGGTGGCGGGCGTGGAAGTCAATGCAGTGCCCGCCTGTTACGCCGGAGAAAGGATCCAGCAGGCATGCGAACGAGGAACGATCTCGGGCCACTTACTTGACCACCACAGCCGTGGCGGACCAGCCACCGTCAGGCAGCTGAACACGAACCTGATCAGCAGGGACCAGGTCGGGGAGATCTGTGGCATGGGCGTCGTACGCCGACTGGCATTGGGCCCGAGACTGCTGCATCCTCTATATGACCGGGAAGTTGTCAAGGTCCGGAATGTGGATGGCCGGCACCATCGTTCGCAGTGTGCGGTTCATAAGGAGCTGCGCTGGGAACAGCCCGGTGGACAGAGGGGTCGCTCCACAGGCCAACAGCGCCAGGTTGAAATCGGAATCCGAGTCAGCAGCTTTGCACAATAGTCTTTTAACAATGTGGACCCCTTTTTTGGCCTTCCCATTCGACCGGGGGTAGTGGGGGCTGGGTGTGACGTGCTGAAAGTTGTATAGCCGGGCAAAATCTGACCACTCTTGGCTGAAGAAGCAGGGGCCGTTGTCACTCATCACCGTGAGTGGGATCCCATGTCGGGCAAAAGTTTCCTTGCATGCCTTGATTACCGTCGCTGACCTGAGGTCAGCCAGTTTGACCACCTCGGGGTAGTTGGAAAAGTAGTCCACTAGGAGGATATAGCCACGCCCCTTGGCATGGAACAGGTCAACACCAACTTTGGACCATGGGGAGGTCGCCATTTCATGCGGCTGTAGAGTCTCTTTAGACTGAGCTGGCTGGAATCTTTGACACGTCGGGCAATTGAGGACTGTGTTGACATCTTGGCTGATGCCCGGCCAGTATACTGCCTCTCGGGCTCGACGGTGACACTTTCCGACCCCCCGTACCAGCCTCCCCGGACAGGCGCCGGAATGTGGCGACTAGGGGCTTTTCACAGTAACTTCATTGAAGTCTATTCGTGACAATAAGCGATTTTCATTTCATTTCATTTCAGGTGACCCTCGTGGATTTGGCCGAGGACCAAATCCCGCATGCTCTGTGGGATCACAATTCTGTCAAGCTTCATAAGGATGCTGTCTACCAATGTTAAATCGTACTTGACATTATAAAACTGGGGACACTGCCCCTTTTGCCAACCATCCGTGAGGTGTCACATGACCCGCTGGATCAGAGGATCCCTGGCCGTCTCCTCCCGAATTTGCACGACCCTCTCATCAGTGGCCAGAAAGTTGAAGGCCCAGAATTGCACCTGCCCGTCTGTTTGACAGACAAAGTCGGTCTGCTCACACGTTGTGGTGATAGATCTGAAGAGTGCATCGGCAACAATGAGCTCTTTGCCCGGGGTGTACACTAGGTTGAAATCGTAGCGGTGGAGCTTGAGGAGGATACGTTGTAGTCGTGGCTTCATGTCATTAAGGTATTTTTGGATGATGTGAACCAATGGCCTGTGGTTCGTCTCAACCATGAATTTGGGGAGGCCATACACATAATCATGGAACTTGTCGATTCCTGTGAGGAGGCCCAGGCATTCTTTCTCAATTTGAGCGTATCGTTGCTCAGTGGGTGTCATGGCTCTAGAGGCATATACAACTGGGGCCCAGGAGGAGGATTCGTCCCGCTGGAGGAGTACTGCCCCAATGCCAGCCTGGCTCCCGTCGGTGGATATTTTTGTTTCCTTGGTGGGGTCGAAAAACGCCAGTACCAGGGCCTTTGTGAGTTTCGCCCTGAGCTCACACCATTCTTGCTCATGAGCGGGGAGCCACTGGAAGTCCGTAGGTTTTTTAACGAGATGGCGGAGAGCTGTGGTATGTGATGCCAGGGTGGAGATAAACTTCCCAAGGAAGTTGACCATCCCTAGAAAGCAGAGGACCGCTTTCTTGTCCTCCGGGGTCTTCATGGCATTGATCGCCGAAACCTTGTCAGCCTCCGGCTGCACGCCTCGCTGCGAAATGTGGTCGCCGAGGAATTTGATTTCAGATTGACCGAACGAGCATTTGGCTCTATTGAGTCGGAGGCTATGCTCGTGGATCCTGTGGAACACCCGCTTGAGGCGATCGATGTGGTCTTGAGGAGTTGTGGACCAGATAATGACATCATCAACGTACGCTCGCACCCCATCGATGCCCTCCATCATTTGTTCCATTATACGGTGGAACACCTCCAAGGCGGAGATGATGCCAAAGGGCATTCGGTTGTGACAGTAGCGACCGAACGGGGTATTGAATGTGCACAGCTTTCAACTGGACGCATCCAGCTGTATTTACAAAACCTCTTGGAGGCATCCAGCTTCGTGACGAATTTGGCGTGAGCTATCTCGCTGATTAGCTCTTCTCGTTTAGGTATCGGGTAGTGTTCCCTCATGATGATGTGGTTCAAATCTTTGGGGTCGATACAGATTCGAAGTTCCCTTGACGGCTTCTTGACACAAACCATGGAGCTAACCCAGTCCGTGGGTTCTGTGACCTTTGAAATGACGCCCTGGTCCTGGAGGTCTTGCAGCTGCTGCTTGAGGTGGTCCTTGAGGGGTGCCGGCACCCGACACGGTGCGTGAACCACAGGGGTGGCATTTGGCTTCAATAGGATTTTGTATCGGTATGGGAGTGTGCCCATACCTTCGAACACGCTATGGTATTGTGCTATGATGTCATCGAGTTGAACCTGGAAGTTGTCATCCGGCGAGGATGTTGCCTCAGCGGGCGACATGGTGTGAACCCGCTGCACAAGGTTTAGGAGTTTGCAGGCCTGAGCACTGAGCACGGAGGCTCTGTCAGGCCCGAGCACCGAGCAGGGAAGCTCTGTTGGTTCCTAAGATTTCAAATTGCAGCATTGCTTTTAACGACCGATTGGACACCGCAAGCCGGCATGAGCCACTGGCAGCAATGGCATTGCCATTGTAGTCGAGGAGCTGCCAGGCTGGTGGAAGAATGCTTGGTCTGACGCGGATGGTGGCAAGGTCAGACTTTGAAATGAGGTTTGCTGAAGCGCCAGTGTCCAGCTTGAAACCTATGCAAACCTTGTTAACCGTAAGGGTGGCACACCACTGGTCGTCCGGATCAATGCTCAGGATTGGGAGGTGTTTCACCATCGTTGAGAGAGGCAGTGCATACTTGGTGATGATGCCCACCCGGAATGGGGATCCGAGGCCCTCAGCATCGGGATCTGGTAGACTGTCAGGGTCGCAGTCTGTCAGGGTCTGCTGTACTGACCGGACGTTCCTGCGCTGTGGCTGGGATCGCTGTCTGCTGGGCAGTGGAGCAGATCTGCAAAGGGCTGCGTAGTGGCCAAGCTTGGCGCACTGGAGACAGCGTCGAGATTTTGCCGGACATTGCCGCTTTAAATGGGCGGAGCCACAATTGGAACACGTCATGACGCCGACGTCAGGACGTTCCGTGCGCCACCGTGCATGCGCAGTGCGGTTGAAAGACGTGTGCACCTTCGCAGGCTGGTCTCGCCGTCCCCTCAGTCGTGGCGCGCATGTGCTGGAGCCCGGGAAAAGCGCGCAAAATGGCCACTCTCATCCAGACTTGGCCCTCCATTTGTTTGATGGCCTGCACCCGTTCTGCCTTGCGGGGGTTTTGCGGTGCCGTTTCTGCCGCCCTGACATGGGAGTACCGGTTATTAGCGTGCTCGTGGAGAACACAGGTTTCGATGGCGATGGTGAGGGTGAGCTGCTTAACTTTTAGGAGCTGCTGGCGATGGAATCGGAGTGGACCCCGAAAACGATCTGATCCCGGATCATGGAATCAGTTGTCGAGTCATAGTTACATGACTGCGCGAGGATGCGGAGATGGGTCAAAAAGGACTGAAAAGGTTCATCCTTACCCTGAAGCCTCTGCTGGAAAACGTACCGTTCGAAGGACTCATTGACCTCAATGTCACAGTGGCTGTCGAACTTCAGCAGGACTGTTTTAAACTTTGTCTTCTCCTCGCCTTCAGCAAAGGTGAGGGAGTTGAATATGTGGATAGCATGGTCCCCGGCTGTAGAGAGGAATAGAGCGATCTTCCTGGCATCCGATGCGGCCTCGAGGTCGGTGGCTTCAAGATACAGCTGGAACTTCTGTTTGAAAATCTTCCAGTTTGCACCGAGGTTGCCGGCGATGCGGAGCTGCAGGGGAGGGCGGACGCTGTCCATGTTACCGGATGGCTGATCGCTGGTCAAAGGCAGATTATCTCAAGGTAGGTCTGTCAAACTTCAGCATTACTCACTGGTACCATGATGTGTTGGGTAAGCTGGGTCTACGTGGACTGCGTTTGATGCAGTGTAGAGAGAGACAGGCTTCCAACACTTGAAGAGATGCAACACAATTTTATTGAACAACCAACTATAATACATGCTTAACTGTGGGTTGACACTATGCTGACTTGACTGGAGACCTGAGGCTAACCTGACCAGACTAGCTGCTGCTCACGATCTCTGACTGTCTCAGAGGCTGGATCCCGAGAGAGCGGGAAAACTGGTGCCCTCTGGCTTTATAGTGGTCGTGTCCTGTCTGGTGATTGGCTGCTGTGTTCTGTGTGCTCACTAGTCATCCTGTGTGTCAATCACTGCCTGTCTGCACTCCATCATATACATGTCTGTATATTATGACACAGTACTCTACAGACAACTTATTCTGGTGAATACATTCACCACACCGCCAATCTTAATGCGCACATCGCTGCATCCCCTCCCCCTCCCCTCCCCTCCGGTTCGGTAGCTGAACATTATGATCCCAAACCTTCCGTTATAATGCAGCCGCCCCATACCATCCCCAGAGGTGGGGCCATGTTGCCTCCCCTTTACAAAGCAAGATCAACATTTTCTGGAAAGATGTGTCCGCCATTTTATTTATTCCGATTCACCGGGCGAGACGAGGCCATGCCGGGAATGTTGCTGGGATCAGTAATGCGGCGGCCCCTCTCCCACGCCAGTCCTCTGGCAACACGAGGGTTCGAAACCCATCGTGGCCGGGTGTAGGAATTTGAACTGAATGACTAAACTCTGCAACGTCAGGCCCGTTTCGGTGTCTGGGCAGGTGTAATTTCTGTAAATTTACAGCAGATCAGTGATTGTCCCAGGTGACCCATTGAAACATATAATATTCTTAAAGGGTTTTGACAGGGTCGATACTAAGAGACTGTTCTGCGCGCGCACACACACACACACACACACATCCTCCACAATCCCCAGCTGGAGAGTCTCAAATTAATCTAATGTTGGCCATTTTGGGACTGAGATGAGGAAATTGACTTCACTGAAGAGGGTGGCGAATATCTGGAATTTTCCATGTCAAAGAGCAGTCAGGATACAAGGAAGTGATGAACAGGAACTGAGCCAGGCTATTCTGTGTTACGGAGACCAGGGCCAGGATTCTCCCCTACCCGGCGGGGCGGGGGGTCTCGGCGTGTTGGAGTGGCGTGAATCACGCCGGCGTCAGGCCGCCCCAAAGGTGAGGAAGTCTCCGCACCTTTAGGGGCCAAGCCTTCATATTGAGGGGCTAGGCCCACGCCGGAGTGGTTCCCGCTCCGCCGGCTGGCATGAACGGCCTTTGGCGCCACACCAGCCAGGGCCGAAAGGACTTCGCCGGCCGGCGTAAGCCCGCATATGCACCGGAGCGTTAGCGGCTGCTGATGTCATCCCGGTGCATGCGCAGGGGAGGGGGTCTCTTCCGCCTCCGCCATGGTGAAGACGGAAGAAAAAGAGTGCCCCCGCGGCACAGGCCCGCCTGCCGATCGGTGGGCCCCGATCGCGGGCCAGCCACCGTGGGGGCACCCCCCCGGGGTCAGATCACCCCGCCCCCCCCCCCCCCCCCCCCCCCCCCCCCCCCCCCCCCCCCCCCCCCCCCACCCAGGACCCCGGAGCCCACCCGTGCCGCCAAGGAGCGGTTTGCAGAAAGAGGTCAGGTTAGGAAACGACGAGAGACGGAGAGAGAGAGAGTGACATGGCTTGTGCTGGCTGAGGCACCGCAGCTGCCCTGGGTCGAGGAACTCCTGCTCCTGGCCAATTCCACTTCCACCGCCTGCACCGTCATACAGATGACGCCCCTTGCAGTCACACAGCCTTAAGACACATGGCCAGCTATCCTGTTTCGCAGGGGACGGGGAAAATAGGCAGAACACCGACAACAGTTTGACTGCATTGTCAGAGAAGGAATGGAAAATTTCTAGATTAAATATCCAGGAGCAATGTTGTCATCGTCAATTGTTGTGTTTATATTCAAGCATCTGTCAGATTGATGCGGTTTGCTGGTAACTTAGCCTCCCTCTGGCTGTGAGCAATGATCTTTGAATAGTAATGTGTCAGGGGATTTGGAAAATGTAACATTGGGAATTTTCAATTTGAGTTTCACACGGCATTTTTGCTGACTCATCCATTCATTCATGGCGCTGTGTATGGGAACATTCTCACTCTCCATCTCTCCTCTCTCACTTTCTCTTCTTCACTATTCTTTTCTATCATCTCTCCATCTCCCTTCCTGCCTCCCACTCTCTCGCCCTTTTTCTGCCTTATTTCTTTCCAGTTAATGTCATTCTCCCTCTGAGCTCCCCCTCACAATCTCTCTCTCTCATTCTGACTCACTTTCTCTCTCTCATTTGGTCTCACTCTCTCTCTCTCCTGTTCTGCCTCACTCCTCTGACTCCCTGTCTCTCTCTCCCTGCCCCTCTTCTTCTGCATCGCTCTTTCTTTCTCAATCACTCTGTTTGCGACTCATTCTCTCTCTCCCATGCTGACCTCCTCCCTCTCTCTTTCTCTCCCTCTCATTCTCTCTCACTCCTACTCTGACTCATTCTGTCTTTCTCACTTTCCCTCTCCTATTTTAACCCACACTCTCTCTCTCTGTGGCTCTGACACACTCCCTCTTACTCTCTTTCTCTCTCCTGCTCTCACCTACTATCCCTCTTTTTCTCTCTTCCTTTCTCTTACTCTCTTGCTCTGATTCCGCTTACATTCTCTAGGTCTCACTCACTCTCTCTCTCTCTCTCATTCAGCCTCACTCTTTCTCTCTTGTGTTCTGCCTCACTTCCGTTCTGTTCTAATCTGTTGTCTCTTTCTCTCCCCTTCTGCGATCCACGTCCTCTCTCCTACTGTGACCTACTCCCTCTCTCTCCTACTGTGACCTACGCCCTCTCTCCCTCTTTCTCTCCTTTTCTCTCACTCTCTCTCTCTCTCCTGCTCCGACCCACTCTATCTTTCTCAAACTCGCACTTTCTCTGACCCTGACCTACTATCGCTCTTTTTCTCTCTCTGTTCCTTCTGCATCTCCCCCTCCTGCTCTGACCCACTCTTTCTTCCTCTCACTCTATTCTACTCTTACCTACTCTCTCTCTCTTTCTCTCTCTCACTCTCTCCTGCTTTAACCCACAATCTAACTCTCGCAATCTCTCCCTCTCTCTCCTGATCTGACTCACACTCTCTCCTACTCTCTCGCTCCTGTTCTAAACCAATGCTCTTACTCTCTCAAGTTCTCTGTCTCTCACTCAGACCCACACATGCTCTCTCACTCTCCTGCTCGGACCCATACTCTCTTTATCACTCTCTCTCTCCCACTCTCTCACTCCAGTTCCAAACCACGCTCACTCTCTCTCACGCTCTCACTCTCTCTCACTCTCTCTCCTTCTCTCAACCTCCTGCTCGGATCCACACACTCTCTCTCACACTCTTTCTCTCTTTCCCTCTCCATCTCCATTTTAGTTTTCTGTCTTTCACCCTGGCATGGTCAGAGGTGTTTTAACACTGGAACAAAGAGGTTACTTGTGCAGAATCCAGGAATATCTGGCCGGCTAGTCCTTGTAGCCTTTAACTCTGTCCTTCCTGCAAAGGTTAAGTCTGATAGTGCCTCTTCTTGGCCAATGAAATGCCTGGCTTCAATTCACCCTCTCAGACATTTAAATATGATTTATTTAAGAGATCAGCACAACACACAGAAAATCGATTTCAAGTGAAGCAAACCATTTCACACAGCCAGTTAAAAAATATTGTGATTCCAATCTCATTTAATGCTTTCAGACTGCCCCGAGTTCCTGGGCAGCCCATGCCTAGTAGAGGTAATTATCTCTTCACCCATCTCAGTCTTCATGTAGGTTTTTCAAAATTCTTTGATTGGGTTGTGGGTGTCACTGGCTAGTCCAGCATTTATTGCCCATCCCTAATTTCCCCACGAGAAGGTGGTGGTTGATGCATTGGGTAAGCTGGGTCTACGTGGACTGCGTTTGGTGCAGTGGTGAGAGAGACAGGCTTCCAACACTCGAAAAGATGCAACACGATTTTATTTAACAACTAACTATATTTCATGCTTAACTGTGGGTTGACATTATGCTGACTTGACTGGAGACCTGAGGCTAACCTGACCAGACTAACTGACTACCACATGGTGTTTGTACTGGCTGCTGCTCACGAGCTCTGACTGTCTCAGAGGCTGGATCCCGAGAGAGCGGGAAAACTGGTGCCCTCTGGCTTTATAGTGGTCATGTCCTGTCTGGTGATTGGCTGCTGTGTTCTGTGTGCCCACTGGTCATCCTGTGTGTCAATCACTTCCTGTCTGCACTCCATCATATACTTGTACGTATATTATGACAGTGGTGAGCCACCTTCTTGAACCTCTGCAGTCCATGTCATGTAGATCCACCCACAGTGCTGTCAGGGAGGGAGTTCCAGGATGTTGCCCCAGTGACAGTGAAGGAACGGCGATATATTTCCAAGTCAGGGTGGTGAGTGACTTGGAGAGGAACTTCCAGGTGGTGGGGTTTCCAGGAACCTGCTGCTCTTGTCCTTCTAGATGATATCAGTCATGTGTTTAGAAGGTGCTGCCTGAGGAAACCTGGTGAGTTCCTGCACTGCATCTTGTAGATGGTACACACGGCTGCCACTGTGTGTCGGAGGTGGGGGAAGTGAATGTTTGTGGAAGGGCTGTCAATCAAGCAGGGCTGCTTTGTCCTGGATGGTGTCGAGCTTCTCGAGTGTTATTGGAGCTGCACTCATCCAGGAAAGTGGGGAATAGTCCATCCTGACTTGTGCTCTGAAGGTGATGGACAGGCTTTGGGGAGAGTCAGGAGGTGAGTTACCTGCCACAGGATTCTCAGCCTCTGACCTGCTCTGATAGCCACAGTATTAATATGGCTGGATCCTGATCAGCTTCTGGTCAATGGTAACCCCCAAGATGTTGATTATGGGGGATTCAGCGATGGTAATGCCATTGAATGTCAAGGGGCAATGGTTTGAATCTCTCTTATTGGAGATGGTCATTTCCTGGAGCCTGTATAGCACGAATATAAGTTGAATGATCAAACGCATCAAGTTACACTGAAAGCATTGTCTTTACTGGAAGATTGAAGACGAGTTGGATTTATTGCTCAACAGGCGGTGTGTTTAATTAATCCATTCCCACATGACAGGAATAGCATCAGTGACAGCAACATTAATAATTAACTGAAGCAGCATAATATTCAAATTAATGTCAAATTCAAACATCTTGATATTCATCTTCAAGAATGACATTTTACGGGTGTGTGGGAGACATTCTGTTTTGACTTGCTGCTCGGCCCGGATCCCTCTTGTTGCCATAGCAACCTGGCAATCAATCTACTTCACTTCAATTTGAGCTAGATAGAGATTTGCATTTCTGTAGCACCCTTCATAAGCCCAGGACATCCCGAAAGTGGTTTTCAGCCAATTGAATTCCTTTCTTGAAGTCTGTTGCTATTGTGTCAGAAACACAACAGTTAAACCACAGACAGAAAGATCCCGCAAACGGCAATGGCTTGAAAATCTGCTTTTTTTCAATGTGATGTTGGTCGAGTGTGTTACAACACTCTGGGCTAGTGCACAGTCAATTCCACACCTACAGGCTCCAGAGTCCCAATATAAGTGATCTAACCAATATTTCCCTGAGATCTTTGAGCTTCGACTACTCCAATGACTTACAGGCACTAGATTTGTAAGTTAAAAAAAAAATTAAAAACTGTTTATTTTTAACAAGACAAGAGATAAACATGTAATGTAAGAATAATAATCTTTATTAGTGTCACAAGTAGGTTACATTGCAATGAAGTTACTGTGAAAAGCTCCATTTGCATGTAATGTAAATATTAGAACAATGGTCGACTAATCTAACTAGTCCACAAATCCCATCCCAACCTCCACCCAGACGCACACAAGATAGACACACAGTGGGAGGGTAGGAAAGGTTCAAAATAACATGGATTAAACTGGGGAGGAGAGATGTGTATCTTCACTGCTAAGATTGTGGTCTTTGTAGGCAATGATCTCCTCTGGACACAAAGTGTTGAAAAACCATGATGTGGAGATGCCGGCGTTGGACTGGGGTGAGCACAGTAAGAAGTCTTACAACACCAGGTTAAAGTCCAACAGGTTTGATTCAAACACGAGCTTTCGGAGCGCAGCTCCTTCCTCAGGTGAATGGCGAGGTATGTTCCAGAAACATTTATATAGACAAAGTCAGAGATGCTGGACAATGCTTGGAATGCGAGCATTTGCAGGTAATCAAATCATTACAGATCCAGGGAGAGGGATAATCACAGGTTAAAGAGGTGTGAATTGTCTCAAGCCAGAACAGTTGGTGGGATTTTGCAAGTCCAGGCCAGATGGTGGGGGGTGGATGTAATGCGACATGAATCCAAAATCCCTGTTGAGGCCGCACTCATGCGTGCGGAACTTAGCTATAAGTTTTTGCTCGGCAATTCTGCGTTGTCGCGTGTCCTGAAGACCGCCTTGGAGAACGCTTACCCGGAGATCAAAGGCTGAATGCCCTTGACTGCTGAAGTGTTCCCCGACTGTAAGGGAACATTCTTGCCTGGTGATTGTCGCACGATGCCCGTTCATTCGTTGTTGCAGTGTCTGCATGGTCTCGCTAATGTACCACGCTTCGGGACATCCTTTCCTGCAGCGTAAGAGGTAGACTACATTGGTCGAGTCGCACGAATATGTGCTGCGTACCTGGTGGGTGGTGTTTCCACGTGTAATGGTGGTATCCAAGTCGATGATCTGGCATGTCTTGCAGAGATTCTTCCACAGACCCGAAGAGGCCGACAGCGAACCCAAGGAGACGACCAATGAACCGGAACAGCCGACCGCGAGATCTGCGGTGCAGCAACCAAAAAGGAAAGAGTCGAATTGGACCCCTCCGGAAGGCCGCTGCCCTAGACTCCACATGTATGCTCAAGCCGTCAGAAGCCGTGTCAATGCCAGATTCATCAGTCGCATTCACAAGGCAGCCCCGAACGTCACCCAAGTACAACGCAACGCCATCCGCGCTCTCAAAACCAACCGCAACATCGTCATCAAACCAGCAGACAAAGGATGGGCCACCGTCATACTGAATAGAACGGACTACTGCAAAGAAATATACCGACAACTCAACAACCAGGAACACTACAGACAGTTACCCGCAGATCCAACCAAGGAACACATCCGCCAACTCAACAGACTGATCAGGACCTTGGATCCAGTTCTTCAGAGCACCCTACGTGCTCTCATCCCACGTAATCCCCGCATTGGAGATCTCTACTGCCTCCCGAAAATACACAACGCCAACACACCAAACCGTCCTATTGTATCAGGCAATGGGACCCTGTGTGAGAACCTCTCTGGCCACATCGAGGGCATCTTGAAACCCATCGTACAAGGTACACCCAGCTTCTGTCGCGACACGACGGACTTCCTACAGAAACTCAGCACCCATGGACCAGTTGAACCAGGAACATTCCTCATCACAATGGATGTCTCGGCACTCTACACCAGCATCCCCCATGATGACGGCATTGCTGCAACAGCCTCAGTCCTCAACACCGACAACTGCCAATCTCCAGATGCAATTCTGCAACTCATCTGCTTCATTCTAGATCACAACGCCTTCACCTTCGACAACAAATTCTTCATCCAGATGCATGGAACAGCCATGGGGACCAAATTTGCACCTCAATATGCCAACACCTTCATGCACAAGTTTGAACAAGACTTCCTCACCACACAGGACCTGCAACCGATGTTATACACCAGATACATCGATGACATTTTTTTCCTTTGGACCCACAGCGAAGAATCACTGAAACGACTACACGATGAGATCAATAAGTTCCATCCCACCATCAGACTCACCATGGACTATTCTCCAAATTCTGTTGCATTCTTGGACACACTCATCTCCATCAAGGACGGTCACCTTTGCACTTCGCTTTACCGCAAGCCCACAGACAACCTCACGATGCTCCACTTCTCCAGCTTTCACTTGAAACACATTAAAGAAGACATCCCCTATGGCAGGGGTGTCAAACTCAAATACACCGTGGGCCAAAATTTAAAAATCGGGACAAGTCGAGGGCCGGACTGGTTCAATGTTTTTTTGCAAAACTTATTGAAATGAACTTATTGAACCTGGAACTAATAAAGCTTAGGTTATTGCCTATAAAAACAACATTAAATATTAAATAAATAAAAAAATTAGTTGCATTTATTTCTTATTGCTTTATCTGGAGCTTTTCCAGAGTAATTTCTAATGAAAACATTTTTCCACAGGCCAACACTTTGTGATACACACTATACCTGAATAAACTCGGCATCAGCCATATCATACGCCATAGGCGCTTCAATTTCTGGGGCCAGCTTTAATAGTAATTAGATATTATTAGAGCAGCACGGTGGCCTAGTGGTTAGCACAACCGCCTCACGGCGCTGAGGTCCCAGGTTCGATCCCGGCTTTGGGTCACTGTCCGTGTGGAGTTTGCACGTTCTCCCCGTGTCTGCGTGGGTGTGCAGAGTAGATGGATTGGCCACGCTAAATTGCCCCTTAATTGGAAAAAATAATTGGCTAATCTAAATTTAAAAAAAAAGTAATTAGATATTATCTCGCGGGCCAAAGATAATTCCACCGCGGGCCGGATTTGGCCCGCGGGCCTTGAGTTTGACATATATGCCCTATGGACAAGCCCTCCGTATACACAGGATCTGCTCAGACGAGGAGGAGCGTAACAGACACCTACAGATGCTGAAAGATGCTCTCGTACGAACGGGATATGGCGCTCGACTCATCGATCGACAGTTCCAACGCGCCACAGCAAAAAACCAACGCCAGAGTGGTTCACGCCACTCCTTGCCGCTGGTACAGCCCTCCCGACGGACCATGGAGAATCCCGCCCCGTATGTTGGTTCAGACATTTTAGTATCTGCTTTCAATTAGAACTCTCAGGCTGTAAGGCTTCTTCTGGGAAGTTATCTTCACTTCCACTAACTTGGGCATTTCACACTGACGATTCCCCTCAGATCTGTGCAATTCTAGCTGATGTCCACCAGATGGACTATCAGCCCCACTGAGCTAAATCAACAGTTCACAACATGAAGGTTTTAAATAGGTTCTATAAACCACTGGCCTTGCCTACAGTTGCTGCTGGACTGGACTTCTTGAGTCAATCTGACTGTAGAGAGAGAGAACGGTCTTTACACTTTCAGACAGAGACCCGCCTGATCAGAGACAAGGGTTTGAACTCTCCAGCTTCTTGACCCAAACAAAAGCTAACTTGGAAAACAGCCTCAGAGAGAATGCCTTCCAGCTTGGCCGAGTTGAAAACAGAGCCGGCAACTGGGAGTTTGTCAGAGATCCACCCCCTTCAGGGAGAGAGAACTCAAAGCATTCTTCAACTCTGTCCCAAAGCAAAACAAAACCCTGAGAGACAGACTGCCTGTCTTTGCAGAACTTTCTGGAACAGCCCACACTAATCAGAAACAAGAGCTTGTCAAAACCTAGTTTTCAAAAGAGCTGATTGGCTGCCAGCCAAGTCCATCAAGGTGACATCATGGGACCCTGCCACATAGCACACAGGATGGAGGGGAATCCCTTTGGGCCAGTTCAAATAACAGCTTGCAACGAGGGGATTTCAAAAATCCGCAGTTCAAACCCAAAATCTGTATTGTTGTCGCAGCCAGTAACACAGTAATTGAAAGGGATACAAGAATCAGGCAAGGATTTAAAAGAGGTTCCTTACAAGGGGGATTGGCCAAGTTATTTGAAATAGTGGTTGTGGCATCTTTTTGAGGGCAGACAGGGCCTTGATTTTAACTTCTCATCCAAAATATAGTGTGTTGTTTGCTCTACTGGCAGAATCTTTGACATTGGCAAGTTTTCCCGTTCCTTTTATTTTTTGTGCCTTGGGCTGCAATAGGAATTTGGACTATAAGAGGTTTATCATGCTCTCCCTTTGTCAGATTTTCTTTTCAAGCGACTGATATCTGAGACGCTGGTGAGGTCTCTCCCCATTCTTCACTAGCTGTGTGAGGGCATCTGGTACAACAATTACGATCACAAGCCTCTCCTTAACACTGTTGTGTTTTATAACACGGCACTCTGGCTAGCACTGACCTCTCTCATATTCATACCTCATGCCCAATGACTTATCTTAACTTTGACTTTCTTTTCTCTTATTTACCTTTCGGTGTCAGGCTTAACCCTTGTCTGAGGAACGTGCTCAAATGTAATTCACAAGGTGAGTAGCCTGTAGACGTGGCGTTAATCAGTAAGAGAACAAGAATTTGTCTAGCTTGTGATGAAGAGGACCGTGGAAATTATTGCCTCGCTTGTCACAGAATTGTTACAGCATAGAAGGAGGCCATTTGGCTCATCGGGTCTGTGCTGGCTCTCCAAAGGAGCTTCATGATTTAGTATCATTTTCCTGCCTTTTTACCCAGACCCCTGCACATTTCTATTCAAATAATCATCTGATGCCCCCTCAGTTGCCTCGACTGAACCTGCCTCTACCACACTCCCAGGCAGCGTGTTCCAGACCCCCAACCACTCGCTGTGTGAAAAACTTTTCCTCACAACATATTTGCTTCTTTTGCAAATCACTTTAATTCTGTGTCTTCTCGTTCTCGATCCTTTTTTGGAGCGGGAACAGTTTTTCCCTGTCTACTCTGTCCAGCCCCCTCATGATTTTGAACATTTTTCCACAGTCCAAAAATGTGCAGGTTAGGTGGATTGGCCATGATCAATTGCCCCTTAATATCCAAGGATGTGCCGGTTAGGCGGGGTTACGGGTATAGGGCAGGGAGTGGGTCTTGGTATGGTGCTCTTTCAAAGGATCTGTGTAGACTCAGTAGGCCAAATGACCTTCTTCAGCACTACAGGAACTCTATGGTTCCATCATATCTCATCTTAACCTTCTTCTCACCAAGGAGAACAGCCCCAACCTCTCCAATCTATCCTCATAACTGAAGTTTCTCATCCCTGGAACTATTCTTGTCAACCTCTTCTGCACTCTCATCTTCCCTTCAGTGTGGCACCCAGAACTGTACACAATATTCCAGCTGAAGTCTAACTTGTACAAGTTCAGCATAACCTCCTTGCTCCTGTACTCTGTGCCCCTATTAATAAAACCCAGAATACTATCTGCTTTATTAACTACTCTCTCCACCAGTCCTTCCACCTTCAGTAATCTACACACACACACATACACCCAGGCCCCTCTGTCACCCAGCAAGCATTGCTGGACAAATCTGTCTCACAATCTGCAGCACCATTTGAAGTCGGGCGATTTAGCGCCAATGGAGTCTGTTTGACTGCATTCTTTCTCCGAAATACTTCCAACTCTTCCAAAGTTATCTGGGGACCAGTATCTAACCCCAACACCTCTGGGAACCCATCACTCGCCAACCACTTCTCCAAACCTCAGGGGTTTTGGTAGATACGTTATTGGGCAAAGACTCAACATTAATCGGCATGCTGGGGCTGTTGAGCAAAAAACTAGTTACTCTTACCCCTTTATACTTCAAAGGAATCAACGTGCATTTGTTCCCATGGTCTCCTTGTGTCGAACAGTGGGATAGAAACAGAGACCCTGACTGGGTAATTTCTCACTCCGAGATGACGCTTCACAGCGGTTTCACCAACTCTTCAATATCACCATTTACCTGTGGATGTCAAAAGTAGCTTCTGAGCTGCCGACATTCTGTGTGATGTAGTTTCTCAAACAGTCTCACTTGAAACCTTGGCGGAGTAATGACTCTGAAATCCCCACAGGAGACAGCCTTTATCTACGCTCATTTCATTTCTGTGTGTGAAATACTGCTGCAATTTCCCATCAGCAGACTCTTTAAGCCAGCCATCTGTGACGAAATTGAGCACTTTACTGAGTGCCACACCCATGTGAGTTTCCTCAGTCATTTCTCAGGCAGAAATTGGCATGTCATTTGTGTGTGCAAAGTAATTGACAGGGAACTCAACAGCTGGGAATGAAAAGGGCTCCTCAAGGTACCTTGAAATAGCATTCACTTTGCATGATCTGCTAATTTATGAAACTTGTTCCATCCTTGTTCAAAGACTACTCTGTGCCCTCTTAAACTTCCTCAATGACAGATGGAAGCTTACTGATCCCGACTATAAATTACTCGGCCCAGTTTAACCATAACTTCTTAATCAAGAAACCAAACTTGACGTAGCCACATTAGTACTGTGGCTACCAGAGCAGCTCAGAGGCTGGGAATCCTGCGACGTGTAACTCACCTCCTAACTCCCCAGAGCCTGTCCATCATCTACAAGGCGTCAGGAGTGTAATGGAATACTCCCCATTTGCCTGGATGAGTGCAGCTCCAACAACACTCAAGAAGCTCGACACTGAAGGGGATTAAGACGCTAAAAGATTTGTTTCTTAGGAGTCGATTTGCAGGACTGAGGGAGCTGGAAGCGAAGTATGGGCTGGAGCAGGGGGAAATGTTTAGATATTTGCAGGTTTGAGATTTTGCCAGACACGAGATGCAGAGCTTCCCGGAGGAACCGGCCCCCACATTGCTGGAGGAGGCGCTGACGACAAGGGGACTGGAGAAAGGGGTAGTGTCAGTGGTGTATGGAGCTATTTTGGAAGAGGATAAGGCACCACTGGAAGGGATCAAAGCAAAGTGGCAGAGTTGGGAGAGGTTATCGAGGAGGGGGTCTGGTGTGAGGTGCTCCAGAGAGTGAATGCCTCCACCTCGTGTGCGAGGTTGGGGCTGATGCAGCTGAAGGTGGTATACAGAGCACAGCTCACGAGGGCGAGGATGAGCCAATTCTTTGAAGGAGTAGAAGATGTGTGTGAGCATTGGGGGGGGGGGGGCTAATCACGTTCATATGTTTTGGTCCTGTCCAAAGCCAGAGGATTACTGGAAGGAGGTTTTTAGTGTAATCTCCAAGGTGGTGCATATGAAACTGGACACGGGACCCCGGGAGGCCGTATTCGGGGTGTCGGACCAGACTGTGTTGGAAACGGATGCGGAAGCAGATATCGTAGCCTTCGCCTCGTTGATCGCCCGAAGGCGGATCCTGTTGGGATGGAGAGCAGCCTCTCCACCCTGTGCCCTGGCGTGGAGGGGGGACCTGTTGGAATTCTTCACTCTTGAGAAGGTTAAGTTTGAACTGAGGGGAAGGATGGAGGGGTTCTATAAGTCAAAGGCATTATTTATTGTGCACTTTCAAGAACTGGATAACATCGAACATTAGTTTTGGGGGGGGATGGGTGGGAGGGTTGGGGGGGAGGGGGGCTGTGTGTATTAAGGGTGACTATGGGTAATCCCGATTCCTTTTTGTCATTTGTTTATGTAAACATGTGGGCTAATGTTTGGGGGTTGGTGGGAGGATTGGATCGTTGTTCTTGTTCTGGGGATTGACATATTTGTTGCTGATTATTGTTTATTGTTGGTGGGTGTAAATTTGGGAGAAAATGTGAAAAAGGAGGAGAATAAGAATATTTTTTTTAAAAAGCTCGACACCATCCAGGACCAAGCAACACGGCTTGTTTGGCACCCATCCATAAACATTCACTCCCTCCACCACCAACATGCAGCGGCAGCCATGTGCACGATCTGCAAGATGTACTGCAGTAACTCTCCAAGGCTCCTTAGGCAGCACGTTCCAAACCCACGACCATTACGGTAATGGCATTACCATCTGGAGGGACAAGAGCAGCAGATACCTGGGAACCCCACCACCTGGAGGTTCCCCCTCCAAGTCACTCACTACCCTGACTTAGAAAGATGTCAGCCAGTCCTTCACTGTCACTGGGTCAAAATGCTGGAACTCCCTCCATTACAGCCCAGTGGGTGTACCTACACCAGAGGGGCTGGTTTAGCTCACTCGGCTAAATCGCTGGCTTTTAAAGCAGACCAAGCTGGCCAGCAGCACGGTTTGATTCCCGTACCAGCCTCCCCGGACAGGCGCCGGAATGTGGCGACTAGGGGCTTTTCACAGTAACTTCATTGAAGCCTACTCGTGACAATAAGCGATTTTCATTTTCATTTTTCAGTGACTGCAGCGCTTCAAGAAGGCGGCTCACTACCACCTTCTCAAGGGGCAATTAGGGATGGGTAATAAATGCTGGACTGGCCAGCAACACCGCAATCCTGTAAATGAATTTCAAAAAGAATTCCTTCCCACCAAATGACTTTATTGCTGCCAAGACTATCAATATCAAGTGATAGGATATATCATTATATGTAGCCTGACAATGACTTGCAACACTGCTATCAGAATAACGAGTTGGAATCACACTAATTCTGAGTACGGGAATGTTTAAAAAAAATTAATTTAGGGGATGTGGGC
Source organism: Scyliorhinus canicula (assembly GCF_902713615.1). Lineage (NCBI taxonomy): Eukaryota > Metazoa > Chordata > Chondrichthyes > Carcharhiniformes > Scyliorhinidae > Scyliorhinus > Scyliorhinus canicula. Next base: position 63,550,702 of record NC_052157.1, read on the forward strand.
ATTGCTGGCTCAGGCCAGCATTTATTGCCCATTCCTAATTGCTCCTTGAGGAGCTGGTGGTGAGCTTCGCATGATCTCAGACCTCAGCAATCCTTGGGCAGGCTTTGGGGAGTCAGAAAGTGTGTCACTTGCTCCAGGATTCCGAGTTGCTGGAACACCATCCCTAAGAGCACTGTGGGTGTACCTACACCACATGGACAATGCCCACTTACTGCAAATGAGTTTAAAGAACTTCATTTGCTCAGAATTGGAGTGATTCCGACTCATTATTTCAATGGCAGTGTTTCGGTGACAGTTCATTTTCGGGCTGAATGAGACAATGTTTATCCTAACACGTGCCATTGATAGTCACAGCAAGAAAAAGGGTGCGTGAATTGCACGAGAGCCCGAATTTGATTCCACACCAGACTCAAAACCTGGCACTCCTCACCCAACTCGCTTCTCACCACTGCGATCTGGGTCACGCTCTCGCCAAACGCACGAAAAGGAGACTCAGAGTTAAGTCCGCTGAATCGCCCCCAAAGTCTCCCTGGTGCGGTGCAGTACTCCTGGATGACAGATGCTGTCGCCACTGTAACAACGATGAGAGTAAACTGTGAACTTCTGAATTTTGTGTGGTTGTTGGAAATATATCTTCAGCCCTCTTTTTTTAAATATATTTTATTACAAACATGTAAAAGTATGTTACAGCAAATAAACACCCTGGGAAACTTACTTCCCAACAATCAACTACACAGTCTGTACAGAGATTTTCCCTTTTTTACCACCCCCCCAATCCCCACCCCCCTGTGACGAACAGCTCCTCAAACATGGTCACAAACATCGGCCACCTTTTCTCATACCCTCCCTGCAGAAAATCGTACAGGTTACCCAACCATGCTGCTACCCCCGGTGGCGATGCCAACCGCCACTCCAGCAAAATCTGCCGCCGTGCAATCAGAGAGGCGAAGGCCAAGACATCGGCCTTCTTCCTCTCCATGAGCTCCGGCTTCTCTGAAACCCCAAACATCGCCACCAAAGGGTCCGGGTCCACTCCCTCCTCCACTATCCTGGCTAAGACCCCGAACACTCCCGCCCAGAATCATCCCAATTTTTCGCAACCCCAAAACATGTTTGCGTGATTGGCTGGCCCCCGCCCACACCTCTCACACTCATCTGCTACCCCCTGGAAGAACCAACTCATTATCGCCCGAGTTATATGTACCCTGTGCACCTCCTTAACTGTATCAGGCTCATCCTTGCACAAGAGGCGATCCCGTTTACCCTTCGCAGTGCCTCACTCCATACTCCTCAATTGGTCTCCATTGCCAACTCCGCTTCCCATTTCTCCTTGATCTTCACCATCCGCTCATCTCCCTAGGTCACCCAGCCACTTCTATATATCCCTAATTCTTCCCTCCCCTTCCACATCCGGAAGCAGCAGTCGCTCCAGCTGGGTGTACCCCGGCAACCTAGGAAACCCCCTCCAGACCTTTTGCGCAAAGTCCCTAACCTGGAGATACCTGAACTCACTACCCCTCGGCAGCTCTACCCTCTCCCTTAGCTCCACCAGATTATTGAACCCTCCCTCCAAATACAAATCCCTCACCTTGTCCAGCCCCACTTTCCTCCACCTCCTGTATACACTATCCATCCCCCCCCCGGCTCAAACCCCATGATTCTCGCACAGCGGCGTTAGCACCGACATCCCTACCACCCTAAAATGCCTCCTCAACTGATTCCATATCTTCACTGTGGACTGCACCACTGGGCTCCCTGAATACCTACTCGGAGCCATTGGTAATGCTGCCGTCACCATAGCCCTCAAACTAGACCCCTGACAAGATGCCTCCTCCATCCTAACCCTCTCTACCCCTTCTGCTTCCCACCACCGCTGCACCTTGTCCACATTCGCCGCCCAATAATAATGAAGCAGGTTCAGCAACGCCAACCCCCCCCCCCCCCCCCCCCCCCCCCTGCTGCCTCTGCCTCTGTAACAGCATCCTCCCCACCCTCGGCACCTTCCCTGCCCATACAAAGTCAGAGATGACTGTGTCCACTTTCCGAAAAAAGGCCTTTGGTATAAAGATTGGGAGAGCCTGAAAGATAACCAAGAACCTCGGCAGAATATTCATTTTCATCACTCGGACCCTCCCCGCCAACATTAAGTGCAGTGCATCCCACCTCCTAAGATCCTCCCTGGCCTCCTCCACCAGCTTCGTTAAGTTCCACTTATGGAGCCCCGTCCATTCCCTCACTACCTGAATCCCCAAGTACCTAAACATATCCCTCGCTACCGTAAATGGCATCCCCCCTAAATTAGCCCGCTGTGCCAGCTCATTCACCGGGAATACCTCGCTTTTCCCTACATTTAGTTTGTACCTCGAGAACCCTCCAAACCTCCCCAATAGGCTCATAATCCTTCCCATACTCACCAACGGATCCAAAACATACAGCAAGAGGTCATCGGCATAGAGCGACACCTGATGCTCCCTCTGTCCCCTCATAAGCCCCTGCCAACCCGCCGACCCCCTGAGAGCCATCGCCAATGGCTCTATGGCCAGCGCAAACAGCAGCGGTGACAGCGGGCACCCCTGCCTCGTACCCCTGTGTAAGTCAAAGCTTTGTGAGCTTATATCATTCATCCTCACCCTTGGTGCCACGTACAGCAATCCCACCCATGCCACAAATCTCGGCCCAATCCTTCCCAAAACTTCGAGCAAGTACCGCCACTCCACCCAATCAAATGCCTTCTCCGCATCCATGGACACCACCACCTGCAGTACCAGAGCCTGACGGATTCATCACCACATTCAACAGCCATCTTATATTACTCGGCTGCCTGCCCTTCACGAAGCCTGTTTGATCTTCTGCCACTACCCCTGGGGACAGAATCCCCCATCCTCCCCGCCAACAACTTAGCCAATACTTTCACATCCATGTTCAATAGTGATATGGGTCTATACGACACACATTCCACCGGATCCTTCCCTTTTTGGGGGATTAGTGTGATTACTGCCTGCTTCATTGTCTGCGGCAACTCCCCCTTCTCCAGCACTTCATTAAATGCCCCCAATAGATGTGGTGCCAGGTCCACCGCAAATTCCTTCTAAAATTCCACCAGGTACCCATCCAGCCCAGGGGCCTTCCCCGACTTCATACCCCTGATACTATCCAATCTCTCAGCCCCAGGGGCTCCTCCAATACCTGACTCTTTGCTTCCTCCACCTGACGAAATTCCAGCTCGTCCAGAAACAACCACATGTCCCCCTCCTTTCCCCCCGGGTCCACCTCATTAAGTCCCTGGTAGTACCCCCTAAATGCCTAATTTATCTTCCCTGGTTCCGACACCACATCCCCAGCCCCAGTCCGTATCTTCAATATTTGCCTGGACGCTGCCTGTCTCCGCAGCTGATGGGCAGCATGCGGCTTATCTTCAGCCCTCTTCCTCTCACCTCCCAGATGCTGTGTTCCAGCTGGGCAGAACCCCTGACTGTCCTGTTCGCTAGTGTCACCTTCTGTTTCAACATCTCCCGCAAGCCCATTGTGAGGGTTTCCAGGACCGTGAACCAGTTTCAGATCTGCCTGGGTGCCTGAATGTGACCTGAAGCTTCACCACCACCAACATCAGAAACTTTCCTGCTTCCTCCGATACGACCTGTTCTCATAGAATCCCTACAGTGCCGAATGAGGCCATTCAGCCCATCGAGTCTGCACCAACACCCTGAAAACACCCTACCTCGGCGCACTCCCCTGCACTATTCCCATAACACCACCGAATGTGCACAATTTGGGACACTAAGTGGCAATTTAGCATGGCCAATCCACCTGAGAGTGTGATCATGGCCGTCGTGGTCTATATCCTGCTCAAATCAGTGGGCACCCTCTGCTGCCGCCTAGACAAGAACTTGCTTGTGATTTGCATCTATCTCATTGCTGTGTCCTCTTCACAGGCTACCTTCCTCACTAGCTTATTGCTATTGTCTCAAATCTTGGGCCTGGGTTTTATCGTTCTTTGGGCCTCCTTAAAAAAACACCTCTCAGGATGAATTGAATCATAGAATTTACAGTGCAGAAGGAGGCCATTCGGCCCATCGAGTCTGCACCGGCTCTTGGAAAGAGCACCCTATCCAAGCCCACACCTCCACCCTATCCCCATAACCCAGTAACCCCACCCAACACTAAGGGCAATTCTGGACACTAAGGGCAATTTAACATGACCAATCCACCTAACCTGCACATCTTTGGACTTGTGGGAGGAAACCGGAGCACCCGGAGGAAACCCACGCAGACACGGGGAGAACGTGCAGACTCCGCACAGACAATGACCCAAGCCGGGAATCGAACCTGGAGCCCTGGAGCTGTGAAGCAATTATGCTAATCACTATGCTACCGTGCTGCCCTTTAGTGCTGCCATCTAAGTGTGCGGCACACCCACAGTGACAAGAGAGTTCCTTTAAGTCGAGAATGTAATCTATGACAGTCCCACTCTGCACCAGCATTCTTTGATGGGATGGAACTCTCAGTGCAATAGTCACGCCAGAATGCGAGCGGAGAGACCCATTCATTGCCGTGTCGTCCTGATCTCTGAATAGTCCCAAGCTGGTGGACAACATTGGTTAGATCCAACCACAAAACCATCATTCTGAGGAAAGCATTTACTTTATGTTCATCGTTATTTTATTTGTTTTCAGACAAACGTGTAATCACCCCTCAGTCCTCCAGCATTTTCCGGGATTTTACAGCATTTTTTCTTTTGGCCTCAGTCCTCCTCATTCGGATTGAATTCCCTCATTTTGGCCAAGCATGTTCTTGCAGTGATGTACCATGCTGCCTGATCGAGCTGTGCACATGGAATAATCTTTCAAATTTGAACAAAAGTTAACCTGATATGTTCCAAAGTGTATGCCGCAATGTCTGTTCATTTCTCATTGCACGGTCCTCAAACCTATTCCTATTATCATTCTTCGCATTTGATGCAAACCCAGAGTGGAAATTGGAGGTTGGGGGGTACAGTTGCTGAATGGGGCGGGGTTGGGGGGGAGAAGGGGTGGGGAGAAGGGTTGTTGAGAGGGGGTGAGGGTTTGGGGGTGGTGTTGGGAAGGATGTTGACCGGGGTGGTGGGTGGGGGGATTGGATTGGATTGGATTTGGATTTGTTTATTGTCACGTGTACTGAGGTACAGTGAAAAGTATTTTTCTGTGAGCAGCTCAACAGATCATTCAGTACATGGAAGAAAAGGGAATTAAACAAAATTCAAGAAAATACATGAAAATACATAATAGGGCAACACAAGAAAATGAAATGAAATTAAAATTGCTCTTTGTCACGAGTAGGCTTCAATGAAGTTACTGTGAAAAGCCCCTAGTCGCCACATTCCGGCACCTGTTCGGGGAGGCTGTTACGGGAATCGAACCATGCTGCTGGCTTGCCTTGGTCTACTTTCAAAGCCAGCGATTTAGCCCAGTGTGCTAAACAGCCCCTGGATATACAATGTAACTACATAAGCATTGGCATTGGATGAAGCATGCAGGGTGTAGTGTTAATGAGGTCAGTCAATAAGAGGGTCAGTCAATAAGAGGGATGTTAAGGAGGGTGGGAGCTTTGGTTAATGACTGGCGTTGGGGGGCGGGGGCGGGGGAGGGGAGGGGGAAGAGTCCACATGGCAGGGGTGTACACGCAGAGAAAACCTAACTAGGTGCACTATTTTGCATCTCGGTTGGCAGCAGTCATCAGTCCTCCAGTGCTCCACGCATTAGGGCTAATGTCCTCCAACAGAAGCAAAAATCCCGCCACCTGTGTCGTCCTGAAAAGGGGTTTCGCAGCTGTTCCCCAGAATTGCAGAAACTCCAGAGCCTCAGATTCCACCTCGGAACACAGGGAGCCCCCCTAGCTTGTCCTGTGACCCCACTGGGGATCACGACCCACAGCTTGGAAACCCCTGCCTTAATTTCTCAAATGAAATGTGGAAAAGGATTCTACCCCATCCTCGTTGTCGTTTTCGTGCTTTAGGGTTGCCAACTGTGATTAGGTGTATTCCTGGATACTCCATCGCATGGCTTAACCCCAGGCTCTAACCATTAGTCGGCCAACACATCTATCCTGGTGACACACTGCCTCCCAACGTCAATTGGGATAATCATTTTGCTTTTCAATTAGTGTCGGACGGTCGTGTGTCACAAGGATGGACGTACTGGCCAACTAATGGCTGGAGCGTGGGCAGGGTGCGGGCAGGGGGAAGGGAGGGGGGATTAGGGGAAAGTCATGTCATACAGCACAGAAACAGGCCCTTTGGCCCACCATGCGATGGGACTCTCCAGGAATACATTTAACTATAGTTGGCAACCGGAGAATGCACAATGCCAAACAACCTTTTCATTCCATTTTCAAAGATTTTATATCGAGCAAAGAGAAAAGTAAGTGGCACATGAAAGCCTCAGTCTTTTTTTCCGGTCTGGATGATTTTTTTCCTCAGCGTTGCTCACAGCCGCATCATGGAGACCGATCCTGAATTCCTGGAGACTCCAAACCAACCTGGAGGGTTGGCAATCCTATGGCGTTGTGGACCATGTTGAGCCAAGCGAGCACATCCTCAAGTGTTGGCAGCCATATTTGAACGAACTGTGTTTACCCCACTTCCAGCACAGAGGGCAGTAGAGAACGCCGCTTGACAACAGACAACAGTACTGCTTTCTGATTGCAATTGATGGTTTACTCTCTCTTCCTCTTTTTATCTTTCAGCTCTCAAAGATGAACGTTTTCAACTCGTCTCCTTTACTAACAAGCAATTGCGCATTGCCCTATCGGATATCCGCGTGGAGGATGAAGGAGGTTATTACTGTCAGTTGTATTCTGAGGATACCCATCACCAGGTTGCCGTGGTAACGGTACTAGGTAAGTGGCCACCCTACATCGTACGGCGCAAGATACACGAGTCAGATAAACCCTGAAATCTCCTTGAATCTGTTACACAGGAACAGGAGGTGGCCCCATTCACCTCCTCGGGCCTGTTACACAGGAACAAGAGGAGGCTCCATTCACCCCCTCGGGCCTGTTACCAGGGCCGGCTCAAGGTACCGGCAACTCGGGCAGTCGCCCGGGGCGCCATGTGCTAGGGGCGCCGCGTAAAAGACTCGGGTCCCGCGCATGCGCAGTTGGGCCAGTGCCAACCAGCGCATGCGCGGTGGCCGCGCTCCCTCAGGCCGCCCCGCACAAACATGGCGGATGGATCCAGGCTCGCCGGTGGTCACTCCGGCCCCCCCCCCCCCTCGGGCTCACTCCGCCCCCCCCCCCTCCGGCCCCCTCCCCCTCCGGCCCCCCCCCCCCCCGCCTCCAGCCCCCCCCCCTCCCCCGCCCCCCCCCCCCCTCCGGCCCCCCCCCCTTCCCCTCCAGCCCCCCCCGCCCCCGCCCCGGCCCCATTCACCCCCTCGGGCCTGTTACACAGGAACAGGAGGAGGCCCCATTCACCCCCTCGGGCCTGTTGCACAGGAACAGGAGGAGGTCAATTCGCCCCTTGATCTTCCTCTACCTTCTTGCTACTTAGAAAGGGTTGGACATAATGAGACAGTAAACCGTTTTTATCGCCAGGGGTTTTGGGATTTACTATGCCGTGGTCTAATGCAGCTAACTCTGTGGTTTAGCTGCCGAGAATGTGAAATAAGAGGGGCACTAAAAAAAGCTGTAGGACCATGACGGTGGACATGGACATGGCTCGTGTTTCTTAGGAATAACGTCACTCCTGTGTGTCTTGTTTATAACGAAGCCCCACCATGCCATAAGGAATCAACTCAGGCAGTTTGCCTGACTAGAGTCTCACAATTTTCAGCTTTTCTTAACAATTTACAGAGAGCCAGGATCAAAAATCAACAAAGGTGACTGTAGAGTTCAGTTGTTTGATGTTTGATTATGTGAGTCTGATATTGTTGCTCACTGTGTTCGATTAGTTAAGCTCGGGTGTGGACTGTACAAGTCACAAATCTGTAGAAAGAGCTGGAAGCTGAGAAGTAGACATTTTAAAGCTCTTCAAATAAATCCTGCTGCACACATAGAAACTAATGTCACCTCTGCAGAGCTCGGAGATATACAACTGTTATAAACCTACACAGAGCAGAACAGGGAATATGATTGTTTATTTTGAATGTTCCAATTGCGGGTGTGTTTGCATCCCATCAGACAAGATATGTTGAATACCGAGAGGAAGCCGTGGTTTGTTAGATTCATATATTGCGAAACGTACTTACTCAGTCTCAGAGGCTGGGAATCCTGCAGCGAGTAACTCACCTCCTGACTCCCCAAAGCCCGTCCACCATCTACAAGGCACAAGTCAGGAGTTTGATGGAATGCTCTCCACTTTCCTGGATGAGTTCAGCTCCAACAGCACTCAAGAAGCTCGACACCATCCAGGAAAAAGCAGCCCCGTTTGATTAGCACCCCATCCACAAACATTCACTCCCTCCACCACTGATGAACAGTGGTAGCCATATGTATCATCTACAAGATGCACTGCAGTAATTCACCAAGGCTCCTTAGGCAGCACCTTCCAAACCCACGATAGGTAACATCTCAAAGGACACGAGCAACAGATACCCCGCCACCTAGAGATTCCCCTCTAAGTCACTCATCTCCATAACGTGGAAACATATCAGCCGTTCCTTCACTGTTGCTGGGTCAAAATCCTAGAACTGCCTCCCTAACAGCACTGTGGGTGTACCTACATCACATGGACTGCAGCGGTTCAAGAAGGCGGCACACCACCACCTTCTCAAGGGGCAAATTAGATTGGGCAATAAATGTTGGACCAAGCCAGCAACTCCCAGATCCTGTATATTAATAAAACAATTCCAGAGTTCTGGGCCCCAGGCAGCTGAAGGCACGGCACCGATGGTGGAGTGATGGGAATCGGGGGATGCTCAAGAGGCCAGAGTTGGAGGAGCAGAGATCTCGGAGGGTTAGAGGGCTGGAGGAGGTTAGAGGTAAGGAGGGTTTTAGGGGCTGAAGGACGTTACAGAGATAGGGAGGGCTGTGGAGACGGGGCTGAAGGAAGTTACAGAGATGTGAGGATTGTAGATTGGAGAAGGTTAGAGTCGCAGGGAGGGCTGTAAGGGCTAGTGGAGGTTAGAGAGTTGGGGAGGGTTCTAGGGGCTGGGGGAGGTTACCAAGATAGGGAGGATTGTAGATTGGAGGAGGTGAGAGTCGCAGGGAGGGCTGTAAGGGCTAGTGGAGGTTAGGGAGTTGGGGAGGGTTCTAGGGGCCGGCGGAGGCTACAGAGATAGGGAGGATTGTGGTGGCTGGAGGAGATTACGTAGAAAGCGAGAGTTGTATGGGCTGGAGCAGGTTACAGAGATAGGGAGGGTTTTTGAGACAAGAGGAAATTACAGAGAAATTACTGCCAGGGCTGGAAGAGTTTACAGAGATCGGGAAGATTGTGAGGACTGGAGGAGGTTAGAGAGATAGGGAGGAATGTGGGAGGTGATGGAGGTGAGAGAGATAGGGAGGGTTGTGGGAGGTGATGGAGGTGAGAGAGATAGGGAGGGCTGTGGGAGGTGATGGAGGTTAGAGAGATAGGGAGGGCTGTGGGGGGTGATGGAGGTTAGAGAGATAGGGAGGTCTGTGGGTGGTGATGGAGGTTAGAGAGATAGGGAGGACTGTGGGAGGTGATGGAGGTTAGAGAGATAGAGAGAGTTTTAGGTTCTGGAGGAGGTAAGAGAGGTAGGGAGGGCTGTAGTGACTGGTGGCATTTAGAGAGATGGGGAGGCTTGTCAGGGCTGAAGGACGTAACAGAGAAAGGGAGGATTGTAGATTGGAGGAGGTTAAAGTCACAGGGAGGGCTGTAAGGGCTAGTGGAGGTTAGAGAGTTGGGGAGGGTTCTAGGGATTGGAGGAGGTTACAGAGAGAGGGAGGATTGTAGATTGGAGGAGGTTAGAGAGATGGGGAGGGCTTTAGCGACTGGAGGAGGTTAGAGAGATGGGGAGGATTTTAGGGACTGGTGGAGGTTACAGAGATGGGAAGGGTTTTAGGGACTGGCGGAGGTTGGAGAGATGGGCAGATGGGTGAGGAGGGACTGGAATGCAAGGTTTGAGTTTAAAAGTGGGTACATCGCTGGGGTAGCAGAGGGTTAACGTCTGGCTGGCAGCGAGTGAGCAGAGAAGCAGTGTATTAACATTGATGAGGAATGAGAAATGTGTGATGCCCCAGGCGTGAAGTGTCAGAGCTTGACAGCGGAAAGGGCAAAGATCGGTTTAACAGTAATTAGCTTCTGCTGGTGTGCATTTGAGATTAAGACTGGAATTGTTGAGTCCCTCTACCATCAGGAGAAGTCCATTCATTCACTCAGGCACAGAGAGGTAAAAAACTCTGCAACCTGAAATGAACGGTTCTGTTCCTCTGCCGCACACCTCTGGCAGACTCCATGCCATTTCTTTGAGGAAGTCAGTCCATCAGAGAGAGCCCCCCTGTAATTAACAAAGGTCCCAGCAGGAAAGGAAACTGAGCTCTGGTGAATATTTCTAAAACACTGGTTTAGCCTCACCAACAGCATTGTGTCCAGTTCCAGGCACTCCACTTTAGGAAAGATATGGATACGTCAGAGAGAGGGTGCAGAGAATGATTCACAAGAATGGTTCCGGAATGAGGAACTTCACTGACAGGACAGTGAGCACTGCTACCTCACAGTGCCCATAGGTCCGGGTTCGATTCCGGCCTTGGGTGATTGGAGATTTCATTTTCTCCCCGTGCTTGTGTGGGTTTTCCTCCCACAATCCAAAGATATGCAGGTCAGGTTGATTGGCCATGATGTAATTGACCCTTAGTGTCACAGAGATGTGCCGGTTAGGTTACGGGGACAGGGCGGGTGGGCCAGCAAGTGGGCTGAGAAAGGGTGCTCTGTCAGATGGTCAGCGTAGGCTCGATGGGCTGAATGGCATCCTTCTGCACTGTAGGGATTCTATGCGATGCTCTGGATTGATGGCAGAATCTAGGACCATTCTCGGAGACGAGACAGTCGGGAGGAGTTCGAGCCGTTCAAAATCATGAGGGGAGGGGAAATCTGGACAGAGTGGACAGGGGGAGAAACTGTTTCAACTTGGGGGAGTGATCAAGAAGTGGAGGATGCAATGTAAATTCAATATTTCCATTTGAAAAGCTCCGTGCAAAGTAAATTCACCACGTGCCATTTTCGGAGAGGAATTAAACCGAAAGATCCGGCATTCCTCCAGAACCTGTTACAACCTCAGGACAAAACAAACCAAAGCATTTCAAAGCAAATGAGGGAATTCTTGAGGTATAGTCACTGTGGTGATGTTGGAAGCACAACAAAACTGTGTACTCAGCAAGATCCAGCAAACAGCTCTCCCTCAGTACTGACCCTCTGACGGTGCAGAACACACTCTGTACTGACTCTCCGACAGTACAGCTCTCCCTCAGTACTGACCCTCTGACAGTGCAGCACTCCCTCAGTACTGACCCTCTGACAGTGCAGCACTCCCTCAGCACTGACCCTCTGACAGTGCAGATCTCCCTCAGTACTGACCCTCTGACAGTGCAGCACTCCCTCAGTACTGACCTACTGACAGTCCAGCACTCCCTCAGTACTGATTCTCTGACAGTGCAGCACTCCCTCAGTACTGATTCTCTGACAGTGCAGCACTCGCTCAGCACTGACTCTCTGACAGTGCAGCACTCCCTCAGTACTGACCCTCTGACAGTGCAGCACTCCCTCAGTACTGACCCTCTGACAGTGCAGCACTCCCTCAGTACTGACCTACTGACAGTGCAGCACTCCCTCTGTACTTATCTTCATGACATTGCAGCACTCTCTCAGTACTGACCCACTGACAGTGCAACACTCCCTCTGTACCTACCCTCATGACATTGCAGCACTCTCTCAGTACTGACCCTCTGACAGTGCAGCACTCCCTCAGTACCGACCCTCTGACAGTACAACCCTCCCTCAATACTGACCCTCTGACAGTGCAGCACTCCTTCGATACTGTCCCTCTGAAAGTGCAGCATTCCCTCAGTACTGATCCTCCCACAGTGCAGCACTCCCTCAGTACTGACCCTCTGATGTTGCAGCTCTCCCTCAGTACTGACCCTCTGACAGTGCGGCCCTCCCTCAGTACTGTCCCTCTGACAGTGCAGCATTCCCTCAGTACTGACCCTCTGACAGTGCACCCCTCCCTCAGTACTGACCCTCTGACAGTGCAGCACTCCCTCAGTACTGACCCTCTGACAGTGCTGCACTCCCTCAGTACTGACCCTCTGACAGTGCAGCACTCCCTCAGTACTGACCCTCTGACAGTGCAGCACTCCCTCAGTACTGACCCCCTGACAGCGCAGCACTCCCTCAGTACTGACCCTCTGACAGTGCAGCGCTCCCTCAGTACTGACCCTCTGACAGTGCAGCACTCCCTCAGTACTGACCCCCTAACAGTGCAGCACTCCCTCAGTACTGACCCTCTGACAGTGCAGCGCTCCCTCAGTACTGACCTTCTGACAGTGCAGCACTCCCTCAGTACTGACCCTCTGACAGTGCAGCACTCCCTCAGTACTGACCCTCTGACAGTGCAGCACTCCCTCAGTACTGACCCTCTGACAGTGAAACACTCCCTCAGTACTGACTCTCTGACAGTGCAGCACTCCCTCAGTACTGACCCTCTGATGTTGCAGTGCTCCCTCAGTCCTCACTCTTCAATAGCACCGCGCACCCTCAATACTAACCCTCCTATAGCGCCGGTACTCCCTCAATACTGACCCTCCTATAGCGCCGTGCTCCCTCAATACTGACCCTCCTATAGCGCCGTGCTCCCTCAATACTGACCCTCCTACAGGCTTTGGCAATGCTAAATTTCCCTTAGTGTCAAAAAACATTTTGGAGGAGCTATTGGGTTATGGGGATAGGATGGAAGTGAGGGTTTAAGTGGGTCGGTGTAGACTCAATGGGCCGAATGGCCTCCTTCTGCACTGTATGTTCTATGTAAGTACTGACCCTCCATCAATGCAGCACTCCTTTAGTACTCACCGTCTGATGGAAAGTACTGACTCAATGTGCAGCATGGGGAAAGGGTTTCTCTGTGATGTTGTCTCTGACCTGTCACCCCCCCCCCAGTAACAATGTAAAGACCCTTGTGGTTTCACGCCTGACTCTCTTCATTGTTGGAACCTTGTTAAAACGGCTCCGAGAGATTTTAATCAACCATTATCTTCAATATCATTTTGGCTGCAATTAACACCTGACAGCCCATTATCGAGAAACACACATGCTCTCTCAGCCAGGCACTCAAATAATAATTGGGTTTATTAATAAATAAATATATCTGGAATAAACCAATTACAACCCTTAGCCGCACACTCACTCTAATCGTCAACTCCTGAGGTACATCATTTAATTTGCACTTCATAACGCTCTAAAGGTCACTGCGTTCCAAAGTATTACTTAATTAAATATTTAAACCTGTCTAGGTTTTATCAAAATGTTTGTTTCCATTTGCCTCTCCATCACTGCGAATATTCCCTCTCTCTCTCTCTCTCTCTTTCTGCTTCTCTTCCCCAATGGTAATTTCAGTACAGCCCTTTCTGCTCTTGCAGTGCAGGCTGGGATAGCATAACCTCCATTGCTGACACCAGGCAGAGAGCAGCAATGGGAGTCCATCAGCCAGAGGAGGACACACCATCGAGAGTAACATTTGGAGGAGTGTGCTTCCAGGGCAGCTCTCGATATCCGTTGCAGGAGGGGAAGGGGATCTGTCACTTTACTTTGAGATCGCCTTTCTTAAAGGACCTGGTGCATTAGGCCCTGGCAATATCAGTGCCAGGAGGCATGGGAGCACAGTGGTTATTACTGTTTCTTCACAGCACCAGGGTACCAGGTTCGATTCCCGGCTTGGGGCACTGTCTGTGCAGAGTCTGCACGTTCTCCCTGTGTCTGTGTGGGTTTCCTCTGGGTGCTCCGGTTTCCTCCCACAAGCCCCAAAAGACATGCTTGTTAAGTAATTGGGACATTCTGAATTCTCCCTCAGTGTATCCAAATAGGCGTCGGAATGTGGCGACTAGGGGCTTTTCGCAATAATTTCATTCAGGACAGTGAGTGTCCTGTGTGTGTGTGTGTGTGTGTGTGTTTCTGTGTGTCTCAGCATGTGAGTGTGTGAGAGTCTCTATGTGACAGTGTGTCCTGTGTGTGTGTGGCTCAGCATGTGAGTGTGTGAGAGTCACTGTGTGACAGTGAGTGTTCAGTGTGTATGTGTCTCAGCATATGGGTATTGGATTTGGATTTTGTTTATTGTCACGTGTGCCAAAGCACAGTGAAAAGTATTTTTCTGCGAGCAGCTGAACAGATCATGAAGTACATGAAAAGAAAAGGAAATTTAAAAAAATACATAGTAGGGCAACACGAGGTACATAATGTAAATATATAAACACCGGCATCGGGTGAAGCATACAGGGGTGTATTGTTAATTAGGTCAGTCCATAAGAGGGTTGTTTAGGGGCAGCATGGTGGCACAGTGGTTAGCAATACTGCCTATGGCGCTGAGGACCCGGGTTCGAATCCCGGCTCTGGGTCACTGTCCGTGTGGAGTTTGCACATTCTCCCCGTGTGCAAATTAGGTTGATTAGCCACGCTAAATTGCCCCTTAATTGGGAAAAATAATTGGGTACTCTAAATTTATATTTAAAAAAAGAGGGTCGTTTAGGAGTCTGGTAACAGCGGGGAAGAAGCTGTTTTTGATTCTGTTGTGCGTGTTCTCAGACTTTTGTATCTCCTGCCTGATGGAAGAAGTTTGAGAGTCCCTGTGTGACAGTGAGTGTCGTGTGTGTGTGTGTGTATGTGTCTCAGCATGTGGGTGTGTGACAGCCTCTGTGTGACAGTGAGTGTCCTGTGTATGTGTGATTGTGTGTGTGATGTGTGTTAGTGTCTGTGTGTGAGTGTATAAGTGTGTGTGAGTATATGGGTGTGTGAGTGTGTATGTGTGTGTGAGAATGTCTGTGAGTGTATAAGTATGTGTGAGAGTGTCTGTGTGAATGTATGGGTGTTTGTGAGTGTAAGGCTGTGTGTGTGAGTTTCTGTCTGTGAGTGTGTTTATGTGAGTGTGTGTGAGTATATAAGTGTGTGTGTGAGTGTCTGTGTGAGTGTATAAGTGTGAGTGTGTGTGTATAAGTTTGTGTGTGAGCGCATGAGTGTGTTATGTATGTGTGTGAGTGTATGAGGGTGTGTGTTGGTGTGTGTGAATGCATGAGTGTGTGAGCATGTGTGGGTGAGTGTATGAGTGTGCATGGGTGTGTGTGTGTTTGTGAGTTTTATGAGTGTGTGAATGCGTATGAGTGTGTGAATGTATGAATGTATGAGTGTGTGTGAGTGTGTTTGTGAGTCTATGAGTGTGTGTGAATGCATGAGTGTGTGTGTGTGGGTGAGTGTATGAGTGTGCATGGGTGTGTGTGTGTTTGTGAGTTTTATGTGTGTGTGAATGTATGAGTATGAATGCGTACGAGTGTGTGTGAATGTATGAGTGTGTGTATGTGTATGAGTGTGTGTGAATGTATGAGTGTGTGCGGGTGAGTGTGTGTGAGTATATGAGTGTGTGTGAATGTATGGGTGAGTGTGTGTGTATGAGTGTGTGAATATTGTTGAGTGAGTGTGTGTGTGTATGAGTGTGTGAGTGTGGATGTGTGAGTGAGTGTATGAGTATGTGTGAATGTGAGTGTGTGGGTGAGTGTGTGTATGAGTGTGTGTGAATGTATGAGAGTGTGTGTGGGTGAGTATGTGTATGAGTGTGTGTGAATGTATGGGTGAGTGTGTGTGTATGAGTGTGTGAATGTATGGTTGTGAGTGTGCATGTGTGAGTGAGTGTATGAGTATGTGTGAATGTATGGGTGAGTGTGTGTGTATGAGTGTGTGAATGTATGGTTGTGAATGTGCATGTGTGAATGAGTGTATGAGTATGTGTGAATGTATGAGTGTGTGTATGGGTGAGTGTGTGTGTGTGAGTGCATGAGTATGTGTGAATGGATGAGTGTGTGTGGGTGTGGATGTGTGAGTAAGTGTATGAGTGTGTGTGTGTGTAGGTGTGCAATGCCTCTCTCCTCCTAGTTTGCGATCATATTTCAGGGAGACATGGGTCTGTGACTGGAGGGCTGGAGGCTGAAAGCTGATGGATGTAACACAGTGAAGGGACCCAGTTCTCATTACAAAAGGTTTTGCAGTTCCCTCAGGCATGAATGTTATTGGTTGAGGTTTGTTTGGGGCAGATGCCCAGGTGATCAATGTAGAAAGTCATTGAAGGAACTACAGACTGAAGCTGGGACTAGTGCTGACCAGGGAATTGTCACACAAATTCAGAGGGAACTTCAGATAAGCTCAATGTCGACATTCATTTATATAGAGCCTTTAATGTAGTAAAAATCCCAAGGTGCTTCACAGGAGCAATCTTACTCTTGGACAATGATAACATTTGTGCAGCACCTGCTGAACAACCATTATTGTGCAGAGACTTGCACTGAAAAACAATTCAACATTCTCAGTCAGACCCAAAGTGTGACTCACATACGTGTGTTGGAGCTACATATATTGGCACACGGAGCTTTGTTCTTTGCAAACAAAAATATCATGTCCTCACTTTGCACCTTTTTTTCATTTGACAAGAGTTGGGGGAGAGCCATTCCCTGGTTCACTCCCCATGGAAATGCCTTAACCAATTAGAGTCGACTTGCTTGGTTTGAATTTAAACAAAAACTTGGCAGTTAATTGTTCCCTGGTGCATTCATAGAAGTTTCATAGAAGTTACAGTGCAGAAGGAGGCCATTCGGCCCATCGAGTCTGCACCGGCTCTTGGAAAGAGCACCCTACCCAAGCCCACACCTCCATCCTATCCCCAGGACCCAGTAACCCCACCTAACACCAAGGGCAATTTTAGCATGGCCAATCCACCTAAACCTGCACGTCTTTGGACTGTGGGAGGAAACCGGAGCATCCGGAGGAAACCCACGCACACACGGGGAGAACGTGCAGACTCCGCACAGACAGTGACCCAAGCTGGGAATCGAACCTGGGACCCTGGAGCTGTGAAGTAATTGTGCTAACCACTATACTACCATGTTGCCCTGGTGTTACAACACTCTGGGCAAGTGCGCGATCAATTCCAGCCCCACTCCTCCCAGAGCCAAAGTGCAGGTGAATTAACCAATGATTCAAATAAAAATACTGGAAATCTTTGGCCCTTGGCTGTCCAATAGTTCTAGTCACCAGGTTTGCACATTTCAACACAATTACTGGTTACATATAAGAAGTATAAATATGAAATATGCAGTGAATATAACCGTGATGTGGAGATGCGGTGTTGGACTGGGGTGGGCACAGTAAGAAGTCCAACAACACCAGACATTAACCTGGTGAATATAACTAGTCATCGACAAGCTAATACCTGACACCCCTTTAACTGTCTCACCCTCTACCCACATACACAAAACAGGCAAACACAGAAGGGTAGGGCAGCATGGTGGCGCAGTGGGTTAGCACTGCTGCCTCACGGCGCCGAGGTCCCAGGTTCAATCCCGGCTCTGGGTCACTGTCCGTGTGGAGTTTGCACATTCTCCCCGTGTTTGCATGAGTTTCACCCCCACAACCCAAAAAGATGTGCAGGGTAGGTGGATTAGCCATGCTAAATTGCCCCTTAATTGGAAACAATGAATGGGGTATTCTAAATTTTTTTAAATCAGAAGGGTAGAAAGAGGTAAAATAATAAGGATTATGGTCAAAAGATAAGAGTCCTTCCTTCAGAGGATGAGTTCTTTAGTGCACTTTGTTCACAGTATGAATGTGGATTAAAGTCTCTGGTCTACACCCTGTAATAATCTTCCTTGCAGTTAGCAATATCTTACTCACAGCTTCTCCAGGAGAGCCCCGTAGCTTCACATCAAAACTTTTCTGATGAGAGCGCTATCAGATTCCGGATTCTGTTTGCATCAGACTTTTCTGCAGAGAGCGAGTGAGTTGGTTCCCACAGTAGCCTTGCGGTTATTTCTGGAGAAAACAGAGTGGGGAAAAAAGAGGGGTTTTCTCTCTTAGCTGCCAAAGTGAAACTGAAACTTCTTTAGAATAGGGCAGCATGGTAGCATTGTGGATAGCACAATGGCTTCACAGCTCCAGAGTCCCAGGTTCGATTCCTGCTTGGGTCACTGTCTGTGTGGAGTCTGCACATCCTCCCCGTGTGTGCGTGGGTTTCCTCCGGGTGCTCCGGTTTCCTCCCACAGTCCAAAGATGTGCAGGTTAGGTGGATTGGACATGATAATTGCCCTTAGTGTCCAAATTGCCCTTAGTGTTGGGTGGGGTTACTGGGTTATGGGGATAGGGTGGAGGTGTTAACCTTGGGTAGGGTGCTCTTTCCAGAAGCCGGTGCAGACTCGATGGGCTGAATGGCCTCCTTCTGCACTGTAAATTCTATGATCTATGATCTGTGAATCATTTCAGTGAGAACGGATCCAATCACCATCTGTTACCGGGCAGAGCACCAACTCTTAGGCCAATTCATTGGCCACCAGCCAAATCAGTCAAACCGAGTCATCACTGATATCTCATGCTACTGAAATTCCCTGCTTGCATCAAAGGCACAGGCCACTGACAAGCTATTATGCCTGAAAGTCACAGGTCCATTAATCATCCAAGAATCAGGAAAGGAAGAGGGAAAAAGGGAATATACAGGGAAAAAGCAGGAAGGGCCCTTACAATGGCAACACCGTTACCAATCATAGCTCTTGCCAACTAATCAGCACCATCATTTCATGTGGTATAAATTGTTGTTCTCTGTTGAGATTTTGTGTTCTTGCGAAATGAGTGCCAGGCGATAAGTGTCGGCAGGGAGTCACTCCTTTTCAACAATACTCAAATTATCACCTCCGGGGACGGCGGGCAGGAGGCAGCCGCACACTGGAGGCCTCCCGCTCGGGAATAAGAATTTTGGAGTTTTAACGCCCGGTCCCAGGGACAACGGAGGCTGAAAAGGCTGTAAGCAGGCACAGGGAGGAGAAATGTCCAAGTTTGGGAGAAAAACAGCCGTGAAAAAGGGGGTTACCGGACGTCCGCCGGGGAGTGAAAAAGTCAGCGTAGAAACTGTAAGGAAAGCGGAGACTGGAGCACTAGGGGAGGCCGTATCGCTCACAGCAGAAGAAATGACCAAGGTGATGGCTGTGGAACTTGAAAAACAGCTCACAAAACACATTGAAGCGATGAGGAAGGAGATGGGGGCGGTATTGGAAGTGCTGGTGGAGGAGGCGATTGCCCCGGTGAGGGCGGTGGTATCAAGCGCAGCGGCGGAGATGCGGGAGCAAGGTGAGGCACTGAAGGAAGTGGAAGAGGCATTATCTCAGCACAGTGATCAACTCACCTCTATGGGGAAGGAGTTGCGGAGGGTGATAGAGACCAACAAGGGTCTGCGAGCCAAAATGGAAGACATGGAAAACAGATCCAGGTGACAGAATCTGAGGATTGTACGTCTGCCGCAAGGGGTGGAAGGCCCGAGGCCGACGGAGTATTTTGCTGCGATGCTGGCGAAGGTATTGGGGGAGGGGGATGATCCCTCCCGATATGAACTGGATCGGACTCATCAGTCATGGAGGCCTGTACCAAAGGCGAATGAGCCGCCAAGAGTAGTAACTCTGTGTTTCCGTAGGTATAGTGTGAAGGAGAAGGTCCTGTGCTGGGCAAAGCAGAAGCGGGTGGTACAGTGGGCTGGAGCTGGTATACGCATATATCAGGGCTTTACGGTGGAGATGGCAAGGAGGCGGGCTGCCTTCAGCCGTGTGAAGAAGGCACTGTACATCAGCAAGTTGCGGTGCAGCATAGTATATCCAGCTAAGTTGAGGGTGACCGACAAATCCAAGGACTTTTATTTTGGGACGGTGGAAGCAGCGGATGAGTTTGCGAAGGCAGAAGGACTGTGGCAGATTTGAGAAATGGTCGAGTATCAATGTAGCCTCATGTAACTTTATTTTCTCACTGCGTGTTGGTGTATGTACTAAATGAGTCAACGCTGTATATATTTGGACAAGGGAAGAGATGGGACTTTCATTTGCAATGATGGTTCTTTGGGGCTTGGGTGTGTATGTGGGGTTTGTGTGCTAAAGGGGATTTCTTGGTTTTTCTGGCACTGGGCAAGGGGGAAGGAGACCCAGGTGGGGGTCTCCACGCTGGCCAGTTTAAGCCAGCCAGTGAATGGGACTGAGGTGGGGGGGAGGGGCTGCGGCCATTGGAGCCTGGTAGAACAGGTTTTGGTGAGTCTAGCCGGGGTGAAAAATTGGGGGAAGAAACCAAGATTGGGGGGAGAAGTTCACAAGAGGAAGTGGAAGGGAGGAGTCTGGGAGGGGGGTGGGGGTGGTGTATTCATAGGTGCCATTCACGGTACTCTTTCAGGGATTGGATGGCATTGAATATTACGGGGGGGGGGGGGGGGGTGGGGGGTGGACTGTATATGTGAATGGTGACCATGGGCGATTCCTGATTCTTTTTTCTTTTCCCCTTTTTTCCTTTTTTTTCCACCTTGGGAGGGTTTGTTTTATTCGATGCTTATATTGTCAGGTGGGTCATTGTTTGGAGGGTGATGGGAGGATGGGATCGTTGTTGTTGTTGTTGTTGTTGTTCATTACCGTTTCCTGTTTGTTGGTGGGGTGTAAATTCTGAAGAAATGTGAAAATGGAGAATAAAAATATTTATAAAAAAGAACAATACTCAAATTATAATGACACAAGAAAGGGGATCAGGCTATTCGTCCCATTGACCCTGCTGCCCCCTGCAATAATATCATGGCTGATCTTCTATTAGAATAGATGGCATTGAGGTGCGTAGGGAAGAAGTGTTGGCAATTCTGGACAAGGTGAAAATAGATAAGTCCCCGGGGCCGGATGGGATTTATCCTAGGATTCTCTGGGAAGCCAGGGAAGAGATTGCTGAGCCTTTGGCTTTGATTTTTAGGTCATCGTTGGCTACAGGAATAGTGCCAGAGGACTGGAGGATAGCAAATGTGGTCCCTTTGTTCAAGAAGGGGAGTAGAGATAACCCCGGTAACTATAGGCCGGTGAGCCTAACGTCTGTGGTGGGTAAAGTCTTGGAGAGGATTATAAAAGATACGATTTATAATCACCTAGATAGGAATAATATGATTAGGGACAGTCAGCATGGTTTTGTGAAGGGTAGGTCATGCCTCACAAACCTTATCGAGTTCTTTGAGAAGGTGACTGAACAGGTTGACGAGGGTAGAGCAGTTGATGTGGTGTATATGGATTTCAGTAAAGCGTTTGATAAGGTTCCCCACGGTCGGCTATTGCAGAAAATACGGAGGCTGGGGATTGAGGGTGATTTAGAGATGTGGATCAGAAATTGGCTAGTTGAAAGAAGACAGAGAGTGGTAGTTGATGGGAAATGTTCAGAATGGAGTTCAGTTACGAGTGGCGTACCACAAGGATCTGTTCTGGGGCCGTTGCTGTTTGTCATTTTTATAAATGACCTAGAGGAGGGCGCGGAAGGATGGGTGAGTAAATTTGCTGATGACACTAAAGTCGGTGGAGTTGTAGACAGTGCGGAAGGATGTTGCAGGTTACAGAGGGACATAGATAAGCTGCAGAGCTGGGCTGAGAGGTGGCAAATGGAGTTTAATGTGGAGAAGTGTGAGGTGATTCACTTTGGAAAGAATAACAGAAATGCGGAATATTTGGCTAATGGTAAAATTCTTGGTAGTGTGGATGAGCAGAGGGATCTCGGTGTCCATGTACATAGATCCCTGAAAGTTGCCACCCAGGTTGATAGGGTTGTGAAGAAGGCCTATGGTGTGTTGGCCTTTATTGGTAGAGGGATTGAGTTCCGGAGCCATGAGGTCATGTTGCAGTTGTACAAAACTCTAGTACGGCCGCATTTGGAGTATTGCGTACAGTTCTGGTCGCCTCATTATAGGAAGGACGTGGAAGCTTTGGAACGGGTGCAGAGGAGATTTACCAGGATGTTGCCTGGTATGGAGGGAAAATCTTATGAGGAAAGGCTGATGGACTTGAGGTTGTTTTCGTTAGAGAGAGAAGGTTAAGAGGTGACTTAATAGAGGCATACAAAATGATCAGAGGGTTAGATAGGGTGGACAGCGAGAGACTTCTCCCGCGGATGGAGGTGGCTAGCACGAGGGGACATAGCCTTAAATTGAGGGGTAATAGATATAGGACAGAGGTCAGAGGTGGGTTTTTTACGCAAAGAGTGGTGAGGCCGTGGAATGCCCTACCTGCAACAGTAGTGAACTCGCCAACATTGGGGGCATTTAAAAGTTTATTGGATAAGCACATGGATGATAAGGGCATAGTGTAGGTTAGATGGCCTTTAGATTTTTTCCATGTCGGTGCAACATCGAGGGCCGAAGGGCCTGTACTGCGCTGTATCGTTCTATGTTCTATGTTCTATGTTCTCTCTCACTCCACTCTCCCCCCTTTGTGCTCATAAATCTGTTGATCTCGGTCTTGAATATATTCAGTGACAGGGCACCCCGGTTTTCTTGGCTTTAGAATTACAAACGTTGACAATCTCACAGAGTGAAGAGATTTCTCCTCATCTCCCTCCAAAATGGCTGACCCCCAAATCCTGAGACTGTGCCCCCTTCCACCCTCCCCACCCACTCCTCCTCCCCCCCCCCCCCCCCCCCCCCCCGCCGAGTTCCAGGTGCTACTGCTGGGGGCAAGGAGGGGGCCAGCAGACTCTCAGCAGTGGCCCGGTTGAGACACATGTTAACACATAGACACTTAAAAATCGATGAAGACTACTAGCGACAGTCGGTCAAAGCGGCAAATTTTAATTGATCGGCTAAATAAGTGCGATCCCATCCTCCCATCACCCTCCAAACAATGACCTACCTGACAATATAGGCTAAATAGATGGCAGTCACTACACCTGTTTTAAGAGATTTAATAATATCCATGAGGAATGGTGTAAAGGTCCTGGGAAGCTGGGTAACTGCTGGGGAGATGTTTGTAAGTCATTGCTTCCAACATGACTGCAAGCTGCAGCTGGTAATTCTTTGACAGGCTGAAGTTTAAATTGTTCAGTAATTACTCTGTCCACGGAGACTAATGACCCACTCTGTGTTTGCCAGCAAGTAATTTGATCAAAGGACTTCTGAGAACTCACAAATCGCTTAAATAGGTACATGGCGGAGCTGAGGGGCTCCCCCTGTTGGAGGTCTGCACTACTGGAGGGTCAACTGAGAGAGTGCGCACTGTCGGAGGGTCAGTACTGAGGGAGTGCTGCACTGTCAGAGGGTCAGTACTGAGGGAGTGCTGCACTGTCAGACGGTCAGTACTGAGGGAGTGCTGCACTGTCAGAGGGTCAGTACTGAGGGAGTGCTGCCCTGTCAGAGGGTCAGTACTGAGGGAGTGCTGCACTGTCAGACGGTCAGTACTGAGGGAGTGCTGCACTGTCGGAGGGTCAGTACTGAGGGAGAGCTGCACTGTCAAAGGGTCAGTACTGAGGGAGTGCTGCACTGTCAGAGGGTCAGTACTGAGGGAGGGCTGCACTGTCAAAGGGTCAGTACTGAGGGAACGCTGCACTGTCAGAGGGTCAGTACTGAGGGAGTGCTGCACTGTCAGAGGGTCAGTACTGAGGGAATGCTGCACTGTCAAAGGGTCAGTACTGAGGGAACGCTGCACTGTCAGAGGGTCAGTACTGAGGGAGTGCTGCACTGTCAGAGGGTCAGTACTGAGGGAACGCTGCACTGTCAGAGGGTCAGTGCTGAGGGAGTGCTGCACTGTCGGAGGGTCAGTACTGAGGGAGTGCTGCACTGTCAGAGGGTCAGTACTGAGGGAACGCTGCACTGTCAGAGGGTCAGTACTGAGGGAACGCTGCACTGTCAGAGGGTCAGTGCTGAGGGAGTGCTGCACTGTCAAAGGGTCAGTACTGAGGGAACGCTGCACTGTCAGAGGGTCAGTACTGAGGGAGTGCTGCACTGTCAGAGGGTCAGTACTGAGGGAACGCTGCACTGTCAGAGGGTCAGTGCTGAGGGAGTGCTGCACTGTCAGAGGGTCAGTGCTGAGGGAGTGCGCGCTGTCGGAGGGTCAGTACTGAGGGAGTGCTGCACTGTCAGAGGGTCAGTACTGAGGGAGTGCTGCACTGTCAGAGGGTCAGTACTGAGGGAACACTGCACTATCAGAGGGTCAGTACTGAGGGAGCACTGCACTGCCTGAGAGTCAGTACTGAGGGAGCACTGCACTGTCGAGGGTCAGTATGAGTGAGCGCCCAAGCCCCCCCAATTCGGTTAATTATGTGGAAGGTACTGGATTTAAAAGGCCCAGTCAAACAGTAGCGCCTTTATGCATATTTAAGGAGTTTGAAGGCTTAAGATGGCTTGAGAGCAAAGGTGTTTTCGTACTTCTCGTACATGTACAGGATGTACTCACGGATTAATTTCTTTGTGTTAGGCAACACGTTGTTGGGGGTGGTTGGATCGGACATTCGGCGATTGTGGTCTGTGACCACACGCCGCACTGGGTGGGTTTGCGAATGGTGCCGGGGAGGCTCCGCGGCCACAGCAGAGGTTGGATGTGGGGTTACTGACAGTCAAGGGGGTCGGTAAGAGAGTGAGGTAGCCATCCAGAATAATATGGGGGGAGGTTTATGCCTCCACACTGTGGGAGGCACTGAAGGCGGTAGTAAGGGGGAATTTATATTGATTCGGGAGCACAGGGTGAGAGTGGAGCGGGCTGAGAGGCTGAGGTTAGTGAAGGACGTTCTGAGGTTAGTGAAGGACATCCCGCCATAGGCCTCTAAGGATGGAAAATCTATTTCCTAACACTCGGCCAACACTTATTGCCTGCCCCTAATTGCCCCTTGAGGAGGTCGTGGCGAACCACCTTCTTGAATTGCTGCAGTCCATGTCATGTAGGTACACCCACAGTGCTGATAGGGGGGGAGTTCCAGGAATTTGACCAAGTAACAGTGAAGGAACGGTGATATATTTTCAAGTCATGGTGGCGAGTGACTTGGAGGGAAACCTCTAGGTGGTGGGGTTCCCAGGTACCTGCTGCCCTCGTTCTTCAGGATGGTAGTGGTCGTGGGTTTAGGAGGTGCTGCCTGAGGAGCCTTGGTGAGTTCCTGCAGTGCATCTTGTCGATGGTACACACGGCTGCTACTGTGCGTCGGTGGTGGAGGGAGTGAATGTTTGTGGATGGACTGAACATTAAAGATGTTAGAGACAGCTGGTTTGTGATGCAGAATAAGGCCAGCAGTGCAGGGTTCAATTCCCGTACCAGCCTCCCTGAACAGGTGCCGGAATGTGGCGACGACGGGCTTTTCACAGTAACTTCATACTTGTGACAATAAAAGGTTATTATTATTATTATATGTTGTTGACCAAGCCATGATTGCTCAGTTGCTCAAATTTTGACTCATTATTAACTGATTGATATTTCAGTGCCCCCGAAACCAGTTGTTGAAGTGAATGGCGATGACCCAGTCGAGAATGGGGATGTGGAATTGATCTGCACCGTGCCTCGGAGTAAACCTCCAGCCCGAATACGATGGTTCAAAGAAAAGAAACAAATTCAGGGTAAGGATTCATCTGGAGGACATTAGAACCTTGTTAACGAGGGTAATACACTGAGTCAGTTCCTGGGAGCAATGGCATTTACCATTAAACTCTTTCAAGATATACAACTCTTGGCCAGTGCAGGACCACAGGATCTCTGCTGCACAGAATTAGCCCATTCGTCCAATCATGTCTCACCGGCTCTCCGAAGTAGTTCTCACCGAGGGCCATTGCCTCGCCTGTTCCCCGCAAACAAGAAGAGTGAGATCTCCGCTGTCAGAGAGTCAGTACTGAGGGAGTGCTGCACTGTCAGAGGGTCAGTACTGAGGGAGTGCTGCACTGTCAGGGTCAGTACTGAGGGAGTGCTGCATTGTCAGAGGGTCAGTACTGAGGGAGTGCTGCACTGTCAGAGGGTCAGTACTGAGGGAGGGCTGCACTGTCAGAGGGTCAGTACTGAGGGAGTGCTGCACTGTCAGGGTCAGTACTGAGGGAGTGCTGCATTGTCAGAGGGTCAGTACTGAGGGAGTGCCGCACTGTCAGAGGGTCAGTACTGAGGGAGTGCTGCACTGTCGGAGGGTCAGTACTGAGGGAGTGCTGCACTGTCAGAGGGTCAGTACTGAGGGAGTGCTGCACTGTCAGAGGGTCAGTACTGAGGGAGTGCTGCAGTGTCAGAGGGTCAGTACTGAGGGAGTGCTGCACTGTCAGAGGGTCAGTACTGAGGGAGTGCTGCACTGTCAGAGGGTCAGTACTGAGGGAGTGCTGCAGTGTCAGAGGGTCAGTACTGAGGGAGTGCTGCACTGTCAGAGGGTCAGTACTGAGGGAGTGCTGCCCTGTCAGAGGGTCAGTACTGAGGGAGTGCTGCACTGTCAGAGGGTCAGTACTGAGGGAGTGTTGAACTGTCAGAGGGTCAGTACTGAGGGAGTGCTGCACTGTCAGAGGGTCAATACTGAGGGAGTGCTGCACTGTCAGAGGGTCAGTACTGAGGGAGTGTTGAACTGTCAGAGGGTCAGTACTGAGGTAGTGCTGCATTGTCAGATGGTCAGTACTGAGGGAGTGCTGCACTGTCAGAGGGTCAGTACTGAGGGAGTGTTGAACTGTCAGAGGGTCAGTACTGAGGGAGTGCTGCACTGTCAGAGGGTCAGCACTGAGGGAGTGCTGCACTGTCAGAGGGTCAGCACTGAGGGAGTGCTGCACTGTCAGAGGGTCAGTACTGAGGGAGTGCTGCACTGTCAGAGGGTCAGTACTGAGGGAGTGCTGCACTGTCAGAGGGTCAGTACTGGGGGAGTGCTGCACTGTCAGAGGGTCAGTACTGAGGGAGTGCTGCACTGTCAGAGGGTCAGTACTGAGGGAGGGCTGCACTGTCAGAGGGTCAGTACTGAGGGAGTGCTGCACTGTCAGAGGGTCAGTACTGAGGGAGTGCTGCACTGTCAGAGGGTCAGTACTGAGGGAGTGCTGCACTGTCAGAGGGTCAGTACTGAGGGAGTGCTGCACTGTTAGAGAGTCAGTACTGGGGGAGCGCTGCGCTGTGGGAGGGTCAGCACTGTTCCTAACATAATCCTGAACCTGTAAATTCTGGAACCCAATCTCGCTGGGCAGCTTATACTTCTCTACCAACTCCTCATGATTCACATTTTCAAAGAACTGTTGTGCAGCTGTCAATTCAATCACAGATTGCTGGAAATTCAATCGAAAATATTATCACCTGTTGCACGGAACAGTGGCAAAGTGGTTCGAACTACTCCTCATGGCGCAGATGTCCCGGGTTCGATCCCGGCTCTGGGTCACTGTCCGTGCGGAGTTTGCACATTCTCCCCGTGTCTGCGTGGGTCTCATCCCCACAACCCAAAAAGAAGTCCAGGGTCGGTGGATTGGCCACGCTAACTTGAGTACCCCAAGTTTATAATATGTAAAAAAAATAGCATCACCTGTGGGATTTGAACATCGCTGCCACGGGCCAGCATTTATTACCCCTTGAGAAGGTGGTGGTGAGCCACCTCCCTGAACCCTGAAGCCCGTGTGGTGTAGGTTCACCCACTGTGCTGTTCGGGTGGGAATTCCAGGATTTTAACTCAGTGAAGGAGCAGCTTTCTGACCAGTCTGCACAACCACGGACCTTTGAAATCTAGCGTTATAGGGCATTGGGGAATTTTGGAATAAAGGGGATTGAGGGGGCTATCTGATTGAGATGCACAAGGTGGTGACAGGCCTAGACAGGGGAGAAATGAGCAGGGACCAGGGAGGGTGGCATAGATTGAAGGTTTAGAGTTGGGAGGGTGGTTTGGGATGTAAGGAAGAATTTTCTTCATTCAACAAGTGGGCCTGCAACCTCCAGGGGTCGGGGGGTGTTGGGAGCAGAGATGCAGAATGATTTCAAAAGGGAACTGGAGGGGAATGAACATGCAGCGATGTGGGGATAGGCTGGGGGAGTGGGAATAGGGGCCGACTGGATCAGGGTACAGAGAGCCAACAGGGATTTGATGGGCCGAATGGCCTCTTTCTGTGACTCTCCAAAGCCTTCCTGAGGTTATTCGCTCTGCTGAAGTTGCTATATAAATGGAAGTTGTTGCTGAGTGATAGAGTGGGTGAATAAAGAAATAAATGGTTGCAGCTCAGGGCAATATATCCTGATGTTTCAAATCTAACAGGTTTTGAATTATTCAAGGAAAGGCTTTTGAGCGCTGATTACAGGGTTAGCGCTGATTGTCGCTAAATGGCTGGTTGAAGGGGTTGATGGCATCAAATCGCACCAGCAAGGGATCATTCAGGCTGGTGGAGAATTTGACGGCTGCAGTTTTAAGAATGAGGACATGATTGTTTCGGGGCGAGGGTTTTGGGCTGATGAATGCCTGTGTGGATGTTTGACGCAATTCTTTGTCTCTCTCTCTCTCTATTTCACATTCTCAAAAGAATCGCTTGTTAAACACATTGGAATGCAGGAATTCTCCCCAGCGACTGACATTCAAAACAGGGTGAAGTTTGAAATTAGCTTGAAGAGTAATTTGAGTCACGCAGCACAGGGGGAAGGCCATTTGGTCCATCGAGCTTGTCCTGGTACTTTGAAAGATCTCTCCAATTAGCCCCCACTCCCCACCCTCCCTCCTTGCTCTTTCCCCTACATTGCTGCAAATTTCCCCCAACAAGTATTTATCTAATTCCCACCCCTTTTTAAAAATAAATTTAGAGTACCCAATTAATTTTTACAATTAAGGGGCAATTTAGCGTGTTGAATCCACCTACCTTGCACATCTTTGGGTTGTGGGGGCTAAACCCACGCAAACACGGGGAGAATGTGTAAACTCCACACAGGCAGTGACCCAGAGCCGGGATCGCACCTGGGACCTCAGTGCCGTGAGACTGCAGTGCTAACCACTGCGCCACCGTGCTGCCCTAATTCCTTTTGAATGTTCCTGTTGAATCTGCTTCCACCGCCCTTTCAGGTAGCACCTTCCAGATCACAAGAACTCGCTGTTTGAAATAAAAATTCTCCTCCTCTCCCTCACTCTGGTTCTTTTCCCGATTCTCTTCAGTCTGTGTCCCTCTGGTTACCGAGCCTCCTGCCACTGGAAACACTTTCTCCTTATCGACTCTCTCCAAACCCCCCCCCCCCCCCCCCCCCCCCCCCCCACCATGATGCCCCACCATGATTGTAAACGTCTAGTTGCAGTCTCCCCCTAACCTTCTCTGCTACAAAGAAAATGATCCCAGCTTCTCCCAGTCTCTCCAGCATTCATTGAAGCCCCTCATCCCCCGGAACATTCCGGTAACTCCCCCTTAACCGTCTCTGCTCAAATGTTGAGTATTAACAATGTAATGTTTGACACAGGCGCTTGTCAAGACACCTCCGTATTCCATAATTTCCTTCATTGTTAAGAGCAAGAGTGACGGAAAAATAGACGGGATATATAGATTTCCCACCCCCTCCCAAACCTTCCGATGCTCTCTCCTGTTTAGCACACTGGGCTAAATCGCTGTCTTTGAAAGCAGACCAAGGCAGGCCAGTAGCACAGTTCGATTCCCGTAACAGCCTCCCTGAACAGGCACCGGAATGTGGCGACTAGGGGCTTTTCACAGTACCTTCATTGAAGCCTACTTGTGACAATAAGCGATTTTCATTTCCTGACCTACTATCACCCCTTCCTCTTCCCCACCTCAGGACCATTCCAGAGGCCTTGACCTCCCTCTCAATTAGTGTGGTGAACCACGTAGTGCTACTATATATGTATATATTTACCGTTATTCGTTATTTGTCCGACTGTTATCCACCACTGTATATATGTTCACTGTTGTTCTTATTCACTGTTATTTACTGTTGTTGTGTTGATGCTTCTGTTGGCTCCGCATGTGACTCCGCCCCTCGGGGGAGGTATATAATTGGCAGACCTGTGGCCAGCTCTCAGTGCGGGAGCAGCAGCAGGCTGGCATACTTGTTAGCTTATTAAAACCACAGTTCTCTTCTACAACTCGACTCGTGTGAATTGATGGTCCATCTGTGAGACTTTCAATCTGGTTAGTTGCTGATTCAGAAAATCAGAATACACAAAACTTCTAATGTGTCCTGTCCCAGGGAGAAGGCACCTGCCTCTGAGGGGCCTGTACCTGGGAGAAGGGTCCGGTCTCTGAGGGTCCTGTACCTGGGAGAAGGGCCCGGTCTCTGAGGGTCCTGTACCTGGGAGAAGGGCCCGGTCTCTGAGGGTCCTGTCCCAGGGAGAAGGGTCTGGTCTCTGAGGGGCCTGTACCTGAGAGAAGGGTCTGGTCTCTGGGGGTCCTGTACCTGGGAGAAGGGCCCGGTCTCTGAGGGTCCTGTACCTGGGAGAAGGGCCCGGTCTCTGAGGGTCCTGTACCTGGGAGAAGGGTCTGGTCTCTGGGGGTCCTGTACCTGGGAGAAGGGTCTGGTCTCTGGGGGTCCTGTACCTGGGAGAAGGGTCTGGTCTCTGTGGGTCCTGTACCTGAGAGAAGGGTCCGGTCTCTGAGGGGCCTGTCTCTGAGAGAAGGAGCTTGTCTCTGAGGGTCCTGTACTGGGAGGATGGCTCCATCTCT
Organism: Scyliorhinus canicula; assembly: GCF_902713615.1. Lineage (NCBI taxonomy): Eukaryota > Metazoa > Chordata > Chondrichthyes > Carcharhiniformes > Scyliorhinidae > Scyliorhinus > Scyliorhinus canicula. Next base: position 63,581,250 of record NC_052157.1, read on the forward strand.
GGGGCCCTGTCCCTGGGAGAAAGGCATGGGGCGGAATTCTCCGACCCCCTGCAGGGTCAGAGAATCGCCCGGGACCGACATAAATCCCTCCCCCGCCATGGCCGGAATTCGCCGCCACCCGGGAATCGGCGGGAGTGGGAATGGAGCCGCGCCGATCGACGTGCCCCCCGCGCCGATCAGCGTGTTCCCCGCGGCGATTCTCCGGCCCACGATGGGCCGAAGTCCCGCCGCTGGGAGGCCTCTCCCGCCGACGTGGTTTTAACCACCTCTGGTGGCAGCGGGATTGGCGGTGCGAGCGTGCCCCCGGGGTCCTGGGGGGGGCGCAAGGCGATCGGACCGTGGGGGGTGCCCCCACGGTGGCCTGGCCCGCGATCGCGGCCCACCAATCAGTGGGCGGGCCAGTGCCGTGGGGGCACTCTTTTTCTTCTGCCGCCGGCAAGGCTCCATCATGGCGGAGGCGGAAGAGACCCCCCTACCGCGTATGCGCCGGTGGTGACGTCAGCGGCAGCTGACGCAACGGCGCATGCGCGAACCAGCGAAGGCCTTTCGGCCAGTCCCGATGCCGGGTGGCGGGCGTCAAAGGCCGTTGGTGCCGGTTTTGGCGCCAGTCGGCATGGCGCCAACCACTCCGCGGGCCTAGCCCCTAAATGTGCGGACAATTCCGCATCTTTGTGGAGGCCCGACGCCGGAGTGGTTGGCGCCACTCCACTATGCTGGAACCCCCCGCCCCGCCGTGTAGGGGAGAATCCCCCCCCTGGTCTCTGAGGGCCCTGTCCCTGGCAGGAGGGGCCTGTCTCTGAGGGCCTTATCACTAGGAGAAGGACCCTGTCTCTGAGGGGCCTGTACTGGGAGGATGAGTCTGTCTCTGGGGGCCTTGTCCCTGGCAGAAGGGGCCTGTCTCTGAGGGCCTTATCACTAGGAGAAGGACCCTGTCTCTGAGGGTCCTGTACTGGGAGGATGGCTCTGTCTCTGAGGGCCCTATCCCTGGGAGAAGGTCTGTGTCTCTGGGGGCCCTGTACCTGGGGGAAGTACCCAGTCTCTGAGAGGCACTATCCCTGGGGAAAGGGTCCTGACTCTCATGGTCCTGTCCCTGTGAGAAGGGCCCTGTCCCTGTCCTTTCCCTGGGAGTAGGGTTCTGTTCCTGAGGGCCCTGTACCTGGGGGTAGGGTGCTGTCTTTGAGGATGCTGTCCCTAGAAGGAGAGCCCTGTCTCTGAGGATCCTGTGCATTGGAGTAGGGTGCTGTTCCTGGGAGGACGGGCCTGTCTCTGAGGGCTCTGGAGTAGGGTGCTGACCTTCTCCCCCCGCCACACCACCACCAAGCCTGGGTGCCAGGCTATCACATTTTCAACCAGGCCTCTTCCCCTGAGCTAAGCCTGCTAGCCTCGGGCAGACGCCTGATCTTTACTTGCTCACTGAGCCTGTATTTTCCTACAGTGGATGTGGAAGGGAAGGCAAGAGGTTAAGGGGACCAAGTAAAAGGAATTACTCACACCATAAAGTGGTTGAGCTTATTAAAGCATCGTCTGTCCAAATGGAATTAGAGTGAGGATCTGATATCAAATTGAAAAAGAGCTCGGCAGTTCAGTCCTGGTTTCTTTCTTATTCAGGCTGATCGACCCCAGGGATGAGTAAAATTTAAAACCCATTTCGGATCTTGGCTTTGCTTTGTGATATTAAGGGAGTTGAGCTACTTCTCGACAGGTGATACAGAGATGTGTGCCAGAAGAATCAGTAGCTGCACCAATAATGTGATCCCGGGAGAACCAGACTGGGCCTTCAAAGTGATTCAGAATTTCTGTCGCCACAGAACTCACTGCAGCCGGATTGCTCCAGTGCTTGGCAATGCTTCCTGGGAAGCTATCCCCTCTCCTGCTCCCTGATCTCAAGGACAGAATCCAACTCACTTGGCAAAAGTCCTTCAAGTCAACAGGGACAGGGCCCTCCCAGGGTCAGGGATAGCGTTCATTTCCCAGGGGTGGTGCCTATCCCCTAAGAGACAAGGCCCCACGCCCAGAGACTGTGGCCTGCTCCCAGAGACAGGGGCCTGTTCCCAGAGACAGGGGCCTACTCCCAGAGACAGGGGCCTGTTCCCAGAGACAGGGGCCTGCTCCCAGAGACAGGGGCCTGCTCCCAGAGACAAGGGCCTGCTCCCAGAGACAGGGGCCTGTTCCCAGAGACAGGGGCCTGTTCCCAGAGACAGGGGCCTGTTCCCAGAGACAGGGGCCTGTTCCCAGATACAGGGGCCTGTTCCCAGAGACAGGGGCCTGCTCCCAGAGACAGGGGCCTGCTCCCAGAGACAGGGGCCTACCCCCAGAGACAGGGGCCTGTTCCCAGAGACAGGGGCCTGTTCCCAGAGACAGGGGCCTGCTCCCAGAGACAGGGGCCTACTCCCGGGACTGGGCCCTACTCCTAGGGCCAAGGGCCTAGCTAGTCCTCTGAAGAGACAGGGTCAGTACTGAGAGAGCACTGCACTATTAGAGAGCCAGTGCTGAAGGAGTGCTGCATTGTTGCCTAGCTAGTCCCCTGAAGAGACAGGCTCAGTACTGAGAGAGCACTGCACTATTAGAGAGCCAGTGCTGAAGGAGTGCTGCATTGTTGGAGGGCCAATAAATGTGGAGAATAGGACAAGGCTGTTTGGCTCTTTGAGCCTGCTCCATCATTCATTGTGAACATGGCTGATCATCTAACTCAATAGGCTAAAACCCGCTTTCCCCCATATTCTTTGATCCCTTTCAACCCTGTACTATGTCTAACTTCCCACTGAAAACATACACAGCGGGATTCTCCGTCAGCAGGAGTATCCACTTTGCCAGCAGCGCACCAACGCCAGTGGATTTCCTGACAGCGTGGGATAGGGGAAATCCCATTTGCCGGCTGTGGGAACGGAGAATCCCATTGTCGGCAAGGGCGCGCCACGCAGGAAAAACAGGGTTGGTGAGACGGAGAATCCCGCCCACAATGTTGTGGCCTCAACTGCTTCCACCCCATATCCCCAGACTGTGACCCCCTGGTTCTGGACACAGACACACCCACCACCTTCGGGAACATCCTTCTTGCATCTACCCTGTCATGTCCTGTTAAAATTTTCTAGGTTCTTATGAGATTCCTCACTCATTCTTCTGAATTTCAGCTAATATAATCCTAACTGATCCAGTCTCTTCTCATATATCAGTCCCGCCATCCCAGGAATCAGTCCAGCAAACCTTCGCTGCAATCCCTCTCTCGCAAGAATATTCTTCCTCAGTAAAGGAGATCAAAACTACACACAATCAGCGGGATTATCTGCTGGTGGGCTTCTCCATCGCAGCGGCAGCGCACCCATGCCCAAGGGTTTCCCTATGGCATGGGGTGGCCACAATGGGAAATCCCATTGGCAGGTGGCGGGAATTGAGAATCCCATTGCCAGAGAGGGCACTCCGCCCAGGAAAACATGGCTGGCGAACCAGAGAATCCCTTCACTATTCCAGGTGTAGCCTCACCAAGGGCCTGTATAATTGCAGCAAGACATCCCTGCTCCTGTACTCAAATCCTCTCGCAATGAAGGCCAGCATACCATTTGTCTTCTTTATCGCCTGCTGTACCTGCCTCCTTACCTTCAGTGACTGGTGTATGAGGACACTCAGGTCTCGTTGCACATTCCCCTCTCCTAATTGATTGCCATTCGGATAATAGTCTGTCTTCCCATTTTTGCGATCGAAGTGGATAACTTTGCATTTATTCAAATACCGCATCTGCCATTCGTTTGTCCACTCGCTCAACTTGTCCAAATCACATTAAAGGATCTCTGCGTCCTCCTCACAGCTCACCCTCCTACCCAGCTTTGTCTCATCGGCAAATTTGGAGATATTACATTTTATTCCCTCATCTAAATCATTAATATATATTGTGAGAAGCTTGGGTAGCCATTTTGGTAGCCATTTTGGGCAGCTGACCGGACCCGCCATTTTGTGCCAGAAATGCAGCAATAGACATTTGCCACAATGATGTCTTGCATTCGGAAAAATTTGTTACGAGTGTGGTAGGACGGGTCATTTTGCTAGGCTATGCACGTTACGTCAGACAGTTGACTGAACAGAATCGATGAGTGTGGATAAGGATAAATGCATTGACGACTGGGCTGATGTGCGCATGATCTCAGAAAGGGACTCAAAGAGTTGAATCAACCAAAGCAAAAAAAATTGGCTCGCAATCTGCAGCCACAGTGAGGCGAATGAGGGAACCATAGAGGACAGATTGACAATCCCACCGAATGATTAATGGAACGGCAATCAATTGTAAGCTCGACACGGGGGCAAGGGCCAATCTGATCCCATTGTCAGCGGTGGAACAACTAAAAATCAAGGCAAGAATGATCCCACGAGCAGTACTCCAGAAAGATTTCAACGGTCATAAGATCACAACCTTAGGAGCCTGTGAGCTCAAAGTCACAGTCAAGGACAGAACATGCAGAATAATATTCTCCATCATGGAGCCGGTGCGCGATTTGCTCATTGGAGTGACGGCGTGTGAAGAGCTTGGTCTCGTTTGTAAATACCAATACAAATAATGTTTATGTATGTTCACAATAATGTTTCTGTACATTACAAATAATGTTTCTGATTATAAATGTTAACATCGCCAAAGGAAAGGGGATGTGGTGATATTTCTGTGAATAGTATTGTATATAGTTAGCAATGTGACCTCCAGCCAACTGGTGGCGTCAGACCTTGGTCATGTGACGTAAGAGACTCATCAGTTGGTAGTAGGATGCACAACAGTACAGTCGCACTTAGAGTAGCTCCCAAGGAATTTAAATAACTTTGCCTGTACATACTCCTGTTAGTTATTCTTCCACATGTTTGACAATAAATCAGCATCTTGGTTAAACACATATATGTTCTGTGAGTATCCTTGTCAATGGTGGCACCACAAAATACGACAACTATTAATATTGATCTCCATCAGTTCCTCCCTCTCACCAAACCCTGCGTTCCCCAACATTTCTGGTATCTTATTTGAGTCCTCATTTGTGAAGACAGAACCAAAGTATGTATTTAGTTGCTCAGCCATTTCTTTGTTCCCCATGGGCAGCATGGTAGCATTGTGGATAGCACAATTGCTTCACAGCTCCAGGGTCCCAGGTTCGATTCCGGCTTGGGTCACTGTGTGCGGAGTCTGCACACAATCCCCGAGTGCGCATGGGTTTCGTCCGGGTACTCCGGTTTCCTCCCACAGTCCAAAGATGTGCAGGTTAGATGGATTGGCCATGCTAAATTGCCCTTAGTGTCCAAAATTGCCCTTAGTGTTGGGTGGGGTTACTGGGAACTGGGGATAGGGGATAGGGTGGAGGTGTTGACCTCGGGTAAGGTGCTCTTTCCAAGAGCCGGTGCAGACTCGATGGGCCTAATGGCCTCCTTCTGCACTGTAAAATCTATGATATGATAATTATAACTTTCCCTGTCAGTATAGAGGGAGTTTTACTCTGTATCTAACCCCGTGCTGAACCTGTCCTGTGAGTGTTTGATGGGGACAGTGTAAAGTGAGCTTTACTCTGTATATAACACCGTGCTGAACCTGTCCAGGGAGTGTTTGATGGGGACAGTGTAAAGGGAGCTTTACTCTGTTTATAACACCGTGCTGAACCTGTCCAGGGAGTGTTTGATGGGGACAGTGTAGAGGGAGCTTTACTCTGTATCTAACCCCGTGCTGTACCTATCCTCGGAGTGTTTGATGGGGACAGTGTAGAGGGAGCTTTACTCTGTATCTAACCCTGTGCTGTACCTGGCCTGGGAGTTTTAATGGGGACAGTGTAGAGGGAGCTTTACTCTGTATCTAACCCCGTGCTGTACCTGTCCTGGGAGTGTTTGATGGGGACAGTGTAGAGGGAGCTTTACTCTGTATCTAACCCTGTGCTGTACCTGTCCTGGGAGTGTTTGATGGGGACAGTGTAGAGGGAGCTTTACTCTGTATCTAACCCCGTGCTGTACCTGTCCTGGGAGTGTTTGATGGGGGACAGTGTAGAGGGAGCTTTACTCTGTATCTAACCCCGTGCTGTACCTGCCCTGGGAGTGTTTGATGTGGACAGTGTAGAGGGAGCTTTACTCTGTATCTAACCCTGTGCTGTACCTGTCCTGGGAGTGTTTGATGGGGACAGGGTAGAGGGAGCTCTACTCTGTAACTAACCTTATGTTTTATTTTAATGAGGATGGAATATGACATCAAACTACTTCTCTAAATGTGTTCATTTATAATAGAACAACTTATTTAATATTCATGGACGTTCAATTGATCAATGACCTGTCTTCGCTAAAATATAATTTTGACACCCACAGCCTAACTTTCTATTAGGGTAAAGATTAATCTGACTTTTCAACATTGAGGAAAAAATTTACTGCTGCACCTTGGAGAGGGTTTGGTGGAGATTTTCTGGAATATCATGAGGGATGAGTGACTAGTGAAAGCGAAGAGACTGGGAGACGCTGGGATCATTCTCCTCGGAGCAGAGAAGATTAAGGGGGATTGAATCAAGACGTTCAAAATCATGACGGAGGTTTGGATATTTTAAATGAAGGAAAGTGTTTCCAGTGGCAGGAGGCTCTCAGAGGGACACCGATTGAAGAAAATCGATTAAAGAACCAGAGTGGGGGAGGGGGGAGATGAGGAGAATTTTTATTTTACACAGCGAGTTGTTGTGATCTGGAAGGTGCTGCCTGAAAGGGTGGTCGGAGCAGGTTCAATAGGAGCTTTCAAAAAGGGGGAATTGTATAAAATACTTGAAGGGGAGAACATTTACAATGATCTGGAGGGAAAGAGTAGGGAGGAGAGTGGGGACTAATTGGAGAGATCTTTCTAAGAGCCAGGACAAGAATGGTGGGGCTGAATGGCCTCCTGATGTCCTGAGTTGTGATATGTGATAGATCGGCATCTGGCCAACCCCTTATCATTTCTCCCTCCCTGCCTCTGGACAGATCCTCACACTTTTGAAAAATAGCAGCCTCTGTGGGCCTATCAACAGATTACCTTTGTCGACATGTTGTTGAATTCCTTTAATCTAATGGCCGGTCTTATCTCTACTGGGCAGCGTATCTTTTCAGACAGAACCTAATATATTATCGAGTCAAGCATCAAGTAGGTTTTCCTGCAGTGCTTATCTAGTGCCATCCTTCAATGCGCTTACCATAGATGGGATTGGGGATTGTTAACTTCACCACGTTTGAAAGTGACCCAATAAAGAGGGGGATGGAATCCTGAGTGAGAATTCCCATATGTTCCGGTGTGATCACGAGACATTCCCTGGTTTGGGTTCCCAAACCTCACCACCCCCCCCCCCCCCCCCCCCCCCACCCAAAAAGATCCTGGCCTGGAGTCCTGAGGATTTGGAGTTTAATCTCCTGGAGTGAATAAGTGAAACATAATTTTTTTTTAAAGTATCTTTATTTTTAAATTTCAAGTACCCAATTAAATTTTTCCAATTTAAAAAAATATATTTTTATTCAGATTTTTATCGAAACAATATTTTTACATAACCATTAACAACATTTAACAAAACAAAGTGAACGTTAACATTATAAAAAAAGAGTATGCAGTAAGTAAACATTTCCCCACCTCCTCGCCCTCCCCCCCCCCCCCCCCCCACATCCCCCAACTCCTGCTGCTGACATTTTAATGCTCTCCTAGAAAGTCAAGGAACGGCTGCCATCTCCGAGAGTAACCCATCATAGACCCTCTCAAGGCAAACTTTATTTTCTCAAGACTCAGAAACCCAGCCATGTGACTAACCCAGGTCTCCACACTTGGGGGCTTCGAGTCCCTCCACAGTAACAGGATCCGTCTCCGGCCTACCAGGGAGGCAAAGGCCAGAAGGTCGGCTTCTTTCGCTTCCTGAACTACCGGATCGTCTGACACACCAAAGATTGCTATCTTTGGACTCGGTACCACCCGCATGTTTAGGATCTTGGAGATTGCCTTAGCGAATCCCTGCCAGAATCCTTTGAGAGCCGGACATGCCCAGAACATATGGACATGGTTCGCTGGGCTTCCCGCATATATCACACATCTATCCTCAACCCCAAAGAACTTGCTCATTCTCGCTGCCGTCATGTGTGCCCGATGGACCACCTTAAACTGAATTAAGCTAAGTCTGGCACATGATGAGGAGGAATTAACCCTGCTTAAGGCACCAGCCCACAGGCCCGCATCCAGCTCTCCGCCTAGCTCCTCCTCCCGTTTGCCCTTAAGTTCCACCACTGGGGCTTCCTCCGCCTCCTGGAGTTCTTGATAGATGTCCAACACCTTCCCCTCCCCTACCCAGGTGCCAGAGACCACCCTATCCTGTATCCTGCGTGGGGGTAGCAACGGAAATGCCACCACCTGTTTTTTTTAGAAAGGCGCGTACCTGAAGGTATCTGAAGGCATTTCCAGGGGGCAGATTAAATTTCTCCTCCAGCGCCTTCAAGCTGGGAAAAGTCCCGTCAATGAACAGATCCCACATCCTTTTAATACCTCCCCTATGCCAGCTTTGAAACCCTCCGTCTATCTTGCCCGGAACAAATCTGTGATTGTTGCGTATCGGGGTCCAAACTGAGGCTCCTTCCTCCTTCCTGTGCCTTCTCCACTGACCCCAGATCCTTAGTGCTGACGCCACCACCGGACTTGAGGAGTAGCGCGCCGGCGAGAACGGCAGAGGTGCCGTTACGAGTGCCCCTAAACTGGTGCCTTTGCATGATCAATTTTTCCAATTAAGGGCAATTTAGCATGGCCAATCCACCTACCCTACACATCTTTGGGTCGTGGGGGTGAAACTCACGCAAACACGGGGAGAATGTGCGAACTCCACATGGACAGTGTCCCAGAGCCGGGATCAAACCTGGGACCTCAGGGTCATGAGGCAGCAGTGCTAACCACTGCGCCACCGTGCTGCCCCTTTTTTAAAGTATCTTGCCAGCCTTTGAACTCATTCCAAACTTCGCCATGGGCCACGACTCATCCCTCGTCCAATTGGGGCGCAGAGGTCATGACCTTTTACCTTTTGGCTGGGGCATGGACAAGCTGGGCAAGGTAGATGGATAAGTGGTGGGAGAGGCTTGAGAGGGGTGGGGGGCGCAGGGCAGGGAGGGTCAAGACATGGGACCTTTGTGAGAAAGATTCCAGGAATGTCTCCATATGCATATTGGACAACTCTGGTTTGAGAGGGTTGGACGGTGGTCATGGGGGCATGTTCTTCGGACTTGTACTGACACATTTGCCTGTCTCGTCCAACAGTTGGCAGCCCTCCCTGCACTGTTACAAGGATGGCTGAGTCCCACCGCAGGAATCGTAACAGGCAGGACCGATAAATATTATGGGCAAGCCAAAGGCCCATTGATCTCGGGGGGGAATTTCTAGACCTGGGATGGGCAGGACAGGAGAATGCCATTCCCGTTCCCTGCCCGTGTCTCTTCCCCAATTCCCCCTCCCAGTCTCCCAAAAATAGCCAGATTTACTGACTCATACAAATGGCTGCGCCCGATGACACATTTCCTCCATTTGTCGGGGTCCACCCGCCTTTGAGCCCCCCCCCCCCCCCCCCCCCCCCCCCCTCCTACCCCACCACCACCACTAACCCCTCAAGCTTCAATTTTGCATTGGTGGAAAACTGGACAGGGAAGGGCAGAGATCACACATCACACGGAGTAGGAGAAGGATGACGCCATTCAGCCCCTCCTGTCCGCTCCCCCATTTAATAAGATCATGTCTGATCTGAATGTGGCCTTAACGCCACATTTCTGCCTGTCCCCTCATGACCCTCGACTCCCTCATCAATCAAAACTCTAACTCGACCTGGATCATATTCAATGAGCTGCAATCTCGGGGAGTGGGGGTGGAGAGATTACCACAGAGTAACCAGCCTCAGGAAGAAGAAATTTCTCCTCATCTCCATCTTCAATGGGAACCCCCTTGTTCTCAAACTGTGTCTCCCCAGCTCTAGATAACACCCCCCACATGAGATAAACAGCCTCTCAGCATCCACCCTGTCAAATCGCCCTCCCCCCCCTCAGAATCTTATGTTTCAATAAGATCACCTTTTGTTCTTCTAACTCCAATGGGCATCAACCCAACCTGCTCAAACTTTTCTCATCAGACAAACACCTTCATCCCAGGAATTGGCTTGGTGAACCTTCCCCGAACTGCCTCCAATTCCAGTATCTCCCTCCCTAAGTGAGGAGACCAAAACTGTGCACAGTGCTCCAAGTGCAGCCTCATAACACCTTAGTTGTAGGAGGACTTCCCGACTACTTGACCCAAGGGGAAAATAACAGATCAAATCTGTGCACCCCAACCTCGTCCCCCAAGCTCCACCCATGGATTCCAAAGGTGGTCTCCAGGAGGAGATGGATGGTAGGGGTGCCGGGGTGTGGAAGGTGGTGCAGGACCTGATGCGGCATCTCGTGACCACATGAAGAATGTGCAAAGGGGTGAATGGTCAAGTTAGGGTCTTGGCACTGACCTGGGTGATGGGTGTTTACTCTGCACTATAGTGGGAGTAGATTAGTTTCAGACTGGTTTCTGGGTATGAGGAGGGTCTGGAAATTCTGGAACACATAGCTGAGTCTCATGCACCCATTTGCGAAGCAGTTTGATTGGTGCATGATTGTAGATAGAGCATAGGGGCAGTAAATGCTTTTAAATTTTCATTAGTTCATGGGATGTGGTTGAGACCAGCATTCATTGTTCATCCCTAATTGCCCCTTGAGAAGGTGGTGGTGAGTTGCCTTCTTGACCAGCTGCAGTCCCTGAGGTGTAGGTACACCAACAGTGCTGTTAGGGAGGGAGTTTCTGGAATTTGACCCAGCAACAGTGAAGGAACGGCGACATATTTCCAAATCAGGATGGTGAGTGACTTGGAGGGGAACCTCGAGGTGTTGGGGTTCCCAGGTACCTGCTGCTCTTGTCCTTCTAGATGATTGTGGTCATGGGTTTGGAAGGTGCTGACTAAGGAACCTTGGTGAGTTACTGCTGTGCATTTTGTAGATGGTACACACGGCTGCCATGTGCGTCGATGGTGGAGAGTTTGAATGTTTGTGGAAGGGATGCCAATCAAGCGGGGCTGCTTTGTCCTGGATGGTGTTGAGCTTCTTGAGTGTTGTTGGAGCTGCACTCATCCAGGCAAGTGGAGAGTATTCCATCACACTCCTGACTTGTGCCTTGTAGATGGTGGCCAGGCTTTGGGGGGGTTCAGGAGGTAAGTTACTGATTGCAGGATTCCTGTGGTCTGACCTGCTCTTGTTGCCACAGTATTAATGTGGTAAGTCCAGTTCAGTTTCTGTTCAATGGTAACCCCCAGGATGTTGATGATCGATTGGGGGGGGGGGGGGGGGCTTAAGCAATATAAATGACGGGGAGTTTGTTGCCAATTATTTTTGGGGTCTTAGTTACTGACGACTGGACTTCTGTGTCTGCCCTGTGTAGGAGTGAGCAGTCAGCAACAGTCTGGGAAGACGTTCGAGATTACCAGTGTGGTGAAGTTCCCAGTCCAGCGGAAGGATAATGGTGGAATAGTAACCTGTGAAGCAGACCTCCCTTCAGTGAAATCCTCAAAGCAGCGCACAGACTTCTCCTTAAGTGTACGATGTAAGTAAGAGATAATGTGCATTCTGATATAACCTGGAACAACATGACCAACCCCCGAAGAGCTTCATAGAGCCAGCTTCCTCTTCCTGGAAGTGTGCTTGGTATTCTAACATATGAACCATGGCCAAAAGGCACAGCAAGATTCCGCTAAAAGGGATCTTAAAATAAGCCAGAACATTTTTGTTGCCACAATGTTGGTTGAGCTACAAATATTGGTAACAGGACGATTTGTCCGGATCCGTCATTCCATCCAGAGAGCGTTATGGAATCATTTGCAGATGAAATCTTAACATCAATGACAGTGCAGCACTCCCTCAGTGCTGACCCTCTGACAGTGCAGCGCTTCCTCAGTGCTGACCCTCTGACAGTGCAGCACTCCCTCAGTACTGACCCTCTGACAGTGCAGCACTCCCTCAGTACTGATCCTCTGACAGTGCAGCGCTTCCTCAGTACTGACCCTCTGACAGTGCAGCACTCCCTCAGTACTGACCGTCTGACAGTGCACCACTCCCTCAGTACTGACCCTCTGACAGTGCAGCACTCCCTCAGTACTGACCCTCTGACAGTGCAGCACTCCCTCAGTGCTGACCCTCTGACAGTGCAGCGCTTCCTCAGTGCTGACCCTCTGACAGTGCAGCACTCCCTCAGTACTGATCCTCTGACAGTGCAGCGCTTCCTCAGTGCTGACCCTCTGACAGTGCAGCACTCCCTCAGTACTGACCCTCTGACAGTGCAGCGCTTCCTCAGTACTGACCTTCTGACAGTGCAGCACTCCCTCAGTACTGACCCTCTGGCAGTGCAGCGCTCCCTCAGTACTGATCCTCTGACAGTGCAACATTCCTTCAGTACTGACCCTCTGACAGTGCAGCACTCCCTCAGTACTGATCCTCTGACAGTGCAACATTCCTTCAGTACTGACCCTCTGACAGTGCAGCACTCCCTCAGTACTGACCCTCTGACAGTGCAGCACTCCCTCAGTACTGACCCTCTGACAGTGCAATACTCCCTCAGTACTGACCCTCTGACAGTGCAGCGCTTCCACAGTACTGACCCTCTGACAGTGCAGCAGTCCCTCAGTACTGACCCTCTGACAGTGCAACACTCCCTCAGTACTGACCCTCTGACAGTGCAGCACTCCCTCAGTACTGACCCTCTGACAGTGCAGCACTCCCTCAGTACTGATCCTCTGACAGTGCAGCGCTTCCTCAGTACTGACCCTCTGACAGTGCAGCACTCCCTCAGTACTGACCGTCTGACAGTGCACCACTCCCTCAGTACTGACCCTCTGACAGTGCAGCACTCCCTCAGTACTGACCCTCTGACAGTGCAGCACTCCCTCAGTGCTGACCCTCTGACAGTGCAGCGCTTCCTCAGTGCTGACCCTCTGACAGTGCAGCACTCCCTCAGTACTGATCCTCTGACAGTGCAGCGCTTCCTCAGTGCTGACCCTCTGACAGTGCAGCACTCCCTCAGTACTGACCCTCTGACAGTGCAGCGCTTCCTCAGTACTGACCTTCTGACAGTGCAGCACTCCCTCAGTACTGACCCTCTGACAGTGCAGCGCTCCCTCAGTACTGATCCTCTGACAGTGCAACATTCCTTCAGTACTGACCCTCTGACAGTGCAGCACTCCCTCAGTACTGATCCTCTGACAGTGCAACATTCCTTCAGTACTGACCCTCTGACAGTGCAGCACTCCCTCAGTACTGACCCTCTGACAGTGCAGCACTCCCTCAGTACTGACCCTCTGACAGTGCAACACTCCCTCAGTACTGACCCTCTGACAGTGCAGCGCTTCCACAGTACTGACCCTCTGACAGTGCAGCAGTCCCTCAGTACTGACCCTCTGACAGTGCAGCAGTCCCTCAGTACTGACCCTCTGACAGCGCAGCACTCCCTCAGTACTGACCCTCCAATAGTACGGCACTCCTTCAGCATCTTTCTAGATTTTAGGCTCATGTATCTGAATTAGCTCTTAAACCCACTGCCTCTGTCTGCAGGATGATCAGGCAAAGATTATTAGGTTCTTTAAAAATCTCTTTATTCTCCTCATTTTCAACATTTTCATCAATAAACAACCAAAGAAAAAACAAAACAATCCCCCACACACAAACCGCACCCCGCTCAATATAAAGACCAAAACATCCAGCCGTAAATTCCAGGTAAAGAACGCAAATTAACAATCAATCCGTAAACAGTGTAACCAAAGACGACAATAATGCCCCCCCTGAAGGATCTTAGGATTTAATGTTCAACAGCAACCAATTCTTGGAAGTGCTTAATAAACAGTCCCCATGAATTGTGAAACCCTTCCTTCATCACTTCAGCTCAGGCTTCACCTTGCTGAGAGTCAAAGAAATTCTTTTTTTTTTAACAAACAATTTTATTGAGGTATTTTAGACATATAGAAAAAGTGACATTGTGCAGTACAAAAAAAAGAAGTCAAGACACCCCCCCCCCCCCCCCCCCCAGCGAACCTCTCAAGGCGAACTTGATTTACTCTAGGCCAAGAAAGCTCGCCATGTCCGATAGCCATACCTCAGCCCTTGGGGTATACAATAGCCTAACCCAGTCGATGAACCCCGCCCCGAACCCGAACCGTCTTCGTACCTCCCACAGATAATCCCACTCGACCCGGTCTAAAGCCTTTTCAGCATCCATGGCTACCACTATCTCTACCTCCCTACTCTCCGGGGGCATCATAATCACGTTGAGCAGCCTTCTTATGTTGGCCACTAGCTGCCCTCCCTTTACAAACCCGGTTTGGTCCTCCACAATTACATCCGGTACACAGTCCTCCATTCTGGTCGCCAAAACCTTGGCCAGTAACTTGGCGTCTGCGTTGATCAAGGAGATCGGCCTGGAATGAGTCAAAGAAATTCAATTGATCCCCCCGCCAAGCCATGTCAGACTAACCTGCACCCCAACAGGACCCGCTTCCAGGTAATCAGCGAGGCAAAGGCTAAAACATCTCCCCAAGCACCCACCTACCGCCCGAGCCAGTCCAACCTCCCGAAAAAGGCTTCAAGGGACCCTGGTTCCAAGTTCACAAGCACTACCCCCCCCCCCCCCCCCACCATCCCGAGATAACCCTGAAAAACCTCCCTTCGACAAACCCCTTACAGTCCACGTAACTATCGTAATCGGGTGTCACTCAACCCCCCCACTCCCCCCACTCCTATCCACCATCCTCGTAACTCCAGGCCCTACCCACTGGGCGTGGCCCGCCCCGTCTCATTGTTACCATCGAGCCCCCCCCTCCCAGAATCCTCGCATCCAGTACCTGTTCCAGTATCGATCCCCTCCCCCATCTTTTCACACCTCCTAGGTCCATAAAAACAGTGGAGATGCCGGCGTTGGACTGGGGTGGGCACAGTAAGAAGTCTTACAACACCAGGTTAAAATTCAACATGTTTGTTTCAAACACTAGCTTTTGGAGCACTGCTCCTTCCTCAGGTGAATACTGTTCACCGAAACCTGTTCTACCAGGCTCTGATGGCCGCAACCCCTCCGCCCACAACACTCCCATTTACTGGACAGCTTGAGCTAGCTAGTGTGGAGGCCCCTACCCAAGCTCCACTCCCCTCCAATCCCCCCCCCCCCCCCCCGCCAAACCCGGTCCTGAGAAAAACAAAGACATCCCCACAACACCAGTGTAAGCGCACAAACACCAAAGAACCATTATTGCGAAAGAAAATCCCAACTCTTACCTTGTCCAACAACATGCAGTGAAAAATAGAGCTACGTACACTCCTCCACTCCCCATCCCTCAGTCCAAGACCAATCCTCAGTCCCATTTCTCACTTCTGCCCCAGTCCTTCTGACTTCACAAACACCTCCGCTGCCTTCACCGTCTCAAAATAAAAGTCTTTTGAATTGTAGACCACCCTCAACTTGGCTGGCTACACTATGCCGAACCACATACTGCTGTTATACAGTGCCGTCTTCACTTGGCCGAAGGCCGCCCGGCTCCTCGCTAATCGCTAATTCCACAGTAAAGTCCTGGTATATATGTATACCAGCTCCAGCCACCTTCCACTTCTGCTTTTGCCCAACTCAGGACCTTCTTCACGCGGTACCTATGGAAACAAATAATCACTGCTCTTGGCGGCTCATTTGCCATTAGTTTAGGCCTCCACGCCCTATGAGCTCGATCCAGTTCGTACTGAGAGGGATCTTCCCCCTCCCCCAACAGCTCCGCCAACATCTTGACAAAGTGCTCCGTCGGCCTCAGGCCCTCCACCCCTTTGGACAGGCCCACAATCCTCAGATTTTACTGCCTAGATCTGTTTTCCAGGTCCTCTACTTTGGCTTGCAGACCCTTGTTGGTCTCCACCATCCTTTGCAGCTCCTCACCCATCGGGGTGAGCTGATCGTTGTGTTGTGACAAGGCCTACTCCCTTCGGTTTTGCACCCTGCTCCCGCACCTCAGCCGATGCCCTCGACACCGCTGCCTCCACCGGGGCAATCGCCTCCTCCACCAGCACCTTCAATACCGCCACCATCTTCTTCCTCATTACCTCCATGTGCTTTGCAAACTGTTTATCTGGTTCCACAACCATTACCTCGGTCACCTTTTCTGCCGTGAACAGTGCGGCCCCACCCAGCGACTCAGCCTCCGCCATCTTTTCAGTTGCCGAGCCGATCCTTCCACTCGACGGTGACCCTTCATTCGCCCCTTCTTCACAGCAGCTTTCCTTTGGGTTTTGGACATCTTTCTTCCTTCTGTCTTCCTGCACTTATTTAACCAAAAATTGCCCCTGAGACCGGGCATTAAATTTGAAAGAAATCAAGGCTGGAGCAGGAACCCTCCAACGTGTGACCTCTCCGACATGCCGCCAGATTATTAGTTGTTTAATCCTCTTCCCGCACTGTCTGGGTTTCATTTCGGGACTTTTGGGGACTCTCTTCAACCCTATCTTTCTCTTTTGTTTGAAAAATATTTTTATTCCCCTCATTTTCCACTATACACCCAACAAAAGATAGCCAACAATAATACATACAGTCGCAATCCCCCCCAACCAGCACCTCCTTCAACATACAAACCCAAACCTCCCCCCTACATCCCAAATACAAAACAAGAAAGACCAAAAGAGAATCCACAGTCATCCCATACATGGTAACCAATAAACAATACGCTCAACACCACCCAACCACCCCCCCCTCCACCCCCCCGCCCCCTAATGTTCGATGGCAACCAATTCTTGAAGGTGCATGATAAACAATGCCCATGAATTGTAGATCCCTTCCATCCTCCCCCTCAACTCAAACTTCACCTTCTCGAGAGTGAGAAATTCCAGCATATCCCCTCGCCACGCCAGGGTACAGGGCGGAGAAGCTGATCTCCACCCCAGCAGGTCCCCCCTTGCCACGCCAGGGTACAGGGTGGAGAAGCTGATCTCCACCCCAGCAGGTCCCCCCTCGCCACGCCAGGGTACAGGGTGGAGAAGCTGATCTCCACCCCAGCAGGTCCCCCCACGCCACGCCAGGGTACAGGGCGGAGAAGCTGATCTCCACCCCAGCAGGTCCCCCCACGCCACGCCAGGGTACAGGGCGGAGAAGCTGATCTCCACCCCAGCAGGTCCCCCCTCGCCACGCCAGGGTACAGGGTGGAGAAGCTGATCTCCACCCCAGCAGGTCCCCCCTCGCCACGCCAGGGTACAGGGCGGAGAAGCTGATCTCCACCCCAGCAGGTCCCCCCCGCCCCCCCCCCCCCCCCCCCCCCCCCCCCCCCCCCCGCCACGCCAGGGTACAGGGCGGAGAAGCTGATCTCCACCCCAGCAGGTCGCCCCTCGCCACGCCAGGGTACAGGGCGGAGAAGCTGATCTCCACCCCAGCAGAACCCGCCTCCAGTCGGCGAGGCGAAGGCTAAAACATCTGCCCCAGCCCCCGCCTGTAGCCCGGGCTAATCTCCTTTAATCTCCTCTAGGATATCTTGTCCTCCCCCAGCATCTTCCCATAAAGCGCCGAAACCACCCCCTTCTCCATTCCCCTGATCGTCAATACCTCCTCCAACAATGTGGGGGCCGGCGTTATCGGGAAGCTCTGAACTTCCTTCCTGGCAAAATGCCGGACCTGCAGATATCTAAATGCGTCCACCAGCCATTATTCCTCCCCCAACTCGTCCAACCTCACAAAATGGCCCCCCAGAAACAAATCCTTTAATACCCTAACTCCCATCCCACTTCCCTGGCTCAAACGTATGGTTCCCCCCCAATTGGCATCTCTCTTGACCCCGCCCACAACTTCTGCCTCAACTGCCTCCAGATCTTCAACGTTGCTGCCACCATCGGACTCCCCGAATATTTACCCAGGGCCGTCAGGGGCGGCGCTGTTGCCAACACCCTCAGCCCCAACCCCCTGCACAGACGTACTTCCATTTTTAAAAATATTTTTTATTCTCCTCCTTTTTCACATTTCTCCATCCTTCCCCTCAGTTCAAATTTGACCTTTTCAAGCGTCATGAATTCCAGCAGGTCTCTCCCCCCCCGGCCAGAGCACAAGTTGGAGAGGTTGATTGCCGCCCTAACAGGATCCGCATTTGGGCGATCAATGAGGCGAAGGCTACGATATCTGCCTCCGCGCCTGTTTCCAACCCCGGCTAATCTGACACCCTGAATATGGCCTCCCGAGGGCCCGGGTCCAGTTTCATGATCACCACTTTAGAGATTGCCCTGAAAACCTCCTTCCAGTAATCCTCCAGCTTTGAACAGGACCAAAACATATGAATGTGGTTTATGGGCCCCCCCCCCCCCCCCGCAACGTTCACACACATCTTCTACCCCCTCAAAGAGCCGGCTCATCCCCGCCCTTGTAAGGTGCGCTCTATACACCACCTTCAGCTGTATCAGCCCCAACCTCGCACACGAGGTGGAGGCGTTCACCCTCCGGAGCACCTCACACCAGAACCCCTCCTCCATACCCACTCCCAACTCTTCCTCCCACTTTGCCTTGATCCCTTCTAGCGGCGCCTTCTCCTCCTCCAAAATAGCTCCGTAAACTGCCGATACTACCCCCTTCTACAGTCCCCCTGTCGTCAGCACCTCCTCCAGTCATGTGGAAGCTGGCTCCACTGGGAAGCCCATTCTAACCCACTGGGACTCCTCCCCTCTGACCCAACTCCTCACCTTTTCTGCATTCGCTGCCCAGTAATAATACAATGTATTTGGGAGGCCCAACCCCCCCAGCCTGCCATCCTCTCTGCAGAAGTAACCCTATCTTTCTCAACCAAACAATCACTAAAACGCAAACTTGCCTTCATACAACAGCCTTCCAATAGCTAAACATCCAGGCCTCCTCACAGAATCATCAATCAAACAAAAATATTACCCTGAGCCACCTCAGATAATTGAACAGTTGGGGAAGGTTTTTAAGGAGCGTTCAAAGGAATAGAGAGATAGAGAGAGACACAGGGAGAGAGAAAGGGGGCGGTATGATGAGGGAATTCCAGAACTCAGGGCCCCAGGCAGTTGAAGGCACAGTCGCCAATGATGGAGCGATAGGAATCGGGGGATGCTCGAGAGGCCGGAATTGGAGGAGTGCAGAGGTCTCGGAGACTGGTAGGGACTGGAGGAAGTTACAGAGATATGGAGGGTTGTCGGGGACTGGGAGAGGTCATAGAGATAGAGAGGGTTGTATGGTCTGGAGGAGGTTACAGAGATAGGGATGGCTGTAGGGGCTGGAGGAGGTGACAGAGATAGGGAAGGGTGTAGGGGCTGGAGGAGGTGACAGAGATAGGGAGGAATGGAGGGGCTGGAGGAGGTCACAGAGATAGGGAGGGGTGTAGGGGCTGGAGGAGGTGACAGAGATAGGGATGGCTGTAGGGGCTGGAGGAGGTCACAGAGATAGGGAGGAATGGAGGGGCTGGAGGAGGTCACAGAGATAGGGAGGGGTGTAGGGCTGGAGGAAGTCACAGAGATAGGGAGGGGTGTAGGGGCTGGAGGAATCACCGAGATGGGGAGGGTTATAGGGGCTGGAGGTGCTTCCAGAGATAGGGGGCGGGATTCTCTGCCAGCATGATTCTCCGTTTTGCCGGTTCCCGGGAGTTTCCTGAAGGTGTGGGGCTGCCCCCCAATGGGGAACCTCATTGACCGGCTGGCATAATGGAAAATTCCAAGGCAGCACGGTGGTGCAGTGGGTTAGCCCTGCTGCCTCACGGAGCCGAGGTCCCAGGTTCGATCCCGGCTCTGGGTCACTGCCCGTGTGGAGTTTGCACATTCTCCCCGTGTTTGCGTGGGTTTTGCCCCCACAACCCAAAAATGTGCAGGGTAGGTGGATTGGCCACGCTAAATTGCCCCTTAATTGAAAAAAATGAATTGGGTACTCTAAATTTATTTTAAATTAAAAAAAAACAGAGATTCCCGCCGGTGGGTCGGGGCAGAAATGTGGCGCGGCGGGGCGGAGAATCCAGCCCAGGGAGTGTTGTAGGGGCTGGAGGAGGTTACAGGGATTGGGAGGATTGTAGGGTTGGAGGTGGCTACAGAGATAGGGAGGGCTGTCGGGGCTGTTGGAGGTAACAGAGATAGGGAGGGTTGTAGTGGCAGGAGGAGGTCACAGAGATGATGATGGTGGGTGAGTAGGAATTTGAAAACAAGGATTGGAATTTTATAATTGGGACATTGCTGGTGCAATGCAGGTTCGCGACCAATAGTGACGTGAAGGTAAACTGTGACCTGTCGTGAGTTCAGACACGGGAGGGTGGGGGGGATTGCAGCAATGCCCGGGATGAGCAGAAATTTACCGAGGTTGGATGATTATGGAGTGTTTCTGGAATACTTTCAGAATCTCCATTGTGTAAACTCCACCAATCACAGGGGGCGGTGATTCCTGAATCTAAAATACAGCTTCACAGTTAATTGAAGCTGTCGCCCACTTCAAAGCTGATTGATCTCAATGCTGGGTGGCAGCCTGCTGAGTACAATAAATGACCGTTTATCTGTCTGGCCAGCTTCAAACACTGCTGTCTGCCCCTAAATTATTTACACTTCACTCCTGCCTTCCTAAAAATCTTATTTCTTCTCAACTTGAGAGCAGATTTGTGCACATGATAAATCTGTGGTGAGGTGATTTGGGCTGATTTTGATAAATTCTAAAGTTAAGTATGTCCCTGAGTAACTCCTGTTTCAGGAATGATACAGCCAAATTGTCTTCTTTACTGCTAACTTTCCAGCATTTGAAATCCAGTGGAACACACAGGCACACTATTTCAGATAATCATATCTGTCTCTCTCTGTATCCCTCCTTCTCCCATCGCTCACACTCTCTCCCTCCATCCTCCCTATCTCTCTCTCCCTTCCTCTCGCCCTCATCTCTCATCCTTCACTGTCACTCCCTCCAGCTCCAATCCTTCCATGTTGCTCTCCCTCCTCCTCCAGTCCCTTACTTTCTCTCTCTCCCTCCATGACTAATCCTCACACTGCATTTCCCTCCATCTCCCATCCCTCACTCTTTCCCTTCATCTTCAATCCTTCACTCTCTCCATCCATCTCCAATCCCTCAGTCTCTTCCTCCATCTCTAATTGGTCACACTCTTTCCCTCTATCTCAAATCCATCACTCTGCCTCCATCTTCACTCCCTCACTTTTCCTCCATCTGCAATCTCTTCTCTCGTCTTCCATTAGCAATCCCTCTCTCTCTTCCTCTCTCCATCTGCAACCCTTCACCCTCTCTCCCTCCATTTCCAATTCCTCACTCTCCCTCACTCCATCACCAATCCTTCTCTTTCCTTCTCTCCCCATCTCCAACCTCCCCCTCCATCTCCAATCCCTCTCTCTCCCCTCCTTCCACCCATCTCCAATCCTTCTCTCTCTCTCTCTGTCTCTTCCATTTCCAATCCCTCATTTTCTCTCCCCCTCCATCCCCTATCCCTTCGCGCCCAAACATCTCTCGATTTGGGTCTTGAATATACTCAGTGATGGAGCATCCACTTGCCTCTGGAATAGAGAATTCCAAAGATTCCCCCCCCCCCCCCCCCCCCCCCCAATGCTGCATAAAGAAATTTCACTCCATCACAGCCTAAAATGGCTGACAACTTATCCTGAGACTTTGAACCCTCCCCAAGTCCCAGACTCTCCAATGGGGGATGTTGATAGGCACAGAATCGACCCCCTCAAGCATTTTATTTGTTTCATTAAAATTTCATGTGAAATTTGTTCTTGATCTTTTACTGGTAATTTACCAACCAAACGGCAACATCTCATAAGTAGCTCCTCAGTGCCAGTTGTCACGTGGCCTCAGCAGGCTCCAGAAATATAATTAAGTTGTCTTCTGTCTTCGCCCTGATACAATTATTATCCCCATGCTTCCAAACCAGAGGG
This sequence comes from Scyliorhinus canicula, assembly GCF_902713615.1. NCBI lineage: Eukaryota > Metazoa > Chordata > Chondrichthyes > Carcharhiniformes > Scyliorhinidae > Scyliorhinus > Scyliorhinus canicula. The sequence continues at coordinate 63,603,156 of NC_052157.1, forward strand.
ACATGTCTTTGGAAAGATACAACATGAAATAACATTTTTTGAGTCAATTAATGGCCCGGGAACAATGTTCAGACACAAATTGCCCTCATTTTTCCGACTGATTATGCATTGCCTTCCCACTTTGTAAATTTATTTCTGCTTCAAACCTTGCGGGAGTCAACATTTATTTCCCATGTTTAATCAATGTTGGGTTTGTGCTGTGCCGTGGGCAGGATGAGCTGAGGGCTGTGACAGTTAACTGAAGATAAAGTTTGTGGACAATTTCACATCTAGCTTATCATGCAAAACCAGCCCCCTCCACCTCATCACAGCTCCACCCGGGAGAACCCACATGGAAATATCTCCAATCCTCCTTTTCAGTCTCTCCGCCCCCGGGGTTTTACAATCGTTTGCTCCCCAACCCGACAAAATAGTCTTCCTTTACCTTGCTATATTCTTATAGTTTAGGAAAAAAGCTCCATTGAACCCTTCTTAGCCTGTTCGGCAACAGCCCACAGTATCCCGAGTCTCTCCTGAGCGACAATTTTTGTCCATCGCTAGCAGATCAATGTTGGAGGATGGGGTGGATGACGTTGGAGGGTAGGGGTGAGTAAGATAGGTATTTGGAATGAATGAGATTGGCTCTCGGCGGTAATTTCCGGGACTGGGGCATTGTTGAGATCCGAGACAAGCTATTTCTGGGTTTTCTGTTGATTTGGGCCACACAGAGTTTTGTTAGCAGCACTTCGATGGCAACACCAAAGGGCAAAGGACACAGTGGAAGGATTTCTCGTCTGACAATCCCACTGACTGGAGTGGGGCCAGAGATAGCAGCAACAGCAAAACGGGGAGAATTAACGCCCTGGGCTTCTTCCCTGACTATCACTGATCACTCCCTGACTATCACTGATACGCGAATGGATGGCAAACAGGGAGGGGGAAGGAGATGAAGGTTGCACCTTCTGTCAGTGCCCTACCAATCACATTGTTAGTTTGCACTTCAGGGCCGGTGACGTACTTTTGAAGGCTGGCTAGTGTTGCAACGGAGGACGGGCCAGCTGCAAGTGCGCACACAGCAAGATCCCACACAACCACACCGTGATAAAGACCCAGATTATCTGATTCCGGTGACATGGGCTGGTGATGAATGTTGGTCGCGGGACCCAGGTGAGAGCTTCCTCACCTACCCCCCCCCACCCACACACACACACACACACACACAGGTGCCCACACCCACGCACCCCCGGACACGGTGCTTTACTTCAAGCGGTGGGAGTGGGATTTCTTGCATACACCTGAGAGGTAGATTGAAAGAAGTGGGGGGGATGCTGCCAAAAGACAGAATGGACATTTGCAGGTATGATCTGAAGAAATTGATTAGGGGCTGTACATTCTTATACACTTCGCATTCCGTCATCTTGCCAAAGAGTTACCCCCAAATCCACCTCTCCCACATCAACGGCCTCTGCTCGTCCCCCCGCGACCCTCAGTGCAGTGTCCATGATTTGAATTGAGGCCTTCTGCGATTGCAAGGCCTGCTGGGATAGTTCAGGCTCCATCCACATTTAAACACTGGGGAAGAAATTCAAATCCCAATGCCAAGCTGTCCAGGCAGACAAAATAAAAGACAGAGAGCTTAGTGAAGTGCAAAGACACCCAGTAATGACCCCGGCTTAATCCCACAGCCCAATGAGCCTATTTATTCCAGCAAAAAGAGATTAAATATCTTTATACTGCCACATCTATTGTCCTACTTACAGGTTAATTATAAATTCAGCAGTTATGTGTTGCTAAAACTCACCGTAGGTTAAAAACATTTAATCCGTGCTTAATTAATAAGTATGTCACCTTTCTAATTTCTGAGCCTCTGCAGATGAATAGTCCAATTAAACATTTTGTGCTCTGAAATATCTGGAAAAGCTTCCTTTTTTTTTAATAAACAATTTTATTGAGGTAGTTTTTGGCGTTGTAAACAGTTACAGACATCAACAGAAAGAAAGCAAAAAAGGCAAAAATGTGCAAACATCCACGTACATTCAATACTTCAATCGTAACATACTGCACAAGCCCGCTCCTCTCCCACCGGTACTACCCGCCATTTTACACCTCCTACTCTACTCTACCCCCCCCCCCCCCCCCCCCCCCCCCCGCCCTGCTGACGCTCACTCTCCCGCAAAGAAGTCAATGAATGGTTGCCACCTCTGGCCGAACCCCTGTACAGATCCCCTCAAGGCGAACTTAATTTTTTCCATACCCAGGAAACTCGACATGTCCGCAAGCCACAACTCAGTCTTCGGGGGCTTTGAGTCCCTCCACGCCAATAGTATTCATCGCCAGGCTATCAGGGAAGCAAAGGCCAAAACATCGGCCTCTTTCTCCCCCTGGACCCCCGGGTCTTCCGAAACCCCAAAAATTGCCACCCCTGGACCCATCGTCACCCTTGTTTATAGCACCCGGGACGTGACACCCGCAAATCCCTCCCAGTACCCCCTAAGCTTAGGACATGCCCAAAACATGTGAACGTGGTTCGCTGGTCCTCCCGCGCACCTATCGCATTTGTCTTCTATCCCAAAGAATTTGCTCATCCGAGCCACCGTCATATGGGCCCAGTGAACGACCTGAAATTGAATCAGCCCAAGCCTGGCACATGTCGCGGTCGAGTTTACCCTACTCAGGGCCTCTGCCCACAGCCCGTCCTCCATTTCCCCGCCTAGCTCCTCCTCCCATTTAAGTTTCAGTTCCTCCGTCTGGGACCCTTCCTCCCTCATGAGCACCTTATATATATCAGAGACTCTACCCTCCCCTTCTTCCCCCCTAGAGACTATTCTGTCTTGGATCCCCATTGGCGGGAGGGGTGGGAAAGATGGGACCTGTCTACGAACAAAGTCCCGCAACTATAGGTACCTAAAATCATTTCCCCTTACCAGCCCAAATTTCTCCTCCAAGCTCCTCAAACTCGCAAACCTCCCTTCCAGGAACATATCTCCCACCCCCGCCCGCCGCCATGCTCGAAACCCCCCATCCATACTGCCGGGGGCAAACCGATGGTTGTCGCAGTTTGGCGCCCAAACCGACGCCCCCGTCTCCTCTACATGCCTCCTCCACTGGCCCCATATCCGCAGGGTCGCCACCACTACCGGGCTGGTGGAGTACCTGGCCAGCGGCAGCGGTAGAGGATCTGTGACCAGGGCTGCCAAGCTGGAGCCCCTGCACGAAGCCGCCTCCACCCGCTCCCAGATAGACCCCGTACCCACCATCCACTTCCTTATCATAGCGATGTTGGCCGCCCAGTAATAATAAATCAGACTCAGCAAAGCCAGCCCTCCCTCGCTGCGGTTCCTCTCCAGCATCGCCTTCTTCACCCGCGGGGATTTTCCCGCCCAGACAAAGCTCATGATCATCCTGTTAACTCTTTTGAAGAAGGATTGTGGGACAAAGATCGGGAGGCACTCAAAAACATCTTTACAGTCTGCACCCTCCCTGCCAGCGACAGCGGGAGTGCATCCCATCTGGAAAAGCTTCTTAACTGTCAACTATTTTCCTCAACTGTTCTGCAGCCCAATAATTGTACAAAAACAAGCCTTCCATTCAATCTGGATAGTTACAGGATCAGACTCCCTCTGCAAGGGGCGGAGGTGGGGGGGGGCCTTCTCAAGGGTGGGGTGATTTTACAGTTGTGATTATTTGCAATGGGGCAACAAGTTTGTAAGGGGGTAACTGACCGCCCCCCTTCCCTCGCAATTTGTGGTGGTTTTCTTTTTGGAGGGAGTGACCTGTAGTTTTAGATCTGTCTTTGTTTGTGTGTGGGAGAGAGGGGTCCACAGGGAGCCATTTGCACAGACCAAGGAGTGAAGGGTGTGGGGAGGGGTAGATAGGAGGAGCCTTCGGGCAGGAGCTGCTTTGCTGGCAAGTAATGCTGGTGAACGGAAGTGAGGTGGGGGAGGTTGGCCAAGTGGAGGGAGGGGTTGGGGGTAGGGGTTGGTTGGCAGTGTTAGAGAATGTGCACGGGAAGAGAAGGGGGCCATCTTGTATGGGCCCAGTTCAGAGCAAAATCAAAGGAGGTAGAATTGGAAGGGGAGGATGGCAGACAGTAAGAATAATAATAATAATAATAATCGTTTATTGTCACAAGTAGGCTTCAATTAAGTTACTGTGAAAAGCCCCTAGTCACCACATTCCGGAGCCTGTTCGGGGAGGCCGGTACAGGAATTGAACCCACGCTGCTGCCTTGTTCTGCATTACAAGCCAGCTGTTTAGCCCACTGTGCTAAACCACCCCTGTAGAGATGAGTGGAGATATTAGCCTCCGGTAAGGTTCGTAACATGGAATGTATGGGGGCTGAACGGGCTGATGAAGGGATGTCGGGTCTTCACGCACTTGAGGAGTTTGACGGCGGGTCTGGTCTTTCTGCAGGAGATGCACCTCTGGAGGAAGGATAAGGTTAGGTTGAGAAAGGGATGGGTGGGTCAGATATTTCACTCGGGGTTTGATTCAAAGTCGTGGGGGGTGGGGGGGGGCATCCTGTTGAGCAAAAGAACAGGGTTAGTAGGGGCCAAGGAAGTGCGGGACCTGGGTGGGAGGTACGTGATAGTGAGCGGGGTGTTGGAGGGGACGTCGGTGGTGCTACTGAACGTTTATGTGCCAAATTGAGATGAAGTGGGGTTTGTGAAGGGATTGCTGGGAATGATTCCGGACCTGGACATGAATCAGTTGATTTTGGGGGGTGATTTTAATTACATGCTAGAACTGAGGATGAATAGGTCAAGCCCAAAGTCAATGAGAAGGTTGAGGATGGCCAAGGAGCTGGGAGGGTTTCTTGAAAGGATGTTTATGGTGGATCTGTGGAGGTTTTGGAAAATGGGGGAAAGGAAATATTCCTTCTTCGCGCAAGTGTACAAACATACTCCAGAATTGAATTTTTCGCAGTGAGCCGAGCGATGGTGGGGGTGTGAGGGGGGAGTACGCGGGAACCATGATCTCCGACCCTGCGCCACACTGGCTGGAGGTTAGACTTAGCTCGAGGCAGGAGCAGAGGTCGGGATGGAGGTTGGCTTTTAGTGACCAAGGGATTCAGTGATGAGGTGCGGTCGGTGATCAGAGACTATGTTGAATCAGAATCGGGAGGTTTCGGCGGCCACATTTGGGAGGCGTTGAAGGCGGTGGTTCAGGGGGCGATTATCTCGTTTAAGGCGTACAGGAACAGGAGAAGGAAGGAGGAATATGGACGGTTGTTGGTGTGGATAGGAAATATTCGAGTGCCCCCACCGAGGAGGTGTTGGAGAGAAAGAGGTTACAGGGGCAGTTTGGCAGGCTGAGGAGGGGCAACGCAGTGGGGCAGTTACGGGAGGCGAGGGGGGTAAAGTATGAATACGAATAGACGGCGAGCTGTATGCCAATACAGGTAGTGTGGATGAGCTGGAACTCGCAAGGCTGAATGAGGAGAGAGGAGGCAGGCACTGAAGGAGCTCCTAGGGCTGAGAGAGCCGATGGATAGTATAAAAAGGATGAACTCGGAGAAGGCCCCCGGGGCGGGACGATTACCCAGCGGAGTTCTATCAGGAATTTGTGTCGGAGGTGGCACCACACTTACTGGTGATGTTTAGTGAGGAGCTGGAGAAGTGGGAGCTATCGGAGACCCTGACCCAGGCGTTGATCACTCTAATCCCAAAGAAGGGAAAGGACCTGTCGGAGTGTGGGTCATACAGGCCCATATCGCTGTTAAACACTGATGTTTCATAGAATTTACAATGCAGAAGGAGGCCATTCAGCCCATCGAGTCTGCACCGGCTCTTGGAAAGAGCACCCTACCCAAGCCCACACCTTCACCCTATCCCATAACCCAGTAACTCCACCCAACACTCAGGGCAATTTTGGACACTATTGGGCAATTTAGCATGGTCAATCCACCTAACCTGCACATCTTTGGGCTGTGGGAGAAAATCGGAGCACCCGGAGGAAACCCACGCACACACGGGGAGAACGTGCAGACTCCGCACAGATAATGACCCAAGCCGGGAATTGAACCTGGGACCCTGGAGCTGTGAAGCAATTGTGCTAACCACAATGCTACCGTGCTGAAAGTGTTGCCACAGTTAGTGGCGATGAGGATGGAAGGATGCATTCCTGAGGTGGTTGCAGAGGACCAATCGGGTTCTCTGAAGGCAGGCAACTTTTCAGTAACACGGGGCAGTTATTAAATGTGACCATGACCTATAGAACATACAGTGCAGAAGAAAGCCATTAAGCCCATCGAGTCCACCGACCCACTTAAGCCCTCAATTCCACCCTATCCCCGTAACCCAATAACCTCTCCTCACCTTTTTTGGACACTAAGGACAATTTAGTATGGCCAATCCACCTAACCTGCACGTCTTTGGACTGTGGGAGGAAACCGGAGCACCCAGAGGAAACCCACACAGACACGGGGAGAACTTGCAGACTCCGCACAGACAGTGACCCAGCGGGGAATCGAACCCGGGACCCTGGCGCTATGAAGCCACAGCGCTAGCCACGTATACTACCGTGCTGCCCAACAATTTTCCAACATTGTTCAAGCTTGTCAAAGGTTCGGGTACCAGAGGTAGTGGTCTCTATGGACGTGGAGAAGGCTTTCGACCGTGTGGAGCGGCGGTACCGGTTTGAGGTTTTGGGAAGGTTTGGGTTTGGGCCGAAGTTTGTGGCATGGGTGTGTCTGTTGTACGTAGCCCCAGTAGTGAGCGTATGGGCAAACAAGATGAGTTCACGAAGCTTTGGGTTGCACAGGGAAATGAGGCGAGGGTATCTGCTGTCGACGCTGCTACTTGTGCTGGCGATAGAGCCCTTGGCAATGCTGCTTAAAGGGTCAGTAGAGTGGCAGGGGATTGTGATAGGGAGTAGGGAATACCAGGTGTCACTATCGCAGACAATCTGCTGTTGTTCGCGTCAGACCCATTGCAGAGTATGGACAGAATTATGATCATACTAGATAGATTCAGGGCCTTCCCACACTATAAGCTGAATGTAGCAAGAGTGAGGTGTTTCCAGTGAATGCAGCAGGTTGGGGATCCAATCTTGGGGTAATTCTATGTAGGGTTGCCAGGTACAGCACAGGGCGGCACGGTAGCAGAGTGGTTAGCACTCTTGCTTCACAGTGCCAGGGTCCCAGGTTCGATTCCCCGCTGGGTCACTGTCTGTGCGGAGTCTGCACATTTCCCCTGTATCTGCATGGGTTTCCTGCGGGTGCTCCGGTTTCCACCCACAGGTCCCCAAAGATGTGGGGCGGTATTCTCCACTCCCAATAAAAATCGGGATGCCGGCCGTGAAATCGGCCGAGATTCACGACGGCCTCGGGGTCCGCTCCCCGCACCTAATTCACCCCGACCCAGGGGGCTAGGAACGGGCCCCCGTCGTTCCCAGCCGTGACCTCATCGCGCCGGAAATGACGTGGGAATGGCGCTTTTCTGATGTCATCCGCACATGCGCGGGTTGCCGGTTCCAACCCGTGCATGCGTGGATGACATCAGCGCGTAGACGGCACGAACCCGCGCATGCGCGGTGGCCGTCTTTCTCCACCGCCGCCCGGCAAGACGTGGCAGCTTGATCTTGCCGGGCGGCGGAGGGGAAAGAGTGCGTCCGTTTTGGACGCTGGCCTGACGATCGGTGGGCACCGATCGCGGGCCTGTCCCCTCCCGAGCACAGGCGCGGTACTCCCGTCCAAATCAGGCCCCTAGATGCCCCAAACGGGCATCTGGCACCCGTTTCACAAATGCAGCGACGAGGTGTGGTTGCTGCCGTGGTGAAACGGGCGTGAAGGGCCGGCCGCTAGGCCCATCGGGCTCGGAGAATCGCCGTTCGCCGTGAAAAACGGTGAGCGGCAATTTTTCCGAGCGGGGAGGGGGAGGGAGCGCCAGGGGGGCGTAAAAAATGTCGGGAGGCCCTCCCACGATTCTCCCACGCCACGTGGTGAGCGGAGAATTCCGCCCGTGCTGTTAGGTAATTTGGACATTCTGAATTCTCCCTCTGTGTACCCAAACAGACACCGGAGTGTGGCGACTAGGGGCTTTTCACAGTAACTTCATTGCAGTGTTAATGTGAGCCTACTGGTGACAGTAATAAAGATGATTAATTATTATGTCAGGTTTAGGTATTTGGGCGTTCAGGTGACGGGGCAGTGGGCGGCGATGCACAAATGTAACCTGACAAAGTTGGTAGAGGAGGTTTGGGAAGACTTTAGGAACTTGGATACATTGTACCTGACATTGGGGGGTAGGGTCCAGATGGTAAAAGTGAACATTCTGCTGAAGTTCCTGTTTGTATTCTGGACCCTCCCAATCTTCATTCCGAAGGCCTTTTTCCGGGAACTGAATGCAGCGATTTTGGAGTTTATATGGTAAGAAGTCTTACAACACCAGGTTAAAGTCCAACAGGTTTGTTTCAAACACGAGCTTTCGGAGCACGGCTCCTTCTTCAGGTGAATGGAAAGGCTTGTTCCAGAAAATCTCTGACTGTGTCTATATAGTAAGAAGTCTTACAACACCAGGTTAAAGTCCAACAGGTTTGTTTCAAACACGAGCTTTCGGAGCACGGCTCCTTCTTCAGGTGAATGGAAAGGCTTGTTCCAGAAATGTTTATATAGACACAGTCAGAGATGCCCCGGAATGCGAGCACCTGCAGGCAATCAAATCATCAAAGATGCAGAGAGAGAGGTAACTCCAGGTTAAAGAGGTGTGAATTGTCCCAAGCCAGTTCAGTCGGTAGGCCTCTGCAAGTCCAGGCTTGTTGGTGGGGGCCGAATGTAATGCGACATGAATCCCAGATCCCGGTTGAGTCCGCATTCATGCGTGCGGAACTTAGCTATAAGTTTTTGCTCAGCAATTTTGCGTTGTCGCGTCTCCTGAAGGCCTCCTTGTAGAATGTTGACCCGGAGATCAGAGGCTGAATGTCCTTGACTGCTGAAGTGTTCCCCAACTGGAAGGGAACAGTCCTGCCTGTTGATAGTCGCACGATGCCCGTTTATTCGTTGTCGCAGTGTCTGCATGGTCTCGCCAATGTACCACGCTTCGGGACATCCTTTCCTGCAGCGTATGAGGTAGACTACATTGGTCGAGTCGCACGAGTATGCGCCGCGTACCTGGTGGGTGGTGTTTCCACGTGTAATGGTGGTGTCCATGTCGATGATCTGGCATGTCTTGCAGAGATTACCCTGGCAGGGTTTTGTGGTGTTGTGGTTGCTGTTCTGAAGGCTGGGTAATTTGCTGCAAACAATGGTTTGTTTGAGGTTGCGCGGTTGTTTGAAGGCCAGTAGTGGGGGTGTGGGGATGACCTTGGCAAGATGTCCATCCTCGCTGATGATGTGTTGGAGGCTGCGAAGAAGATGTCGTAGTTTCTCCGCCCCAGGAAAGTACTGGACGACGAAGGGTACTCTGTCAGTGGTGTCCCGTGTTTGTCTTCTGAGGAGGTCGGTGCGGTTTTTTGCTGTGGCGCGGTGGAACTGTCGATTCATGAGTCGAGCGCCATATCCCGTTCGTACGAGGGCATCTTTCAGCATCTGTAGGTGTCTGTTGCGCTCCTCCTTGTCTGAGCAGATCCTGTGTATACGGAGGGCTTGTCCATAGGGGATGGCTTCTTTAATGTGTTTCGGGTGAAAGCTGGAGAAGTGGAGCATCGTGAGATTATCTGTGGGCTTGCGGTAAAGCGAGGTGCTGAGGTGACCGTCCTTGATGGAGACGAGTGTGTCCAAGAATGGAACTGAATTTGGAGAATAGTCCATGGTGAGTTTGATGGTGGGATGGAACTTATTGATGTCATCGTGTAGTCGTTTCAGTGATGTCTCGCCGTGGGTCCAAAGGAAAAAAATGTAATCGATGTATCTGGTGTATAGCATCGGTTGAAAGTCCTGTGTGGTGAGGAAGTCCTGTTCAAACTTGTGCATGAAGATGTTGGCATATTGAGGTGCAAATTTGGTCCCCATGGCTGTTCCGTGCGTCTGGATGAAGAATTTGTTGTCGAAGGTGAAGACGTTGTGGTCTAGAATGAAACGGATGAGTTGCAGAATTGCGTCTGGAGATTGGCAGTTGTCGGTGTTGAGGACTGAGGCTGTTGCAGCAATGCCGTCGTCATGGGGGATGCTGGTGTAGAGTGCCGAGACATCCATTGTGACGAGGAATGTTCCTGGTTCAACTGGTCCATGGGTGCTGAGTTTCTGTAGGAAGTCCGTCGTGTCGCGACAGAAGCTGGGTGTACCTTGTACGATGGGTTTCAAGATGCCCTCGATGTGGCCAGAGAGGTTCTCACACAGGGTCCCATTGCCTGAAACGATAGGACGGCCTGGTGTGTTGGCCTTGTGTATTTTCGGGAGGCAGTAGAGATCTCCAATGCGGGGATTACGTGGGATGAGAGCACGTAGGGTGTTCTGAAGGTCTGGATCTAAGGTCTTGATCAGTCTGCTGAGTTGGCGGATGTGTTCCTTGGTTGGATCTGCGGGTAACTGCCTGTAGTGTTCCTGGTTGTCGAGTTGTCGGTATACTTCTTTGCAGTAGTCTGTTCTGTTCAGTATGACGGTGGCCCCTCCTTTGTCTGCTGGTTTGATGACGATGTTGCGGTTGGTCTTGAGAGTGCGGATGGCGTTGCGTTGTGCTTGGGTGACGTTTGAGGCTGCCTTGTGATTGCGAGTGATGAATCTGGCATTGACACGACTTCTGACGGCTTGAGCATACATGTCGAGTCTAGGGCAGCGGCCTTCCGGAGGGGTCCAATTTGACTCTTTCCTTTTCGGTTGCTGCACTGCAGATCTCGCGGTCTGCTGTTCCGGTTCATTGGTCGTGTCCCTGGGTTCGCTGTCGGCCTCTTGGGGTCTGTGGAAGAATTCCCGGAGCCTCATTCGCCTGATGAATTCCTCCGTATCTGCCGCGAGACTGATGGGGTCCATTTTGGTGGTGGTGCAGAAATTGAGCCCTCTGCTGAGGACTTCGATTTCGTCTGGTTGAAGGGTGTAGTCTGACAAGTTGACAATGGATTTCCCTGTATTGTTTTCGACTGTTGTACCGGGAGAAGCTTGATTGCTGCTGGTGGTGATGCCAAGTTTCTCAAGCTTCCTGTTCTTGGTGTGCATGTAGGTGGCATAGTATTGCTGTCTCATCTGTTTGGCGGTGTTCCGCAGCTGGTCTGCTGTGTCCTGAGCGCAAGTTGAGAATATGGCCTCTCTCTTGGTTTCCAGGTTGCGTCGACTGCTGTAGAGTTGGTGTACGAGGTGTTTGAGGAGTGTGACAGAGGTGCGGTGGCAGAGTCTTTCAGCGTAGTCTGTGTTGTAAGTCGACTTGAGTGGGTTTTTGATCTGTAGTCCTTTCGGGATCTTGTCTGCTTTTTTGCATCTTTGTAGAAACTGAATGTCAGTGTCTATATGCAGTGTCAAGGACGGTCACCTCAGCACCTCGCTTTACCGCAAGCCCACAGATAATCTCACGATGCTCCACTTCTCCAGCTTTCACCCGAAACACATTAAAGAAGCCATCCCCTATGGACAAGCCCTCCGTATACACAGGATCTGCTCAGACAAGGAGGAGCGCAACAGACACCTACAGATGCTGAAAGATGCCCTCGTACGAACGGGATATGGCGCTCGACTCATTGATCGACAGTTCCACCGCGCCACAGCAAAAAACCGCACCGACCTCCTCAAAAGACAAACACGGGACACCACTGACAGAGTACCCTTCGTCGTCCAGTACTTTCCTGGGGCGGAGAAACTACGACATCTTCTTCGCAGCCTCCAACACATCATCAGCGAGGATGGACATCTTGCCAAGGTCATCCCCACACCCCCACTACTGGCCTTCAAACAACCGCGCAACCTCAAACAAACCATTGTTTGCAGCAAATTACCCAGCCTTCAGAACAGCAACCACAACACCACAAAACCCTGCCAGGGTAATCTCTGCAAGACATGCCAGATCATCGACATGGACACCACCATTACACGTGGAAACACCACCCACCAGGTACGCGGCGCATACTCGTGCGACTCGACCAATGTAGTCTACCTCATACGCTGCAGGAAAGGATGTCCCGAAGCGTGGTACATTGGCGAGACCATGCAGACACTGCGACAACGAATAAACGGGCATCGTGCGACTATCAACAGGCAGGACTGTTCCCTTCCAGTTGGGGAACACTTCAGCAGTCAAGGACATTCAGCCTCTGATCTCCGGGTCAGCATTCTACAAGGAGGCCTTCAGGAGACGCGACAACGCAAAATTGCTGAGCAAAAACTTATAGCTAAGTTCCGCACGCATGAATGCGGACTCAACCGGGATCTGGGATTCATGTCGCATTACATTCGGCCCCCACCAACAAGCCTGGACTTGCAGAGGCCTACCGACTGAACTGGCTTGGGACAATTCACACCTCTTTAACCTGGAGTTACCTCTCTCTCTGCATCTTTGATGATTTGATTGCCTGCAGGTGCTCGCATTCCGGGGCATCTCTGACTGTGTCTATATAAACATTTCTGGAACAAGCCTTTCCATTCACCTGAAGAAGGAGCCGTGCTCCGAAAGCTCGTGTTTGAAACAAACCTGTTGGACTTTAACCTGGTGTTGTAAGACTTCTTACTGTGCTCACCCCAGTCCAACGCCGGCATCTCCACATCATGGCTACCATTGACACCGCAAACTGCCGGCTCAAAGTGGAGAGGATCTCCAGGAAGATCGCGCATATAGACACTGACATTCAGTTTCTACAAAGATGCAAAAAAGCAGACAAGATCCCGAAAGGACTACAGATCAAAAACCCACTCAAGTCGACTTACAACACAGACTACGCTGAAAGACTCTGCCACCGCACCTCTGTCACACTCCTCAAACACCTCGTACACCAACTCTACAGCAGTCGACGCAGCCTGGAAACCAAGAGAGAGGGCATATTCTCAACTTGCGCTCAGGACACAGCAGACCAGCTGCGGAACACCGCCAAACAGATGAGACAGCAATACTATGCCACCTACATGCACACCAAGAACAGGAAGCTTGAGAAACTTGGCATCACCACCAGCAGCAATCAAGCTTCTCCCGGTACAACAGTCGAAAACAATACAGGGAAATCCATTGTCAACTTGTCAGACTACACCCTTCAACCAGACGAAATCGAAGTCCTCAGCAGAGGGCTCAATTTCTGCACCACCACCAAAATGGACCCCATCAGTCTCGCGGCAGATACGGAGGAATTCATCAGGCGAATGAGGCTCCGGGAATTCTTCCACAGACCCCAAGAGGCCGACAGCGAACCCAGGGACACGACCAATGAACCGGAACAGCAGACCGCGAGATCTGCAGTGCAGCAACCGAAAAGGAAAGAGTCAAATTGGACCCCTCCGGAAGGCCGCTGCCCTAGACTCGACATGTATGCTCAAGCCGTCAGAAGTCGTGTCAATGCCAGATTCATCACTCGCAATCACAAGGCAGCCTCAAACGTCACCCAAGCACAACGCAACGCCATCCGCACTCTCAAGACCAACCGCAACATCGTCATCAAACCAGCAGACAAAGGAGGGGCCACCGTCATACTGAACAGAACAGACTACTGCAAAGAAGTATACCGACAACTCGACAACCAGGAACACTACAGGCAGTTACCCGCAGATCCAACCAAGGAACACATCCGCCAACTCAGCAGACTGATCAAGACCTTAGATCCAGACCTTCAGAACACCCTACGTGCTCTCATCCCACGTAATCCCCGCATTGGAGATCTCTACTGCCTCCCGAAAATACACAAGGCCAACACACCAGGCCGTCCTATCGTTTCAGGCAGTGGGACCCTGTGTGAGAACCTCTCTGGCCACATCGAGGGCATCTTGAAACCCATCGTACAAGGTACACCCAGCTTCTGTCGCGACACGACGGACTTCCTACAGAAACTCAGCACCCATGGACCAGTTGAACCAGGAACATTCCTCGTCACAATGGATGTCTCGGCACTCTACACCAGCATCCCCCATGACGACGGCATTGCTGCAACAGCCTCAGTCCTCAACACCGACAACTGCCAATCTCCAGACGCAATTCTGCAACTCATCCGTTTCATTCTAGACCACAACGTCTTCACCTTCGACAACAAATTCTTCATCCAGACGCACGGAACAGCCATGGGGACCAAATTTGCACCTCAATATGCCAACATCTTCATGCACAAGTTTGAACAGGACTTCCTCACCACACAGGACTTTCAACCGATGCTATACACCAGATACATCGATTACATTTTTTTCCTTTGGACCCACGGCGAGACATCACTGAAACGACTACACGATGACATCAATAAGTTCCATCCCACCATCAAACTCACCATGGACTATTCTCCAAATTCAGTTCCATTCTTGGACACACTCGTCTCCATCAAGGACGGTCACCTCAGCACCTCGCTTTACCGCAAGCCCACAGATAATCTCACGATGCTCCACTTCTCCAGCTTTCACCCGAAACACATTAAAGAAGCCATCCCCTATGGACAAGCCCTCCGTATACACAGGATCTGCTCAGACAAGGAGGAGCGCAACAGACACCTACAGATGCTGAAAGATGCCCTCGTACGAACGGGATATGGCGCTCGACTCATTGATCGACAGTTCCACCGCGCCACAGCAAAAAACCGCACCGACCTCCTCAGAAGACAAACACGGAACACCACTGACAGAGTACCCTTCGTCGTGCAGTACTTTCCTGGGGCGGAGAAACTACGACATCTTCTTCGCAGCCTCCAACACATCATCAGCGAGGATGGACATCTTGCCAAGGTCATCCCCACACCCCCACTACTGGCCTTCAAACAACCGCGCAACCTCAAACAAACCATTGTTTGCAGCAAATTACCCAGCCTTCAGAACAGCAACCACAACACCACAAAACCCTGCCAGGGTAATCTCTGCAAGACATGCCAGATCATCGACATGGACACCACCATTACACGTGGAAACACCACCCACCAGGTACGCGGCGCATACTCGTGCGACTCGACCAATGTAGTCTACCTCATACGCTGCAGGAAAGGATGTCCCGAAGCGTGGTACATTGGCGAGACCATGCAGACACTGCGACAACGAATAAACGGGCATCGTGCGACTATCAACAGGCAGGACTGTTCCCTTCCAGTTGGGGAACACTTCAGCAGTCAAGGACATTCAGCCTCTGATCTCCGGGTCAGCATTCTACAAGGAGGCCTTCAGGAGACGCGACAACGCAAAATTGCTGAGCAAAAACTTATAGCTAAGTTCCGCACGCATGAATGCGGACTCAACCGGGATCTGGGATTCATGTCGCATTACATTCGGCCCCCACCAACAAGCCTGGACTTGCAGAGGCCTACCGACTGAACTGGCTTGGGACAATTCACACCTCTTTAACCTGGAGTTACCTCTCTCTCTGCATCTTTGATGATTTGATTGCCTGCAGGTGCTCGCATTCCGGGGCATCTCTGACTGTGTCTATATAAACATTTCTGGAACAAGCCTTTCCATTCACCTGAAGAAGGAGCCGTGCTCCGAAAGCTCGTGTTTGAAACAAACCTGTTGGACTTTAACCTGGTGTTGTAAGACTTCTTACTGTGCTCACCCCAGTCCAACGCCGGCATCTCCACATTGTGTCTATATAAACATTTCTGGAACAAGCCTTTCCATTCACCTGAAGAAGGAGCCGTGCTCCGAAAGCTCGTGTTTGAAACAAACCTGTTGGACTTTAACCTGGTGTTGTAAGACTTCTTACTGTGCTCACCCCAGTCCAACGCCGGCATCTCCACATCAGGAGTTTATATGGGCAGGGAAGGTACCGAGGGTGAAGAGAGCACTGCTACAGAGGCCGAGGCAGAAAGGGGGATTGGCGTTACCAAATCTGTTGCTCTACTACTGGGTGGTACTTTAATTGTGTTCTGGAGCCAAGGGTGGATAGAACAAACCCCAGGGCGATGGTCCATTTTTTGGGAAGCACTGAAGGCAGTGGTCCGGGGGAAATTATTTTGTTTAAGGCTCGTGCGGATAGGGAAAGAAAGGAGGAACGTGACCTTCCAGTGAACGAGATAGTGGAGGTTGGCAGGGAGTTTTTGAGGGTGCCCACGCGGAGAGATTGGTGAGAAGGAAAAAGTTGCAGGGAAAGTTTGACAGGTTGACAACAGGGAGGGCGGTAGGGCAACTGCGCAGGGCAAGAGGGGTGCAATATGAGTATGGGGAAAAGGCGAGCGGTATGCTGCCGCAGCAGCTCCGGAGGCAGGCTGCATCCAGGGAAATATTGAAGATCCGACTGGGGCGGGGGATGTGGTGTCGGAGCCAGGGAAGATAATCGCGGTGTTTAGGGAGTACTACCAGGGACTGTGCGAGGTGGACCCGGGGGGAAGGAGGGGGACATGGGGTGGTTTCTGGATGAGCTGGAAACAAAGAGGCAGGCGTTGGAGGAGCTCCTGGGGCTGAGGGAGGTGCTAGACAGTATCTGAGGTATGAAGTCAGGGAAGGCCCCAGGGCCGGATGGAATTTTCTCAGGAATTTGGGACAGACCTGACACCGCATCTGTTGGGGGCGTTTAATGAAGCTCTGGAATTAATATTCTGCTGAGGTTTTTGAATATTTTTCAGGCTCACCCGATCTTTATACCAAAGACCTTTTTTCGGAAATTGGATACGATTATTTGGACTTTTTATGGGCGGGGAAGGTGCCGAGGGTGGGGAGGACCCTGCTACTGAGGCAGAGGTAGCGGGGGGGTTGGCGTTGCTGAACTTGCTTCATTACTATTGGGCGGCGAATGTGGACAAGGTGCAACGGTGGTGGGAAGGAGAAGGGGTAGCGTTGGTTAGGATGGAGGAGGAATCTTGTAAGGGGTCTAGTTTGAGGGCTATGGTGATGGCAGCGTTGCCAATGGCATCGAGTAGGTATTCAGGGAGCCCAGTGGTGCAGTCCACGGTGAAGATATGGAATCAGTTGAGGAGGCATTTTAGGGTGGATGGGATATTGGTATTAATGCCGCTTTGCGAGAATCATGGGTTTGATCCGAGGGGGGTGGAATGGATAATGTGCACAGGAGGTGGAGGGAAGTGAGGCTGGTCAAAGTGAGGGATCTGTACTTGGAGGAAGGGTTTGCCAGTCTGGAGGAGCTAATGGAGAGGGCAGAGCTGCCGAGGGGGAGTGAGTTCAGGTATCTGCAGGTTGGGGACTTTGCGCGAAAGATCTGGAGGGGGTTCCCTTGGTTGCCGGGATACATCCTGCTGGAGCGACTGCTGGTTCTGGATGTGGAAGGGGAGGGAAGAATTGGGGATATATACAAGTGGCTTGTGGAGCGGGGAGGCGAGCGGGTGTTGAAGATTAAGGAAAAATGGGAAGCGGATTTGGAAGGGGAGATTAATTGGGGAGTATGGAGTGAGGCACTGCGTAGGATAAAAGGGACTTCCTCTTGTGCAAGGATGAGCCTTATACAGTTTAAGGTGGTGCACAGGGTGCATATGACTCGGGCGAGAATGAGTTGGTTCTTCCAGGGGGTAGCAGATGAGTGTGAGAGGTGTGGGCGGGGGCCAGCGAATCACACGCACATGTTTTGGGGTTGTGAAAAATTGAGAGGATTCTGGGCGAAAGTGTTCACGGTCTTAGCCAGGGTAGTAGAGGAGGGAGTGGACCCGGACCCTTTGGTGGCGATATTTGGGATTTCAGAGAATCCGGAGCTCATGGAGAGGAGGAAGGCCGAAATCATGGCCTTCGCCTCTCTGATTGCACGGCGGTGAATTTTGCTAGTGTGGAGGTCGACTTCCCCACTGGGGGTAGCAGCATGGTTGGGTGACCTGTATGACTTCCTGTGGTTGGAGAAGATAACGTATGAGTTCAGGGGCTCTGCAGAGGGGTTGAGAAAAGGTGGAGGATGTTTGTGACCGTGTTTGAAGAGCTGTCCGTCGCGAGGGAGCTGGGGGAAAGGGAGGGGGTAGGGTGAGAAAGGGAAAAAATTTGTACAGTTGATTGTTGGGGTGTATGTTTCCCAGACTGTTTATTTGTTGTAACCTGTTTTGATACATGTTTGTAATAAAATACATTTTTTTTAAAAAAGCTCCGTCTACACTTTCCCTGTGAAATACTCCCAGGACATGTACAGCAAGGGGTGAGATACAGAGTAAAGCTCCCTCTACATTGTCCTGGCTGGTTTAGCTCCTTGGGCTAGACAGCTGGTTTGTGATGCAAAACAAGGCCAGCAGCGCGGGTTCAATTCCCGTTCTAGCTGAGAATTCGGAATTCTCCCGCAGTGTACCTGAATGTGGCAACTAGGGGCTTTTCACAGTAACTTTATTGCAGTGTTAATGTAAGCCTATTTGTGACAATAAAGGTTATTTATTTAATTATCAAACACTCCCAGGACAGGTACAGCACAGTGTTAAATGCTGAGTAAAGGTCCCTCTGCAACCTTCCCATGAATGAATGGGGGAATCAAACTGTCTAAATTGCTTGTGGAGTTCCAGCACAGATATGAGGGGCTGAATTGCCTGAATGAGACTTTTTGAAAATTCATTTATGGGATGTGGGCTTCGCGGTGGACCAGCATTTATTGCCCAAACCTAATTGCCCTTAAAGTGACCTGCTCTGCCATTTCAGAGGATATTTAACAGTCAACCATACATTGCTCAGGGCCTGGAGTCACACTTAGACCAGACTAGGTAAGTACGTCAGATTTCCTTCCCTTAAGGACATTAGTGAACTGGGCAGGTTTTTATGGCAATCGACCGTTTCTATCAGAATTTTTACTGAATTCAAATTTCACTATCTGCCATGGTGGGATTTGAACCTGGGTTACGCTGGGTCACTGGATGACGAGCCCAGTGACAATACCACCAAGTCGCCAACCTCCGCCTAAATGAAGGTAACTGATGGGTCTTCTCTCTTACAGTTCCTCCGGTGGTCAAGATCCAACCTCCATCAGTCCTCTTCAGGGAAGGTGACGATCTCTCATTAACCTGCTCGATTACAGGAAATCCGCAGTAAGTAACTCCTCAACGTGACTCGGCTCTCGCTTAACTAGAGGCCTTTAGCTGAACTTCCTCCACTGAGAAATCATCAGCTGTGATTGCCAGATGTTCTGGAGCCTAAACTGATGCCTGTGCCATTCTCCATCTCTGAATGTCTTGGTTTGACCCTGAGTAAAATTAATAACTTTGAAGAAAGACAGGTGCCTGGCCATGACAGGTAAAGGGTGAGCCGAAGTAACCACCACACACTTGAAAAACCCAAAACAAAACTAATGTAGATGGGATCCCGCGATTGGACAGCCCTTACTGAACAAGCCCTTATTGGACAGCCCTTACTGAACAAGCCCTTATTGGACAGCCCTTACTGAACAAGCCCTTATTGGACAGCCCTTACTGAACAAGCCCTTATTGGACAGCCCTTACTGAACAAGCCCTTATTGGACAGCCCTTACTGAACAAGCCCTTATTGGACAGCCCTTACTGAACAAGCCCTTATTGGACAGCCCTTACTGAACAAGCCCTTATTGGACAAGCCCTTATTGGACAGCCCTTACTGAACAAGCCCTTATTGGACAGCCCTTACTGAACAAGCCCTTATTGGACAGCCCTTACTGAACAAGCCCTTATTGGACAGCCCTTACTGAACAAGCCCT
Source organism: Scyliorhinus canicula (assembly GCF_902713615.1). NCBI lineage: Eukaryota > Metazoa > Chordata > Chondrichthyes > Carcharhiniformes > Scyliorhinidae > Scyliorhinus > Scyliorhinus canicula. The sequence continues at coordinate 63,622,742 of NC_052157.1, forward strand.
TATTGGACAGCCCTTACTGAACAAGGCCTTATTGGACAGCCCTTACTGAACAAGCCCTTATTGGACAGCCCTTACTGAACAAACCCTTATTGGACAGCCCTTACTGAACAAGCCCTTATTGGACAAGCCCTTATTGGACAGCCCTTACTGAACAAGCCCTTATTGGACAGCCCTTACTGAACAAGCCCTTATTGGACAGCCCTTACTGAACAAGCCCTTATTGGACAGCCCTTACTGAACAAGCCCTTATTGGACAGCCCTTACTGAACAAGCCCTTATTGGACAGCCCTTACTGAACAAGCCCTTATTGGACAGCCCTTACTGAACAAGCCCTTATTGGACAGCCCTTACTGAACAAGCCCTTATTGGACAGCCCTTACTGAACAAGCCAGTTATTGGACAGCCCTTACTGAACAAGCCCTTATTGGACAGCCCTTACTGAACAAGCCCTTATTGGACAGCCCTTACTGAACAAGCCCTTATTGGACAGCCCTTACTGAACAAGCCCTTATTGGACAGCCCTTACTGAACAATCCTGGCTGCGCTAATAGCTGCACTGACAAGCATGTTAGTATACTCAGCTGAGGAGGACAGATGGAGGCACCGGAAATGACAAACCCAGCCCTACCGACCCTGCAAAGTCCTCCTTACTAACATCTGGGAGCTTGTGCCAGAGTTGGGAGAGCTGTCTCACAGACTAGTTAAGCAACAGCCTGACATATTCACAGAATCATACCTTACAATGTCCCAGACACCACTATCACCATGCCTTGGTATGTCCTGGGAGTGCTCCAGGTAGCAGTTTTGGTTCCTCAGCTAATGAAGCAGACATGTCCAAATGCAGCAAGACCTGACTTGGACTGACAATGGCAAGTTACATTCGTGCCACACAAGTGCCAGGCAATGGCCATCTCCTACAACAGAGGATCTAACCTGAGGGGCATTACCATCGCTGAATCCCCCACAAACAATATCCTGGGGGGTTACCATTGATCAGAAACTAAACTGGACTAGCCATATTAATATTGTGGGTATCAGAACAGGTCAAAGGCTAGGAATCCTACGGTAAGTAACTCACCTCTTGACCCCCACAAAGCTTGTATACCATCTATAAGGCACAGGAGTGTAATGGAATACTCTCCACTTGCCTGAGTAAGTTCAGCTCCAACAACACTCAAGAAGCTCAACACCATCCAGGACAAAGCAGCCTCATTTGATTGGTACCCCCTCCACAAACATTCAAACCCTCCACCACCAACACAGTGGCAGCCGTGTATACCATCTACAAGATGCACTATAGTAACTCACCAAGTTTCCTCAAACAGCACCTTCAAAACCCATAACCACCTAGAAGGACAAGAGCAGCAGATACCTGGAAACCACACTACCTGGAGGTTTTCTACCAAGTAACTCACCACCTTGACTTGGAAATATATCACTGTTCCTTTACTGTCGCTGGGGCAACATTCCGGAACTCCCTCCCCAACAGCACAGTGGGTGTACCTGCACCTCAAGGACTGCAGTGGTTCAAAAAGGCAACTCACCACCACCTGCTGACGGGCATCTAGGGATGGCGAAGCCAGTGAGGTCCACATCCCGTAATGAATTTTTAAAAATCTGTAATGTGGTTCATTTATAAGTTCTCGAAGTGCGATGCATTCACATGCAGAGACCCATTCTCTGCAAACAAAAGGGCCTTGATCAAACCTTGCACCTCTTTTGAACAACCCAGGAGCCTGGGGAGCCTATAGTTTCACTTTGCTTTCTCTATGGCAACACCTTGCCCAATCAGAGTTAATTTGCCAGCCAATCGGCACTCATTTCTCCTGCAGTATAAATTGTGACGGTTTGAAGTTTGGTATCCTTGTGTTTGTCATCATCTCAGTAGTGAGGCCGAACCAAAGGATATGGAGACTAAAACTGTGCACAGTGCTCCGCACAATGCTCCAAGTCTGGTCTAACAAAGGGATATGGAGTCCAGCAGTGTCCACAGACCTCCAGCAGTGGTCTATCCAAGGGATATGGAGACCAGAACTGTGCACAGTGCTCCCAGTGTAGTCTAACCAAGGGATATGGAGATCAGAACTGTGCACAGTGCTCCCAGTGTAGTCTAACCAAGGGATATAGAGACCAGAACTGTGCACAGTGCTCCCAGTGTGGTCTAACCAAGGGATATGGAGATCAGAACTGTGCACAGTGCTCCCAGTGTAGTCTAACCAAGGGATATGGTGACCAGAACTGTGCACAGTGCTCCCAGTGTAGTCTAACCAAGGGATATGGTGACCAGAACTGTGCACAGTGCTCCCAGTGTAGTCTAACCAAGGGATATGGAGACCAGAACTGTGCACAGTGCTCCCAGTGTAGTCTAACCAAGGGATATGGAGACCAGAACTGTGCACAGTGCTCCCAGTGTGGTCTAACTGTGGGATATGGAGACCAGAACTGTGCACAGTGCTCCCAGTGTAGTCTAACCAAGGGATATGGAGATCAGAACTGTGCACAGTGCTCCCAGTGTAGTCTAACCAAGGGATATGGAGATCAGAACTGTGCACAGTGCTCCCAGTGTAGTCTAACCAAGGGATATGGTGACCAGAACTGTGCACAGTGCTCCCAGTGTAGTCTAACCAAAGGATATGAAGACCAGAACTGTGCACAGTGCTCCCAGTGTAGTCTAACCAAGGGATATGGACGCCAGAACTGTGAACAGTGCTCTCAGTGTAGTCTAACCAAGGGATATGGTGACCAGAACTGTGCACAGTGCTCCCAGTGTAGTCTAACCAAGGGATATGGTGACCAGAACTGTGCACAGTGCTCCCAGTGTAGTCTAACCAAGGGATATGGAGATCAGAACTGTGCACAGTGCTCCCAGTGGAGTCTAACCAAGGGATATGGAGATCAGAACTGTGCACAGTGCTCCCAGTGGAGTCTAACCAAGGGATATGATGAGCAGAACTGTGCACAGTGCTCCCAGTGTAGTCTAACCAAAGGATATGAAGACCAGAACTGTGCACAGTGCTCCCAGTGTAGTCTAACCAAAGGATATGAAGACCAGAACTGTGCACAGTGCTCCCAGTGTAGTCTAACCAAAGGATATGAAGACCAGAACTGTGCACAGTGCTCCCAGTGTAGTCTAACCAAGGAATATGGAGACCTGGGACGGAATTCTCCGACCCCCCGCAGGGTCGGTGTATCTACTGGGGCCGGCGTAAATCCTGCCACCATCGTGGCCGGAATTCTCCGCCACCCAGGAATCAGCGGGAATGGGAATCATGCCCCGCAGATCGGCGTGCCCCCTGCGGCGATTCTCCGGCCCGTGATGGGCCGAAGTCCCACCGCTGACAGGCCGATCCTGCCAACGTGGTTTAAACCACCTCTGTGCCGGCGGGATCGGCGGCGCGAGCGGGCCCCCGGGGTCCTGGGGCGGGGGGTCCCGCTACCCGGGACCCCCCGCCCCGCCAGGTAGGGGAGAATCCGGGCCCAGAACTGTGCATAGTGCTCCAAGTTCAGACAGAGTGCTGCACTGTCAGAGGATAAGTACTGAGGGAGCGCTGCACTGTCAGAGGGTCAGTACTGAGGGAGTGCTGCACTGTCAGAGGGTCAATACTGAGGGAGTGCTGCACTGTCAGAGGGTCAGTGCTGAGGGAGTGCTGCACTGTCAGAGGGTCAGTACTGAGGGAGTTCTGCACTGTCAGAGGGTCAGTACTGAGGAAGCGCTGCACTGTCAGAGGGTCAGTACTGAGGGAGTGCTGCACTGTCGGAAGGTCAGTACTGTGGGAGTGCTGCACTGTCAGAGGGTCAGTACTGAGGGAGTGCTGCACTGTCAGAGGGTCAGTACTGAGGGAGTGCTGCACTGTCAGAGGGTCAGTACTGAGGGAGTGCTGCACTGTCAGAGGGTCAGTACTGAGGGAGTGCTGCACTGTCAGAGGGTCAGTACTGAGGGAGTGCTGCACTGTCAGAGGGTCAGTACTGAGGGAGTGCTGCACTGTCAGAGGGTCAGTACTGAGGGAGTGCTGCACTGTCAGAGGGTCAGTACTGAGGGAGTGCTGCACTGTCAGAGGGTCAGTACTGAGGGAGTGCTGCACTGTCAGAAGGTCAGTACTGAGGGAGTGCTGCACTGTCGGAGGGTCAGTACTGAGGAAGCGCTGCACTATTGAAGATGATATTACACTGAGTCCAGCATCTGTCTTCACAGGCGGAGATGAATTCTCCCATTGGGTTTCATTTGAAGCACGAGTTGGGCATCTCACTGGGTCTGGGAATTGTCCCCGAACAGGTGAAGGAGTTAATTTGGTGGGATCTTGATGTGCAGAAATTTGCTGTAAAGCTCTTTGAGTTCAGGTTGCAATAGGCCATGTAAGAATCTCAGTTTCTCCTCAGGCTGAGAATGGCTCAAAGTAGGGAGGGATCTGAAATCTCCGGACCTGCAATAAGTTACCCCATAGTTCACAGGATACATAACTCAACCCAGGCAAAAGCAAAGTTGGTGACTGAGAACACAGCAGGTCGCGAGGAAGAGGTGCCAAATGTTCAGGTGGTGTTGGCAGTTTATACATGGAGCCAGGAAGACAGAAGGTTAAATCAAGAGTTTGCCAAAATTCAATGGTGCAACACATCAGCAAACAGATGGTGCGGACATCTGCTAGGGGCATTGGACAAGAGCTGCCAATGCTATCAGTGCCACCTCATTCTTGGCAATCACACTTAGTGTGAACCCTGAACTGTTTGTGAGAGTTGGCCCTGCTGCCGACACTCCGTCTGGCGTTGACTTGCATGCACTGTGTACAACACCACCTCTTGTACAACTAATTGGGTTGGCAATGGCTTGTAATCTTCTGAATCAGATATTGTAATCTGATACATTAAAGTATAGGTACAAAGTCAAACTGCCTTGACACTGTTACCGTCAAACACTCCTATGACAGGAATAGCACAGGGTTAGATACAGAGAAAAGCTCCCTCTACACTGTCCCCATTAAATACTCCCAGGACAGGTACAGCACGGGGTTAGATGCAGAGTAAAGCTCCCTCTACACTGTCCCCATTAAATACTCCCAGGACAGGTACAACACAGGGTTAGATACAGAGTAAAGCTCCCTCTACACTGTCCCCATTAAATACTCCCAGGACAGGTACAACACAGGGTTAGATACAGAGTAAAGCTCCCTCTACACTGTCCCCATTAAATATTCCCAGGACAGGTACAACACAGGGTTAGATACAGAGTAAAGCTCCCTCTACACTGTCCCCATTAAAACTCCCAGGACAAGTACAACATAGGGATTAGATACAGAGTAAAGTATCTCTACACTGTCCCCATCAAACACTCCTTGGATAGGAATAGCACAGGGTTAGATACAGAAAAAAGCTCCATCTACACTGTCCCTATCAAACACTCCCAGGACAGGTACAGCACGGGGTTAGATATAGAAAAAAGCTCCATCTACACTGTCCCTATCAAACGCTCCCAGGACAGGTACAGCACGGGGTTAGATACAGAGTAAACCTCCCTCTACACTGTCTCCATCAAACACTCCCAGGACAGGGAGCATATTGTTCGATATAGAGTGAAGCTCCCTCTAGTGTTTTTCAATCGTTTTTGGCTGGGACCCATTTTTACCAACCAGCCAACCTTTGCAACTTTTCGCGATCCACGCCGGCCGACATGCGCGACCTACCATTTTCTCTTACCTTTAATGCGAGAGGTGAGCCTAGGCTTATATTCTATAGTCTAGAGTAGGGAAGAATGAGAAATGACCTCATTGAAACAGGCATTATTCTGTCAGGACATAGATGAGGAGGAATCACTTAACTCACAGTATTGTGAATCTTTTTCATCTGTAAAATTCACTATCACAGAGTTCTGCAGACCTAGTCATTGAGCATATTCAAGATAGATGGAGGAAGACTGAATTGATTTTTAAAAAAGAATCTTCTCCTGGGTCAACGCGCTGACGTCAGGAAGAGGCGATACTTCTCTCTGGGCTTCGGGCATGTGCACTGATGAGCAGGGCACGCATGTGCAGCGTGCCCGCATTGCTATAGCGGTCACGGCCTCATTTTTAAAGCCGCTCGCAGCCGGTGTTTTAAAAAACCCTTGCGCCTAAATTCCCAGAATCGGGAGCGCCGCAGTGGATGGCATCACCCACCCGCGGGTGGTGACCCCCACTTTGAAAAAGTCTGCCCTACATTGTTTCCATCAAACACGTGCAGGACAGGTAACAGCACGGGTCAGACTCTTGTCACAAACCACGCTGATGTCATCTACGGGTATCTCAACTTGGAACACCAATATGTGGGGGTGTATAATTTTGTTTTTGGAATGGTGGGAGGAGACAAGTGAAACTCCAACGAGAATAAGCAACCCAGTTGTGGTGTAATAATTATTAAAGACTATTTCAACGTTTTGACATTTTTATTACAAATCACAAGCCCCCCCCCACCACCACCATGGAGCAGCGAGCAGCATGGCCGGGACCTGTCCACCTCCGGGTCCAACGCCACATTCCAATCCTTCCCTCAGTATCAGCTGGTGAGTATCCAAATCCAGTATTGCCTCAAACATCTTCCTCGCTAACCAACAGCATTAGCCTCCCTCCCTTCCAACGCACCCATCACTATCACGTACCCGCCCCCTGGCTCACCACCGTCTTCTCACTGTAACCTCACCCGTTTACCCACCAGTATCACAACCCCTGGCTCCTGCTGTTGACGCACGAATGGAACACCTGGCTCACCCAATCCTTCCTTCGCCTCATCTGGTCCTTTACCCTCAGATGGGTCTCCTGTAACCACGCCGCGTCCACTTTCAGGCCCTTTATATCGAGGAAACTCACGCTCTCTTCACTGGCCCCCTCAACACTCGCATGTTCCACGTCACCACTCTGACCCAGGGTCTCTCACCCCTTCCCCCCCCCCCCCCCCCCGCCCCCCCCCACCCCCCGGCCCTTCATACCCACCATGATCATCTTCCCAGGTCCTGTTTAGTAGGTGGGACCCAGCCCGGCCCTAGTCATCGTCACCTCCCCATCCCTCCCCCCACTTGCCGGCAACCCCTCTACCACTTCCTGTTGAAAACACCTCACTCAGTGTCAACCCCATCCCCCCACCAGTCACACTTCCCAGGCCCATTGAAACCTGCCCATACAGGTTCCAACAGCCGCCACCCCTCCCTCCACCTCGCCCCCCATTCACAAGCCAACATTTCGTTTGCTAGTGTGGCGACCCCTGCCAGTGCCCCCTCCCCCACACAAACTCCAAAGCCCCCCCCATACCCATCCCTTCCAAACACCCAACAACCTACATCCAAACAAACAGCAAAACCCAAACAACCATAAATCCCAAACTTACCCGGCCCAAACCTCTCTTACACAAAACCGTTAACCAGAATACCCATAAAAGGAAAGAACCAACAAAACAAAACTCAAGTCAAATGCCGTCAAAATCCAAATTCACCCAACAAGGTGAACTGTTCGCTGTGCTGTGACAATGCCTCCTCCAAACCCTTCATTTTTTTCCTCTGCTCCCGCATCTAAGTCCTCACCAACTTCTCTCTCACTGGGGAAGGGTCTCACCCACCCACTCCTTAAGCGAGGTCATCCTCTCCATCACCTGCCTTTCAAAAGAGAGTCACCAAGGTTTCCAGCATGGAAACAAGCCCTTCGGCCCAACTTCTCTATGCCGCCCAGTTTTTACCACTAAGCTAGTCCCAATTCTTCGAAAACAACCGTTCAAACCCTCCAGCCATCACTTCAGCCATCTTCTCCACCATGATGGGTGAGGCCACATCCGACGGACACCATTGTTCTCCAGGGGGATGCTCGGCATGCTTGGCGGCGGACTTTCACTCGCTCACTTTTTCCCTGGAATTTTTTTTCCAGTTTTTGACATTCGATAAATGCCGCAGACCTTCCCACAGCTTCTCACAAAATACGTTTCCCAAGCACTGGGTGTAAAGGGTCTAAAATTCACTAATCTGGCAGTAGCCACCAAACATGTGACCAAACATGCTTCAACCGGAAGTCCTCCCTATTTATTAAATTTAGGAAAAGACAAACACACTATACAATGCAAAGACATTTAAGTATCTGAATTAATGAACACACACACAGTACCCTTGTTTATTTAAGATAAATGTAGAATACCCAATTATCTTTTACCAATTAAGGGGCAATTTAGCATGGCCAATCCACCTAGCCTGCACATCTTTGGGTTGTGGGGGCGAAACCCACGCAGACACGGGGAGAATGTGCAAACTCCACACGGACAGTGACCCAGAGTCGGGATCAAACCTGGGTCCTCAGCGCTGTAGGCAGCAGTGCTAACCACTCCCATTCCAAACTATCTCTACAATCCCTGAACTCATTAAGACTTTCCCAAAGTAAATAGATCCATGTCAAAAAACAACTTATAGTTTCCACACAATACAGGAAGGATAATCAAATCTGGGAATCATCTTGTCCACGTCCAGCAAAGATTTTGAAACTGCCTTCATAAAGGTTGTCTGCCCTGCCTTGGCTCTAAGACTGTCAGATGTAACCTCAGAGCGGCAGGGACCCGGGTTCGATTCCGGCCTTGGGTGACTGTGGCGTTTGCACGTTCTCCCCGTGTCTTTGTGGGTTCCCTCCAGGTGCTTTGGTTTCCTCCCGCAGTCCAAAAATATGCAGGTTAGATGGATTGACCATGCTAAGGGAGGCAGAGAGAAAACAGGGAACTATAGACCAGTGAGCCTAGTGTCGGTATTAGGGAATTCATAGCACAGCATTTGGAAAGCAGTAGTGTAATCAGAAAAAGTCTGCATGGATACAAAAGGAAAATCATGATTGACACATCTACTAGAATTCTTTGAAGATGTAACTAGTAGAGTTGATCAGGGAGAACCAGTGGATGTGGTTTATTTAGACTTTCAGAAGGCTTTTGACAAGGTCTCACATTGCAGATTCATATGTAAAGCTAAAGTGCATGGGATTACGGGTAGTGTCTTGAGATGGATATAAAGCTGATAAGCAGACAGAAGCAAAAAGTTGGAATAAATGGGTCATTTTCTGATTGGCAGATAGTGACTCGTGGAGTACCGCAGGGATCTGTGCTAGGACCTCAACAGTTCACATTACATATTAATGATTTGGACGAGGAAACTAAATGTATTATCTCCAAATTTGCAGATGATACAAAGTTGGGTGAGAGGGTGAGCTGTGAGGAGGATGCAGAGATGCTTCGGGATTTGGACAGGCTGAGTGAGTGGGCACATGAATGGCAGATTCAGCAAAATGTGGATAAATGTGAGATTATCCGCTTTGGTAGCAAAAATAGGAAGGCAGATTATTATTTAAATGGGAGTAATTTGAAAGAGGTGGATACTCAGCGAGACCTTGGTGTTCTTGTGCATCAGTTTCTGAAAGTAAGTGCACAGGTACAGCAAGCAGTAAAGAAGGCAAATGATATGCTGGCCTTCATAGCGAGAGGATTTGAGTACAGTAGTCCCCCGTTATAACGCGGGTGTTCGGGTCCAAGACAGCCACCCGCGTTGTAACCGAGCCGCGGATATCCAAGATGGCGGATATCCAAATGAATGAACGAGAGGAAACATCGCTGACTGTGCTGAACATTGCTGAATGGAAGGGCGTTTTAAATAAGAAACAGCAAAGTTCGTTCAAGTCTTAAATCAAGTTTTAAATGTATTAAAATATATACAATAATATACAGTATACATACAATAATATACTTAAAATTGTACTTACACGCATATTTTTAAAATCATTTAAAAAAGTCTGTGAGTTTCCTCTGGCACATCCCCTTCCTCATCTTGACTTGTGCTTGTCTCTGGAGGTTCTTCAGGTGCAGGATGTATATTGGGTCGAAGTCTTGCTGCTCTGTGTATGCTATGAGCCACTTCAGGTGCGTGATGGCATCCGAGTGGCTCTTTGCCACTGTGGGCTGGGGTTCTTCTTCTTCTTCTTCTGCCTCCTCTTGGGTGACCTGGTCGATGATCTCCTCCTCTGTGAATGTTTCTGCGGGTGCCATGTCATCCTCTGCTGCTGCCCACCTGTCCACCCAATCCTGGAGTGTTAGGTTCTCATCCAGTTGGTCCTCTAGCCTCTCCTCAGCTGCCCTGATCTCTGCTTCAGTAAAGCCTACGAAATCCTCTTCATCCGGGTAATGTTGGGGTCGTGGGAGTGCTGCTCCTAGGGCCTTGTTCCAGCAGTTGGCGATGGTCTTCTCTGTCACAGCTCCCCAGGCCTTCCCTGCCAGATAACAGGCATCCTTGATGGTGATGGCTTTCAGGTAATCTGGGACAGTGAGAGGAGAGTCTATCATTTCCAGGATCAGTTCCTTTTTGTACACAGACTTGAAGGTCTGAATGATGCCAGCATCACATGGCTGGATCTTGCTGGTGGTGTTCTTTGGGAGATAGAGCACTTGGATCTGCCCATCCCTGGTCTTGAGAACATCTCCCTGAGGGTGGGCTGAGCAGTTGTCCAGTAGGAGTGTGGCCTTCTGCGGTAAGTTGCGGGCTCTAAGGTGGTCCCTGACACTGGGTACGAAGAACTTGAAGAACCACTCCTCAAATAAGAAAGCTGTCATCCAGGCTTTGCCAGAGTTCCGGTAGGTAATGGGTAGGTTCTCCATGTTGATGTGGTGAAAGCATCTAGGAGACTTGAATTTGCCCACAATCAATGGCTTCAGCTTGTGTGTTCCCGTGGCATTGCTGGCAAACAGGATGGTGAGCCTGTTCTTGGCTTGCTTGTACCCCAGAGTCTTGTGGGCATCATCCTTGACAGCTAGGGTCTTGTCAGGCAGCATCTTCCAGTAAAGCCCTGACTCATCTGCATTGTAGAGTTGCTCTGGGGTCAGCTCCTCTTGCACCATGTAGTTCTTGAGGATGTCGGGAAAGGCTGCTGCGGCTCCTGAGTCGGCGGATCTCTGCTCACCACTGATGGTAACTGCACCTATCCCATGTCTTTTCTGGAACCGATGGAGCCAACCCTTGCTGGCTACGAAATTGCTGTCCTCTGGGTGGAGCTGGTGATGGAACTTCTCAGCCTGAGTCCTGATGATAGGTCCAGATAGGGGGGTGCCACCAGACTGTTCCTGGACAAACCAGGTGAACACAGCCTTCTCTAAGTTACTGTCACTAGCGTTCCTTGCCTTTTTCCTGCTAAGCCCTTCACTCTGAGAAACTGTCCCAACATATGCTCTTAAATTGGGCTCATCTTTCACCCACCCACGGAGGGTTGACTCTGGTACACCAGTCTCTCTGGATAATTTTGCCTTCGTTTCCCCGTTTCGAAGCCGGTCTATCAAATGTATCTTTTGACTCACTGAGTAAGACTTGCGCTTAAACATTTTGAACGACACGACAGCAACTGAACTCGAACTCGAAGATACCTGCACTGGAAAAGGTATCCCTTTTATGGCTGTGTAACTGGGCTAATCGGTCGCGGCTACTCATCGCGGCTAATCGTTCTACAGTACAAGACAGTGATCATCGCTGCTAATCGGTCTAATCATCGCGGGTAATAATCGCTGCTAATCGGTCTAATCATCGCGGGTAATCATCGCTGCTAATCGGTCTAATCATCGCGGCTCAAAAAGGTGCTGTTTCAAAAAGAGTTTAAAATGAGTCAAGTAAGTTGGGGTCCATAAACCCCCCCGCCGTATATCGCGAACCGCGGTATTGCGGGGCGCGTTATAACGGGGGACTACTGTATAGGAATAGAGGTGTTTTACTGCAATCGTATAGGTGAGGCCACACCTGGAGTATTGCGTGCAGTTTTGGTGTCCTTATCTAAAGGAGGATGTTCTTGCTGTGGAGGGAGTGAAGCAAAGGTTTATCAGGCTGATTCCTGGGATGGTGGGACTGGCATATGAGGAGAGACTAAGTCAGTTAGGATTATATTCATTGGAGTTTAGAAGAGTGAGAGGGGAACTCATAGAAACTGATAAAATTCTCACAGGATTAGACAGGGTAGATTCAGAAAGAATGTTACTGATGGTGGGGATTCCAGAATTAGGGGTGATAGTTTGATTCAGGGTAAACCTTTTAGGACTGAGGTGAGGAGAAATTTCTTCACCCAGGGTGGTGAATCTGTGGCATTCATTACCACAGAAAGTAGTTGAGGCCAAAACATATTGTAATTTCAAAAAAGGAATAAGAACATAAAAACTAGGAGCAGGAATAGGCCATGTAACAAGGTAGCCTCAACTGCTTCACTGGACAGGGAATTCCACAGGTTCACAATCCTTAAGCTTATATAGATATAATATATAGATTAGACACAGTTCTTGGGGCTAAAGGGATCAAGGGATATGGGGGGAAGGTGGGTTCAGGGTACTTGATTATCAGCCATGATCATAATGAGTGTAAATTCTATGTTTCAGACAGGCTACAGAACCATAGAAGAACCTTAGAACTCCTATAGTGCAGAAGGAGGCCACTCGGCCCATTGAGTCTGCATTAACCCTCTAAAGAGCACCGTACCTTGGCCCAACTTCTCCACCCCATCCCCATAATCCTATCAAAACCACACATCTTTGGACACTAAGGGACAATTTAGAAACAGAAAATAGAAGCAGGAGAAAGCCATTCAGCCCATCGGGTCTGCATTGACCTATGTCCCACCTTATCCCTGCAACCCCATAACCTAAACTTCACATCCCTGGACACTAAGGGGCAATTTAGCATGGCCAATTCACCTACAACATACATCTTTGGACTGTGGGAGGAAACCGAAGCACCCGGAGGAAACTCACGCAGATACGGCGAGAATGTATAAATTCCATACAGTGGCCCAAGGCCGATATTGAACCCGGATCCCCGGTGCTGTGAGACATCAGTGCTAACCACTGTGCCACCATGCCGCCGCATGATTGTGTCTGCTGGGTTGCTGCCAACAGAAATCTCCAAATGTTGTAACGTCAGTATCAGGCTCAACGTCTCTTTCTTAATGGCCAGATACGTCTGCTGGCGCAATTTAATTTCCTCGCGAAATACCCCACCGGCTTCTCAAGGTCACGTTGCAGTAACACGGCTCCCACACCAATGTCGCTTGTATCCGCCGCCAGTTTAAATTGTTTGTCCTAAGTGTGTGTTGCTAACACTGGGTTTGCAGCCAGCCCTGTTTTTAAATGGTTGAATGCCGTTTGACCGTCCTCCGTCCAGTTAAAGTGCTTGTTCTTCTTTAGGAGCTCTGTGAGTTGTGGCACCACACTCTTCACATTTGGCACGAGCTTATGGTAGAATCCGCTCATGCCCAGATATCTTAAAATCTCTTTCTGGAGTTGGTTTCCAGGAAGTCTCAAATGATCTGTATTTTTGCATCTCGTGGAGCCATTTGGCGATGTCCCACTATGTGGCCCAGATTCAAAATGTGGGCCTTGGAAAATACACTTGGAAAAAGGAAGATGGTTGTGGTGGTTAGAGGTCAATCATCTCAGCTCCAGGATATCACTGTATGAGTTCCTCAGGGTAGTGTCCTAGGCCAAGCATCATCAGTTGCTTCATCAATGAACTTCCTTTCATCATATAGTCAGAGGTTGGAATGTTTGTGGATGACTGCACAATGTTCAGCACTATTCGCAACTCCTCAGATAATGAAGTAGTCCATGTCCAAATGCAGCAAGATCTGGACAATATCCCAGCTTGGGCTGACAAGTGGCAAGTCATATTCGTGCCACACAAGTGCCAGGCAATGGCCATCTTCGACAAGAGAGGATCTAACCACTGCCCCATTACATTCAATGGCATTACCATAGCTGAAACCCACAAAAATTGAACATCCTGGGGGCTACCATTGACTAGAAACTGACTTGAACTAGCCACATTAATACTGTGGCTACCAGGGCAGATCAAAGGCTATGAATCCTACTCACCTCCTGACCCCCAAAGCCTGTCCACCATCTACAAAGCAGAAGTCAGGAGTGTAATGCAATATTCTCCACTTGCCTGGATGAGTGCGGCTCCAACAACACTCAAGAAGCTCGACATCATCCAGGACAAAGCAGCCCTGCTTGATTGCTCCTCCTTCCACAAACATTCAAACCCTCTGTGGTGTCTTTGTGTTGTTCAGAACCTAGGATGGTTGGCATAGTGTTCACAAAGACCATAACTAAGGGCAGCACGGTGGCACAGTGGTTAGCATTGCTGCCTACGGCGCTGAGGACCTGGGTTCGAATCCCAGCCCTGGGTCACTGTCTGTGAGGAGTTTGCACATTCTCCCCGTGTCTGCGTGGGTTTCGCCCCCACAACCCGAAGATGTGCAGGGTAGGTGGATTGGCCGCGCTAAATTGCCCCTTAATTGGGAAAAATAATTGGGTACTCTAAATTTATTTTTAAAAAGACCACAACTAGCTGTTATATTAGACAAAGCTAGTGATTTATTGACACTATTTAATTGAATTTGGCTCTCACTCCTACATAATAAACAATTGACAATAATCATACAATCTACACTTCTCTGTCACTAATCTCTACACTACTACAATAACTATGATCTGCTCTCACTCACACCATCTTTCCTACAGTCTGTTCTTGAGCCTTCTCCTCAACACTCTCCCAGAAGGCTTAGCACCGATGTTTTATATAGTTCTGCATCTAGCTCCCTCTAGTGCTTTATTCGGACATAATATTAACTCTTACAGCTGTGTACATTTCTCAAAGTGTCACATTCCCATTTCTTTGGTCAAAAAAAGTTACAAATTCTGTTTGTAACATTTTCTTCTCTATCTATAGCACAACCGAGAATGCATCATTATCTTTTTTACATTTAATAGCAAAAGTTAAATGTCATATCACAGCATTGAAATTCAGTCTGTTCGGTGGTTTTCTTATTCTTGTTGATCTTCTCAGTATACTTAGTGAAGTATTTAAGTTGTTTTCCATGTTGTTTGGTTTTGTTATCAACGATGAAGGATTTGGAAAATCAATGCTGTGGAATATGGCATCCGGAGCAGTAATATCAGGAGTTTGAAGTGGAATGTAATTCTTTATCTTCAACAATGCTCTTCGATTCCTTAGAAGCATTGTGCCATGTTCAGTTTGTACCAGATATGATCTTGGTGCTATCTATCATAATACCTTAGCAACATGTGACCATCCACCATCAGGACTTTGTATTCTGACATAGTCTCCTTCTTGCAACGGCGGTAAAGGTTTGGTATGCCTGTTGGAGTAGGCTTTTTCTTTCCTTTTTTCTAACCTTATTCTGTCATGTGGTACTTGTTCATCTATTTTTGGTATTATGATTTCTGGTAAAGTTGTACGAATTTTTCTTCCCATCAACATCTGGGCGGGCGACAATGACAATGGAATAGCTCTGTATGTCAACAGTGCCAAAGATACATCTTTGTTGTCATCCAGTGCTTTGCTGAATAGCTATTCCCACGCCTTTCTCTGCTTTTCCATTGGATTGGGGGTACAATGGACTTGATGTTACATGGTGGAAGTTATAGCTTTCTGCAAATTGTGACCATTCCCAGCTGGTGAAGCAAGGACCATTGTTGGAAACAACGTTTAATGGAATTCCATGTCGAGCAAAAACAGATTTTGCTGCTCTGATTACTGATCGAGCTGTTGAATCGGTGAGTGTAATAACCTCAGGATAGTTAGAATGGTAATCAATAATGACTAAATCGTCATGACCTTTTAAATAGAAGAGGTACAAGCCAACTTTCAGCCATGGATGAGTAACTACTTCATTTTCTTCATCTGATAGATGCTGCTTTCCTACACCTGATTGTCCACATCCTTGTTGATCCCAGGCCAGTTCACAGATTGCCTTGCTCACCTGCGCCATATTTTAATTACTTGGTGCCTTTCATGTATCTGTTCCAAGATATCTTTCCGTAGGCAGGAGTGAATAACTATTCTCTCTCCTTTGAGTAGGAATCCGTTAATCACAGTGAGGTCATCTTTGACACTACGAAAGCTGGAACAACACCCAATGGGCCATCCTTCTTTCGGGTATTGGATTACCCTTTGGAGTGTCAAGCCCTTCGCTGTTTCTTCTCTTATGAGATGTAGTTTGTTGTCAGACACTGGCAGCATTTCTGCAATGAATGAAGCTTGTGCTCCCACTATGTGTACTATTACTGAAAACATGGTATCAACATTATTTGTAGCTCTCGATAACGTATCAGCAACAACTAATTATTTTCTGGCGTATAGACCAGTGTGAAATCGTATCTTCGTAGCTTCATCATCATTCTCTGAAATCGTGGAGGCATCTCGTTAAGGTCTTTCTTCATGAGTTAACTAGAGGTCTATGATCAGCCCCAACTACAAAGTGTGGTAAACCATATACATAATCATGAAATTTGGTTATGCCGATTAAAAGACCAAGGCATTCTTTTTCTATTTGCGCATAGCATTGCTCTGTTGGAGTCATCAAGCGAGACCCATACGCTACAGGTTTCAACAGATCATGATCATCTTTTTGAAGTAGTACTGCACCTATGCCCTGTTTACTGGCATCGGTGGAGATTTTTGTTTCCCTTGACATGTCGTAAAACACTAGCAATGGAGCGGTGGTCAGAGCTGTTTTTACGTCTTGCCACTCAGCTGAGTGTTCAGGTGTCCATAGAAAGTCAACATTCTTTCTGATGAGATTGCGCAGAGCCATTATTCTTTTTGAAAGGTTGGGAATGAATTTCCCCATAAAGTTAATAACATCAAGCATTCTCACAATTGCTTTTTTGTCAGTTGGTATCGGCATTTCACCTATGGCATTGATTTTGTCTTGATCCGATTGAACTCCTTCCTGCGATATCATATTGCTTAGAAATTTCAGTTTGTGGATCCCAAATTGACTTTGTCACAATTTAGTTACAATCCACAGTGATGAACTCTGTTGAGCACTTTCTTGAGCCTCTCACCGCGTTCTTCTGGAGTATTGGACCAGATGGTGACATCACTACGTATACTCTGACACCAGGTATCCCTTTGATGATGGTTTCCTTTGTACGATGAAAAATTTCAGAGGCAGATATGATCCCGAAAGGTAACCTATTTAAGCAATATCTACCAAAAGGCATATTGAAGGCACATAGCTTTCTGCCTTGATTGTCAAGCCTTAGTTAACAAAATTCTTTCGAGGCATCTAATTTTGTGAAAAACTTGGCATTAGCATCTCTGACGTGATCTCTTCCCTCTTGTGTATGGGATAATGTTCCCTCTTACTATTATTATTCAGATCTTTCTGATCTATGAATACTGTTAGTTCTCCATTAGGTTTGCGTATGCATACCATCGAACTGACCCAGTCCGTTGGTTTAGTCACCTTGGAAATTATGTCTGACTGTTGCATTCGATCAAGCTCAGTCTTGAGATGATCTCTCAATGGAGCTGGTACTCTTCTTGGCACCTGTATTACAGGCTTGGCATCCTTTTCTAATTTGATACTGTATGTAAATACCCAAAATTTGTTCAATTTCATCTTTAAACATGATTTTTGAAGTATTGGTTGCGTGTATCCTTTCAACCAAGTTAAGTTTGCTGCCAGTATCCGCCCAAGTAGAGATGATTTGTCATTTTCTACTATTTTGAAGACTATTGGCATGCTGATGTCACCATTCTGAACGATGAGGCAATGGGAACCTCTCGTGGCTATGGCATTGCCATTATAGTCAGTCAATCGGCAGGTTGATTTTTTTATTTGTGGTTTACTGTGCACTTGTCTTAAATCCTTTTCCATTATTAAATTTGCATGAGCACCTGTATCTAGTTTAACTGGAACTTCAGACCCATTGATACAAGTAATACAGTCCACTCTTGAATAATTTTGGAGAGATGATATATCGGCTTATTATCACAGTCCAGAGCATTGACCCTAGTAATCGCATTGACCATGAAAGTATCTTTCAGTGCATATTGGGAGGAATCATCATTATCAGTTAAGACTTTTTTTTTGTTAATAATAATAATCACCTGTTGTCACAAGTAGGCTTTGATGAAGTTACTGTGGCAAGCCCCGAGTCGCCACATTCTGGCACCTGCTCGGGGAGGCCAGTACGGGAATTGAACCCGCGCTGCTGGCATTGTTCTGCATTACAAGCCAGCTGTTTAGCCCCTGTGCTAAACTACCCCTTCAGTCTGTAAATTCTGAATCTTCCTAAAATCATTGTGGGACCTTTTAAATTAATTTGCTTCTGAAGCTTTTGCGAAACAGCACTGTGCTGCAAAAAGTGGTTGAATTTGCAACATTTGAAACGTTGTTTGCCTTCTGCCAGACAGGTTTTTTTACTGTGGGCAAGGCCACAGTACATGCACATCATTACGCTCATGATGTCACTTTCAAAATGGCCACCCACCATTGTGCGCAGTTTTCTATACTGCGCCACAGCATTAATGGTGTGGGCCACATTTCCAGACTTCACGCCATTTTGGTTTGCCCTGAACTCCACATATTCAAAGGATGCTAGTTCAGTGGCTTTGCTTCATGTAGTGGCAAAATCAGTCGTCTCAGCATTTTTCTCGCAAACATTCATCATTAATTCCAAAGACAATTTGATCACGAAGCATTGAATCAGCAATGGAGGAGAAGTTACACGGTCATGCTCTTAATTTTAAAGCAGTAATAAAAGAATCTACCGATTCCCCTTCAGCTGTAGCATCTTCTTATACGTGTAGCGCTCGTATTTCTTGTTCACCTGTTTTTTGAATTGAGGATAGAATTTTTTCAGCACCATGTTATACTTAGGTTTATCCTCTTCTTCTGAAAATTCTAATGAGTTGAACACTCTAAAGCCTGCGATACAGCCAAATTAAGAAGCGTGATTTTCTCTGATTTGCAAGTGTCTTCTAGCGCAGAGGCAGATAAGAACACTTCGAACTGTTGTTTGAAAAATGCCGAATTTTGACACAGTTGACCGGTCATTCCGAAGTGGTCAACTTTCTTCAGACCTTCCAACATACGATCTGTTGTGTAGATTCTTCAATCGGTGTAGTGGTGTCACTGTTTTTCTGAATTGTCTGCTTATTTTTTCTAGAAATAAACACCTGGTACCATGTGGTGTTCTTTGTGTTCATCAGATCCTAGGATGGTAGGCGTAGTGTTCACAAAGACCACAACTAGCTTTTATATTAAACAAAGCCAAAGATTTATTTAAACTACTTAATTTAATTTGTCTCCTACTTCTATATAATAAACAAGTGACAATAATCATACAATTTACACTCATCTATCACTAATCTCTACACTAATACAATAACTATGATCTGTTCTCACTCACACTATCTTTCCTAGCAGTCTGTTCTCTAGCCTTCTCCTGAACTCTCTCCCAGAAGACTTAGCATCAATGCTTTATATAGTCCTGAATCTAGCTCCCTGTAGTGATTGATTCGGGCATAACATTAACCCTTTCAGTGCTGTACATTTCTCATAATGTCACACCCTCCACCACAGATGAACAGTGGCAGCCATATGTACAATCTACAAGATGCAATTCGGCACAACATTGTGGGCCGAAGGGCCTGTTCTGTGCTGTATTTTTCTATGTTCTATGTCCTATGCACTGCAGTAATTCACGAAGGTTCCTTGGACAACACCTTCCAAATCCATGACCACTACCATCTAGAAGGACAAGAGCAGCAGATACCTGGGAACCCCACCACCTGGAGGTTCCCCTCCAAGTCACTCAGCACACTGACTTGGAAATATATCACTGTTCCTTCACTGTCGCTGGGGCAACAACCTGGAACTCCCTTCCTAACAGCACAGTGGGTGTACCTGCACCTCAAGGACTGCAGCGGTTCAAAAAGGGAACTCACCACCACTTTGTGAAGGGCAACTAGAGATGGGCAATAAACACGGGCCTGACCAGCAACGCCCACATCCCGAAAATTAATTTTGAAAACCTTTGCTCGGTTCATCACGAGATTAGATTGTTATAAGTCACCATTAGGTGTGTGGATGCTCTTCCAAGCTCTTGTCTAAACACCACTAAGTCATCAACGTATACAGCACCATGACTCAGTTCTCGAACACTCTGTGAAAAGTTACGGTGGGGGGGGTTCTCCCTCTCGATCGACATCACATTGAATTGATAAAGTCCTTGGGCTGTCAGAAAAAGCAAAGATCTTCTTTTCCCTCTCAGTACTTGCCAATAGCTCTTTAGCAAGGATATGTGGGTGATGAATTTTCGACTGTCCAATGCTTTTGATGCCGTCTTCCAAGTGTGGACTAGGACACAAATTTCTCTTGGTTATAGTCTTCACCCACCTTCAGCCCACACAGTGTCTGGGTTCCATCTAGTCTGGACGCCATGGTGATAGGGGCTAGAACCCAATTCAATAAGGTTATTCTGGAGCTTATACTCAATTTCCCTCTGTACCTGTGATAACTGAGCTGGACTTAACCTGTAAGGATGTTGTTTGATGGTAACAGTATCCCCCACACATCAACGTCATGCATCGCTAACCCCATTCTGCCTAGTTTATTCCCACAAATACATTTATAGGACTGCAGTAAGTCTATCAGTTCACTCCGGCTCTTAACTGGGAGATGGCTTCACCACTGGTTTAAATTTTCCAGTGCTTCCTCATTGTCCAAATGAACTCTAGGGATGTCACATTCAGACCCCTTATCCTCCACCTGCTCCATTGCTCACACGACCTCCTGTGTCATCTCCTCTAACCTAATACTTCTTAAACATATTCACATGACACATTCTGTGTGATTTGTGTCTCTCTGGTTGCGAACCAGATAATTTTCCTTGCTCAGTTTCCTTTCAGTGTGATACGGCCCACTGAATCTGGCTTTGAGGGGTGTGCCTGACACGGTTAACAACACAAACACTCGTTCTGCTGTTATCAAACTCTGAGTCTGGACCTTCAAATTATCCCTGGCTTTAATTCTGGGTTGTCTTTAAATGTTTTTATTCTGAGTCACTCTGCTGAAATTTAATCAACCTCTTTGAATTAAACATATTGGCCTCTTTCTTTGTTTCTCGCTCATTGTCATTCAGCTGACTAAAAATGGTGTCAGATAGCCTGATCTCACTGGCCTCCCCCTGGAGTGAGGCAACTCCTCCCTCTTTGGTCTCAGCCTATGAGTCTCTGATTGTGTCACCATCAATCTGGAACCACCTCTGAGTGGTCTGTTTGTAATTTCTCTGTGATAGGATTCTCTATTGACTGTTCGACTACAGTAGGCATCCTGACCATCTGGGATCCCGCTATATCATTCCCTTTTTCACAAAATGTATTTTATTACAAACGTGTATCAAAACAGGTTACAACAAATATACACCCCGGGAAATATACTCCCCAACAATCAACTAAACAGTCTGTAAATGTTTTCCCCTTTTTCACCCCCCACCCCCTCTCCCTCCTCTCCCCCTGCGACGAACAGCTCCTCAAATATGGTCACAAACATTCCCCACCTTTTCTCAAACCCCTCTGCAGAGCCCCTTAACTCATATTTTATCTTCTCCAATCACAGGAAGACGTACAGGTCACCCAACCAAGCCGTTATCCCCGGTGGCGATGCTGACCACCACTCCAGCAAAACTCGCCGCCGTGCAATCAGAGAGGCGAAGGCCAGGACATCGGCTTTCCTCCTCACCATGAGCTCCGGCTTCTCTGAAACCCCAAATATCACCAGCAAAGAGTCCAGGTCCACCCCCTCCTCCACTATCCTGGCTAAGACCGCAAACACTCCCGCCAAGAATCTTCCCAATTTTGAGCAAACCCAAAACATATGCGCGTGATTGGCTGGCCCCTGCCCACATCTCTCATACTCATCTTCTACCCCCTAGAAGAACCCTCTCATTCTCGCCCGAGTCATATACACCCTGTGCACCACCTTAAACTGTATCAGGCTCATCCTTGCACAGGAGGATGTCCCGTTTACCCTATGCAGTGCCTCACTCCATACTCCCCAATTGATCTCCCCTCCCATTTCGCCTTGATCTTGCTTCCTGCTATATCATTCCCAATAATTAATTGACTGCCTGCAATAGGCAAGGTTTCTATCACGCCTACCACTACTTGCCCTGTCTTCAAGCTACTCTGTAAGCTTATTTTTCCGAAAGGAATTTCTTTTGTTTTACCGAGAATGCTGCTGACCAGAACCTTTTCATTCACTATCCCCTCTGGACAACAAATAGCTTTATCCCAGAACATTAAGAACATAAGAACATAAGAACTAGGAGCAGGAGTAGGCCATCTGGCCCCTCGAGCCTGCTCCGCCATTCAATTAGATCATGGCTGATCTTTTGTGGACTCAGCTCCACTTTCCGGCCCGAACACCATAACCCTTAATCCCTTTATTCTTCAAAAAACTATCTATCTTTACCTTAAAAACATGTAATGAAGGAGCCTCAACTGCTTCACTGGGCAAGGAATTCCATAGATTCACAACCCTTTGGCTGAAGAAGTTCCTCCTAAACTCAGTCCTAAATCTACTTCCCCTTATTTTGAGGCTATGTCCCCTAGTTCTGCTGTCACCCGCCAGTGGAAACAACCTGCCCGCATCTATCCTATCTATTCCCTTCATAATTTTAAATGTTTCTATAAGATCCCCCCTCAAACTTCTAAATTCCAACGAGTACAGTCCCAGTCTACTCAACCTCTCCTCATAATCCAACCCCTTCAGCTCTGGGATTAACCTAGTGAATCTCCTCTGCACACCCTCCAGCGCCAGTACGTCCTTTCTCAAGTAAGGAGACCAAAACTGAACACAATACTCCAGGTGTGGCCGCACTAACACCTTATACAATTGCAACATAACCTCCCTAGTCTTAAACTCCATCCCTCTAGCAATGAAGGACAGAATTCCATTTGCCTTCTTAATCACCTGTTGCACTTGTAAACCAACCTTCTGTGACTCATGCACTAGCACACCCAAGTCTCTCTGAACAGCGGCATGCTTTAATATTTTATCGTTTAAATAATAATCCCGTTTGCTATTATTCCTACCAAAATGGATAACCTCACCTTAAGGATTGACTCCTGCCTGTATTTCATAAAATTTTAATATCATTTTCCATTTTATGCTGTCCACATGGAAATACTCCACCATGACATACACAATCTTCACAATCTTCAAACACATCGGCCACCTGCTGGTCACTCTACCCCTGTACAAGCTGTGCACACATGTTTCTTTATATTGTTTGCTCCCAGTACAAATCCTACCTGCTTCTTTTGTCCTGTTTCATGATTTGTAACCCCAACTGGCTTTCCATTTCATCTCCAGCATACTGACTTGGTGTGGCCCAGTGTATTACAATGAAAACATCTGAACGTTCTATCTCTCACCCCTCCAAGAGACTCCAACATATTTTTATTAAGGCATTTGCATATACATTAAACACAACCAAAACCAGAGTAAGAACAAAACAAAAACTTCATAACAAATAAATAACTACCCTACCGCCCCAAACTCCCTGCTGATCCCCTCCACCCATCCTGCCTTCCCCGTTTTAACCCCTTTAATTTTGGAATGAAGATCGGGAGGTTCTGGAAAATAAATAAGAGCCTCGGGGGCACCGTCATTTTCACTGTCCGCCCCGTCAGTGGTGTGAATGGTCACATATCTGGCAGCTCCCGCATGTGGCTATGTTTGTGGGCCTTTTCCCCGATTAACATGTGGATGTTTTGATGGAAAAAGGCTCAGGAGTGGAAGAAGGGTTTATTCGACCGGTGGATGGATTCGTGGACCAGAAGTGGTTTTAGGCATGGGGAGCTGTCGGAGCAAGAAACCTTGCCAGGCTAGCTGGGTGGGCTAGTTCATGGAAGCGCTGTGGGGTGGGGGTGGGCAGGTGGTTAGAGTGTTGATGGTGGTTGGGGTTGTTGTTCTGTGGGGGGGCGGGGGGGGGGGGGGGGGGGGGGGGGGACTGTTGACAGGAACTCTGATGTCTGGAAATGTCGGCTTTTGAGATATGGTACCGGGGGGTTCATGGAGAATGGTCCTGATGAGTGTGGTACACGGACTGGATGCTGGCCCAGGAGGGGCTACGGTTGATCGCCAGCGGGAATAGGGGGGCGGGGGGGGAGCCTTGCGACCAGGCATATCACATGGAATGTGAGAGAGTTGAATGAGGTGTTCACGTATTTCAGAAGCTTGAAGGCGGATGTGGCATTCTATCAGGAAACGCACCTGAAGATTGAGGATCAAACTCAGCTCAGGAAAGTGTGGGTAGGGCAGGTCTTTCATTCAGGATTGGATTTGAAGATGAGAGGGGTGGCGGTCTTGATAAATAAGCTGGTAGCTCTTGAAATGGGGAACACAGTGGCAGACTTTTGGGAGAGGTTCGTTATGGTGAATGAGAAATTGAAGGGGATGTCGGCGGGTGTTGGTGAATGTTTATGCCCCGAACTGGGTCGATGTAGGGTTTATGAGGAGGATGCTGGCGAAGATCCCAGACCTGGACTCGCACCGGCTGGTAATGGGGGGTGGCGATTTCAACACGGCTCTTAAGCCGAAATTGGATCGGTCGAGCCTGAGGTCGGGGAGGGTGTCGGCGAGGGAATTGAGCGGGTTTATAGAGTGTATGGGGGGAGTGGACCCATGGAGGTTTGGGAGGCCGTGAGAGAAGAAATATTAGTTTTTCTCCCATGTACATCGGGTATACTCCCGGATCGACTGATTTGTGATGGACAGCATTGACGGGTGGTTGGTTCGAAGTATCAGTAATTGTGGTTTCGGACCACGCGCTGCATTGGGTGGATTTGCAGGTGAATCGGGGGGGGGGGGGGGAGCCCGCAGTGGAGGCTGGATGTGGGGCTGTGGGCAGATGAGGAGGTTTGTGAGCGGGTGTCGGCTGCTATTCAGGTATATGTGGAGCTGAACGACACGGGGGAGGTTTCAGCCGCCATTTCAATACGGGCACACAGGGATCAGGTGGAGCAGGCAGAGATGGTGAGGTTAGTAGATGAGATTCTGCAGGTGGAGAGGAGGTACTCGGAGGCCCCGGAAGCGGGGTTGTTGAGGGAGCGACAAAAACTTCAGATGGAATTTAGACTGATATCCACGGGAGAGCTAAAGGGTCTATGAATACGGGGAGAAGGTGAGTAGGATGTTGGCACATCAATTGAGGAAGCAGGAGGTGGTGAGGGAGATTGGTGAGAAGGTAAAGAATAGGAGGGGGAACACGGCCTGGACCTAGTGGGGGTGAATGGGGTGTTCGGGGACTTTTATAAGAGATTGTACGAGTTGCACCCCCTGGCCGGGGTGGAGGGAATGAGGCATTTTTTAGATGGGTTGGAGTTCCCTTGGGTGGAAGAGGACTTGGTGGAGGGATTGGGAGCCCCCATTGGGCTGGTAGAGGTGTTAGAGGGTGTGGGGGCAATGCAGGCAAAGAAGGCCCTGTCCCGGATGGGTTCCCAGTGGAATTCTATAAAACGTTTTCGGGGAACTTGTGGCCCACGTTAGTAAGGGTGTTTAATGAGGCGAGGGAGCAGGGGGCGCTCCCCCTTATCTTATCGCAGGCTTCAATCTCTTTTTCTAAAAATAGATTTAGAGTACCTGATTAATTTTTTTCCAATTAAGGGTCAATATAGTGTGGCCAATCCACCTACCCTACACATCTTTGGGTTGTGGGGCGAAATCCACGCAAACACGGGGAGAATGTGCAAATTCCACGCGGACAGTGACCGGGAGCCGGGATTGAACCTGGGACCTTGGCACCATGAGGCAGCAATGCTAACCACTGTGCCACCATGCTGCCCCTGGGCCTCGATCTCCTTAATTTTAAAGAGAGATAAGAATCCGGAGTAGTGTGGGTCTTACCGGCAAATTTCATTATTAAATGTGGACGCTAAGTTGCTGACCAAGACCTTGGCCTTAAGGATTAAGGAGTGTGTGCAGGGAGGTGATAGGGGAGGACCAGATGGGGTTTGCTAAGAGGAGGCATCTGTCGTCTAACATCAGCCAGTTGTTAAATGTTATAATGATGCCCCCGGAGGGACAAATTGATGAATGCAGAGAAGGCCTTCGACCGGGTGGAGTGGGACTATTTGTGGGAGGTGCTGGGGCGGTTTGGATTTGCCCAGGGTTTTGTGGATTGGGTCTGGCTGTTGTACCGGCGCCGACAGCAAGCGTGCGAACGAACCAGGTGAGTTTGGCGTATTCCCGGTTTCACCGGGGGACGAGGCATGGGTGCCCACTCTCCCCATTGCTCTTTGCCTTGGCTATAGAGCCATTGGCAAAGGTGCTGAGAGCATCAAGGGATTGGCAGGGGATAGTACTGGTTGGAGGAGCATAGGGCCTCGCTGCATGCGGATGATTTACTGCTCTACATATCAAATCCTTTTGAAGTCATTGGGGGAATTATTGGCATATTGGAAGAATTTGGTCGGATCTCGGGGTATAAATTGAACATGGGGAAGAGCGAGGTTTTTCCGATCCAGGCGAGGGTGCAGGAGAAGAGGATGGGGGAGTTGCCGTTTCGAGTAGTGGGGGGGGGGGGGTCTTTCGGAATTTGGGCATTCGGGTGGCGTGGAGATGGGAGCAGCTACACAAGCTGAATTTGGCTCGGCTGGTGGAACAGATGATGGGGAATTTTAGGAGGTGGCATGCGCTCCTGCTGTCGTTGGTGGGAAGAGTGCAACCGATGAAGATGACGGTTCTCCTGAGGTTCTCACTTGTGCTCCAGAATCTCCTGATCTTCATTCCAAAGGTGTTTTTTTAGGAGGGTGAATGCACTGATATCGGGGTTTGTTTGGGCGGGTAAAGTCCAGCGGGTGAAGATGGTGCTCTTGGAGCAGGGTCGGGTGGGAGGTGGGGCTCGCCCAAACTTGATGAATTATTACTGGGTGGCGAATATAGCCATGGGCAGGAAGTTGGTAGTGGGGAGGGGTCGGTATGGGAGCAGATCGAGGCAGCTCTTGTAAAACTCTTATTTAGGGGTACAGTTGATGGTGCCTCTGCCATTCTCACCAGCCAGGTACTCCGCAAGCCCGGTGATGGTGGCAGTCCTCAGGGTGTGGGGACAGTGGCGGCAGCATCTGGGGCTGGAGGGGGCCTCGGTATGGGCACCGATCTGCGGGAATCTTAGGTTTTCTCCCGGGGTGGGGGGTGGGGGGCGGGGGGGGGGGGGGTGTTCAGGGGTGGCAGCGGGCAGGGATTGAGAGTTTGGGGATCTATTCATGGGGGGAAGCTTTTCGAGGTTGGAGGGATTCATGGAAGAATTTGAGTTGCCTGGCGGGAATGGGTTCCGGTATTTACAAGTGAGGGATTTTGTTAGGAAGCAGGTGCCGACCTTTCCCCAACTGCCGACCCAGGGGCTATAGGACAAGGTGGTATCAAAACCAGGGGTAGGTGAGGGTAGAGTTTCGGAAACTAATAAAGACTATGAGGGAGCCCCGATTGGGATAATGAAGCGTAAGTGGGAGGAAGAGTTAGGGAGGAAAGTGGAGGAGGAGCTGTGGGAGGAGGCTTTGAAGAGGGTGAACACATCCTCTTTGTGTGCGAGGCTTAGCCTTATGCAGTTTACGGTGGTTCACAGGACACACATGACTGTGGCTAGAGGATGAGCAGGTTTCTTGATGGGATGGAGAATAGGTGTGGGCAGTGCGCGGGTGGGCCCACGAGTCATCTCCGCATGTTTTGGGCCTCTCTGAAGCTTGGGGGTTTCTGCCAGGGTTTCATCGATGTTATGCCAGAGGTGTTGGGGGTGAAGGTGGTCCTGGGCCCAGAAATGGCGATCTTGTGTGTGTCAGAAGACCTGGGGGTTCAGGGGGCGAGAGAGGCCAACGTCATGGCAGCTGTTCATCGATTTCTTTGAAAATAGTTGAGATGTCAGCAGAGGGGGCGGGGGTGGGGTTAAAAAGGAGGTTAGGGAGTTGGAGAGCGGGAGGTGGGACAGTGGGATGTTAGAGTATTTGTATTCCTCTTTGCTTGCTTCCTTATGGTTGTGATTGATGTATATATAAAAATGCCTCAATAAAATGTTTTTCAAAAAAGAAATCTGGCCCACCAACCACTCCAAATTCAATTTATGTAGTTGTTCCCCTTCCCGCGCCACCTGGCTACCCAGATACCTAAAGCTCGCCCCCACCACCTTAAACTACAGCTCGCACAACCTCCCCTGCCCCCTCGCCTGGATCGGGAAGACCTCACTCTTCCCCATGTAGAACTTATATCCGGAAAACCGGCCACACCCCCTTAAAATGTTTATAATTCCCCCAATATCTCTCAGTAAATCCGATAGATAAAGTAGCAGGTTGTCCGCATATAGTGAGACCCTGTGCTCCACCCCACCCCCCGCACTATCTCTTTCCAACTCCTTGATGCTCTAAACGCCATTGCCAATGGCTCTGTGGCCAAGACCAAAAGCAATGGGGAGAGTGGTAACCCTGCCTGGTCTCACGGTGTAGTCCGAAGTACCCCAAACTCATCCAATTCATCCGTACGCTCGCTACTAGCACCCTATACGGCAACTGAACCCGGTCCACAAACCCCTGCCTGAACCCGAACCATTCCAGTATTTCTTACAAATACTCCCATTCCATCCGATCGGACGCCTTCTCCACATCCATGGTGACCTCCACATCCTGTCCCTACGGGGGCATCATTATCACGTTTAATAATCGCTTGACATTCGCCGACAGATGCCTCCCCTTTATCACCCCCTGCACACAGTCCTCAATCCGCGAGGCCAAGATCTTTGCCAGCAGCTCGGCATTCACATTTAGCAGCAATATCGGGTGGTAGGACGCACACTGCTCCGGATCCTTATCCTTCTTCAATATTAAGGACATCAAAGCCTGTAAAAACATTGGGGGGAGTTCCGCCTTATCCCTCGCCTGGTTATATGCCCTTACCAGCAGGGACCCCCACCAGCTCCCCAAAAAACTTCTTGTAAAATTCTACTGGAAACCCATCTCCCCCCCCCCCCCCCCCCTCCCCGCCCCCCACAATGGCCGGGGGCTCCGATTTGTAGAGCTTCTTTTAAAACACCCCGAAAACTCCATTCACCCCCACCGGATCCAGAACTGCTCTTCCCCTCCCATCCTTCACTCTTCCAATCTCCCTCGCCACCTTCTGCTTCCTAGGTTGGTGAGCCAGCATCCTACTTGCCTTCTCCCCATACTCATCCACTGCCCCACTGACCCTCCGAAACGGCCCCAACCCAAACTCCATCTGGAGCTTCTGCTGTCCCTTCAACAATCCTGCCTCCATGGCCTCCGAATAGAATCTCATCCACCAGCCTAGCCATCTCTCCCCGCTCTATCCTATCCCTATGCGCCCGAATAAATATAAACCCCTCTAACAGACTCTTGTATTTTGAGGTGAAGCCCCCTTGGAGTTTCTGACCACTCCCTCTCTTACTGGCCTGTCTTCTCTCGCACCTTCCCAATTTGTAGCCTTCTCGGATTTAAAGCCGGTGAAAGAAAGGCTTTGGTCTATGAACCAGTTCACTGTCTATCGCAATCTGTGGCTTGTCTGGCAGTTCTAGCTTTCTGTTCTTCAACATGAGTTCTAATCACCGTGGGAAACAAATCTTTCAATTCCTCCAACAGAATTATCTTTCTAAGGGCGTCATACGTTTCTTCTGTTTTTGATTCTCACATCGAAATGGCTTGGTTTAACCCTTTCGAACTCAAGGTACGTCTGTTCAGACGGTTTCCTTACAGCTCAAGGCTTTTGTCTGTAAGCCTCCGGCACTAGCTTGTAAGTCCCTGATGTAGCTATCTATCTTCACTGTCTCATAGTCCCCAGACCTTCCCCCTGACAAAGACGTATAGACTTTGCTCGCCCTACCTACCAGGTCAGCCTGCAAGACGAGGGTCCAAATATCTTGTGGTCATTTCATCTGTTTAGCTACTTTCTCCAAAGCACAAAGAAATGTCTAAGCATTCTCTTCATCGGATTTTAGAAGGGCTGTACATATCTGAACATCTCCCCACTAGTTTCCCATCTACAACCATTTTCTTCCTCCTGCGGCTCGATTGTACCGGCTGTAATTCTCTACTTTTTAAATTTGATGTTCTCTTTCTCTATCCTTTTCTCATTCTGCATTTGATAACTTCTGTGATTCCAGAGCTCACTCCCTTACTCTTTCCTGCAACTCTTATTTCTCAGTTTCTATGTCTCTTTGTAATTGAAGCGCCACTAATTCAATTTCCTCACTTCTCGAAATATTGGCCCCGACTAACCCCTCTTGTATTTTTAAATATGTTGTGAGACTTTCAATTACCTCAGCCTTCTTAGCCCCTGCTGATAAGACTACTTTCGATTTATCTGCTATTCCATCAATTTGGTACCAGCCACATGTATCAAATTTGCTAAGGTTATATTGTCTACTTCCAGACAAGATTAAGCGAGATCAAAAGTCATTTTTACAGCCTTTGTACTGTAAATAACATGTTCTTCCTTGGTCCCAATTGCTTCTCATTCCCATTACATCCAAAAGTCAGAAATCCCTGACACCCAAGGATTTAAGCTTTTTAAGATCCAAGACCCCAATTTACTGTCACGAACCACGCTGATGTTATCTGCAAGGGTATCGCACCTTGGGACACTGGTTTATGGGGTGGATAGTTTTGTTTTTAGAACGGTGGGAGGAGTCATGTAAAACACCAGTGAGAATAACCAGCCCAATAATCGTGCATCAATTATTAAAGACTATTTATTAAATTTAAGATCAGACAAACACGCGCACACAGGACTATACAACACAGACAATGAAGTATATGTATTACTAAACACACACACAGAAGGTAACCCTGGTTCCAAAATATATCTGCGATTCCTGAACTCATTAAGATTTCTCCTCTCCTCAAACAACATCCAAAGTAAATAGATCTAAAAGTCAATATCCAACTTTTAGTTTCCACACATTACAGGGAGGATAATCAAGTTCAGGAAACATCTTGTCCATGTTCAGCAAAAGTATTGAAACTGCCTTCACAAAGATTTTCTGCACTGACTTGGCTCTAAGAGGTAGAGGCTGTGAAATGTAAAACCTGCCTCCGGGCTGCTGGATGTAAACTCGCCTGTCTGCCTCTGAGGGTCCTGGCAATTATACCATTGTTCTCCTTTGATTTTGCCATCTATGTATTTGGCTGTCTGTCCTCTCACGTTTCACTCTGGACATTAACATGTGTATACCTGACTGATCTCCCCATCATCTAGCTGAGAGGCTAGATTCTACGGTGTCCCAGCCGCGTGTTTCTCGGCTGCATGCCATTCGCTGGTGGTGGAATTCTATCTACCTGCCGCTTGTCAATGGGATTTCCTATTGTAGCGATTTCCTGGTGGTGGGATCGGGTGCACTGCAAGTGGGAACAAAGAATCCCGATGGGAGAGAAATCCAGCCAAATTGTTTCTACTATTGAACTATTTCACATCTGATTCTATCTAGATGCCTTCTAATCTCATTACTGGGAAAGATGCATCTCATTGGCCTTTTAAATACTGGATACTGCTATCGATCAGCAGATTTCTACCTGTCGCTGGGCAGGTCACATCCTATTATGTCTTGGTAACCTTCACATTACTGCTGTTATTGGGCAAATCCATGACACTCTGCACAATCCCCATCAAACACTCGCACGACAGGGACAGCACGGGGTTAGACACAGAGTAAAGCTCCCTCTATGCTGACTCCATCAAACTCTCCCAGGACAGTTACAGCACGGGGTTAGACACACAGAGTAAAGCTCCTTCTACGCTGTCACATCAAACACTCAGCACGGAATTAGATATAGAGTTGTAGGGGATGGAAGAAGTTACAGAGGTAGGGAAGATTGCAAGGGTTGAAGGCGGTTACTGGGAGTGAAAGCATTGCCAACACTGGAGGAGGTAGTAGAGATTGGAAGAGTTGTAGAGGCTGGAGTTGCAGAGATCAGAGGATATGTAGGGGCTGGAGGTTTACTGGGATAGAGAGGGTTATAGGGGCTGAAGTAGGTTACGGAGATAAGGAAGATTATAGGGGCTGGAGGAGGTTACAGAGATTTGGAGGATTATAGGGGCTGGAGGAGGTTATAATAATAATCTTTATTGTCACAAGTAGGCATACATTAACACTGCAATGAAGTTATTGTGAAAAGCCCCTAGTTGCCACATTCTGGCGCCTGTTCGGGTACACAGAGGGAGAATTCAGGATGTCCAATTCACCTAACAGCACATCTTTGGGGGGACTTGTGGGAGGAAACTGGAGCATCCGGAGGAAACTGGATCTTCTATGTATGTATCTATGTAAACCCACATAGACACGGGGAGAACATGCAGACTCCACACAGACTGTGATCCAAGCCGGGAATCGAACTTGGGACCCTGCAGGAGCTGTGAAGCAACAGTGCTACCCACTGTGCTACCGTGCTGCCCTGCTTCCGTATTGCCCCGTCAGTGCTACCGTGCAGCTTTTACAGAGATAGGGAGGGTTTTAGGGCTGGAGGAGGTTATAGAGCTAGGGAGGGTCTTAGGGACTGGAGGAGGCTACAGAGATAGGGAGCGTCGTAGGGCTGGAGGACATTACAGAGATAGGGAGAGTTGTTGGGGTTGGAGGAGGTTACAGAGATAGGGAGAGTATTAGGGGCTGGAGGAGATTACAGAGATAGGGAGGGTTGTAAGGGCTGGAGGGGGTTACAGAGATAGGGAGGATTGTAGGGGCTGGAGGATGCTACAGAGATAGGGAGAGTTGCAGGGTCTGGAGGAGTTTACAGAGTCAGGGGGGGTCGTAGGGGCTAGAGGAGTTTCCAGAGATAGAGAAGATCCTAGGAGCCTAAGAGCTGGAGCAGGTGACAGAGATTGGGAGGGTTGTAGGGCTGGAGGAGGTTGCTGAGATTGGGATGATTGTAGGGACTGGAGGAGGTTACAGAGTTTGGGAGAGTTGTAGGGGCAGGAGGAGGTGACAGAGATAGGGAGAATTGTAGAGGCTGGAGGAGGTTACAGAGAAAGGGAGGGTTGTAGGGACTGGAGGAGGTTACAGAGAAAGGGAGGGTTGTAGGGGCTGGAAGAGGTTACAGAGAAAGGGAGGGTTGTAGGGGTGTGAGGAGGTTACAGAGAAAAGAAGGGTTGCAGGGAACTGGAGGAGGTTACAGAGAAAAGAAGGGTTGCAGGGAACTGGATGAGGTTACAGAGAAAGGGAGGGTTGCAGGGAACTGGAGGAGGTAACAGAGATAGGGAGGGCACTGTGAGGCTCTAAACAAACTTCAAAGGAAGACAGAGGCTTTTTAAATGGAGTTAATGCTGATTCAGGAGTCGATGCAGGTCAGTGAGCGCTGGGGTGAGAGTGATGTGTGAACGGATTAAGCAGAGGTTGGGTAGTGAAGTTCATTTCCAATTCGGATTATAGCTGAGGTTTAATGAGGCCCTGTGGCTCGCTCATTTATTGCTACTGCATATGTAACTGCCTGAGTTGTTCGAACACAGATCTGATTTACAGAATGGAAGCTGGAGCAGAACAAGGTTACATTTCATGAATATTAAAACATTTCTCTCAATTGCTCGCATTTGCCAAAACACTTGATATTCCCACCGAGAAGTGCAGGCAATTTCAGAGTGATGTTTTTCAAATTTTTCTCAACTTATCACCATTTATTTTTCCTCTCACTCTGCAGCCCCATCACCCAACAATACAAATGTGCATTTATATAGCATCTTTCATGTAATACAGAGTTAGGGAGGGTTTCATGGGGCTGGAGAAGGTTACAGAGATAGGAAGGGTTGTAGGGTCTGGAGGCAATTAGAGAGTTAAGGAGGGTTGTAGGTTCTGGAGGAGGTTAGAGAGACAGGGATGGTTGTGGGGACTGGAGGAGGTTAGAGAGATAGGGAGGGTTATAGGGACTGGAGGAGGTTACAAAGAAAGGGAGGGTTGTAGGGGCGTGAGGAGGTTACAGAGAAAGGGAGGGTTGCAGGGGCTGGAGCAGGTTACAGAGACAGGGATGGTTGTAGGGGCTGGAGGAGGTTAGAGAGACAGGAAGGGTTGTAGGGGCTGGAGGATGTTACAGAGGTAGGGAGCGTTGTAGAGGCTGGAGGAGGTTGCAGAGATAGGGAGGGGTATGGAGGATTGGAGGAGGTTATAGAGATAGGGAGGGGTGTAGAGGATTGGAGGAGGTTCCCGAGATAGGGAGGGTTGGAGGAGTTGGAGGAGGTTACAGAGATAAGGAGGGTGGTTGGGGCTAGAGGGGATTGCAGATATAGGGAAGTGGTTCTAAGGGCTGCAGAATGTTACAGAAATAGGGAGGGTTGTAGGAATTGGAGGGGGTTGCAGTCATAGGGAAGCTTGTCGGGGCTGGAGGAAATTACTGTGATAGGGAAGGTTGACGGGACTAGTGGAGCTTTCACAGGCTGGGAGGGGTATCGCAGCTGGGGCAGATACAGAGATAGAGAGGGTTATAGGGCCTGTAGGAGGTTACAGAGATAGAACAAAGAACAAAGAAAATTACAGCACAGGAACAGGCCCTTCGGCCCTCCCAGCCTGCACCGATCCAGATCCTTTATCTAAACCTGTCTCCTATTTTCCAAGGTCTACTTCCCTTTGTTCCCCACCCGTTCATATATCTGTCCAGATGCATTTTAAATGATGCTATCGTGCCCGCCTCTACCACCTCCGCTGGTAAAGCGTTCCAGGCACCCACCACCCTCTGCGTAAAAAACTTTCCACGCACATCTCCCTTAAACTTTCCCCCTCTCACTTTGAAATCGTTACCCCTTTTAACTGACACCCCCACTCTTGGGAAAAGCTTGTTGCTATCCACCCTGTCCATACCTCTCATAATTTTGTAGACCTCAATCAGGTCCCCCCTCAACCTCCGTCTTTCCAACGAAAACAATCCTAATCTACTCAACCTTTCTTCATAGCTAGCACCCTCCATACCAGGCAACATCCTGGTGAACCTCCTCTGCACCCAAGGCATCCACATCCTTCTGGTAATGTGGCGACCAGAACTGCATGCAATATTCCAAATGTGGCCGAACCAAAGTCCTATACAACTGTAACATGACCTGCCAACTCTTGTACTCAATACCCCGTCCGATGAAGGCAAGCATGCTGTATGCCTTCTTGACCACTCTATCAACCTGCGTTGCCACCTTCAGGGTACAATGGACCTGAACTCCCAGATCTCTCTGCACATCAATTTTCCACAAGACCCTTCCATTGACCATATAGTTCGCTCTTGAATTTGATCTTCCAAAATGCATCACCTCGTATTTGCCTGGATTGAACTCCATCTGCCATTTTTCTGCCCAACTCTCCAACCTATCTATATTTTGTTGTATTCTCTGACAGTCCTCCTCGCTATCTGCAACTCCACCAATCTTAGTATCATCTGCAAACTTGCTAATCAGACCACCTATACCTTCCTCCAGGTCATTTATGTAGATCACAAACAACAGTGGTCCGAGCACGGATCCCTGTGGAACACCACTAGTCACCTTTCACCATTTTGAGACACTCCCTTCCACCACTACTCTCTGTCTCCTGTTGCCCAGCCAGTTCTTTATCCATCTAGCTAGTACACCCTGAACCCCATACGACTTCACTTTTTCCATCAACCTGCCATGGGAAACCTTATCAAACGCCTTACTAAAGTCCATGTATACGACATCTGCAGCCGTTCCCTCATCAATTAACTTTGTCACTTCCTCAAAGAATTCTATTAGGTTTGTAAGACATGACATTCCCTGCACAAAACCATGCTGCCTATCACTGATAAATCTATTTTCTTCCAGATGTGAATAAATCCTATCCCTCAGTATCTTCTCCAACAGTTTGCCTACCACTGACGTCAAGCTCACAGGTCTATAATTCCCTGGATTATCCCTGCTACCCTTCTTAAACAAAGGGACAACATTAGCAATTCTCCAGTCCTCCGGGACCTCACCCGTGCTCAAGGATGCTGCAAAGAAATCTGTTAAGGCCCCAGCTATTTCGACCCGCGCTTCCCTCAGTAACCTGGGATAGATCCCATCCAGTCCTGGGGACTTGTCCACCTTAATGTCATTTAGAATACCCAAAACTTTCCCCTTCTGTATGACAACTTGATCGAGAGTATTTAAACATCCATCCCTAGCCTCAACATCCGTCTTGTCCCTCTCCTTTGTGAATACCGACGCAAAGTACTCATTAAGAATCTCACCCATTTCCTCTGAGTCCACACATAAATTTCGTCTTTTGTCTTTAAGTGGGCCAATCCTTTCTCTAGTTACCCTCTTGCTCCTTACATACGAATAAAATGCTTTGGGATTTTCCTTAACCCTGTTAGCCAAAGATATTTCATGACCCCTTTTAGCCCTCTTTATTGCGCGTTTGAGATTCGTCCTACTTTCCCGATATTCCTCCAAAGCTTCATCAGTTTTGAGTTGCCTCAATCCTATGTATGCTTCCTTTTTCATCTTAACTAGTCTCACAATTTCACCCATCATCCATGGTTCCCTAATTTTGCCATTTCTATCTTTCATTTTCACAAGAACATGTCTGTCCTGCACTCTAATCAACCTTTCCTTAAAAGACTTCCATATTTCAAATGTGGATTTACCCTTAAACAGCTGCTCCCAATCCACATTCCCTAGCTCCTGCTGAATTTTGTTGTACTCTGCCTTTCCCCAATTTAGCACTCTTCCTTTCGGACCCCTCCTGTCCTTGTCCATGAGTATTCTAAAACTTACGGAATTGTGATCGCTATTCCCAAAGTAATCACCGACTGAAACGTCAACCACCTGGCCTGGATCAATCCCCAATACCAGGTCCAGTATGGCCCCTTCCTGAGTTGGACTATTTACATACTGGTCTAAAAAACTCTCCTGGATGCTCCTTACAAACTCTGCTCCATCTACGCCTCCAACACTACATGAATCCCATTCAATGTTGGGGAAGTTAAAATCTCCCATCACAACCACCCTATTGCTCCTACATTTTTCTGTAATCTGTCTGCATATTTGTACCTCTACTTCATGCTCGCTTTTGGGAGGCCTGTAGTAAAGTCCCAACAATGTTACTGCACCTTTCCTATTTCTCAGCTCCACCCATATTGCCTCAGTGCTCGAATCCTCCATCGTGCCCTCCTTAATCACAGCTGTGATATCATCTCTGACGAGTAATGCAACTCCTCCACCCCTTCTACCTCCCTCTCTATTCCTCCTGAAGCATCTATACCCTGGGATATTCAGTTGCCAGTCCTGCCCTTCCCTCAACCAAGTCTCAGTAATACCAATAGCATCATATTCCCAGGTACTGATCCAAGCCCTAAGTTCATCTGCCTTACCTGCTACACTTCTCGCATTAAAACAAATGCACCTCAGACCACCTTTGCGTTCATCATCTCTTCCCTGTCTACTCTTCCCCTTAGTGACATTGAGTTTATTGTCTCGTACCTTGCTGGCTTTAGTTGCTGCTTCTTGACTATTCTTGAATTTCTACTCTGATTGTCCCGTGGCACTGGTAGCAATCCTGAGATTACTACCTTTGAGGTCCTACTTTTTAACTTATCTCCTAACTCCCTAAATTCTGATTGTAGGACCTCATCCCTTTTTTAACCTATATCGTTGGTGCCTATATGCACCACGACAACTGGCTGTTCACCCTCCCCCTTCAGTATGTCCTGCAGCCGATCGGAGACATCCCTGACCCGAGCACCCGGGAGGCAACATACCATTCGGGAGTCTCATTTTCGACCACAGAAACGCCTGTCTACTCCCCTTACAATTGAATCCCCTATGACTATAGCCCTGCCAGTCCTCCAGATAGGGAGGGTTTTAGGGAATGGAGGAGGTTACAGAGATAGGGAGGGTTTTAGGGAATGGAAGAGGTTACCGAGATAGGGAGGGTTATTGCAGCTGGAGCTGATACAGAGATAGGGACGGTTGTAGGGATTAGATGAGATTACAGAGATAAGGAGGATTGTAGTGGCTGCAGTAGATTTCAGAGATAGGGAGGGTTTTCCGGGCTGGCGGAGGTTACCAAGTTAGAGAGGATTGTTGGGAGTGGAGGACATTTCAGAGATAAGGAGTATTGTAGGAGCTGGAGGAGGGTTACAGAAATAGGGAGGGTTGCAGGGGCTGGAGGAGGACACAGAGATAGGGAGGGTTATAGGAATGGAGGTGGTTACAGTTATAGGGATAGTTCTAGCGGCTGGAGGAGGCTACAGAGAAAGGGATGGTTAATGCAGGAGGTTACAGAGATAGGGTTAGTTGCAGTAAATTAATGCAGGTTACAGAGATAGGGATGGTTGCTGTAAATGCAGGAGGTTACAGAGATAGGGAGTGTTGCAGTAAATGCAGGAGGTTACAGAGAAAGGGATGGTTGCAGGGAATGCAGGAGGTTACAGAGATAGGGATGGTTGCAGTAAATGAATGAAGGAGGTTACAGAGATAGGGATGGTTGCCGTAAATGCAGGAGGTTACAGAGATAGGGATGGTTGTAGGGAATAGAACATAGAACATTACAGCGCCCTCGATGTTGCGCCGACCTGGGAAACCACTCTAAAGCCCATCTACACTATTCCCTTATCATCCATATGTTTATCCAATGAACATTTGAATGCCCTTAGTGTTGGCGAGTCCACTACTGTTGCAGGCAGGGCATTCCATGCCCTTACTACTCTCTGAGTAAAGAACCTACCTCTGACATCTGTCCTATATCTATCTCCCCTCAATTTAAAGCTATGTCCCCTTGTGCTAGACATCACCATCCGAGGAAAAAGGCTCTCACTGTCCACACTATCTAATCCTCTAATCATCTTGTATGCCTCAATTAAGTCACCTCTTAACCTTCTTCTCTCTAACAAAAACAGCCTCAAGTCCCTCAGCCTTCCCTCATAAGATTATAGATTATAGAATTTACAGTGCAGAAGGAAGCCATTCGGCCCATCGAGTCTGCACCAGCTCTTGGAAAGAGCACCCTACTCAAGGTCAACACCTTCACCCTATCCCCATAACCCGGTAACCCCACCCAACACTAAGGGCAATTTCGGACACTAAGGCCAATTTATCATGGCCAATCCACCTAACCTGCACATCTTTGGACTGTGGGAGGAAACCGGAGGACCTGGAGGAAACCCACGCACACACGGGGAGGATGTGCAGACTCTGCACAGACAGTGACCCAAGCCGGAATTGAACCTGGGACCCTGGAGCTGTGAAGCAATTGTGCTATCCACAATGCTACCGTGCTGCCACCCAGGTTGCAGCCCAAGATCTTCCCTCCATACCAGGCAACATCCTGGTAAATCTCCTCTGCACCCTTTCCAATGCTTCCACATCCTTCCTAAAATGCGGCGAC
The DNA here is from genome assembly GCF_902713615.1 of Scyliorhinus canicula. Classification (NCBI taxonomy): domain Eukaryota; kingdom Metazoa; phylum Chordata; class Chondrichthyes; order Carcharhiniformes; family Scyliorhinidae; genus Scyliorhinus; species Scyliorhinus canicula. The sequence continues at coordinate 63,661,910 of NC_052157.1, forward strand.
TAGAATTGCACGCAATACTCCAAATGCAGCCGCACCAGAGTTTTGTACAGCTGCAACATGACCTCATGGCTCCAAAACTCAATCCCTCTACCAATAAAAGCTAACACACCATACACCTTCTTAACAACCCTCTCAACCTGGGTGGCAACTTTCAGGGATCTATGTACATGGACACCAAGATCTCTCTGCTCATCCACACTACCAAGAATCTTACCATTGGCCCAGTACTCTGTCTTCCTGTTATTCCTTCCAAAATGAATCACCTCACACTTTTCTGCATTAAACTCTATTTGCCACCTTTCAGCCCAGCTCTGCAGCTTATCTATGTCCCTCTGTAACTTGTAACATCCTTCCGCACTGTCCACCGACTTTAGTGTCAACTGCAAATTTACTCACCCATCCTTCTACGCCCTCCTCCAGGTCATTTATAAAAATAACAAACAGCAGTGGCCCAAAAACAGATCCTTGTGGTACACCAATAGTAACTGGACTCCAGGCTGAACATTTCCCATCAACCACCACCCTTTGTCTTCTATCAGCTAGTTAATTTCTGATCCAGACTGCTAAATCACCCTGAACCCCATGCCTCCGTATTTTCTGCAATAGCCTACCATGGGGAACCTTATCAAATTGTTTACTGAAATCCATATACATCAACTGCTTTACCCTCGTCCACCTGTTTGGTCACCTTCTCAAAGAACTCAATAAGGTTTGTGAGGCACGAATTACCCTTCACAAAACCGTGTTGACTATCCCTAATCAAATTATTCCTTTCCAGATGATTATACATCCTATCTCTTATCAACCTTTCCAAGACTTTGCCCACAACAGAAGTAAGGCTCACTGGTCTATAGTTAGTGGGGTTGTCTCTACTCCCCTTCTTGAACAAGGGGACAACATGTGCTATCCTCCAGTCTTCTGGCACTATTCTGTAGACAATGATGACATAAAGATCAAAGCCAAAGGCTCAGCAATCTCCTCTCCAGCTTCCCAGAGAATCCTAGGATAAATCCCATCCGGTCCAGGGGACTTATCTATTTTCACACTTTCCAGAATTGCTAACACCTCCACCTTATGAACCTCAATGGAGGTGGTTACAGAGATAGGGATGGTTGCAGTAAATGCAGGAGGTTACAGAGATCGGGATGGTTACAGTAAATGCAGGAGGTTACAGAGATAGGGATGGTTGCAGTAAATGCAGGAGGTTACAGAGATAGGGATGGTTGCAGTAAATGCAGGAGGTTACAGAGATAGGGATGGTTGCAGTAAATGCAGGAGGTTACAGAGATAGGGATGGTTACAGTAAATGCAGGAGGTTACAGAGAAAGGGATGGTTGTAGGGAATGGAGGTGGTTACAGAGATAGGGATGGTTGCAGTGAATAAAGGAGGTTACAGAGATAGGGATGGTTGCAGTAAATGCAGGAGGTTACAGAGATAGGGATGGTTGTAGGGAATGGAAGTGGTTACAGAGATAGGGATGGTTGGAGTGAATAAAGGAGGTTACAGAGATAGGGATGGTTGCAGTAAATGCAGGAGGTTACAGAGATAGGGATGGTTGCAGTAAATGCAGGAGGTTACAGAGATAGGGATGGTTGCAGTAAATGCAGGAGGTTACAGAGAAAGGGATGGTTGTAGGGAATGGAGGTGGTTCCAGAGATAGGGATGGTTGGAGTGAATAAAGGAGGTTACAGAGATAGGGATGGTTGCAGTAAATGCAGGAGGTTACAGAGATAGGGATGGTTGCAGTAAATGCAGGAGGTTACAGAGATAGGGATGGTTGCAGTAAAGGCAGGAGGTACAGAGATAGGGATGGTTGCAGTAAATGCAGGAGGTTACAGAGATAGGGATGGTTGCAGTAAATGCAGGAAGTTACAGAGATAGGGATGGTTGCAGTAAATGCAGGAGGTTATAGAGATAGGGATGGTTGCAGTAAATGCAGGAGGTTACAGAGATAGGGATGGTTGCAGTAAATGCAGGAGGTGACAGAGGTAGGGATGGTTGTAGGGGCTGGAGGAGGTTACAGAGATAGGGAGGGTTGTAGGGGCTGGAGGAGGTTACAGAGATAGGGAGGGTTGTAGGGGCTGGAGGAGGTTACAGAGATAGGGAGGGTTGCAGGGGCTGGAGGAGGTTACAGAGATAGGGAGGGTTGTAGGGAATGGAGGAGCTTACAGAGATACGGATGTTTGTAGCGGCTGGAGGAGGTTAAAGAGATAGGGAGGGTTGTAGGGGCTGGAGGTGGTTACAGAGATAGGGAGAGTTGTAGGAGCTGGAGCAGGTTACAGAGATAGGGAAGGTTTTAGGGGCTGGAGGAGGTTACAGAGTTGGGAGGGTTGTGGGGCTGGAGGAGGTTACAGAGGTAGGGATGGGTGTAGGGATGAAACGAAAGGGAAAATGCTGGAAAATCTCAGCATGTCTGGCAGCATCTGTAGGGAGAGAAAAGAGCTAATGTTTCGAGTCCGATGACTCTTTGTCAAAGCTGTCAAAGGTGTAGGGATGAAGGAGGTTACAGAGATAGGGAGGGTTGTTGGGGCTGGAGGAGGTTACAGAGATAGGGAGGGTTGTTGGGGCTGGAGGAGGTTACAGAGATAGGGAGGGTTGTTGGGGCTGGAGGAGGTTACAGAGATAGGGAGGGTTGTTGGGGCTGGAGGAGGTTACAGAGATAGGGAGGGTTGTTGGGGCTGGAGGAGGTTACAGAGATAGGGATGGTTGTAGCGAATGGAGGTGGTTACAGAGATAGGGATGGGTGTAGGGATGGAGGTGGTTACAGAGATAGGGATGGGTGTAGGGATGGAGGTGGTCACAGAGATACAAATGGTTGTAGGGGCTGGAGGAGGTTACAGAGATAGGGATGGTTGTAGCGAATGGAGGTGGTTACAGAGATAGGGATGGTTGTAGGGAATGGAGGAGGTTACAGAGATAGGGAGGGTTGTTGGGGCTGGAGGAGGTTACAGAGATAGGGATGGTTGTAGCGAATGGAGGAGGTTACAGAGATAGGGATGGTTGTAGGGAATGGAGGAGGTTACAGAGATAGGGAGGGTTGTAGGGACTGGAGGAGGTTACAGAGATAGGGAGGGTTGTAGGGAATGGAGGATGTTACAGAGATAGGGATGGTTGTAGGGAATGGAGGAGGTTACAGAGATAGGGATGGTTGTAGGGAATGGAGGAGGTTACAGAGATAGGGAGGGTTGTAGGGACTGGAGGAGGTTACAGAGATAGGGAGGGTTGTAGGGACTGGAGGAGGTTACAGAGATAGGGATGGGTGTAGGGATGGAGGTGGTTACAGAGATAGGGATGGGTGTAGGGATGGAGGTGGTTACAGAGATAGGGATGGTTGTAGCGAATGGAGGTGGTTACAGAGATAGGGATGGTTGTAGGGAATGGAGGAGGTTACAGAGATAGGGAGGGTTGTTGGGGCTGGAGGAGGTTACAGAGATAGGGATGGTTGTAGGGAATGGAGGAGGTTACAGAGATAGGGAGGGTTGTAGGGACTGGAGGAGGTTACAGAGATAGGGAGGGTTGTAGGGACTGGAGGAGGTTACAGAGATAGGGATGGGTGTAGGGATGGAGGTGGTTACAGAGATAGGGATGGGTGTAGGGATGGAGGTAGTTACAGAGATAGGGATGGTTGTAGCGAATGGAGGTGGTTACAGAGATAGGGATGGGTGTAGGGATGGAGGTGGTTACAGAGATAGGGATGGGTGTCGGGATGGAGGTGGTTACAGAGATAGGGATGGGTGTAGGGATGGAGGTGGTCACAGAGATACAAATGGTTGTAGGGGCTGGAGGAGGTTACAGAGATAGGAAGGTTTGTAGGGGCTCGAGGAGGTTACAGAGAAAGGGAGGGTTGTTGGAGCTGGAGGAGGTTACAGAGATATGGATGGTTATAGGAATGGAGGTGGTTGCAGATATAGAAGGGGAGCAAGGAGGGTTTGAAAACAAAGATGATACTTTTAAAATGGAAGTGTTGGCAGACCTGGACCAATGTAGATGATTGCGTGATGAGGGAATGATGGATAATTGGGAATCATAATCAAATAGAACTTGGAGGCAGCGGAGTTTGGGATGAGCTGGAGTTTTTGGGGGGTCAAGGATAGGAACTCGGGCAGAAGAATATTGGAACAGTCAAATCATCCATGGAATGGGCAGGTGCTTCCTGACTTCTTCTTGCCTCAATCATGTGAGGAATCATTCTGCCTTCCTTACATGCACATATTTCTACTGCACGGCTTGCCCATTCACTCGCTGGCATCTGTGTGGAGACTGGGTGGACCTTCTTCTGCTGGGTCCATTCAGCTCCGCATGTCTCGTATTGTGACTGGTCAGGGTCGCAGGCATGGGGGCAGGTGGGGGTCGCGCATAGATAATCCAGGTTTCCTGCTCATTGCAGCCCAGTGATACCCACTGTACCTTGGGCCCCCTCTCCAGTCCTGATAAATAGAGTGATTTGCAACCGCCCCTATTAATCAAACAGACCACTGATTTTTAATAATAATAATCTTTATTCGTGTCACAAGTAGGCTTACATTAACACTGCAATGAAGTTACTGTGAAAATCCCCAAGTCGCCACACTCCGGCGCATGTTCGGGTACACTGAGGGAGAATTCAGAGTGTCCAAATTACCCCGAACAGCCCGTCTTTCGGGACTTGTGGGAGGAAACCAGAGCACCCGGAGGAAACCCACGCAGACACAGGGAGAATGTGCAGACTCCGCACAGACAGTGACCCAAACCAGGAATCAAACCTGGGTCCCTGGCGCTGTGAAGCAACAGTGCTAACCCCTCTTCCAGGAAGATAAGGATATTCCTTTCCACCCTTTTACGGCAGCACAGCAACAGAAGTAGGGCCTTTGTCCCCTCAAACCTGAACTGCCATTCTGTTGTAACTTTTTTTAAATTTAGAGGACCCAATTTTTTTTCATTTCCAATTAAGGGGCAATTTAACGTGGCCAATCCACTTGCCCTGCATTTCTTTGGGTTGTGGGGCTGAGACTCACGCAGACACGAGGAGGATGTGTAAACTCCACACAGACAGTGACCCGGGGTCGGGATCGAACCCGGGTCCTCGGCGCCGTAAGCAGCAGTGCTAACTACTGTGTCACCGAGCTGCCCTCTTCAAAAACCTAATAACGAGTCTGTAAGAATCAATTGCTCTGCTGTGTAAATTGAGGGGATTTTGCAGTGACTGATTGTCTCTAGTCACTGCTCTTAAATTGGGTTGCCTGAAGGCGTGTGGTCATGTTCAGTACAATTCTCGCTCTTCCAAAACCATTTTGGTATATAGCAAAGACTTGCATTTATATAGCAACTTTCACCACCTCAGCAAGTCCATTACAGCATTTCACAGCCAATGACGGGCTAAATGCAGAAATCCAACACCCAATTTGCACACAGCTAGATCCCACTAACAGCAGTGTGTGAAGAACACAAAAAGGGAATAGGGATAACCCTGGGAATTACAGGCCAGTTAGTCTTACTTCGGTGTCAGGCAAAGTAATGGAAAGGATACTGAGGGATAGGATTTTGAGCATCTGGAAAGACACTGCTTGATTAGGGATAGTCAGCACGATTTGTGAGGGGTAGGTCTTGCCTCACAAGTCTTATTGAATCCTTTGAGGAGGTGACCAAGCCCGTGGATGAAGGTAAAACAGTTGATGGAGTGTACATGGATTTTAGTAAGGCATTTGATAAGGTTCCCCATGGTAGGCTTGTGCAGAAAGTAAGGAGGCATGGGATAGTGGGAAATTTGGCCAGTTGGATGACACACAGGCTAACCGATAGAAGTCAGAGAGTGGTGGTGGATGGCAAATATTCAGCCTGGAGCCCAGTTACCAGTGGCGTACCGCAGGGATCAATTCTGGGTCCTTTGCTGTTTGTGATTTTCATTAATGACTTGGATGAGGGAGTTGAAGGGTAGGTCAGTAAATTTGCAGATGATACGAAGATTGGTGGAGTTGTGGATAGTGAGAAGGGCTGTTGTCGGCTGCAAAGAGACATAGATAGGATGCAGAGCTGGGCTGAGAAGTGGTAGATGGAGTTTAACCCTGAAAATTGTGAGGTTGTCCTTTTTGGAAGGACAAATATGAATGCGGAATACAGGGTTAACAGTAGGGTTCTTGGCAATGTGGAGGAGCAGAGAGATCTTGGGGTCTATGTTAATAGATCTTTGAAGGTGCCACTCAAGTGGATAGATCTGTGAAGAAGGCCTATGGTGTGCTAGCGTTCATTAGCAGAGGGATTGAATTTAAGAGCCGTGAGGTGATGATGCAGCTGTACAAAACCTTGGTAAGGCCACATATGGAGTACTGTGTACAGTTCTGGTCGCCTCATTTTAGGAAGGATGTGGTAGCTTTGGAAAAGATGCAAAGGAGATTTACCAGGATGTTGCCTGGAATGGAGAGTAGGTCTTATGAGGAAAGGTTGAGTGTGCTAGGCCTTTTCTCATTAGAACGGAGAAGGATGAGGGGCGACTTGATAGAGGTTTATAAGATGATCAGGCGAATAGATAGCAGTAGACAGTCAGAGACGTTTTCCCTGGGTGGAACAAACTATTACAAGGGGACATAAATTTAAGGTGAATGGTGGAAGATATAGAGGGGATGTCAGAGGTAGGTTCTTTACCCAGAGAGTAGTGGGGGCATGGAATGCACTGCCTGTGGAGATAGTTGAGTCGGAAACATTAGGGACCTTCAAGCGACTATTGGATAGGTACATGGATTACGGTAGAATGATGGGGTGTAGATTAATTTGTTCTTAATCGAGGACAAATGTTTGGCACAACATGATGGGCCGAAGGGCCTGTTCTGTGCTGTATTTCTCTATATTCAAACCCTCATCTGCTGTCTCAGTATTGACCCTCCAACAGGATGATGAAGACTGCAGAGCGTGCCCAACCCGTACTCGTCTGGGGTCTATCATACACCTCTCTGGGGCAGCCCAGGGCCCCGGCTTAACGTGTCACTTCACTGCCGGCACCACTGACAGTAGTGACTCTCTCAGAACTGACCCTCTGACAGTGCAGCACTCCCTCAGTACTGACCCTCTGACAATGCAGCACTCCCTCAGTACTGACCCTCTGACAGTGCAGCACTCCCTCAGTACTGACCCTCTGACAGTGCAGCACTCCCTCAGTACCAACCCTCTGACAGTGCAGCACTCCCTCAGTACTGACCCTCTGACAGTGCAGCACACCCTCAGTACTGACCCTCTGACAGTGCAGCACTCCCTCAGTACTGACCCTCTGACAGTGCAGCACTCCCTCAGTACCAACCCTCTGACAGTGCAGCACTCCCTCAGTACTGACCCTCTGACAGTGCAGCGCTCCCTCAGTACTGACCCTCCCACAGTGCAGCACTCCCTCAGTACTGACCCTCTTACAGTGCAGCGTACCCTCAGTACTGACCCTCTGACAGTGCAGCACTCCCTCAGTACTGACCCTCTGACAGTGCAGCACGCCCTCAGTACGGACCCTCTGACAGTGCAGCACTCCCTCAGTATTGACCCTCTGACAGTGCAGCACTCCCTCAGTACTGACCCTCTGACACTGCAGCGCTCCCTCAGTACTGACCCTCTGACAGTGCAGCCCTCCCTCAGTACTGATCCTCTGACAGTGCAGCACTCCCTCAGTACTGACCCTCTGACAGTACAGCACTCCCTCAGTACTGACCCTCTGACAGTACAGCACTCCCTCAGTGCTGACCCTCTGACAGTGCAGCACTCCCTCAGTACTGACACTCTGACAGTGCAGCACTCCCTCAGTACTGACCCTCTGACGGTGCAGCACTCTCTCATTACTGACCCTCTGATGGTTCAGCCCTCCCTCAGTACTGACCCTCTGACAGTGCAGCACTCCCTCAGTACTGACCCACTGACGGTTCAGCCCTCTCTCAGTACTGACCCTCTGACAGTGCAGCACTCCCTCAGTACTGACCCTCTGACAGTGCAGCACTCCCTCAGTACTGACACTCTGTGATGTACCATCAATTCGACTCAAGACACAATTAGGATCCAAACTGTGGCTTTAATCAGCTAGTTGTTAGCCCGGTGGTCGACTACAGAGTAAGGCCGACCGCTGGGAACTCTGGGTACATATACCCCACCTCGGAAGCGGGGCCTACTTGCCTCTCGAACAATTGGAGAGCAGTCACATGACTAGTCCCAGCCAATCGGACGAGAGGCACATGACCATCCAGAGCCAATGGGAAGCCAGTGGTCTGCACCAATGGCAGTGCTCATATCCATACCACCACATTCACCCCTTGTGGAGAAAGAAGGCGGGGTGGGGGTGTAAGTGGGAGAGAGAGAGAGGGGGTGGGTCTGAGGACTGGTGGTATGAGCAGCGAAAGTCGATAAAGGTGGGCTGCCCACTGGCTCGTGGCAAAAACAGTACTACTACTATTAACTACTAACAACAGAATAACAGAAAATGTCCAAACAAAAGTCCCATGGCCGCATGAGATGGACACGATCAGCCTGTCGGGTGCCCGTGGTGTTCTGGAGGACCATCACAGTGGATCCGGTGACGTCGGGCCGATGGTTGTCCTTGCCTCCGGGAGCGTCGGTCGTAGATGTGCCTCCATACTCCGGGCCGGTGGTGGAGACGCTGTAATCAGGGAAGAGGGGGCATGTGCGCTGGGTCGTGGGGGAGCGGGGGGAATTGGGGTTGGGGGGGAGGTGTTGAGTAGTGGGGGACGGCCGGACGCCGGTGGGTGCCAGGTGCCGAAGCGAGGCCGTATCCTGCCGACCGTCGGGATACTCTACGTACGCATACTGCGGGTTGGCGTGGAGTAACTGGACTCGGTCAACCAACAGGTCGGACTTGTGCACCCGCACATGCTTCCAGAGCAAGATAGGCCCGGGGGTGGCCAGCCAGGTCGGGAGTGGGGATCCTGAGGACGACTTCCTGGGGAAAACGAGAAGACGTTCATGAGGTGTTTGATTAGTGGTAGTACAGAGGAGAGACCGGATCGAATGCAGGGCGTTGGGGATGATCTCTTGCCAACGGGGAACAGGGAGATCTCTGGACCGTAGGGCCAGCAGGATGGTCTTCCAAATGGTGCCATTCTCCCGCTCGACCTGACCGTTACCCCGGGGTTATAACTGGTCGTCCTGCTAGAGGCTATGCCCCTGCTGAGCAGGAATTGACGCAGTTCGTCACTCATAAAGGAGGACCCCCCGGTCTCTGTGGATGTACTCGGGGTAACCGAACAGGGAGAAGATGGATAGGAGGGCCTTTATGACGGTTGTCGTGGTCATGTCGGGACAGGGGATGGCGAAAGGGAAGCGGGAGTATTCGTCGATAACACTCAAAAAATAAGTGTTACGGTTGTTGGAAGGGAGGGGACCCTTGAAGTCTATACTGAGACGTTCAAAGGGGCGGGATGCCTTGATCAGATGCGCTCATTCGGGGCGGTAGAAGTGCAGTTTGCACTCGGCGCAGACATGGCAGTCCCTGGTGACGGTCCTGACTTCCTCAACGGAGTAGGGCAGGTTACGGGTCTTAATAAAATGGCAAAAATGGGTGACCCCTGGATGGCAGAGGTCCGTGTGGAGGGAGCGGAGGCGGTCAATCTGCGCACTGGCGCAGATACCGCAGGATAGGGCATCGGGAGGCTCGTTGAGCTTCCCAGGACGATACAAGATATCGTAGTTGTACGTGGACAACTCGATCCGCCACCGCAAGATCTTGTCGTTCTTGATCTTGCCCCTCTGTGCATTATCGAACATGAAAGCTACTGACCTTTGGTCTGTGAGGAGGGTAAACCTCCTGCCGGCCAGATAGTGCCTCCAATATCGCACAGCTTCGACTATGGCCTGTGCCTCCTTTTCCACCGAGGAATGGCGGATTTCGGAAGCGTGGAGGGTTCGTGAAAAGAAGGCTACGGGTCTGCCCGCTTGGTTCAGGGTGGCCGCCAGAGCTACGCCAGACGCGTCGCTCTCGAACTGGAATGGGAGGGACTTGTCGTTAGCATGCATCATGGCCTTTGCGATATCCGCTTTGATGCGGCTAAAGGCCTGGCGGGCCTCCATCGACAGGGGAAAGGAGGTGGACTGGATGAGGGGGCGGGCTTTGTCTGCGTAGTTGGGGACCCACTGGGCGCAATATGAGAAGAAGCCCAGGCAGCGTTTGAGGGATTTGAGGGAGTTGGGGAGGGGAAGTTCCATCCGGGGGCGCATGCGTTCGAGATCGGAGCCTATCACTCCGTTACGCACTACGTAGCCAAGGATGGCTAGATGGTCGGTGCTAAACACGCACTTATCCTTATTGTAAGTTAAATTAAGGCGTTTTGCGGTTCGGAGGAATTTTTGGAGGTTGATGTCGTGGTCCTGCTGGTCATGGCCGCAGATGGTGACGTTATCGAGATACGGGAAGGTGGCCCGTAAACCGTGCATGTCGACCATTCGGTCCATCTCCCGTTGGAAGACCGAGACTCCATTTGTGACACTGAATGGAACCCTGAGGAAGTGGTAGAGGCGCCCATCTGCCTCAAACGCAGAGTACTTTCGGTCACTCACGCGGAGGGGAGCTGGTGGTAGGCGGACCTAAGGTCCACCGTGTAAAAGACTTTGTATTTCGCGATCCTGTTAACCAGGTCGGAAATACGGGGGAGAGGATACGCGTCCAGCTGTGTAAACCTGTTGATGGTCTGACTGTAATCAATGACCATTCGGTTTTTCTCCCCAGTCTGAACTACCAGCACTTGGGCTCGCCAGGGACTGTTGCTGGCCTCGATGACTCCTTCCTTAAGGAGCCTCTGGACCTCGGACCCGATGAAGGTCCGGTCCTGGGCACTGTATCGTCTGCTCCGCGTGGTGGCAGGTTTACAATCTGGGGTGAGATTAGCAAACAAGGAAGGGGGGTCCACTTTGAGGCTCGCGAGGCTGCAGACAGTAAGGTGGGGGGGGGGGATAGGACAGCCGAATTGGAAGGTTAAGCTCTGCAGGTTGCACTGGAAATCCAGGCCCAAGAGTGCCGGAGCGCATAGACGGGGGAGGATGAGGGGTTTGAAGTTTTTGAAAACCCTCCCCTGGACCGTGAGGTCCGCTATGCAGCACCCAGTGATTTGGACGGAGTGCGAACCCGAGGCCAATTCAATTTTATGTTTAACTGGATGGATGGGGAGCGCGCAGAGTCTTACCGTGTCGGGGTGGATGAACCTTTCCGTGCTCCCGGAGTCCAGCAGGCATCTCGTTTTGTGTCTGTTGAGCTGGACCATTGTCGTAGTCCTGGCGAGCGTGCGTGGTCGCGGCTGGTCGAGTTTGATGGAAGCAAGTCGTGGTGAGAGTTCCAGATCCTCCTCGGTGGCAGAGTAATTGCTGGCAGGGCCTTCCGTGTTGGCCCAAGATGGCGGCGCCCAGGACCCGCACGTGGATTCGGGGTCCCAAGATGGCGGCGCCCAGGACCCGCACGTGGATTCGGGGTCCCAAGATGGCGGCGCCCATGGCCCGCACATGGCGTCCGGGGCCCAAGATGACGGCGCCTGTTGGAACCTCGTGGCGGCTGGGGGCAGTGTCAGCGGCATCTGCGGGCCGGTCGGGGCAGCCGAGACAGCCGGGAGCGAGGGTCGGGAGGCCCGTGGGCCGCTGCGGGGGCCGGGAGGCAGGCCGGAGAGGCCGGTGTGCGGCGCTGGGCCCTAGGGGGGCCCGATGGGGGGGGCGATCTGCGGTCGCTGCGCGGAACAGCGGCGACTGACTTGGTCTGGCAGACCACCGCGTAGTGGCCCTTCATCCCGCAGCTCTTGCACAGAGCGGAGCGGGCCGGGCAGCGCGGGCGGGGGTGCTTGGAGAGACCACAAAAATAGCAGCGGGGCCCCGCTAGTTTGTCGGAGCGACCCGCAGCGCAGGCTTGGGGGGGGGGTCAGGGTCCACGGAGGACGGGGGTGGCACATGCCATGAAGTCCAGGGGCCGGCGGCATATGCGCGGGCGTTCAGGTCAGCAACCTCCAGGGAGGTTGCAAGAGTCCGTGCCTCAGCTAGGCTGAGGGTGTTCTTCTCCACCAATCGTTGGCGGATAGAAGGGGACTGCATGCCAGCAACGTAAGCGTCTCTAATTAAAAGTTCCATGTGCTCAGTCGCCGAAACTTGGAGACATGCACACATTCTCCCTAGAGCTGCGAGGGCCTGGTAAAACTCGTCAAGTGACTCACCAGGGAACTGTTGTCTAGTCGTCAGGAGATGCCGTGCGTAAACTTCGTTGACCGGCCGGAGAAAGTGTCCTTTGAGAATCTCCATGGCCGCATCATAATCGCTTTCGTCCTCAATCATTGAATATACCGCCGTACCCACGCACGAGTGGAGGATGTGGAGTTTCTGCTCCTTGGTGGGCTTGCCGGCTGCAGTCATCAGGTAACTATTAAAACACGCCTGCCAGTGTTTAAAGATTGCAGACGCATTTGCAGGATGTGGTCTGGTGCGGAGGCAGTCAGGCTTGATGCGAAGCTCCATTCCAAAATTCTAGCTGATTAAATTGATGTACCATCAATTCGACTCAAGACACAATTAGGATCCGAACTGTGGCTTTAATCAGCTAGTTGTTAGCCCGGTGGTCGACTACAGAGTAAGGCCGACCGCCAGGAACTCTGGGTACTTATACCCCACCTCGGACGCGGGTCTTACTTGCCTCTCGACCAATTGGAGAGCAGTCACATGACTAGTCCCAACCAATTGGACGAGAGGCACATGACCAGCCAGAGCCAATGGGAAGCCAATGCTCTGCACCAATGGCAGTGCTCATAACCATACCACCACACTCTGACAGTGCAGCACTCTCTCAGTACTGACCCTCTGACAGTGCAGCACAGCCTCAGTACTGACCCTCTGACAGTGCAGCACTCCCTCAGTACTGACCATCTGACAGTGCAGCACTCCCTCAGTACTGACCCTCTGACAGTGCAGCATTCCCTCAGTACTGACCCTCTGACAGTGCAGCACTCCCTCAGTACTGACCCTCTGACAGTGCAGCACTCCCTCAGTACTGACCATCTGACAGTGCAGCACTCCCTCAGTACTGACCCTCTGACAATGCAGCACTCCCTCAGTATTGACCCTCTGACAGTGCAGCACTCCCTCAGTACTGACCCTCTGACCGTGCAGCACTCCCTCAGTACTGACCCTCTGACCATGCAGCACTCCCTCAGTACTGACCCTCTGACCGTGCAGCACTCCCTCAGTACTGACCCTCCGACACTGCAGCACTCTCTCAATTCGTAGTCCTTGTGAATGAAAATATGACTGTTTGGTGAGCAGAAGATAATTTATCACAGGCGGCTCAGTGAGCACTCACAGAATGAGCAAATGATGTTCTGTTGTTGGGAAGGTGTGTTTCCAACATCGCGTCATTTATAAAACTCCTGTTGTGTACAAGCTAATCCTTTGGTGCAACGATCTGTTACTCACCATGTGCAATGGGCTCTGTGCCCTGAATATCTAAGATAGCTCCCTTTTCAAGTTACAAGATCAGCCGGCCTGCTGCTGTGCCAGTGAGAGGCTACTCGGTCATCATTCTGACACTCGAGCTCGAACAAGGCCAATCTATAGAGCCTCAGCCATGCCATGTCCTGCACAATTCTGGTGTTCTCATCTTGAGAACACCTACATTTCACAATGTTCATCCTTCTTTTCAATCGTTCCTGTCCCACCAACACCACTCCCTGAGCGGGATTCTACAATAATGGGGCTATGTCCCCACGCCCACAAAAAAACCCGTGTGAATCACTCTGGAGTACTGGAGTAAGTCCAGGATGATTCTGCGATTTCCAGGGGTCTAGCAGGGCCACGGAGTACTCCTCGCAACTCCGGCTGCCGATACGGGGCCCCGCACCTCCGGTCGGTGGTATGCACAGACGCACGGCAGCAGCCTCGGTCAGCCGCGCGACATGGGCGACCCATGGCGGATCGGCACCAAGAAGATAGGCCCGCCCCCAGATCGCGCGCGCCCGCTGATTTTTGGCCCACAATCAGAACCATGGCCGTCCTGGAGGCCCCACTCCCCAGGCGAAGGATCCCCCCGCCCCCCACCAGGGCGACCGCGGATTGTGTCCGCAATCACAACGTCGAGTGCCCGCCGGGTGGAACTATGAGAGAACCACGCCGGCTGAAACTCGGCCAGTTGACTTTGGAGAATCGCTGCAGGGGCCTTTTTCAATGGCCCCGACTGGCACCGCGTCGCCTGCGCGCACCCGATTCGCGGTGATTCTCCGGCCACCGGAGAATCGCAGGAGCAGCGTTGGACCCGATCGTGGGTTTGACGCCCATTCTCCACCCCCCGCGCTGAGCGCGATTCCGGCACGGAGGCTCGGAGAATCCCACCCTTATTACTGCAATCTCGGCCGCTCCTACAACCCTCCCTATCTCTGTAACCTCCTCCAGCCCCTGCAACCCTCCCTCTCACTGTAACCTCCTCCAGCCCCTACTACTCCCCCCTATCACTGTACCCTCCTCCAGCCCCTGCTACTCCCCCTTATCGCTGTAACCTCCTCCAGCCCCTACTACCCCTCCTTATCACTGTAACCTCCTCCAGCCACAACTACTCCCCTATCACTGCAACCTCCTCCAGCCACTACTACCCCCCCTTATCGCTGTAACCTCCTCCAGCCCCTGCTACCCCCCCCCCCCTTATCACTGTAACCTCCTCCAGCCCCTACTACTCCCCCTTATCACTGTAACCTCCTCCAGCCCCTACAACCCTCCCTATCACTGTAACCTCCTCCAGCCCCTACTACCTCCCCCTATCACTGTAACCTCCTCCAGCCCCTACTACCCCCCCCCCCCCTATCACTGTAACCTCCTCCAGCCCCTACTACTCTCCCTTAAGGCTGTAACCTCCTCCAGCCACTACTACTCCCCTATCACTGTAACCTCCTCCCGCCCCTACTACTCCCCTATCACTGTACCCTCCTCCAGCCCCTACTACTCCCCTATCTCTGTAACCTCCTCCAGCCCCTACTACTCCCCTATCACTGTACCCTCCTCCAGCCCCTACTACTCCCCCAATCACTGTAACCTCCTCCAGCTCCTACTACTCCCCCTTATCACTGTAACCTCCTCCAGCCACTCCTACTCCCCTATCACTGTAACCTCCTCCAGCCCCTACTACCCCCCTATCACTGTAACCTCCTCCAGCCACTACTGCTCCCCTATCACTGTACCCTCCTCCAGCCCCTACTACTCCCCCTTATCACTGTAACCTCCTCCAGCCCCTACTACCCCCCCTTATCACTGTAACCTCCTCCAGCCCCTACTACTCCCCCTTATCACTGTAACCTCCTCCAGCCACTCCTACTCCCCTATCACTGTAACCTCCTCCAGCCACTACAACCCTCCCTATCACTGTAACCTCCTCCAGCCACTACAACCCTCCCTATTTCTGTAACTCCTCCAGCCCCTACTACTCCCCCTAATCACTGTAACCTCCTCCAACCCCCACCACCTTCCCTTCCTTCTGAAACCTCCCCAGACCCTAACCTACTCCCTATCTCTGTAATGTCCTCCATCCCTACAACCCTCCCTATTTCTGTAACTCCCCCAGCCCCTGCTACTCCCCTTATCACTGTAACCTCCTCCAGCCCCCACCACCTTCCCTTCCTTCTGAAACCTCCCCAGCCCCTAACCTACTCCCTATCTCTGTAATGTCCTCCATCCCTGCAACACTCCCTTTCTCTATAACCACCTCCAGCCCTGACAAACCCCTCCCTCCCATCTCTGTAACCTCCTCCAGCCCACACATCCCTCCCTATCTCTGCAACCTCCTCCAGCCCACACATCCCTCCCTATCTCTGTAACCTCCTCCAGCCCACACATCCCTCCCTATCTCTGCAACCTCCTCCAGCCCACACATCCTTCCCTATCTCTGTAACTTCCTCCAGCCCACTCATCCCTCCCTATCTCTGTAACTTCCTGCACCTCCTGCAACACTCCCTATCTCAGCAGGCATAGATTTAAGGTAAGGAGCTGGAGATGAAGAGGGGATTTGAGGAAAAGTGTTTTCTCCCTGGGGTGCTGGGAGTCTGGAACTCACTGCCTGAAAAGGTGATAGAGATGGGAACCTTCGCAAAATTTCAGATGAGCAATTGAAACAGAGCATACAGGGTTACGGCCACGTGTTGGAAAATAGGATTAGGACAGATAAGTGCTGGATGGCCTGTGCAGATAGAATGTGCCAATGGGCCTTTTCCCGTGCTGTAAAACACTGTGACTCTGTATGTGGTTCGGAGTCAGAATTCTGAGTTGTTTACATTCCTGTGAACCGCCTTGATATGTTTGACCATGTTGGTGGAGTTATACAAATGCAAGTTGTAGAAAATGTAACGGTGAAACCATGAAATGCTAATCCCTTTCCCTTCACTGAATGGCATACAGCCAGGGAAATACTCTTCAATAATCTCACCGACTCCTGTTGGTATCAAACCTGTTTTCACATTTATTCAACATTTACAGTCATTAATACTTCACAGACCGTGTTTTATATTCTGCCTCGCTCACAAAAACACTTTCTGATGTTTATTCAATCGGTTATGGACATTTACATTAAACTATCATTTATTAAATCTATTACTGGCCATAACGCAGGTTGTCATAGTTACAGAGGGGCGCGATTCAACCAAAGCATTTCCAAGTGCCATTCTGGAAGAGTTTGGAGGGGGGGGTTCTTGCTGGCTTTTTGGGTGAGATCCACACAGCTATTTAACCACATTTAGTCATGTTTTTGGGCGTTGGGGAATTTCTCCTCAGTCTAGCCCATCAATACTTTCAGCAGTGGGGAGCTGAGCTCGCTGGGTAGTCCGGCTCCTCAGAGATGGGGCTGCCAATTTTGAAAGGGTGCCCCACTTGGACAAGAGGTTTGCCCGGCATCGCAAGGAGTGTGCGGGGACCTGACCCACACGGTGGCCTTGATTAAGGAGGTGGTCGACCAGGTGGAGGAGAAAGTGATGACCCAGGGACAGGCGATCCAAAAGTTGCAGGAGCTGGCAGGTGAACAAGAGGAGCAGTCCACTGCGATGGCATTGGAAATTAATACTTTACAGGATCGGCAGAAATGGTTGTTGGAGAACTAGAGGACCTGGAGAATTATTCTCGCGGACAGAATATCCAGATCATCAGGCTGCCAGAAGGAAAGGAGGGATCAGATGCCGGTGTGTATGTGGGGAAGATGCTGGAGAAGATGCTCGGGGAAGATGCGTTTGACAGGCCATTAGAGGTGGCCAAGGCTCACAGGGTGCCCAGGCATAAGCCCCAGGGTCGTGAACCCCCGAGGGCGATGGTGAGGTTGCATCGGTTCCTGGACAAGGAACAAATTATGATGTAGGCCAGGCAGATGAAGCGGTACATGTGGGAAGAGGCAGAGAGCCGGGTATATTAAGACTAGAGAGCAGAACTCGAGAAGAGAAGGGTGAGTTTTAATAAGGTCAAGGCGGCCCTGTATGCGAAGGACATAAAATTTGGACTGCTCTACCCGGCCCGTCTTTGGGTGACCTACGAGAACCGGGAACTGGATTTTGGCTCACCGGAAGAAGTGGCGGCCTTCATGAAGGACAATAATTTGGCAGAGGCATATTGACTTTAAAATCTAGATGGTAGTGGGCTGAGTTTAAAGTTTTGTGTTGATTTATGTTTATAGAATCTCAGCCTTTCACTGTATCTTGAGCTGTGTTGAAAGGGAAAAGAAAGATGTCTCTGATTTATTTGATTTTGATTTGTTGTTATATCTAACAAGATGCAGTAAAAAAGTTTTTAAGTTGCAATGTTGTAGGGAACGAAAAGAAAAGATGTTTGAGTTTCTGCATGCATAATCTTTTCTCCTGTTTGATTTCTCCTCTGTTGTTTTTGGATCTGTTTGAAGGTGATGGGACTGATAAGATGTTGTAACGGAAGGAGGAGTGTACCTTTGGGCCCGGGCCTTGGAGGATTGTTTGCTTTCTGTGTTTGATGTTATTGTTTTGAGAACTTATGTTAAGAGTGTGGGCAAGGGAATCCCGCAGGTGGTAGGATACTGGGCGTTGGGGGCGGGGGCTGCTAGGCCATCTGGGAGAGCTGGTTCACAGGACCAAAGTGGGGGCAGAGCTGGAGAAAGACGGAGTAGGGGGGAGGGGATGGGAGGTGGGTGGGAGGGGTCTGCTGCCAACTAGGGGACTTTTAGGAGATTGGAGATGGAGACCAGATGGCGGTGGCTGCCGAGGGGCGGGCGAGGGAAGGTGTGGGACATGGGCTAAGGACTAGCCCAGGAAAGGTCATCTAGGTCAGGGAAAGTATCAGCGATGGCGAAGAAACTACGGGGGTTTATGGAGCACATGGGAGGGGTTTATCCATGGAGATTCGGGAGGCCAAGGAGCAAGGAATATTCATTCTACTCTCATGTGCACAAGGTAGACTCCAGGATAGATTTCTTTGGACTGGATAAAACACTGTTAGCGGGGGTGAAGGACACTGAGTGCTCAGCAATTGTGATGTCAAACCACGCGCCACATTGGATAGACCTACGGTAAGTACAGGAAAGTCCCAGTGCCCACAGTGGAGATTAGATGCAGGGCTGTTAACGGACGACGAGATCTGTGAGGGAAGCCATTCGGGATATATAAAGAACGACACAGGAGAGACCGTGGTTGGGTGGTGTGGGAGGCATTGAAGGCGGTTATTAGAGGGGAACGTATTTCGATTCGGGCCCAGAGAAGAAGACAGAACGGGCAGAGATGGACAGGTTGGTAGGATAAATATTACAGGTGGACAGGAGATATGCGGAGTCTCCGAATGAGGAGCTCCTAAAGGAGCGTCAGAGACTCCACATGGAATTTGGGCTCCTTTGCACAGGTAAGGCGGAGGGACAACTGAGGAGGGTAAAAGGGGCAATATATGAATATGGGGAGAAAGCCAGCAGCATGCTGGCACATCAGCCGAGGAAGCAGAAGGGGGCGAGAAAAATAGGGAAAATAAAGGACATGAGGGGGAAGGTAGTGGTGGGCCCGGGGGGCGGTTACTGACGTGTTCCGCGAATTCTATAGTCGACTATATGAGTCAGAACCCCCGGTCGGGGAGGAGGGTGTCAATCAATTCCTGGAGAGGCTATAGTTTCCGAAGGTAGATGAAGAGCTGGTGAAAGTCCTGGGGGGCCCATTTGGGCTCAGGTAAGACCCGGGACCTGACGGATTCCCAGTGGAATTTTATAAAATGTTTTCTGGGTTACTGGGGTCACTTCTGGTTAAGGCTTTTAACAAGTCCAAAGAGCTGGGAGTGCTCCCCACAACGTTATCACAGGCATCAATTTTTCTCATCCTGAAGCGAGACGAGGACCCGGAGAGCTGTGGATCGTATAGGCCAATTTCCCTTTTGAATGTAGATGCCAAATTGCTGGCAAAGATCTTAGCCACTCAAAAACGGCGAGCAGCGATTCGTGCCGTGGGGCGACCGTGGGGGAGGGAGAATAGCGGGAGGTCGGGAAAAATGTCGGGAAGGCCCTCCCGCTATTCTCCGACCTGTCGTGGGCAGTGGAGAATAGCGCCCTATGTTTCTCAGAACTTCCGGTGCATTATTCATATCTTCCTTTGTGAAGACAGAAACAAACTACGAATTTGGTTTTTCAGCCACTTCTTTGTTCCCTGTGATGAATTCCCCCATTTCTGACTGTAATACCTATATTTGCAGTCAGTTTTGATTTTCCTCGCTAGCTTACTTTCAAATTGTTTTTTTCCCTTCTTAATCAATCCCTTGGCCGCCTTTGCTGAATTTTAAACTGTTCCCAATCCTCAGGTCTATTGCTTTTTCTTGCTAATTTGAATGCCTCTTCTTTGAATCTCATACTATCTCTAGTTTCCCTTGTAAGCCATGGTTTGGCCACAGTTCCCTTTCTACTCTTGCTCCAAATAGGAATAAACAACATTTGGAGTTAACCTATTTGTTCCTTGAATGCTCGCTATTGCCTGGCCACCGTCCTTCCTTTTAGTAATGTTTCCCGGTCTGTCATTGCCAGCTCATACCATCAGAGTTACCTTTATTGAGGTTTAAGACCCTGGTCTCAGAATCAACTAACCTTGTTGGTTCCTCAACATTCTGATCCAGAAAATCAATCCGTCTCCACTCCAGAAATCCCTCCTCTATTGTACTCTGACTAATTTGACTCACTCAATCTATATACAGGTTAAAGTGACCCATAATCACAGATGTTTCTTTATCACATGTATCTCTGATTTCCTGTCTAATGCTATTCCAACATTACCTTTGCAGTTTGGTGGTCTGTGATGAAATGAAATGAAAATGAAAATCGCTTATTGTCACGAGTAGGCTGTTACGGGAATCGAACCGTGCTGCTGGCCTGCTTGGTCTGCTTTCAAAGCCAGCGAATTAGCCCTGAGCTAAACAGCCCCATTGGGTAATGTATACTACCCAAAGAATGTTTATTGCCCCTTGATGTCCCAGACAGATTCCACACCATCTGTACTAATATCTTTCTTCAATAAATATCTTCTTTAATTTACAATGCAACTCCACCACCTTTTCCTTTCTGTCTGTTCTTCCTCAAAACTGGATATCCCTAAATGTTTTGTTCCCATCCTAGGTCACCTTGGAGCCATGTCTCAGTAATCCCAATTGTACCATATCCCTTTACATCTATCTGCGCAACAAATGTGTCCATTTTATTTGGCACGGTAGCACAATGGTTAGCTCTGGTGCTTCACAGCGCCGGGGTCCCAGGTTCAATTCCCAACTTGGGTCACTGTCTGTGCGGAGTCTGCACGTTCTCCCTGTGTCTGTGTGGGTTTCCTCCGGACGCTCCGGGTTCCTATCACAAGTCCCGAAGATGTGCTGTTGGGTGAATTGGACATTCTGAATTCTCCCTCTGTGTACCCGAACAGGCGCGGGGATGCAGTGACTAGGGGCTTTTCACAGTAACTTCATTGCAATGTTAATGTAAGCCTACTTGTGACAATGAAGATTATTATTTTTATTATTATTTTGAATGTCCCACGTGTTCAGTATCAAACCTTGAAGTAGTCCTTTTAATGTTCCTGGTCCCATCCCTACTATTTTTTATAGTCTCATTATATGATACAGGCCCCTGATTTCTCTTCCTATCGCTGCTCTTATTCTCCTTGCTGTCTTTTTCTCTTGTTCTTGATTCCCCCTGCTCTGAGTCCTTATAAAAGTTCCAATCCTCCTGCATATTAGTTTAAACCCTCCTCAACCACTTTAACAAGTACCTCCCCCAAGAACATCTGTTCTGGCCCTGGCCAGGTTAACCCGTCCAGTTTGTGCAGGTCCCAGTGCCCCAGAACCAGTCTCAATGCTGCAGGAATCTGAAACCCTCCCCCTCTCATCATCTCTTCAGCCACATATTCACCTGATACATCCTACTATTACCACTCGGACTAGCACATGGCACTGGTCGTAATCCTGAGATCACAACATTTGAGGTCCAAGTTCTCAATTCTTTTCCTAACTCCCTTTGTTCTACTTTCAGGACCTTGTGACAATATGTGTATGGAAAGAATAATGAAGGGTTAACAATTTACTGTAACTACATCCAACCACTAGATGGCGATGAAGTGCACACACGTGGATCACGTGATAGACATAGAACAGAATTTACAGTGCAGAAGGAGACCATTTGGCCCATCAAGCCTGCACCGGCCCTTGGAAAGATCACCCCACTAAAGCCCACACCTCCGCCCCATACCCGTAACCCAGCAACCCCACCCTTTGAACACTAAGGGCAATTTAGCATGGCCAATCCACCTAACCTGCACGTCTTTGGACTGTGGGAGGAAACCGGGGCTCCCGGAGGAACCCTACGCAGACCCGAGGAGAACTGCACAGACAGTGACCTAAGCCGGGAATTGTACTTGGGCCCCTGGAGCTGTGAACCGACAGTGCTAACCACTGTGCTACCGTGCCGCCAATGATACTCTTGATTCGCGGAGTAGGTGTTAGGCGAGATACTGTTATCAGGAGCTCTATAGTTAGAATCATGGTTTTAGTCAATCTTTTATATCTTAGCAAGCAAATCGAATCTATTTAGTTGCAGGGTAAATTAATTAGCTTTGTTCAAAACATAGCTTGGAGTTCATTGCGAGACACTACACTTCGAAGTCAACCTCATCAAGAAATCAAAGAACAGCACATGATACCAGGAATGGACTTTATAAGATACCAGCTGGGCATGCTAAAGATAAGTAGAAAGGTACAGAAAGAATAGAGATGTTTCAAGAAGTTTCCGTGAAAAAAACTTCGAAACATTTCTTCCCAGAGTCTGACTTCAACGACAACGTCAAAGCAAATCCCAGTAGAAGCTTTATTCTAATTAAATTCAAGATTGTTGAACCAAAGAGATCATCATTACTTGGTGTTCAGGCATGTGAGATTCTACAGCTCGTGAGACGTACTTACAGCTCGGACAGGATTTGATCCAATTGCAACGACCAGATTGAGGCGATTATTCTGAAATCTGCTCACGTCTTTCATGGTATGGGAATACTACCATTTGAATATAAAATGCAGTTCAAAGCGAATGCCAAACCAGTAATTCATCCATCTGGGAGGGTACCAGCTCCTTTGAGGGAACGTTTAAAAGTGGAACTTTAGCGCATGCAGCAGTTGGGAATAATCACCAAAGTGGAAGAACCAACTGACTGGGTCAGTTCTATGGTTTGTGTGAAGAAAGCCAAAGGGACCTGAGAATCTGAATTGATCCCAAGGATCTGAATCAGAATATTAAGCGGGAACACTACCTGAATCCTAGAAGGGAGGAAATTACTCGTGAAACATCAGGTGCTAAGATATTTACCAAACTAGACTCGTCTAGGGGTTTCTGGCAACTAAAATTAGATGATGCAAGTAAAAAAAACTCTGCACGTTTAACACACTATATGGAAGATACTGTTTCAACAGAATGCCTTTCGGGATTACTTCAACTTCCAAAGTTTTTCCTCGGGCTATGGAACAGATGGTCGAAGGTATCACAGACATACAATTGAACATGGATGACATAATCATTTGGTCATCAAATGAAGAGGAACATGATACCCGACAAGTCATGAAGCATGTTGAACAGTTTGGTCTCAAACTGAACAGAACCAAATGCTAATTTGGCATCTCCAGACTAATTTTCTTGGGTGATCAACTATCAGCTCAAGGAGTCCAGCCACACATTGAAAAGATTGAAGCCATTACCGGAATGTCATGTCCAAAAGACAAAAAGGCTAAGGGTGCTAGATGTCAATTTTTGGGGAAAATTCATACCAAACTTGGCATCACGCACCACGGCACTAAGACAGCTTATCCGAAAGAATGCAACATTCAATTGGTCTGATGAACACAACAGAGAGTGGGCTGATCTGAAAAGAGCACTCCGTGTAGCACCTGTTCTGTCATTCTTCGATCCCAAAAGCAACACGAAGATCTCGACAGATGCCAGCAAAGACAGCAGAGGTGCAGGGCTGTTACAGCAGGCAAGTGAGGGCTATGGCAACCAGTTGCATATGCCTCGAGAGCGATGATACCTACCAAGCAACGCTATGCGAGATTGAAAAGGAGTGTTTGAGTCTACCCACAGTATGGACAAATTCCATAACTACGTGTATGGGTTACCCACATTCACAGTGGAAACCAATCTTCGCCCTCTCGTCTCAATTATTTTTTTTAAATAAATTTAGAATACCCAATTATTTATTTTCCAATTAAGGGGCAATTTAGTGTGGCCAATCTACCTAACCTGCACATCTTTTTGGGTTGTGGGGGTGAGACCCACGCAGACACGGGAGAATGTGAAAACGGGAAAATGGACAGTGACACAGGGCCGGGATTCGAACCCGGGTCTCAGTGCTGCAGTCCCAGTGCTAACCACTGCACCACCGTGCTGCCCCTCTCATCTCAATTATAAACAAGAAATTAAACAAAACGTCTCCTCGACTACAGAGAATGGTCATGAAACTTCAAAGGTATGATTTGGAGCAAGTCTACATGCCAGGAAAGGAGATAGTTGTAGCTGATGTGCTATCACGTGCAACCGATGATCCAGGGACGACAGACATCGTACAGATCATTGAAGCTCAAGCGACCTTCATTGAAGAACCTGACTGTGTCTGATGACAAGTCAAAATTAATCAAAGTGGAAACAAGTAAGGAAAAAACTATCCAACGAGTGGTAAAATACATGCGGGATGGTCGGCCCAAAGGATCTTGTTCCAACTACCGAAACACATGAATAGAATTAAGCAGTGTCAATGGGTTCCTGATCAGATAAAATCATTTCCCAATCCCGACTTCTTTACGACCAATGATCCTCAGAAAAGTGCATGAAGGCCGTCTGGGGATGGAAAAATGTAAAAGAAGAACTCATGAGTCCGTATACTGGCCAGGAACTAACAATGATATTAGCAACCTAGTTGCACAATGTGAAACGTGTCAGAAGAACCAATCCCATAAACAGAAAGAAGCACAGACTATGCACAAAATCGTCTCAACTCCATGGTCGATAGTGAGCAGTGATCTGTTTTTCTTTCAAGGCAATGAATACTTGTTAGTCATTGACTATTTGTCGAATTATCCTGAGGTAATGAAGCTACCCAACTCAAGTTCGAAGGCAGTCATCAAGGCTACAAAAGAAATATTCGCTAGGCATGGCATCCCATTCACCATAATGAGTGACAATGGACCTTGTTTTGATAGCATCGAATGGTCTTGAGTTTTCCAGACAATATGACTTCCATCATGTAACCTCTAGCCCGCATTATCCACAGTCCAATGGAAAAGCTGAGAAGGGAGTGCATATTGCTAAAAGGATACTGAAGAAATCTTGGGATTCAAACGGCGACCCAAACTTAGCTTTGTTAAGCTAGAGAGCGACACCATTTGCGACAGGATACTCACCAGCACAGTTGCTAATGAACCAAAAGATACGTACCACATTAACGAGTCTTACAACAACAAATCCTGAAAACCAAAATGCAATCAAGTATATCAAACAACACAAAAGGAAACACAAAAGCTATGAATTTTCCCCAAAAGTACTATGATAGAACAGCAAAAAATCTATCACCGCTAGAACAAGGTGATACTGTCAGAGTACAACTTCCAAATGGATGGTCAAGCATGGCTCATGTAATTCGCCAGGCAACTCGACATTCTTATGGAGTGGTAATGGAAGAGGGTTCTATCTTGAGAAGAAACCGCAGAGCACTTTTTAAGGTAAAGACGACTCAACTCACATTTACAAACATCACAATAGATACAGAGCTACTTAAAGCAACTCCAACAGTATGTCAGGAAGACATAATTCCAGCAGCAACAGTAGCATTGGAACAACGTGGTCACTGGATAGACATATGGATGAAACTGGAATAGTGTAGGTCAGATAGGCTTCAGATGGTTTCACGGGTCGCGCCACATCGAGGGCCGAAGGGCCGTACTGCGCTGTAATGTTCTATGTTCTATGTTCTAACGCCATACAGCAGCATTAGTGAGTAACCAAACTGCAAGACAAGATTGCACTGAGAAAATCTACACGTCACAGGAAAAAAGCAGACAAACTAAATTTGTAAAAAAGAAATAAATTGTTAATCCGATGGACAATAATATTGTGAAACCATGATTAGCCTCAACAAGCATCAAGTACTGAAAATATGTTTGAATGCATGCCCATACAACTTCAAAGAAAGGGAGATGTGACAATATGTGTATTGTAAAAATAATGAAGGGTTAACAATTTACTGTAGCTACATCCAACCACTAGATGGCGATCAAGCGCACACAGGTGGATCACATGATACTCTTGATTCACAGAGTAGGCGTTAGGCGAGATCGTGAACAGTCGTGTTATCAGGAGCTCTGTAGTTAGAATCATAGTTTTAGTCAATCTGTAATCTTTTATATCTTAGCAAGCAAGTTTTAGTTGTAGTGTCAATAAATTAGCTTTGTTCAAAATATAGCTTGATATTCTTTGTAAGACACTACACTTCGAACCATCCTCATCAAAAAATCAAAGTACATCAGAGACCTCATCCCTTTTTAAAATCTGTTATTGGTACCGATGTGCACCACGACCACTGCCTGTCCATCCTCCCCCTCCAGAATGTCCTGTAACTGCTCTGAGACATCCTTGACCCTAGTACCAGGGAGGCAATATACCATTCTGGAGTCTTGTTTACAGGTACGCTTATCTCTTCTCCTTACAATTAAATCCCCGATAACTATTACATCCCTGCACCTTTTATTCGTCCCCTCTGCAGCAGAACCAACCGTGGTGCAACAATTTTGGATGTTGCAGCTTTCCCCTGAGAGTTAATTCCCCTCAACAGTATCCACAGTAGCATATCTGTTTTGCAAGGGAATAGTCACAAGACATTCCTGCACTACCTGCTTGGCCCTCTTCATCTGCCAGGTGGTCACCCATTCCTTCCTGCCTGTGGAGTCTGAGCCTGTGGTGTGACCACCTCTCTATACGTGCTATCCACGACACTCTCAGCCTCACAGATGCTGCACAATGTCTCCAACCGCAACTCCAGCTCCGAAACCCGGACTTCTAGGATCTGTAGTTGGAGATAGTTCCTGCACACATGCTGGCCCCGAGCACTGGAAATGTTCCCGGCCTCCCACATGGAGCAAGAGGAGCACACCAAAACTTTGAGCTCTCCTGCCATGACTTACCCTATTAAATTAAAGTTAGGGTTAGGGTTAAATTAAAGCTTTGGAAGATGCTTGATATTGGATTATATCCAATTCTCTATGGCCCTTCTTTCCTTGTCCTTGTTACTGCCTATTATAGGCCTTGCAGATTATAACCACAAAACTCAGAGAAAATTGAAGACTTATTGGCTTTGCCCACTACTTACCATTCAGTTCTCTAATGAACTGTGTGGGGTTAATGCAGGCAAGGAAGGCCCCAGGCCTGGATGGGTTATCAGTTGAGTTTTATAAAACGTTTGGGACAGAGCTGAGGCCCCAGCTGGTTGAGGTGTTTCATGAGTTGAGGGTGAGGGGGGAGCTCCCACATGTATCAGGCCTCGATTTTGTTCATCCTGAAGAAGAAAAAGGACCCGGAGCAGTGTGGGTTGTATCGTCTGATCACGCTGCTGAATGTAGATGCAAAGGTGTTGTCGAAGGTGTTGGCAATGCGAATAGAGACATGCATGCCAGGGGTGATATGGGAGGACCCGACAGGGCTCGTGAGTGGGCGGCAGTTGTCGGCAAGTGATCAAAGATTGCTCAGTGTTAGTGTGATGCCCTCGGAAGGCCAGGAGGTTGAAGTGGTTGTGACATCGGACATGGAGAAGGCATTTGACTGAGTCAAATGAGAGCATTTGTTTGAGGTGTTGGGTTTGTTTGAGTTTGAACAGGGGTTTGTGGATGGAGTTTGTCTGTTGTGTAAGGCGCCGAAGGTGAGTGTTCGAACTGCAGTCACGCTCGATCACACCCATGTTCGCTGCATGAACGTTACTGTAGTGGGCCCCTGCATCGGCCTGTGGATTCCGAATAGGCGTCATCAGCCACGGCTGCAGTGGATAACCCCTATCACACAGGAACCATCTCCCCAGCCGGGGATGCGCCTCGAAGAAGCCAGGAACCGTCGAGTGTGCCAGGATGAAGGCGTTGCGCACATTGCCCGGGTATCGGGTGCAGAGGTGCATGATGTGCAGCTCATGGTCACATACTAGCTGCACATTCATTGAGTGGAACCCCTTTCGGTTTGTGAAGACTGGCCTGTCATCTGCAGGTGCTCGCAGGTGATATGCACCGCGTCGATTAACCCTGGACTCGGGCAGTGAGGTGGCGACCCACACTGCCCGCAAGTCCCGATAAGCTCGGTCCACAATGAAATGGATGCATTATGCTGACTGGGCAAATAGGGCTCCATGACGGCATGGATGCACTTGTGCACCAAGCTCTGTGAGATTCCAGGCAGGTCCTGGAAGGACCTCGTGGCATAGTTCAGGACGACCACACTTTGACGGTCACTGGGAGTGGGTGTCCTCCCCTATTCCCCCATGATGCCAAGTGCACCATGATCTGGTAGATATGTTGCACTATCCCCCTGCTCAGCTAGAGTCTTTGACAGCATGACCAGTCCAGCAGGTCCTTGAATGATAGGCGCTGCTGGTACACACGAGGCTCATGCGGTGCTCCCTTGCACCTCCTCCACCTCGGCCTGTTGGGCGGCCGCCTCTCCATCCTCACCTGCTGTCTCCTGTTCTTCTGGAGCAGGCTCCGCTGCTGTATGGTCCTTCGAGCAGCTCCAGCTCATACAGCCAAAGTGCACCCCCCAGAGCTGCAGCAGCTAGGAGGAAGGCCACCATTGCTGGTTGAATTCCAATGTCTGTACGGGGTGAAAGGCCGACATGCTAGCATGGTGCTTACCCCCGTACGCAACCAGGACCAATGGGTTGCATGGTGGCCCCATTGACATTGCGGACTCTGCACCCACATGTCCCCTTGCCCCCTTCATCTCCCCACCCTTGGCCCCATCAGTGCCCAGCACTGTGGGAGCTTCTGACCCTAGTGTCTGCCCCTGTTGCCAGGGGTACCCTTAGCTGGTGCTGCCCTTGCCAACTGTACGCTCCGCAGCCCCCTCTGACGCCCCCCCTGTAGGTGAATGTTGCCCTTGGGTGGGCCATGTGAAACCCCGCATGTGGGTGGTGGCCAGTTGGTGAGGGGTGGTATGGCAGGGGCTGGGGTGCAGGGTGGTGGGGTTGGTGGGGTGCGGGCCATCGTACGACCCCATGTTCCTGTTCCCTGGTTGACCCCCGTCACCCACCCCCCCAACTAGCGTCAGGACCGGCAGCCATGGTCGCGCTTCTGCATGTCCTACCTCCTCGCTCTCCCTCATCAACCACGCCGCCTTTTTCCCGATTTTTATATGCATAAATAAACCTCCCCCAGCAGAGGTTGAGGATCGTGAAGGCTCCAGAGAATACCGGGTCAGGCCCGCTTATGATATGCAAACCGTGTTTACTGTGCATGCAGAGTGGAATGCATTGATGCCGCTGTCGGGGCACCAGAGAATTGCGATTTGGTGTGAACCTGGCGCCCGCCACGATTTAGCCGTCAAGACCAATTCTCTGCCCAAGCGAGTTTTGCGATTCCCCTTTAGCCGAGAGAGTCCCGCCCAAAATGGTTCAGGGGTTTATTCGTTTGGGAAAAGTTCACAGACCTGGAGGAGCTGGAGGGGACGCATCAGTTACCAAAGGGGAATGGATCAGGTATCTGCAGGTTAGGGTCGTTGTTAGAAAGGAGGTGTTGTCGTTTCCGGGACTGTAGCTCTCAGTGTTGCAGGATAAGCTTCTATCCACTGAAGAAATTGGGGCGACACAGTGGCAGATATTTATGGGGAGTTGACAGAGAGGGAGAGTGCCCCCATGAAGGAAATTAGGAGTAAGTGGGAGGACGAGCTGGGTGGGGTGTGGAGGGGGCTGGAGTGTGGAGGGAAGCTCTGCTGAGGGTGACTGCATCCTCGTCGAGTGCGAGGATAAGCCTTATTCAGTTTAAGGTCGTGCACAGGGCCCACATGACCGTGTCGAGGATGAGTTCCTCCTGGGAGTGGAGAATAAGTGTGGGTAGTATGCAGGGGGCCCGGTGAACCACGTCATATGTTCCGGGCTTTCCAGAAATTCAGGGGATTCTGTAGGGGCTATTCGGTGGTTATGACAAAGGTTTTGGGTGGGAGATTGCTCCGAGTGCGGAGGTGGCGATATCTGGAGTGTTGGAGGATCCGGGAGTACAGGTGGGGAGAGAGGCCGACATCTTGGCCTTTGCCTCCCTAATAGCCCGGAGATGGATTTTGCTGTCCTTGCAGGACTCGGAGCTGTGGGAGGCCAGGGTATGGGTGAGCGACCTGGCAGAATTTCTGCAGCTGGAAAAGATCAAGTTCACCATTCGTGGGACAGAGGAGGGGTTCACTTCGAGGTGGAAGCCGTTTATTGACCTCAAGGAGGATTAAGTCGGGGCAGCACAGTGGCTCAGTGGTTAGCACTACTGCTTCACGGCGCCGAGGTCCCAGGTTCGATCCCGGCTCTGGGTCACTGTCCGTGTGGAGTTTGCACATTCTCCCCGTGTTTGCGTGTGTTCCGCCCCCACAACACAAAGATGTGCAGGGGAGGTGAATTGAACATGCTTAATTGCCCCTTCATCGGAAAAAATGAATTGGGCACTCTAAATTAATATTTTTGAAAAGGAGGATTAAGTCGTCGGCGGGGAGATGGTGCTTTTGGGTTTTGTTTGGTTTGGGTTGTAGTTTCTGGTTGCGGGGGGGGGGATAGAAAAGAAGGCGGGTGCTGGGGTGGTAGGCGGGCGATTGGATGGTTCCTGTGGCCGAGTATGCTGGTTGGGGTATGTATTTCCTTTGTTCTTTTGGTTTTGCCATTTTGTGTTGGTAAGTATTTTTAAAAAGCTTCCATAAAATGTTTTTCAAAAAAAAGGTAGTGAGGGAACGCTGCACTGTCAGAGGGTCAGTACTGAGGGAGCACTGTACTGTCAGAGGGTCAGTACTGAGGGTGCGCTGTACTGTCAGAGGGTCAGTACTGAGGGAGCGCTGCACTGTCAGAGGGTCAGTACTGAGGGAGTGCTGCACTGTCAGAGGGTCAGTACTGAGGGAGCGCTGTACTGTCAGAGGGTCAGTACTGAGGGAGTGCTGTACTGTCAGAGGGTCAGTACTGAGGGAGCACTGTACTGTCAGAGGGTCAGTACTGAGGGAGTGCTGTACTGTCAGAGGATCAGTACTGAGGGAGTGCTGTACTGTCAGAGGGTCAGTACTGAGGGACTGCTGTACTGTCAGAGGGTCAGTACAGAGGGAATGCTGCACTCTCAGAGGGTCAGTACTGAGGGAGCACTGCACTGTCTGAGGGTCAGTACTGAGGGAACGCTGCCCTGTCAGAGGGTCAGTACGAGGGAGTGCTGCACTGTCAGAGGGTCAGTAATGAGGGAGCACTGCACTGTCAGAGGGTCAGTACTGAGGGAGTGCTGCACTGTCAGAGGGTCAGTACTGAGGGAGCGCTGCACTGTCAGAGTGTCAGTGCTGAGAGAGTGCTGCACTGTCAGAGGGTCAGTACTGAGGGAATGCGGCACTGCCAGAGGGTCAGTACTGAGGGAGCGCTGCATTGTCAGAGGGTCAGTACTGAGGGAGCGCTGCACTGTCAGAGGGTCAGTACTGAGGGAGCACTGCACTGTGAGAGGGTCAGCACTGAAGGAGTGCTGCACTGTCAGAGGGTCAGTACTGAGGGAGTGCTGTACTGTCAGAGGGTCAGTATTGAGGGAGTGCTGCACTGTCAGAGGGTCAGTACTGAGGGAGTGCTGCACTGTCAGAGGGTCAGTACTGAGGGAGCGCTGCACGGTCAGAGGGTCAGTACTGAGGGAGTGCTGCACTGGCAGAGGATCAGTACTGAGGGAGCACTGCACTGTCAGAGGGTCAGTACTGAGGGAGCGCTGCACAGTCAGAGGGTCAGTACTGAGGGAGTGCTGCACTGTCAGAGGGTCAGTACTGAGGGAGTGCTGCACTTTCAGAGGGTCAGCACTGAGGCAGTGCTGCAATGTCAGAGGGTCAGTACTGAGGGAGTGCTGCACTGTCAGAGGGTCAGTACTGAGGGAGCACTGTACTGTCAGAGGGTCAGTACTGAGGGTGCGCTGTACTGTCAGAGGGTCAGTACTGAGAGAGCGCTGCACTGTCAGAGGGTCAGTACTGAGGGAGTGCTGCACTGTCAGAGGGTCAGTACTGAGGGAGCGCTGTACTGTCAGAGGGTCAGTACTGAGGGAGTGCTGTACTGTCAGAGGGTCAGTACTGAGGGAGTGCTGTACTGTCAGAGGGTCAGTACTGAGGGAGTGCTGTACTGTCAGAGGATCAGTACTGAGGGTGCGCTGTACTGTCAGAGGGTCAGTACTGAGGGAGCGCTGCACTGTCAGAGGGTCAGTACTGAGGGAGTGCTGCACTGTCAGAGGGTCAGTACTGAGGGAGCGCTGTACTGTCAGAGGGTCAGTACTGAGGGAGTGCTGTACTGTCAGAGGGTCAGTACTGAGGGAGCACTGTACTGTCAGAGGGTCAGTACTGAGGGAGTGCTGTACTGTCAGAGGATCAGTACTGAGGGAGTGCTGTACTGTCAGAGGGTCAGTACTGAGGGACTGCTGTACTGTCAGAGGGTCAGTACTGAGGGAATGCTGCACTCTCAGAGGGTCAGTACTGAGGGAGCACTGCACTGTCTGAGGGTCAGTACTGAGGGAATGCTGCCCTGTCAGAGGGTCAGTACTGAGGGAGTGCTGCACTGTCAGAGGGTCAGTAATGAGGGAGCGCTGCACTGTCAGAGGGTCAGTACTGAGGGAGTGCTGCACTGTCAGAGGGTTAGTACTGAGGGAGCGCTGCACTGTCAGAGGGTCAGTACTGAGGGAGCGCTGCACTGTCAGAGGGTCAGTACTGAGGGAGCACTGCACTGTGAGAGGGTCAGCACTGAGGGAGTGCTGCACTGTCAGAGGGTCAGTACTGAGGGAGTGCTGTACTGTCAGAGGGTCAGTACTGAGGGAGTGCTGCACTGTCAGAGGGTCAGTACTGAGGGAGTGCTGCACTGTCAGAGGGTCAGTACTGAGGGAGCGCTGCACGGTCAGAGGGTCAGTACTGAGGGAGAGCGGCACTGGCAGAGGATCAGTACTGAGGGAGCACTGCACTGTCAGAGGGTCAGTACTGAGGGAGCGCTGCACAGTCAGAGGGTCAGTACTGAGGGAGTGCTGCACGGTCAGAGGGTCAGTACTGAGGGAGAGCGGCACTGGCAGAGGATCAGTACTGAGGGAGCGCTGCACTGTCAGAGGGTCAGTACTGAGGGAGCGCTGCACAGTCAGAGGGTCAGTACTGAGGGAGTGCTGCACTGTCAGAGGGTCAGTACTGAGGGAGTGCTGCACTTTCAGTGGGTCAGCACTGAGGGAGTGCTGCAATGTCAGAGGGTCAGTACTGAGGGAGTGCTGCACTGTCAGAGGGTCAGTACTGAGGGAGTGCTGCACTGTCAGAGGGTCAGTACTGAGGGAGTGCTGCACTGTCAGAGGGTCAGTACTGAGGGAGTGCTGCACTGTCAGAGGGTCAGTACTGAGGGAGCGCTGCACTGTCAGAGGGTCAGTACTGAGGGAGTGCTGCACTGTCAGAGGGTCAGTACTGAGGGAGTGCTGCACTGTCAGAGGGTCAGTACTGAGGGAGCGCTGCACTGTCAGAGGGTCAGTACTGAGGGAGCGCTGCACTGTCAGAGGGTCAGTACTGAGGGAGTGCTGCATTGTCAGAGAGTCAGTACTGAGGGAGTGCTGCACTGTCAGAGGGTCAGTACTGAGGGAGTGCTGCACTGTCAGAGGGTCAGTACTGAGGGAGTGCTGCACTGTCAGAGGGTCAGTACTGAGGGAGTGCTGCACTGTCAGGGGGTCAGTACTGAGGGAGCGCTGAACTGTCAGAGGGTCAGTACTGAGGGAGTGCTGCACTGTCAGAGGGTCAGTACTGAGGGAGTGCTGCACTGTCAGAGGGTCAGCACTGAGGGAACGCTGTGAAACTCTTTGCGACGTTCTTATTTGAAGGACACTCGGGAAATGTCCATGTTTTCTTCAAAAGTCGGAAAATGGTAAAGTGTAAACAGCTTTGGTCCCAGCTGGAGGAGGCCAGTGGATTACCTGAGGAATATTTGGCTGTGTTTTATTGAATGTTTTCGGGAGATGGGGTTGCCGTCAGCTACTTGTGCTGTGACTCATATGCACCGTGATTTTATGATAATTCCAAGGTCGCTTCCACCATCTGAAGGTGGAGTTCAACAAATAGAAAAGTCCCATCCTGGGCACTGCCATTGTTAGATCTGTGGGCCCAGCCTTTCACATCTCTGCTTTATTCCAACTGCCATCAAACAGAACAAAGCACTAAAAATGCTGGAGGAACAATCCCAGATGGCGTTCTCTCGCCTGATGAGTTCCTGCGACATAATTCTTGCCTCGAGCTACAAGCGACAATTCACACAATGCCACACTTGGAACGCGGGTTAAGATGAGTAACACTGCACTCGAGAATTGCTTCTGTTTGAAGTTGTCCCGATTGGCAATCAGGGGGAGGAGGCTGTGTGTGGGGTGGGGGGGTAGGGGGAGGGGGAGTGACAGAAGTGAAGACCACACTGAACATCACTGACAGAAACACACGTCCCATCAATGAGCAGGCACTGGACTCATTCCCTCAGTTCGATCAAACAGCTCACGTGCGCTCATCCCTGACTGTCAAGGGACCCCGCAGTGAGATCCAGGAATCTGGGTTCAGATTGCCAATAAATCCTCTCCAGACGATTCTGCCCAGTCCCTGTGTCAGGGCAGGAGATGTCAGACTGGCCTACCATGACTGTGTGACTGAATCTAGAACACAGGAAGACCATGCTTCGATGTGGAACATTAGAATTAGCAACAAGAGGGGAGGGGTCCATTCAGCCCCTCAATACTGCTCCCCTATTCAATAAGATAATGGTCTGATCTGACTTGGCCGGCAAACTCTATTTACCTGCCTGCCCCGTAGCCAATCCTACTTCTCTCTTTTAAAAAACATTTTTATAGGCATTTTCAGTTTGATATACATAGCATCTTGTGTTTGTTGCTATACAGTTCATGAGGTTTTCTTGTACTTATTTACAATTTGTCACTGTCTGTCTCGGTGCGCTATCCTTCTGCATCCCACCCCCCAGCCCTCCCCTTGATACCCTTCCTGTTCGCTCGGGAGGTGTGCCCCCCCCCCCCCCCTCTACTTCGGCACTGCCTCTTCCTTCCCTTCCTTCCTGTGAGTTTCCGCCGTGTAGGCCTTGTGGGTGGGAGGGGTTCTTCTGTCCCCTCCCTCTCCCTCTGTGTTGCTCCTTTTATTCCCCTCAGCCCCCCCCCCCCCCACCTGGGTTGTGTATCGCTGTCATTCCTCTTAGCTTTTTTTTTAATTTTCCGCTCTGCTAGTTATTGTTGTCTTCCTTTGCGTGAGAGCTCACCCCAGAATCAAATTCTCCACAGTAGATTATTTTCTTTCTTTTAAAATTCATTCCCAAATGTGCACATCGCTGGCCAGTATAGAATTTATTGTCCATCCCTAATTGCCCCTTGAGAAGGTGGTGGTGAGTTGCCTGCTTGAACCACTGCAGTCCCTAAGGTGTAGGTACACCAACGGGGTTCTATGGAAGGGAGTTTCAGGATTTTAACCCAGCGACATTGAAGGAACGGCGATCTATTTCCAAGTCACGATGTGGTGTGGATCGCAGGTATCTGCTGCTCTTGTCCTTCTAGATGGTATCAGTCACGGGTTTGGAAGGTGCTGCCGAAGGAGCCTTGGTGAGTAGCTTGATGGGAGTGAGTTTCAAGCATTCTGGCTACACGGGTATCCGGAGTCCAGTTGTGACTGCCTCATTATGGCCACAGAAAGGTTATGGCACAGAAGGTGACCATTTGGGCCAACGTGTCTGTAATGGCTCTCCAAACAGGAATTGTGACTTAGCCATTCCCGCCTCCAAACCTGTACACGTTGTTTTGATTCAAATAATCATCCCTAGAGCATCTCGACAACAAGGACTCCTACATCAGACTCCTATTTATTGACTACAGCTCCGCCTTCGACCCCATAATCCCAGCCAAGCTCATATCAAAGCTCCAAAACCTAGGACTTGGCTCCTCACTCTGCAACTGGATCCTCAACTTTCTGACCCACAGACCACAATCAGTAAGAATAAACAACAACACCTCCTCCGCAATAGTCCTCAATACCGGGATCCCACAAGGCTGTGTTAGCCCCCTACTATACACCCTGTGCACACACGACTGCATGGCAAAATTTAGTTCCAATTCCATCTACAAATTTGCTGACGATACGACCATAGTGGGCTCGATCTCGAATAACGATGAGTCAGAATACAGGAGGGAGATAGAGAACCTAGTGGAGTGGTGCAGTGACAACAATCTATCCCTCAGTGCCAGCAAAACTAAAGAGCTGGTCATTGACTTCAGGGAGCAAAGTATTGTACATACCCCTGTCAGCATCAATGGGGCCGAGGTGGAGATGGTTAGCAGTTTCAAATTCCTAGGGGTGCACATCTCCAAACATCTGTCCTGGTCCACCCACGTCGACGCTACCACCAAGAAAGCACAACAGCGCCGATACTTCCTCAGGAAACTAAGGAAACTCGGCATGTCCACATTAACTCTTACCAACTTTTACAGATGCACAATTGAAAGCATCCTATCGGGCTGCATCACAGCCTGGTATGGCAACTGCTCAGGCCAAGACTGAAAAAACCTTAAGAGAGTCGTGAACACAGCCCAGTCCAAAGTCTGAGAATACACACGACCAGACTCAAAAACAGCTTCTTTCTCACTCTTACCAGACTCCTAAACGACCCTCTTATGGACTGACCTGATTAACACTACACCCCTGTATGCTTCACCCGATGCCGTTGTCATCTAGTTACATTATGTACCTTGTGTTGCCCTATTATGTATTTTCTTTTTTCTTTTCTTTTCATGTACTTACTGATCTGTTGAGCTGCTCGCAGAAAAATACTTTTCACTGTAACTTGGTACACGTGACAATAAACAATATCCAATCCAATCCAACCTGATGCCCTCTCAGATGCCCCGATCAGACCTGCCTCCAGCACACTGCCAGCCAGTGCATTCCGCATCACAATCCGCTGGTTGTTTGAAAAAGCTTTTTCTCACATCACATGGTGTACCTGCCCGGAGCAGGGATTGCGACAAGCTTTAGGCTCTGAATAGGGCAGGACTTGATCTTGAGCCACATAAGGAAATATGAGGGACAGGCCAGCAAAAGCTTGGTCAAAGAGATTGGTTTTTAAATAGCGTCATAAAGGAGGAGAGAGTCTGGGTCACTGTCCGCGTGGAGTTTGCACATTCTCCCCGTGTTTCGCCCCCACAATCCAAAAATGTGTCCCAGGTTCGATTCCGACTTGGGTCACTGTCTGTGCAGAGTCTGCACATCCTCCCCGTGTGTGCGTGGGTTTCGCCCCCACAACCCAAAAATGTGCAAGTTAGGTGGATTGGCCATGCTAAATTGCCCCTTAATTGGAAAAAATGGATTGGGTACTTTAAATTAAAAAAATAAAATAAAATAAAAGTAAAGCAGGAGCAAGAGAGAAGCAGAGAAGTTTAAGGAGGGGATTCCAGAGCCAATGGTGGAGCAATGGGAATCAGGGAATGCTCAGGGACCGGAACTGGAGGAGCGTAGAGCTCTCCGAGAGTGGTCGAGGTCTGGAGGAGGTTACAGAGATAAGGAGGGTTGTCGGGTCTGGAGGAGGTTACAGAGATAGGAAGGGTTGCAGGGGCTGGAGGAGGTTACAGAGATACGGAGGGATAGGGGCTGGAGGAGATTCCCGCGATAGGAAGGGTTAGAGGGGCTGGAGGAGGTTACAGAGATCGGAAGGGTTAGAGGGGCTGGAGGAGGTTACAGAGATAGAGAGGGTTGAAGGGGCTGGAGGAAGTTACAGACATAGGGAGGGGTGTAGGGGACTGGAGGAGGTTACAGAGATAGGGAGGGGTGTGGGGACAAGAGAAGGTTACAGAGATAGGGAGGGGTGTGGGGACAGGAGAAGGTTACAGAGATCGGGAGGGTTAGGGGCTGGAGGAGGTTAAAGAGGTAGGGAGGGTTGGAGGGGCTGGAGGAAGTTACAGAGAGAGAGAGGGTTGTAGGGCTGGAGGAGGTTACAGAGATAGCTAGGGTTGTCGGGCAGGAGGATGTTACAGAGATAGGGAGTGTAGTAGAGCTGGAGGAGGTTACAGAGATAGGGAGGGTTGTCAGGGCTGGAGGAGGTTACAGAGATAGGGAGTGTAGTAGGGCTGGAGGAGGTTACAGAGATAGGGAGTGTAGTAGGGCTGGAGGAGGTCACAGAGATAGGAAGGGTTGTAGGGGCTGGAGGAGGTTACAGAGATAGGGAAGGTTGTAGGGACTGGAGTAGGTGACAGAGATAGGGAGGGTTGTAGGGCTGGAGGAGGTTACAGAGATAGGGAGTGTAGTAGGGGCTGGAGGAGGTTACAGAGATAAGGAAGGTTGTAGGGACTAGAGTAGATGACAGAGATAGGGAGGGTTGTAGGGCTGGAGGAGGTTACAGAGATAGGGAGTGTAGTAGGGCTGGAGGAGGTTACAGAGATAGGGAGGGGAGGTTGACGAAGCCGTGGAGAGATTTGAATGTGAGAATGAGAAGAATGAAAACGGAAAGCTGCCTATGTCATTGCCCTCTGCGAACTTGCTGTGAATCATACAGAATCTGCAGCTTTATCATGCCCTGCCATCTATTAATCTTCATGCAATTATTTCTAGCTGGATGTTATCTTTCATGTAATCGCTGCCAGCAATTCATCACCTCTGTAAAATCTTTGTTTAATCCATTATATTTGAAAGTAATCATGTTATCTATTAACTTCAATAGAACCTTTGTTGTGTAACAGACAAGGCTCCTTTAAGTAAATTGTAGAGTGAATGACATCTATTTCACCATACATATTTCCAGTATTTTTTTTTTAAAGGTATTTTATTGAAGCATTTAAAATTTTCACAATTCAACACATTAACATTTCTTAAAACCGTTGCGTGGGCCAACACATGTATATATATAAAAAACAAAACCACAATGTCCCCAACTGCCCGAGCCCTATTTCCTAGCTACCCACATACTGAGTTCCCTGTTCTTATTTAACACTGCCATGGCTCTTATCACCGCCCCCCCCCCCCCCCCCCACCCCCCCCCCCCCCCCCGCCCCCCCCACCCCCCCCCCATCCGCCCCTACCCTTACTGCTGACGTTCAATTTTCTTTGAAGAAGTTGATGAACCCCTGCCATCTCTGGGCGACTTCTGAGTTGATCCTCTCATGGCAAACTTGATTTTTTTTCCAGGCTGCCATATCGCTGACCCACACACCTGACTTTGGGGCTCCGAGTCCCTCCATCCCAGCAAAACCATCACAGCGCCACCAGGGAGGAGAAGGCAAGGACATCGGCATCCCTCCCCCCTTGGCCCCCGGATCATCCGCTACCCCAAATATTGCCAGTTCTGGACTCAGAGGTATCCTCCCTTCCAGGACTTCTGACATAAGGTCTGCAAACCCCTGCCAGAATCCCCTCAACTTCGGACATGCCCAAAACATATGCACATGATTAGCCGGACTACCCCCACACCGCCCACATCTATCCTCCACCTCCTCAAAGAACCTGCTCATCCGGGCTACCTGTGGACCACTTTGAACTGGATCAGGCTAAGCCTAGCACAGGGCGAAGATGAATTAACTCTCTTCAAGGCTTTTTCCCACTTTTCCATTTCCAGCTCTCTTCCCAGCTCCTCTTCCCACTTCTGCTCCACCTCCCCTCCCACTCCATCAATTCCTTGTATACCTGCAAAGTCCTCCAACTCCAGATTTTGACATCACCTTATCCTGTAGTTCCCACAGGGGGTGGTGAGGGAAGCTTAGAACCGGCTTCCGGACAAAGTCCTGGACCTGAAGATATCCCATTTCCACCCCATAACTCAAACTCCTCCTCTAGTGACCTCAAGGTCTGAAAGCCCTCATGGATAAATAAGTCCCCAAATCTCTCGATCCCTGCCTGCTGCCATCTCCTGAAGCCCCCATCCAGCCTCCCTGGGGCAAACCGGTGATTGTCACAGATTGGTGACCACACTGACGCCCCCTCTAATCCCATGTGCTGTCTCCATTGCCCCCGCACCCTTAGGGCTGCCACTACCATAGGGCTTGTAGAGTACCGAGCCGGTGAAAATGGCAGGGGTGCCATTAGTAAAGCCTCCAAACTAGTGCCCTTACAGGATGCCGCTTCCACTCGCCCCCAGACCGACCCCTCCCCCACTACCCACTTCCTGACCATCGATATGTTGGCCGCCCAGTAATAATTAATAAAGCTATGGGCAGCACGGTAGCACAAATGGATGGCACTGTGGCTTCACAGTGCCAGGATCCCAGGTTCGATTCCCTGCTGGGTCACTGTCTGTGCGGAGTCTGCAGGTTCTCCCCGTGTGTGCGTGGGTTTCCTCCGGGTGCTCCGGTTTCCTCCCACAGTCCAAAGATGTGCGGGTTAGGTGGATTGGCCATGCTAAATTGCCCGTAGTGTCCTAAAAAAAGTAAGGTTAAGGGGTGGGGGGTTGTTGGGTTACGGGTATAGGGTGGATACGTGGGTTTGAGTAGGGTGATCATGGCTCGGCACAACATTGAGGCCCGAAGGGCCTGTTCTGTGCTGTACTGTTCTATGTTCTATGTTCTATGTAACCTCTTTCAGTCCTTACACCCCTCCCTATCTCTGTAATCTCCTCCAGTCCCCTACACCCCTCCCCCCCCCCCCCCCCCCCCCCCCCCAGCTCTGTAACCTCCTCCAGTCCCTTACACCCGTCCCTATCTCTGTAACCTCCTCCAGTCCCCTGCACCCATCCCTATCTCTGGAACTCCCTTTAGTCCCCTACACCCATCCCTATCTCTGTAACTTCCTTCAGTCCCCTGCACCCCTCCCTATCCCTGTCACCTCCTCCAGCCCCTACAACCCTCCCTATCTCTGGAACCTCCTCCAACCGCACAACCCTTCCTATTGTTATTATCTCTGTAACCTCCTCCAATCCTCTACACCACTCTCTATGTCTGTAACCTGCTCCAGTCCTCTACACCCCTCCCTACCTCTGTAACCTCCTCCAATCCTCAACACCCCTCCCTATCTCTGTAACCTCCTCCAATCCTCGACACCCCTCCCTATCTCTGTAACCTCCTCCAGCCTCAACATCCCTGCCTATCTCTGTAACCCCTTCCAGCCCCTACAACCATCCATATTTCTGTAAACTCCTCCAGCCCCTACAACCCTCTTTGTAACCTCCTCCAACCCATACATCCATCCTCCCTTCTCACGTTGAAGTAGTCTATGTCCAAATGCAGCAAGACCTGGACAATATCCAGGCTCAGGCTGACAAGTGGCAAGTAACCTCTGTGCCACACAAGTACCAGTCAATGACCATCTCCTACAATGGAGAATCTGACCATCGCCCCATGACATACAATGGCATTAATGTTGTTGAATTTCTGGCTGTCAACATCCTGCTGTGGATCTGGATGTCTCCGCTCCTGTTCCTCAACGGGAAATCGCTCTGAATGGCTTCCTGGAGCAACAGGACAAAGCTGCATTCATCTTGAGCCCCTTTGACCACCTCGGGATGTCCCATAGTGTTTCACAGCCAAATGAAGGGGGCTGGGGGTTTTTGTACCGCCAATTTGGGCACAGCCAGATCCCAAAAATAGCAATGGCCCGGATCATCATCTAGTTTTAGTGATGCCAGTTGTGGTTTCTTTTAAACGTCCCAGTAATCTTACCCCAGGGTCGCACGCTGCAGTGTCACGGGGATTTCTCTTCAGTTCCTCGGGGACTCCCGGTCAATCCTGTAGGGCTGGCAACCCAAACACAGTGGCAGGGTAAATATTGGTCCCAGGAAAGTGGGGTAAACCTCCAGCTCAGCCCCTAGACCTGCCCCCTCGTCTTCTATACCCTGACCGCAGGGTCTGTCACATGGATAGATTTCTGACTGAGCCCGGGAGCTTGTGTTGCTCAATTAATAATGTTGGTGAACCACAAGCCTTCCCTTATATCGATCAAATGACCACACAAGCAGTTAGTTAGTCCAAAAGATGGTTTATTTACATACACAAGAGTTACCTGGACATGCAAACACAATATCTACTATGAGTTAAACTACACATATCAGCTACGATAACCTATACTTAACTTCAGGGTGACCGGCACTGTGCAAATGGATAAGGCCTTTATCAGGATTTCACTTGGCTGGTTCGAAGAAAGTGGCTCTGTGTCTGCTGGGCTCATCCGTCAGGTAGCGATCGTTGGTCTTGAACTTGGCTGGCTGTTCCTGCTACAGTTGGGTTGGCACAGGCTAGATCCAAAAGAGACAGAACACATGGCTGTGATCTCTTTCATCCCTCTAGGATTTTGCGCTCTTTGGGGCGGTCCTTAACCTTGGACCCAATAGTTCGACAGAGCTCTGATCACTGCCTTCGATTTCGGCCAATAAAGGGGCGGGTGCCTTGGTAGCTGGGCAGGTCCTTAGCGGTTATTAACCTTGGCGGTTGTGCTTTCTGAGTAAGGGGAGTGGCGCCGATCAGTCTGTGGCTATACCGGTTGCTTGATTGGAGTTCTATTGTCCTGGGAAAATGTGCCATTAAAATGCAAACGAGCGGGGGTTTCAATCAGGTCTGGTTACTTGTGTTTCAGATACACATAGGTTCTGTATCTGTCTGAGTCCTGGGTTGGCCATAATTCCCATGGTCCTTTGCAGGTGGCCATCTTAGATGGCTACACTTGGCGACAAGGTGAGCGAAGGTTCTGCGCATCTGGTTTCTGCAGAAGAAGATGATTCACGTGAGAGCATCGTGTTTGAAAGATTGTTAATGCT
Organism: Scyliorhinus canicula; assembly: GCF_902713615.1. Taxonomy (NCBI): domain Eukaryota; kingdom Metazoa; phylum Chordata; class Chondrichthyes; order Carcharhiniformes; family Scyliorhinidae; genus Scyliorhinus; species Scyliorhinus canicula. Next base: position 63,704,297 of record NC_052157.1, read on the forward strand.
TTAAACCTTCGTAAAATTAGGCCTCAGCTGCCATATTGTGTCCTATTCCGGGCGCCACACACTTTAGGCAGGATGTGTCGAGGTCTCAAGGAGCTTGCGTAGGAGATTTACCGGAATGTTCTGGGGGAATGAGGGACTTCAATGAATGTTGGAGTGACTGGAAGAAGCTGGGATTGTTCTTCTCTGAGCAGAGAAAGTTAAGGAGGAGATAGATAAATGAGGAGAAGGTGTTTCCCGTGGCAGGAAGCTCGGCGACCAGAGGAACACAGATTGAAGAGAATCAGTAAGGTGTGGCCGGGGTCGATGAGGAGAATTTTTGTTATCTGTGAGTTGTTGTGATCTGGAAGGTGCTGCCTGAAAGGGCGGTGGAAGCAGACTCAACAGGAACTTTCAAAAGGGGGAAACTGGATAAATATTGGATGGGGAGAATTTTACAGGAATACGAAGGAGAGTCAAGAGGGGTAGGGTGGGAACTGGGACACGCAGCTATTTAGCGACTGATTTTCCCTGTTATTGTCTTGCCCAGGCCGGATGGTGTCGTGTGGAGCCGGCTAAATGACACGCTGCCGGGCCGCGCTGAGCGACGTGGGAACCTGCTGACCATCGCCGCCTTGAGCACAGTCGATAACGGCACATACGTCTGCGAGGCCGAGAACGAGCTCGGCAGATCTGCCGACGAGTACGTCTTGGTGGTGTACGGTGAGTGTGGTGGAGAGGCCCAGAGCCTTGGGGTAGATGGGATCGGGGAGCTGCCGGGGGGGGGGAGGGCAAGGTAGAGGATGGGTTTGTGGGATGCAGGAGGTTTCTGTGAGGGATAGGGGAGGGTTTGGGGGGGTTATGACCGGATGAGAAAGGGAGGGGCTTAGGGTTTAGAGAATTGAGGGGGAGGCGTTTGGGGATCGATGGGGAGGGGCGTGGGGCTGAAGGGGAAGGGGTTTGTGGTTAGGGGCTGGATGGGGAGGGTTTGGCGGGTTAGGGGATGGAGGGGGAGGGGTTTGGGGGTTAGGGGTTGCATGGGGAGGGGTTGGGCTTTGCGGCTGAATGGTTATGGAAGGGGTTTGGGGTGAGGTGCTGGACGGGGAGGGGTTAGGGGCTGGATGGGGTGTTGCTTGGGAGTTAGAGGCTGGTTGGGGAGGGGTTTGGGTTTTTTTGGGTTGGATTTGGGGGTCAGGGGCTGGATGAGGAGGGGATTTGGGGGTCAGGGGCTGGATGGGGGGGTTTGGGGTTAGGGGCTGGATGGGGAGGAGATTTGGGGTCAAGGGCTGGATGGGGAGGGGATTTGGGGTCAGGGGCTGGATGGGGAGGGGATTTGGGGTCAGGGGCTGGATGGGGAGGGAATTTGGGGGTTAGGGGCTGAGTGGGTAGGGGAGGGGTTTGGGGTTAGGAGCTGAATGGGGAGGGGTTTGGGGTCAGGGGCTGGATGGGGAGGGAATTTGGGGTTAGGGGCTGGATGGGGAGGGGTTTGGGGGTTAGGGGCTGAGTGGGTAGGGGAGGGGTTTGGGGTTAGGAGCTGAATGGGGAGGGGTTTGGGGTCAGGGGCTGGATGGGGAGGGAATTTGGGGTTAGGGACTGGATGGGGAGGGGATTTGGGGGTCAGGGGCTGGATGGGGAGGGGTTTGGGGTTAGGGGCTGGATGGGGAGGGGTTTGGGGGTTAGGGGCTGAGTGGGTAGGGGAGGGATTTGGGGGTGAGATGTTGGAGGGGGAGGGGTTTGGGGTTATGGGTTGGATGGGGAGGGGTTTGGGGTTAGGAGCTGAATGGGGAGGGGTTTGGGGTTTTGGGGATGGATGGGGAGGGGTTTGGGTTTTAGGGGCTGGATGGGGAGGGGTTTGGGGGTTAGGGGCTGGATGGGGAGGGGTTTGGGGGGTATGGGATGGATGGGGAGGGGTTTGGGGTTTTAGGGGCTGGATGGAGAGGGATTTTGGGGGTAGGGGATGGATGGGAAGGGTTTGGGGTTTTAGGGGCTGGATGGAGAGGGGTTTGGGGTTAGGGGCTGGATGGGGAGGGGATTTGGGGTTACGGGCTAGATGGGGAGGGGTTTGGGGGGTAGGGGATGGATGGGGAGGGGTTTGGGGGTTAGGGGCTGGGTGGAGAGGGATTTGGGTGGTAGGGGATGGATGGGGAGGGTTTTGGGTTTTCGGGGCTGGATGGAGAGGGATTTGGGGTTAGGGGCTGGATGGGGAGGGATTTGGGGCTGAGTGGGTAGGGGAGGGATTTGGGGGTGAGGTGTTGGGAGGGGGAGGGGTTTGGGAGTTGGGGCTGGATGCGGAGGGGTTTGGGGGTTAGGGGATGGATGGAGAGGGATTTGGCGGTTAGGGGATGGATGGAGAGGGGTTTGGGAGTTGGGGCTGGATGCGGAGGGGTTTGAGGGTTAGGGGATGGATGGAGAGGGATTTGGCGGTTAGGGGATGGATGGAGAGGGGTTTGGGAGTTGGGGCTGGATGGGGAGGGGTTTGGGGGTTAGGGGATGGATGGAGAGGGATTTGGGGGTGAAGTATTGGAGGGATTTGGGGGGTAGGGGATGGATGGGGAGGGTTTGGGATTTTAGGGGCTGGATGGAGAGGGATTTGGGGTTAGGGGCTGGATGGGGAGGGGATTTGGGGTTACGGGCTAGATGGGGAGGGGTTTGGGGGGTAGGGGATGGATGGGGAGGGGTTTGGGGGTTAGGGGCTGGGTGGAGAGGGATTTGTGGGGTAGGGGATGGATGGGGAGGGTTTTGGGTTTTAGGGGCTGGATGGAGAGGGATTTGGGGATAGGGGCTGGATGGGGAGGGGATTTGGGGTTACGGGCTGGATGGGGAGGGATTTGGGGCTGAGTGGGTAGGGGAGGGATTTGGGGGTGAGGTGTTGGGAGGGGGAGGGGTTTGGGAGTTGGGGCTGGATGCGGAGGGGTTTGGGAGTTGGGGCTGGATGGGGAGGGGTTTGGCAGTTAGGGGATGGATGGAGAGGGGTTTGGGAGTTGGGGCTGGATGTGGAGGGGGTTGGGGGTTGGGGGATGGATGGGGAGGGATTTGGGGGTGAAGTTTTGGAGGGGGAGGGGTTTGGGAGTTGGGGCTGGATGGAGAGGGCTTTGGACGGTATGGGGGATTTGGGAGGTGTTTGGGGGTTTCAGCAGTGAGGAGCTGTTGGAGGTGGTTGAACCTTCCCGGGTCGTATATGGAGATCGAGAGAGGCAGAGACAGAGAGAGACACACAGAGACAGAGACAGAGAGAGAGAGACACACACACACAGACAGAGAGGGACACTTAGATCGAGAGAGACAATGGGAGACAAACACACGGACAAAGCAAGAGAGAGACGGAAAGAGAGAGACACACATAGAGACAGACAGATAGAGACAGAGAGATACACACAGAGACAGAGGGAGACACAGAGACAGAGAGAGGGAGACATACACAGAGACAGCGAGAGACGCAGAGACAGGGCAACATGGAGATAGACAAATGGAGACTCAGACAGAGACAGTGAGAGACACATGGACAAAGAGAGGGTGAGAGAGAGAGAGGCAAAGAGAGAGATGAGAGGAGGGAAAGATTGTATTCAGAAAGGGGAACTTTGTGAACAGAACAGGGTGGGATAAGCGTAGGGGGAGTTCAGTGAGAAACTGGGGTAGAATGATGATGAAGCATTCCCCCAATGGGAAACTCTCCCAGGCCAGGAAAATCCCCGGGATTGAGGGAAGTCTCCAGTATCCTATGTGTATGAGATGGCAGCACCGTTCTGCCAGTGTGGATGGGGATGGTGTGAGGTAGGGTCAATCAGATGGTGTGTCACAGAGGAACCCGGTTAACCCCTTAAGGGCATTGAGGGAGTGACATGTTTCTGAAATGTGCACTGACCAACATAGTTTCATCAGTGATCGATTGAAGGCCAGATTATCAACAGCACTTTGTATGACAGCAGTAAGTTAATGGTACATAATGACTGCTTGCCCCTCGAGGCACACAGTGGGAGGTTTAACGATCAGTAATGTTAAAACATGAGTTTGCTGATGGGACAATTTAATCAACATTACAGAGCCGGATGTTATTGAAGTGAAGTACTAATGCTGTTCTCCTGGTCATTGGCTGCAAGTAGGCAATCAGGCTATTAGAATATTGGCCTTGACCTCAAAGGGATTTGGATCACAAGAGGTCTTTAGTTATATAAACTCTGCGCAAACCCCCTCCTCCCCTAGGATCTGGGGTAACTGGGTTTGGTCTGGGCCCCTCACAGCACAGATTCATCAGAACTTTACTCTGTATCTAACCCTGTGCTGTACCTGGCCTGGGAGTGTTTGATGGGGACAGTGTGGAGGGAGCTTTACTCTATATCTAACCCCGTGCTGTACCTGTCCTGGGAGTGTTTGATGGGGACAGTGTAGAGGGAGCTTCACTCTGTATCTAATCCTCTGCTGTACCTGGCCTGGGAATGTTGGATGGCAACAGTGCAGAGGGAGCTTTACTCTGTATCTAACCCATGCTGTCCCTGTCCTGGGAGTGTTTGATGGGGACAGTGTAGAGGGAGCTTTACACTGTATCTAAACCTCTGCTGTACCTGGCCTGGGAGTGTTTGATGGGGACAGTGTAGAGGGAGCTTTACTCTGTATCTAACCCCGTGCTCTACCTGGCCTGGGAGTGTTTGATGGGGACAGTGCAGAGGGAGATTTACTTTATGTCTAACCCTGTGCTGCACCTGTCATAGAATCATAGAATTTTACAGTGCAGGAGGCCATTCGACCCATCAAGTCTGCACCGGCTCTTGGAAAGAGCACCCAAGCCCAAGCCTCCACCCTAACCCTGTAACCCAGTATCCCCACCTAACCTTTTGGACACTCAGGTCAATTTGTCATGGCCAATCCACCTGTCCTGCACATCCTTGGACTGTGGGAGGAAACCGGAGCACCTGGAGGAAACCCACGCACACACGGGGAGAACGTGCAGACTCCGCACAGACAGTGCCCCAAGCCAGGAATCGAACCTGGGACTCTGGCACTGTGAATCAACTGTGCTAACCACTGTGCTACCGTGCCGTCCTGGGAGTGTTTGATGGGGACAGTGTAGAGGGAGCTTTACTCTGTATCTAACCCCGTGCCGTACCTGTCCTGGGAGTGTTTGATTGCGACAATGTAGAGAAAGCTTTACTCTGTATTTAAACTCGTGCTGCACCTGTCTTGGAGTGTTTCTGTATAATTTTTTTTTTCTGATCCAGAAATTCCCATCGCTACTCCCCTTCCTCCCAGTACACCTCTCCCAGGTATCGTATACATTCATTCAATGTGCAGGATTTTTGTAGTTCTGAGCATTAACTCTAGGTGCTTGTTAGACAATATGAATCTGCAACTTCCTTTAACTTTCTCGAGCTCAAAATCACAATGTAAGAATCAAGCTATAGTTCAAATCAACTTTTTTTTCCAAAATCATTGATTGCGACCTAACTCCTTCCTAAAAGTGTGATTCACCAATTCAAAGATGGAGCATGTAATTGCTTATGCTGGCCTCTGGGTGACACTGTTTCTGGAGTACATTCAAAGATTGCTTGATGCTTTAGCTTAGTATTTCACTCTGCAATATATCTAACTTCACCTGTTACTCACCTACTTCATCGGTATTGTTAAGCAGGATGTGCTCCGAGGATGAGCGAAGGGTCACTGACAAGGTGAAAGTCAGCCTTGCTGATCGTACTGCCATGTCAGAGAATTGTGGGTTCATATCCCACCACAGAATCGTGACCCCTAAAATCAAGACCAGTTCTCCCAACGCCTGTGCAAAGGCAGCGCTGCACTGTCGAAGGGTCAGTACTGAGAGAGCGCTACATGTCAGTGGGTCAGTACTGAGGGACCGCAAAATGTCAGCGGGTCAGTACTGAGGGAGTGCTGCACTGCCAGAGGGTCAGTACTGAGGGAGTGCTGTACTGTCAGAGGGTCAGTACTGAGGGAGTGCTACACTGTCAGAGGGTCAGTACTGAGGGAGTACTGCACTGTCAGAGGGTTAGTACTGAGGGAGTGCCGCACTGTCAGAGGGTCAGTACTGAGGGAGTGCTGCACTGTCAGAGGGTCAGTACTGAGGGAGTGCTGTACTGTCAGAGGGTCAGTACTGAGGGAGTGCCGCACTGTCAGAGGGTCAGTACTGAGGGAGTACTGCACTGTCAGAGGGTTAGTACTGATGAAGTGCTGCACTGTTGGAGGGTCAGTACTGAGGGAGTGCTGCACTGTCAGAGGGTCAGTACTGAGGGAGCGCTACATGTCAGAGGGTCAATACTGAGGGAGTGCTGCACTGTCAGAGGGTCAGTACTGAGGGAGTGCTACATGTCAGAGGGTCAGTACTGAGGGAGTGCTGCACTGACAGAGGGTCAGTACTGAGGGAGTGCTGCACTGTCAGAGGGTCAGTACTGAGGAAGTGTTGCACTGTTGGAGGGTCAGTACTGAGGGAGTGCTGCACTGTCAGAGGCTCAGTACTGAGGGAGTGCTGCACTGTCAGAGGGTCAGTACTGAGGCAGCGCTGCACTGTCAAAGGGTCAGTACTGAGAGAGCGCTTCATGTCAGGGGATCAGTATTGAGGGAGTGCTGCACTGTCAGAGGGTCAGTAATGAGGGAGTGCTACATGGCAGAGGGTCAATACTGAGGGAGCGCTGCACTGTCAGAGGGTCAGTACTGAGGGAGTGCTGCACTGTCAGAGGGTCAGTACTGAGGGAGTGCTGCACTGTCAGGGGGTCAGTACTGAGGAAGTGCTGCACTGTCAGAGGGTCAGTACTGAGGGAGTGCTGCACTGTCAGAGGGTCAGTACTGAGGGAGTGCTGCACTGTCAGAGGGTCAGTACTGAGGGAGTGCTGCACTGTTGGAATGTGAGTACTGAGGGACTCTTGCTGTGCACAAATTGGCAGCTGACCTCACTTGAGCACAAATCCCTCATTGACTGGGAAACACTTGGAACATCCTGAGGGAGGAATGGGGAATGGCGAAATGTAAAATCTAGGAAGGAAACATTCCTGGTTAATTAGTGAAGAACACAACCTCGGAGGGCAGCATGGTGGCGCAGTGTATTAGCCCTGCTGCCTCATGGCGTCGAGGTCCCAGGCTCGATCCCGGCTCTGGGTCACTGTGTGGAATTTGCACATTCTCTCCGTGTTTGCGTGGGTCTCCCCCACAAGCCAAAGATGTGCAGAGTGGGTGGATTGGCCACGTTAAATTGCCATTTAATTGGAAAAAATGAATTGGGTACTCTAAATTTATTTTAGAAAAAAAAGAACACAACCTCGTTATTGTTTGGGAAATAATTAACCAAGGGGTTGAGTTTGTGATTGGTGTTTGGATACAAGGTCCAGTGTAAGGCACAGGATAGTGTCCAGTGAGGGTAACTGGGTGAAATGTTTGGTGCCAGGATCTGGATATTGTGTCCAGGCCGTGTTCACAGCATCCGGACTCAGGCACTGGATGTCGTTCCCAATGCTCTACACTGGGATACAATGTAAACTGCCAGACACTGGATTCAACTTTGAGCACGGTCACACAGTGGTTAGCACTATGGCTTCACAGCACCGGGGGCCTAGGTTCGATTCCCAGCTTGGGTCACTGTCTGTGCAGAGTCTGCAAGTTCCCCCTGTGTCTCCCCATGTCTGCGTGGGTTTCCTCCGGATGCTCCGGTTTCCTCCCACAGTCGTAAGATGCACAGGTTAGGTGGATTGGCTATGCTAAATTGTCCTTAGTGTCCAAAAAAGGTAAGGTGGGGTTATGGGGAAAGGGTGGAGGTGTGGGTATAGGGTAGAGGTGTGGGCTTAGGTGGGGTGCTCTTTCCAAGATCCGGTGCAGACTCGATGGGCCAAACGGCCTCCTTTTGCACTGTAAATTCTGTGATTCTGTCTGATGCTGGAGTATCGAAACAAGACACTGCCAATAATACACAGAACTGGACACAAGGAAGCAGTCTCTGGAGTAATGAAACTGTCATTCACTGGCAGATGCAACTTATTGCTGTGCGATTCTTTTTTCCAATTAAGGGGCAATTTAGCTTGGCCAATCCACCTACCCGACACACCTTTTTGGGTTGTGGGGATGAGACCCATGCAGGCAAGGGGAGAACGTGCAAATTCCACATGGACAGTGACCCGAGTCCTCGGCATTGTGAGGCAGCAGTGCTAAACACCTGGCACTTTACCCAGTTCCTCAGACCGACACTGTCTCCATTGCCTGCTGCTTGATGCTGTCCCACTGCCCGACAACGGACAAGACATCCAGTGCCTGACACCTGATACTGTAGAGAGTGCCTTAATCAGAGACTGTACACAATGTCTGACACCGGACATTGTCTATAGTGCCTTACACCTGTCACTGTATCCCGTACCTTACACTGAACACTGTATCCCGTGCCTTACACCTGTCACTGTATCCCGTGCCTTACACCTGTCACTGTATCCCGTGCCTTACACCTGTCACTGTATCCCGTGCCTTACACCTGTCACTGTATCCAGTGCCTTACACCTGTCACTGTATCCAGTGCCTTACACCTGTCACTGTATCCCGTGCCTGACACTGGACACTGTATCCCGTCCTGTCACTGGACACTGTATCCCGTGCCTTACACCTGTCACTGTATCCCGTGCCTTACACTGGACACTGTATCCCGGGCCTTACACTGGACACTGTATCCCGTGCCTGTCACTGGATACTGTATCCCGTGCCTCCAACCTGTCACTGTATCCCGTGCCTTACACCTGTCACTGTATCCCGTGCCTTATACCTGTCACTGTATCCAGTGCCTTACACCTGTCACTGTATCCAGTGCCTTACACCTGTCACTGTATCCCGTGCCTGTCACTGGACACTGTATCCCGTGCCTTACACCTGTCACTGTATCCCGTGCCTGTCACTGGACACTGTATCCCGTGCCTGTCACTGGACACTGTATCCCATGCCTTACACTGGACACTGTATCCCGTGCCTGTCACTGGACACTGTATCCCGTGCCTGACACTGGACACTGTATCCCGTGCCTGTCACTGGACACTGTATCCTGTGCGTGACACTGGACACTGTATCCCGTGCCTTACACTGGACACTGTATCCCGTGCCTGTCACTGGACACTGTATCCCGTGCCTGTCACTGGACACTGTATCCCGTGCCTTACACTGGACACTGTATCCCGTGCCTGTCACTGGACACTGTATCCCGTGCCTGTCACTGGACACTGTATCCCGTGCCTGTCACTGGACACTGTATCCCGTGCCTGTCACTGGACACTGTATCCCATGCCTTACACTGGACACTGTATCCCGTGCCTGACACTGGACACTGTATCCCATGCCTTACACTGGACACTGTATCCCGTGCCTGTCACTGGACACTGTATCCCGTGCCTGTCACTGGACACTGTATCCCGTGCCTGACACTGGACACTGTATCCCGTGCCTGTCACTGGACACTGTATCCCGTGCCTGACACTGGACACTGTATATAGTGCCTTACATCAGACATTATATTCGGTGCCCGACACCGTACACTATACCCGGTGCCTGTCACTGGACACTGTATATAGTGCTGAACACAGGCCACTATTGCCGTGATTCTCCGATCGCGGGACAGGGTGTCCGCGCCATCGTGAACACCGTCGTGTGGCCTCGAGATCCATGGCCTCGAGGTACACCGACGGCGCGAAACGGGCGCGGGCACTCGCGATTCTGGCCCCCACAGGGGGCCAGCACGACGTTGTGGATGTGGACGGGTTTGGGTGCCACGCTTGTGGGACATCCTGTTTGTGGTGACGATGCTAACTTGGAACGGGACCTGTGGGTCATCGCAGGCACAGTCGGACGCAAGGTCTGGAGTAGGTTCATTGATGGCAGGCTGGATAGCCCTGACGTCTCTGTGGGTTGGGTGGACCAATAAAAAACAGCAGGCAGGGAGGACCTGCACAGAGTAGCGTAGTGGCTGCGTTTGCCACACTGCAGGCAGCGTCGGGACTTTGCGGGACATTGGCGCTTTAAGTGGGCGGAGCCGCAGTTGGCGCATGCTGGAGTGTCGGGACGTTCGTCGCGCCACCGTGCATGCGCCGGGTGATCCAGGGAGGCGCACATCTGCGCGAAGCGGTCCATGACGTCAGCGCGGGACTCTGCAAAAAGCACGCGAAATGGCCGCCATCATTCAGATCCAGAACCTGAAAAGATTTAATCATTTGGACCCGTTCTGCCTCGTAAGGGGCTTGCCGCACCGTTTCAGCAGCCTGGATGCAGTAGCGCGTGGAGGCATATTCATGAAGTACACAGATCTCAATGGCCGTGGAGAGAGTGAGCTGCTTCACTTTTAGTAGCTGCTGGCGCAGGGGCTCAGATTGAACACCAAAAACAATCTGGTCACGGAGCATGGAGTCAGCGGTGGACCCGTAGTTGCAGGACTGCGCAAGGACGCGGAGGTGGGTAATGAAGGACTGGAAAGGCTCGTCCATACCCTGAATTCGCTGCTGAAACATGTATCTCTCGAAGCTCTCGTAAACCTCGACCTCGCAGTGGCTGTCGAACTTTAGAATGACAGTCTTGAACTTCGATTTGTCCTCCCCTCAGCGAAGATGAGCGAGTTGAAGATGTGCAGAGCGTGGTCCCTGGCTGTAAAGAGGAAGAGAGCAATCTTCCATGTGCCCGAGACAGCTTCCAGGTCTCTGGCTTCGAGGTGCAGCTGGAAGTGCTGTTTAAAAAGTTTCCAGTTTGAGCCCAGATACCCGGCAATGCGGAGAGGCGGCGGCGGGCGAACGGAGTCCATTCTGTAGGATGGCGTGAGACTGGTGGAAGGCAGATCACTGAAAGGTAGGTCTCGGAAGTGCTAGCATCCCTCAATTTCTGGTACCATGAAGTGTTGGCTAGTGTAGACTTGAGAGATGAACAGACACTACCAACACTGAGGAAGGTTCAACTCAATTTTATTAACTACTTCTAACTGACTAACACACGATGACTGTGGGTCTAAATGGTGCTAACTTAAACTAGAGACCTAAGCCTTGTCCGAACCAGTTGATTCTCTTAGCACGTGGTGTGAGTCTGTGCTGGGCTGGATGAGTTCTTGTTCCACTGAGAGGCAGCACCCAGAATGAGCGGGAACCGTGGTGCCCTCTGCCGTTAAAGTGTGTGTATTCTAACTGGTGATTGGCTGCAGTTTTTGTGCTTGTTGACTGGTCCCTGTGTGTGTCCATCAGTATGCACCATGATATACTGGTGTATATTATGACACTAGAGGAAACCCACGCAGACACGGGGAGAACGTGCAGACTCTGCACAGACAGTGACCCAAGCTGGGAATCGAACCTGGAACCCTAGAGCTGTGAAACAACTGTGCTTCCCACTGTGCTACTGTGCTTCCCACTGTGCTACCGTGCTTCCCACTGTGCTACCGTGCTGCCCACGTTCCTTTTCAATCTGTGAGAATGAGAAATTTCTGTTTTTGAAAGGTATTCTGGGTCACAGGTTGAGGGCAGGTAAATAGAGAAAGATCACTGATGAGTCCTGATCTCATAGAATGGAGGAACAACCTCGAGGGGCAGAATGGTCTCCTTCTGTTCCTGTGTACCAGGCTCAAGGGGGCTCAATAAGCCCTCTTCCTGTTCCTGTGTAACAGGCCTGAGAGGGGCTGAATGGGCCTCATCCTTTTCCGTGGTTCGAGAGGGTGGAATGGCTCCTGTGTCGAAGGAGTGATAAATCCGAGTATGCTTTAATCTCTGAGCTGTTTCTTATCGAGGTTGAGGAAAGGCTGGCAGGAGGTTGATGAGTTAAAGGTCAAAATAAGCTTATTTTAAACTGAGACTGAGAGTTGGCAACAGTGGGGTTGGCATACTGCCATTTGGCACAGCAAGGCGCTAACAAACAAGGCCTGCTTTGATTGTGTTTGTCACTTCACCCGACTGACATACAACAACACAAATTTATATTTACGGAGCCCCTTTATCGAATGATGTTAGTGAGAGAAATCATTGGACACAAAGTCAAAGTCAATGAGATGTATGGACAGGCGACCAGAAACACTGTCAAAGAGAGCGAATCTTAAGGAGCGCCTTAAGGAGGAGAGAGAGAAAAAAAAACAGTTGAAGAGCGGAGGGTGAGGGGAGTGGTTTAGAGGGGAATTAGAGAGCCCAGGTCCCAGGAAGCTGAAGGCACGGCCGTCAATAGTGGAGTGACAGAAATCGTAGGATGCTCAAGACGCAGGAATTGGAGGGGTGCAGAGACCCGGTGGGTTGTAGGGACTGGAGGAGTAACAGAGATAGGGAGGGATGTAGGGGCTGGAGCAGGTGACAGAGATAGGGAGGGTTTGTAGGGGCAGGAGGAGGTTACAGAGATAGGGAGGATTGTAGGCGCTGGAGGAGGTTACAGAGATAGGAAAGATTGTAGGGGCTGGAGGAGTTACAGAGATAGGGAGGGATGTAGGGGCTGGAGCAGGTTACAGAGATAGGGAGTGATGTAGGGACTGGAGGAGGTTACAGAGATAGGGAAGATTGTAGGCGCTGGAGGAGGTATCAGAGATAGGGAAGATTGTAGGGGCTGGTGGAGTTACAGAGATAGGGAGGGTTTGTAGGGGCTGGAGGAGGTTACAGGGATAGGGAGGATTGTAGGCGCTGGAGGAGGTTACAGAGATAGGGAAGATTGTAGGCGCTGGAGGAGGTTACAGAGATAGGGAGGATTGTAGGTGCTGGAGGAGGTTACAGAGATAGGGAAGATTGTAGGGGCTGGAGGAGTTACAGAGATAGGGAGGGATGTAGGGGCTGGAGCAGGTTACAGAGATAGGGAGTGATGTAGGGACTGGAGGAGGTTACAGAGATAGGGAAGATTGTAGGCGCTGGAGGAGGTAACAGAGATAGGGAAGATTGTAGGGGCTGGTGGAGTCACAGAGATAGGGAGGGTTTGTAGGGGCTGGAGGAGGTTACAGGGATAGGGAGGATTGTTGGCGCTGGAGGAGGTTACAGAGATAGGGAAGACTGTAGGCGCTGGAGGAGGTTACAGAGATAGGGAGGATTGTAGGCGCTGGAGGAGGTTACAGAGATAGGGAAAATTGTAGGGGCTGGAGGAGGTTACAGAGATAGGGAAGATTGTAGGGGCTGGAGGAGGTTACAGAGATAGGGAAGGTTGTAGGGGCTGGAGAAGGTTACAGAGATAGGGAAGATTGTAGGCGCTGGAGGAGGTTACAGAGATAGGGAGGATTGTAGGTGCTGGAGGAGGTTACAGAGATAGGGAAGATTGTAGGGGCTGGTGAAGTTACAGAGATAGGGAGGGATGAGCGATGTAGGGGCTGGTGGAGGTTACAGTGATAGGGAGGATTGTAAGGGCTGGAGGAGGTTACAGCGATAGGGAGAATTGTAAGGGCTGGAGGAGGTTACAGAGATAGGGAGTGATGTAGGGACTGGAGGAGGTAACAGAGATAGGGAAGATTGTAGGGACTGGAGGAGGTAACAGAGATAGGGAAGATTGTAGGGACTGGAGGAGGTTACAGAGATAGGGAGTGATGTAGGGACTGGATGAGGTTACAGAGATAGGGAGTGATGTAGGGACTGGAGGAGGTAACAGAGATAGGGAAGATTGTAGGGGCTGGTGGACTTACAGAGATAGGGAGTGATGTAGGGGCTGGTGGAGTTACAGAGATAGGAAGAGATGTTCGGGACAGTTTAGAAGGAGCTTTAATCTGTATCTAACCCTGTGCTGTACCTGTCCTTGTGTTCATTGCAGGAAGAGTATTTTGTTTGAAATCTGTGACTCTTTATAATTAGTGCAGTGAACCATTTGACACGAAAATAAATAGATTTTAGTCCTGAGGCCCATTCCTGTGCAGTCAGGTTTTTCTCCATCGCCAGGCTGTGTGACATCTCATGAAAGTTCATGTCAACCTTGAAGAGTCAAACATAATCTGTTTATAAAAGATATTTGCTGGTGGGAGATCTGTTCACTACAATAATTACACATCCCTAACAATAAATTCCCTGTTCAATTTTTGTTCCAAATAAGAATGGCAAATGGTACGGTGTCCTTTGGTGGGAGTAATTAAGTTTTACGACAGTTATACAAGGAGGATCTCGTGGCCCAGTGAGTTAAATTCACTGCCTCTGAGGCAGAAGCCCTGGCTTCAAGGCTCTCCCAGGACTTAAAGGAATATGCGTTCATATTGCGTGTCAACTTGTAAATCTTTCCAATACATCAATCGCTGGCCCTAAGAATGATGGAGTCCCCTTGTCAGCTCCGCTGAGGGGGTCAGCGCTATCGGGAAGCTCTGCACCTCCTTCCTGGCAAAGTCCCAGAGCTGCAGGTACTAATACTCCCCGCTGCCCCAGTCCATATTTCTCCCCCTCTTCCAACCTCGCAAAAATGTCCCCCCAAGTACAGGTCTTTGAATACCCTGATCGCCCTCTGCTCCCATCTCCGAAACCTCCCATCCTACCTTCCCGGTTCAAACCTATGGTTCCCCTAATCGGCATCTCTCCTGACCCAGTCCCCAGCTTAAAATGCTACCTCAACTGCCTCCAAATCTTAAGTGTTGCCACCACCAGCAGACTCCAAGAGTACTTGCCCGGGGCCATCGGGAGCGGCGCTGTGACCAGCGGCCTCAACCCTGGCCCTCTACACAGACCCTCTACCATTCTAACCCACCGGGACTCCCCCCTTCCTGCCCAACTCCTCACCTTTTCAGCATTCGCCGCCCAATAATAATATAATTGGGCCTGCCACCCTCCCTGTAGGACCACCTTCCTGACCCTGGCTACCTTCCTCGCCCAAAATAATAATAATAATCTTTATTATTGTCACAAGTAAGCTTACATTGCAATGATGTAACTGTGAAAATCCCCTAGTTGCCTCACTCCAGCACCTGTTCGGGTACACCGTGGGAGAATTCGGAATGTCCAACTTACCCAACATAAACAAAGTTACTGACTTGTCCACTTCCTTAAAGAACGCCTCCGGCAACACGACGGGCAGGCACTGAAATAGAAACAGAAATCACGGTAACACATTCATTTTAATCGCCTGCACCCGACCTGCTAGCGACAGAGGGAGGCTATCCCACCTTGCCAAATCCTCCTTCACCCTCCCCACCAAGCAAGTAAAATTGTACCTACGGAGGCCACCCCCCAGTCCCGTGCCTCCTGTATCCCCAAATACTTGAAGTGGGTTACCACCCTGCGGAATGGCAGCCCCCCCACCCCCACCCCCACCCCCCCCTTCCCCCAGCCAGGACACCACAGAGTATTCACTTTTTTCCAGGCTCAATTTATATCCTGACAAAGACCCAAATCTTCGGAGAAGTTCCATTATGTTCCTCACCGACACACTCGGCTCTGATATATATAACAATAAATTGTCCATGTACAGAGACACCCAAACCTCTCAAGAACCACCATCTAATATCCCCATTCTATTCGATTTGATGTCTTTTTCGCGTCCAACGTAGCCACCACGTCCTTCTCCTTTCCCTCAGCCGGCATCGTGATTACATTTAATAACCTCCTAATATTTGAGAATAGCTACCTCCCTTTCATGAACCCTGTCTGGTCCTCCCCTATCACCTTTGGGAGGCTCCTCTCCCCAAGCCAGCCGCCAATGCCTTCGCCAGTATCTTTGAGTCAACATTCAGTAGCGATATAGGCCTATACGACCCACACTCCGTCGGGTCCTTAACTTTCTTTAACAGCAAGGAGATTGAGGCCTGCCTCAATGTTGTGGTAGCACTGGCTTCCCCATTGCCTCCTCAAACATTCCCACCTTCAGCGGCGCCAACTTGTCTTTACATTTCTTGTAATACTCCATTGGGAACTCATCTGGTCCTGCCACCTTCTCCGATTGCATCCTCCCAATTGCCTCCTTTACCTCCTGTTCCCCCACCGACCTCTCCAGTGTGGTCCTGTCTTCCTCCTCCAGCCTTAGATACTCCAATCCGTCCAGGAACTCCCACATCCCCTGATCCTCCCCCGGTGGCTCTGACCGATACAAATTTTCATAAAACTCCTCAAACATTATTAATCTGGTCCAGGCGCACCACCAGTTTCCCCATCCTATCCTGTACCTGGACAACTTTCCCTCGCCGTTGCCTCCCTCCGAGATTGGCCTGCCAGCATACAGGTCTTCTCCCCATGATCATAAATCGCTCCCCTTGCCCGCCTCAATTGGCGCACCACCTTCCCGGACAACTGATCAAAACTAGCCTGAAGCTCCCTCCTTCTGTCCAAAAGTGCTGGATCTGCATCTCCCGTTTACCTCATGTCCACCTCAAACATCTCATCTATCAGCCTTTTGTGCTCTTCCCTCTCTTTATCCACCTTGGCGACATCACCATCCCCCTCACCACTGTCTTCAGGGCCTCCCATACCACCGCCTGCAGTACTTCCCCCATACAGTTAAAGCCCACAATCACCATCCCGATCCTCACACAAAAACTTTGGTCCCCCAGCAACCCCACATCCAAGGGCCGCCCCCTTCTCCAGGACCATGTCCCTCCAATGTGGCACATGATCCGAGGTCACTGTCACCGAATACTTGGATCCCCTAACCCCTGCCAGCAATTCCTTCCCTACTGCACAAAAGTCTATCCTCGAATAAACCTTCTGAACCGAGGAGAAAACGAATACTCTCGTTCTCTCGGGTGCAAGAACTTCCATAAGACCACTCCTCATTTCCCTCATAAGCCCAGTCAGTGCTTCCGCCCACCTCGACTGGGCAAGCGAGCCCGGCTGTGACCTATCCATCCTTGGCTCTTGCACCAAATTCCAATCCCCTCCCACTATTAGCTGGAGGAATCCAAGTCCGAAATGACCCCAAACACCTCCCTCACAAATCTTGTATCATCCCAGTTAGGGCCATAGACACTTGCCAATGCCACCAACCTCCCCTCCAAAGCCCCTCTTACTATAACGTATCTACCCCCCTGGTCCGCCACCACCTTCTCCAACTGGAACCTCACTCTCTTACTGACCAAAACTGCTACTCCCTGCGCCTTGCTTTCGAACCCCGAATGAAATACTTGTCTTACCCAGTGCTCCCTGAGCATCACCTGGTCCTTCACTTTCAGATGAGTCTCCTGTAGCATGGCAACATGGGCCTTTAGCTTTTTAGTTGCGCAAACGCCCTCGACCGCTTCACTGCCCCCCCTCCCCCCAAACCCCACATGCTCCACTATCCTGCCCAGGGGTCTCTCACTGCCCCCCTCTATCCCCATCAGCATAACTCCCACTGGGCTGGTCTGCCCGTCCCTTTGTTGCCATCGAACCCACCCACCCCCACCACTGCTAGAATCCCCCAATCCACTTCCACTCAAAAACACCTTCCCCAGTATCAGTTCCCTCCCACCACTTTCACACCTCCTAGGCCCATCTAAACCTGTTCCACCAGGTTACAATGAGCGCAGCACCTCCCCCACCGTACACCCATTCACTAGCCAGCTTGATCTTGCTAGTTTGCAGCCCCTCCCGGACCCCACTCCACTCCCCCTACCCAGTCCCAGGAAAACAAATCCCCTTCAAACAAACAAACACAGAACAACACACAAACCCCAGAAAACCATCATTGCAAAAACAAAAAACACATCCTACCTTACCCAAATGGGCAATTTCACCCCATTTAACACATGTAACAACATGAAGTAAAAAATAGAACTTCACTCAGCCAAAAGGCTGCTCGCCTCCTCGCCCACTCCACAGTTAAGTTCTGGTATATCACGTATACCAGCTCCAGCCTACTGCACCTCCCACTTCTGCTTTGCCCACCTCAGGACCTTTTCCTTCACGTGCTACCGATGGAAACAAGTAATCACCGCTCTTGGTGACTCATTCGCCTTTGGTATAGGCCTCAACGACTGATGAGACCAATCCAGTTCGTACCGGGAGGGATCTTCCCCTCCCCCAACAGCTCCGCCAACAACTTGGCAAAGTGCTCCGTCGGCCTTGAGACCTCCACCTCTTCAGGTAGGCCAACGATCCTCAGATTTTGCCGCCTCGATTACAGGTCCTCCACTTTGACTTGCAGACCCTTGTTGGCTTCCACCACCCTCTGCAGCTCCTCACCCATTAGAGTGAGCTGATCGTTGTGTCTGACAAGGCCTCCTCCACTCCCTTCATTTTCTCATCCTGCTCCCGTACCTCAGCCAATGCCCTCGACACCACCGGGGCAATCGCCTCCTCCACCAGCACCTTCAATGCCGCCACCATCTCCCTCCTCATCACCTCCATGCGCTTTGCAAACTGTTTTTCAAGTTCTTCAACCATCACCTCGGCCACCTTTTCTGCCTTGAACAGTGCGGCCCCACCCAGCGACCCAGCCTCCGCCATCTTTCCAGTTGCTGAGCTGCCCTTTCGCTCGAGCGAATCTTCACTCGCTCCCTTCTTCACAGCGGCTTTCTGTTGGTGTTTGGACATCCTCCTTCCTTATCTCTCCCTGCATTTATCTGATGAAAAATGCCCCTGGACCAGACATTAAATTCTAAAAAAGCAAGCCACAAACAGCAGCCACCTAACGTGCGACTTCCTCCAGCATGCTACCATCGGATGTCAGAGGGTCAGTACTGAGGGGGCGCTGCACTGTCGGAGGGTCAGTACTGAGGGAGTGCTGCACTGTCAGAGAGTCAGTACTGAGGGAGTGCTGCACTGTCAGAGGGTCAGTACGGAGGGAGTGCTGCACTGTCAGAGGGTCAGTACTGAGGGAGTGCTGCACTGTCAGAGGGTCAGTACTGAGGGAGTGCTGCACTGTCAGAGGATCAGTACTGAGGGAGTGCTGCACTTTCAGAGGGTCAGTACTGAGGGAGTACTGCACTGTCAGAGAGTCAGTACTGAGGGAGTGCTGCACTGTCAGAAGGTCAGTACTGAGGGGGTGCTGCACTGTCAGAGGGTTAGTACTGAGGAAGGGCTGCACTGTCAGAGGGTCAGTACTGAGGGAGTGCTGCACTGTCAGAGGGTCAGTACTGAGGGAGTGTTGCACTGTCAGAGTCAGTACTGAGGGAGTGCTGCACTGTCAGAGTCAGACTGAGGGAGTGCTGCACTGTCAGAGTCAGTACTGAGGGAGTGCTGCACTGTCAGAGTCAGTACTGAGGGAGTGCTGCACTGTCAGAGGGTCAGTACTGAGGGAGGGCTGCCCTGTCAGAGGGTCAGTACTGAGGGAGTGCTGCACTGTCAAGGGTCAGTACTGAGGGAGTGCTGCACTGTCAGAGGGTCAGTACTGAGGGAGCGATGCTCTGTCAGAGGGTCAGTACTGAGGGAGTGCTGCACTGTTGGAAGGTCAGTACTGAGGGAGTGCTGCACTGTCAGAGGGTCAGTACTGAGGGAGTGCTGCACTGTCAGAGGGTCAGTACTGAGGGAGTACTGCACTGTCAGAGGGTCAGTACTGAGGGAGTGCTGCACTGTCAAAGGGTCAGTACTGAGGGAGTACTGCACTGTCAGAGGGTCAGTACTGAGGGAGCGATGCTCTGTCAGAGGGTCAGTACTGAGGGAGTGCTGCACTGTCAGAGGGTCAGTACTGAGGGAGTGCTGCACTGTCAGAGGGTCAGTACTGAGGGAGCGATGCTCTGTCAGAGGGTCAGTACTGAGGGAGTGCTGCACTGTTGGAAGGTCAGTACTGAGGGAGTGCTGCACTGTCAGAGGGTCAGTACTGAGGGAGTGCTGCACTGTCAGAGGGTCAGTACTGAGGGAGTACTGCACTGTCAGAGGGTCAGTACTGAGGGAGTGCTGCACTGTCAAAGGGTCAGTACTGAGGGAGTGCTGCACTGTCAGAGGGTCAGTACTGAGGGAGCGATGCTCTGTCAGAGGGTCAGTACTGAGGGAGTGCTGCACTGTCAGAGGGTCAGTACTGAGGGAGTGCTGCACTGTCAGATGGTCAGTACTGAGGGAGCGATGCTCTGTCAGAGGGTCAGTACTGAGGGAGTGCTGCACTGTTGGAAGGTCAGTACTGAGGGAGTGCTGCACTGTCAGAGGGTCAGTACTGAGGGAGTGCTGCACTGTCAGAGGGTCAGTACTGAGGGAGTGCTGCACTGTCAGAGGGTCAGTACTGAGGGAGTGCTGCACTGTCAGAGGGTCAGTACTGAGTGAGTGCTGCACTGTCAGAGGGTCAGTACTGAGGGAGGGCTGCATTGTCAGAGGGTCAGTACTGAGTGAGTGCTGAACTGTCAGAGGGTCAGTACTGAGGGAGTGCTGCACTGTTGGAAGGTCAGTACTGAGGGAGTGCTGCACTTTCAGAGGGTCAGTACTGAGGGAGTGCTGCACTGTCAGAAGGTCAGTACTGAGGGAGTGCTGCACTGTCAGAGGGTTAGTACTGAGGGAGTGCTGCACTGTCAGAGGGTCAGTACTGAGGGAGCGATGCTCTGTCAGAGGGTCAGTACTGAGGGAGTGCTGCACTGTCAGAGTCAGTACTGAGGGAGCGCTGCACTGTCAGAGGGTCAGTACTGAGGGAGCGATGCTCTGTCAGAGGGTCAATACTGAGGGAGCGCTGCACTGTAGGAAGGTCAGTACTGAGGGAGTGCTGCACTGTCAGAGGGTCAGTACTGAGGGACTGCTGCACTGTCAGAGGGTCAGTACTGAGGGAGTGCTACACTGTCAGAGGGTCAGTACTGAGGGAGTGCTGCACTGTCAGAGGGTCAGTACTGAGGGAGCGCTGCAGTGTTGGGTGTGCCGCCTTTCTGTTGAGGCATTAAATCCATCTGCCCTCTGTCCTGGATATAAAGTATCCCACATTGTCTATGTTTAATGAAGAGCATGAGTTGGGTGGGTGCACTGTCATTGGGCCAACATCAACCTCTCAACTAACATAAATTTTTTAAAAACCTTAAGAAATTATCACCTTGTGTTGTGTCGTACTGTGCGCTGATTTGGTCCCATATTCTCAACTTCAACCAATGAATCATTGGCATCGAGATGCTTTGTGAATTCTCGAGTTGATTAAACAAATAAACTCTATCTCTCTTAACTGAGCACTTCAGCAAGTTGAAAAGATTGACATTTACGATACTGAATCTGTATCCCCAGTCTCTGGTGTCCAAATTGGATGAAAAACACATGCTAATTTTGACACCAAAATCCACTTCTTCCTTCTACGGGAATGCAGACGCCTCTTGGCATTTGCCTTGTGTTGGATAACAAACATGATTGACAGAAAACATCGATTTCAAAATCCCTGTCATCATTTGAACGTTCGATTTCACTCTGCCTCTCCCCGGGTATCACTTGCCACTATCTCCAGTAAATATTATTCCAATGTCAATCCCACACTCTGTGCAATGTCACGTCAACAACCACTCACAGTTATATTGCACCGTCGGCATCATTAAACACCACACAGAGCGATTATCGGTCAGAATTTGACCTTGAGCCACGTACGGCGATGTTAGAGACAGGTGAGTGAAGGTTCAGTTGAACTTGGAGGTTTAAAAAGATTGTCCAGAAGGAGGACAGAGAGAAAGGGGTGGAGAGGTTTCAGGAGGGAATTTCAGAGCTGTGCATCCCAGGCAACTGAAGAGCTTGGCTTTAATGAGCGTCGTAATGGAGGAGAGAGGTGGAGAGGTTACAGGATTCTAACACTCCCTCAGGTTTCATTTCACTGGGCCTGACCTTTAAACACGTTTTAACACAAGAGTTCAGGTAAACAACACAATGACTGCATATTTTACTGTCTGTTCCACATTAACGAGCAAATTCAAAATCAAACAAAGAAAAAATACCTCTCTCTTTGTTCAGCTCTATCTCTGCATATCTGTATGGGTTTCCTCCGGGTGCTCTGGTTTCCTCCCACAGTCCAAAGGTGTATTTGTTAGGTGAATTGGACATTCTGAATTCTCCCTCTGTGTACCTGAACAGGTGCCAGAGTGTGGCAATTGGGGGATTTTCACAGTAACTTCACTACAGTGTTAATGTGAGCCTACTTGTGACATAATAAAGAATATTATTATTGACTATCTTCCCTATAGATTTGACTGAATAGCTAAGCTATTTACCACCGTAATCAAATCAAAACAGATATAAAATCTCTTAATCAATGTTTGAAAAGTTAAAACTCCACCAGGTTCTGGTTCTAAGCCAGTCCCAGTTTGCATTCGAATTCAAGATCAGAAAAGAAACACAGTTCAACGGTCAGTAATCAAAGAAATCTCCTCCCAGGTTGCCTTCCAAAACCTTTCCAACTTTGGGCCAAAGCATATATACATGAGTAGCACAGGGCCCCTCCCACACCCCTCACAGATGTCCTCTAACCCCTCAAACAGCCGGCTCATCCTTGACTGTGTCAGATGTGCCCTGTATCAGCCCCAGCTCAGCACACAAAGTCGAGGCATTCACCCTCCCAGCGCCTCACACCACAATCCCCTTTCCAACTCCGCTACCAACCCCTCGTCCCACTTAACCATGATTCCCCCCCATGGACACCTTATCCTCCTCCAAAATCCTCCCGTAAATCACTGAGACAATCCCCCCTCTCTCCAAACCACCACCACCCCCGGCTGACAGCACCTCCTCCAACAACGAGGAGATAAGCGTTGTTGGGAAGATCGGGAAGGCCATCCATGCAAAGTCCCGCACTTGCATGTACTCGGGAACTCTCCTCCCCCACCAGCCCAAACTTCTCATTCAACTCCTCCAAACTCTCAAACCGCCCTCCCAGAAACAAATCCTTCATCTCTTGATCCCCTCCCATCCCTGGAACCTCGCATCCATCCTCCCCAGTTCAAATCTGTGATTCCCCCTGTTCGGCCCTGCTCCCAACCTGAAATGCTGCTGGAATTGCCTCCAAATCTTCAGCGTCGCCACCACCACCAGACTTCCCAAATGCTTCATTGGAGCTAACGGGAGCCGCGCCATTGCCATTGCCTGATCCCCTACGTGAACCTCTGCCATCCTTACCCACAAGGCCACCGCCTCGCTATTCCAATCCCCTCCTCCACGTTCGCTGCCCAGTAATAATACGTCAAATTCAGGAGGTCTAATCCCGACTCCCGTCCCCTCTGCAGTATCACCTTCCATATCCTGGCCACATTCCCCGCCCAGACAAAGAGGAAATCAGCCTATCCACCCCCTTGAAAAATGCCTGAGGCAAATAGGCGCTGAAATCAGAACAAAAACCATAGTAAAATATTCATCTTCACCGCTTGCTCCCGGCCTGCACCCCCCCAGGTACCTGAAGTGAGACGCTGAGACGCTGCCACATGGAATGGCAATCCCCCTACACCAGCACCCGTCCCAGGAGAGGAAACCACAAAATACTCACTTTTCCCCAAATTCAGCTCATACCCTGAAAACACCCCAAAGATTTGAAGCATCCCATTAAGTCCCCAATCGGGGAGCCGGGCTCCAAAATGTATAACAGCCAATCATCTGCATACAGGGACACCCTCTGCATCACTCCCTCTCACTATCCCCTTCCGCAACTCCGACCTCCTTTCTTTTCTTAAAATAAATTTAGAGTACCCAATTCATTTATTTCCCAATTAAGGGACAATTTAGCGTGGCCAATCCACCTACTGTGCTCATTGAATCATAGAATCTACACTACAGAAGGAGGCCATTTGGTCCATCGAGTCTGCACCGTCCCTTGGAAAGAGCACCCTACCTAAGCCCATACCTCCACCCAATCCCCACACCTCCACCCTATCCCCGTTACCGCACCTAACCTTTAATTTAGCATGGCCAATCCACCTAACCCTGCACATCTTTGGACTGTGGGAGGAAACCGGAGCACCCGGAGGAAACCCACGCAAACACGGGGAGCACCTGCAGACTCCGCACAGACAGTGACCCAAGCTGGGAATTGAACCTGGGACCCTGGAGCTTTGAAGCAACTGTGCTAACCACTGTGCTATCATGATGCCTTTGGGTTGTGGGGTGAAACGCACGCAGGCCGGGATCGAACCCGATCATCGGCGTGCATGCGCATAGTTTTGCGCATGCGCGCCGATGATCGTGCGCGCATGCGCAATGCGGCCGAATATCTTTACATGTTCGCGGCCATTTTGAAAGCCGCCTACTGTGCGGGGATTTGCACGATCGGGAGCGCAGCGAAGGACGGCTCCATGACCCTCCTGACACCCGCCTGCGACCCAACCGTGGGTCGCGCCCCCGACTTTGAACAACACTGCATTAAACACCTGTTAATACTGGAACAAACTGCCTCGGTGCTCTGTCAGGTGGATGTGAAGGGTTTACTGGTCTGGGCTCCCCATCTCCCCCCCCCCCGACAGTCCCCACCACCGTCACCCCAAGGATTCGATGGCACCGTGTGATGGAATGTCCAGCTCGCATTCAGCGGTCACCCAGGTGGACAATGGAAAGTGCTGCCGTGGGCTGGAGTCAGACATTGTCAAACGATGCGGAGCACCAGAGCTCATCGCAGAGCGGGTTGTCATCATCCTCCATCCCATGGACCAGACCCGTTGTTACTGACAACCTACGTCCGCATCCCGTAGTGCTGCAGGTATGTATCACGGAGTGAGTTACAGGCTAGGGGTGGCTGGGGTGGGAGGTGAGAGGAGGTGGGGGTGGGATACGGTGTCCGTGTCCCAGGCTTGACACCCCCCCCCCCCCCCACCTTCCACCCGTCTGTGAGATCTGGGACAGGTCCCCACATGGTGCCTGGAAGGACCCCATCGCGTAAACGTTCAAGGCAACTGTCACCTTGACGGCCACCGGGACGGGGTATCCTCCCCCATACCCCCAAGGTGCCAGGTCTGCCAGATATGTCGCACTGACTCCCTGCTTAGCCGGAGTCTCCGACAGCATGCCCGGTCCTGCAGGCCCTCCAATGACAGGCGATGTTGGTACGCATGAGGCCTCATGCTACACCTTCTCTGTCTGTTGGGCGGCCGGCTCTCCATCCTGGGCGGCTGCCTCCTGTTCCACTGGGGATGCTCCACGGCTGCAGCTTCCTCCTCCTGGAGCAGCTCCAACATGTACAGCTGCAGTGCATCACCCAGGGCTGCGGCAACCAGGAGAACGGTCACCATTCCTGGTTGTATTCCAATATCCATTGTCTGCAGGGGGTGAAAGGCCCACATGTTAGCATGGTGCGTACCTCCGTGCCCACTCAGGTCCAACGGGCTACATGGTGGCCCCGATTGGCACTGCAGCCTTTGCCCCGTTGGTGGCCGGCACCCTGGGAGCCTCTGGCCTAACGCCCATCCCTGATGCCAGGGGTACCGTTGGCTGGCACTGCCCTCGCGAGGGGTATGCACCGTAGCCCCCGTAGGGGCTACTTGGGTGTTGCCCTGGGCGGACCGCCAGCGGGTGGCGGCCGGGTGGGTGGGGGTGGGTGGTGTGTAGGAGGATGGGATGCGGTGATGGGGAGTGGGGGGGACACATATGGCCAGTGTCACTCTGCAGAACCGGGGCCAAGGTGGACGGTCAGTGGAGTGCACAGCAAGATGGACATGATAATGGTGGCCCATGAGTGGACACCACCCCAGACCCGTGGGGGTCATGCCGACCACTCAGTCTGTTCCCCCCGTTCCATCCCTCCTCCGGTCTTGGCAGAGACCCCCCCCCACCCCAGCCAGTGCCCGGCACGGCAGCCCACAATCGCGCCTCTCCGTGTCCTACCTCCTCCCTCATAAGCTGCCACGCTGGGTTCACAGTGTTTAAAAGCCGAAGGAAACCGCGCCATCCGGAACTCGGCCAATCGCGGAGGCCCCAGAGAAATCTGTGCCAGTCCCACTAATGACATTCAAACGGTATTTCCTGTACATGCGTTCCGATCGCATTGACGCCGCTGTTGAGCTGGCGGAGAATTACGAATTGGTGTCAAATTGGCGCCCGCCGCAATTTTGGTGTTGGAATCGATTCTTGGCGTCAGCCAACTGAGAACCGGGCCCAGGGAGGGTTCTCGGGGCTGGAGGAGGTTTCAGAGATAGGGAGGGTTCTCGGGGCTGGAGGAGGTTTCAGAGATAGGGAGGGTTCTCGGGGCTGGAGGAGGTTTCAGAGATAGGGAGGGTTCTCGGGGCTGGAGGAGGTTTCAGAGATAGGGAGGGTTCTCGGGGCTGGAGGAGGTTTCAGAGATAGGGAGGGTTCTCTGGGCTGGAGGAGGTTTCAGAGATAGGGAGGGTTCTCGGGGCTGCAGGAGGTTTCACGGATAGGGAGGGTTCTCGGGGCTGGAGTAGGTTACAGAGATAGGGAGGGTTCTCGGGGCTGGAGGAGGTTACAGAGATAGGGAGGGTTCTCGGGGCTGGAGTAGGTTACAGAGACAGGGAGGGTTCTCGGGGCTGGAGGAGGTTACAGAGATAGGGAGGGTTCTCGGGGCTGGAGGAGGTTTCACGGATAGGGAGGGTTCTCGGGGCTGGAGGAGGTTTCAGAGATAGGGAGGGTTCTCGGGGCTGGAGGAGGTTTCACAGATAGGGAGGGTTCTCGGGGCTGGAGGAGGTTTCAGAGATAGGGAGGGTTCTCGGGGCTGGAGGAGGTTTCAGAGATAGGGAGGGTTCTCGGGGCTGGAGGAGGTTTCAGAGATAGGGAGGGTTCTCTGGGCTGGAGGAGGTTTCAGAGATAGGGAGGGTTCTCGGGGCTCGAGGAGGTTTCAGAGATAGGGAGGGTTGCAGGGGACTGGATGAGGTTACAGAGATAGGAAGGGTTGTCGGGGCTGAAAGAGGTTACAGACATAGGGAGGGTTGTAGCGGTTGGAGGAGGTTACAGAGATAGGGAGGGTTGTAGGAGCTGGAGGAAGTTACAGAGATAAGGAAGGTTGTAGGGGCTGGAGGAGGTTGCAGAGATAGGAAGGGTTGTAGGGGCTGGAGGAGGTTACAGAGACAGGGAAGGTTGGAGGAGGTTACAGGGATAGGGAGGGCTGTAGGGACTGGAGGAGGTTACAGAGATAAGGAGGGTTCTCGGGGCTGGAGGAGGTTACAGAGATAGGGAGGGTTGTAGGGACTGGAGGAGGTTGCAGAGATAGGGAGGGCTGTAGGGGCTAGAGGAGGTTACAGAGATAAGGAGGGTTGTAGGAGCTGGAGGAGGTTACAGAGATAGGGAGGGTTGTAGGGGCTGGAGGAAGTTACAGAGATAGGGAGGGTTGTAGGGGCTGAAAGAGGTTACAGAGATAGGGAGGGCTGGAGGAGGTTACAGAGATAGGTAGGGTTGTAGCAGTTGGACGAGGTTACAGAGATAGGGAGGGTTCTCGGGGCTGGAGGACGGTACAGAGATAAGGAGGGTTGTAGCAGTTGGAGGAGGTTACAGAGATAGGGAGGGTTGTAGGGGCTGAAAGGTTACAGAGATAGGGAGGGTTGTCGGGGCTGGAGGAGGTTACAGGGATAGGGAGGGTTGTCGGGGCTGAAAGAGGTCACAGAGATAGCGAGGGCTGCAGGGGCTGGAGGAGGTTACAAAGATAAGGAGGGTTCTCGGGGCTGGAGGAGGCTACAGAGATAGGGAGGGTTGTAGGGACTGGAGGAGGTTGCAGAGATAGGGAGGGTTCTCGGGGCTGGAGGAGGTTACAGAGATAGGGAGAGTTGTAGCAGTTGGAGGAGGTTACAGAGATAGGGAGGGTTGTAGGGGATGAAAGGTTACAGAGATAGGGAGGGGTGTAGGAGCTGGAGGAGGTTACAGAGACAGGTAGGGTTGTAGCGGTTGGAGGAGGTTACAGAGATAGGGAAGGGTGTTGGAGCTGGAGGAGGTTACAGAGATAGGGAGGGTTGTAGCAGTTGGAGGAGGTTACAGAGATAGGGAGGGTTGTAGGGGCTGGAGGAGGTTACAGAGATAGGGAGGGGTGTAGGAGCTGGAGGAGGTTACAGAGATAGGTAGGGTTGTAGCAGTTGGAGGAGGTTACAGAGATAGGGAGGGGTGTAGGAGCTGGAGGAGGTTACAGAGATAGGTAGGGTTGTAGCAGTTGGAGGAGGTTACAGAGATAGGGAGGTGGCAAGATCCTCGATTGATTTTCAAACTAGGATATGAATTTTAAAACGAAGACATTGTTTGATTGGGAACCAACATAGCCCATGATGGGTGACAGGGGAACGGGTCTGGCTGTGAGCTGAGCCATGGGCTGAGAGGTTTGGTAACGTCAGGTTTACTGAGGATAGGGCGAGGGTGACCAACTTGGATAGCATTGGACTCTATGATTGCTGGGGCACGAGTGAGGGATTCAGCTGTGGATGAGCAGAGGCAGGGTGAAGCTGGACGATGTTGTAGAGAAGGAAAGAGGCAATCTTACTGCGGGAATGACAATGAGATTGGAATCTCACTTTGGGGTCAAATTTTGCAAACAGTCCAGCTTAAACTCAGTCTTTTGCCAGGGAGTGGGGATGGGTTCACTGTAATCTTCCCAACGTTGCATGTCCACAAGGTCACGTGCAGCCTCACATGTTGGCATGTCAACAAACATGGAACTCTTCCCAAGGTCACCACGATTTTCACTCTACATCCAAGGACTCACCCTCCAGAGGTAAGATTGTGACCGCCTTCTGACCAAATCAACAATTGAACTCTGACTGACCCGAATCTTGGTCAACAATGATCGGACTGCAACAGCAGAATATTAAATAAGGCAGAGATGTTACTCGTGTAGTCCAAATAAAACAACCAATGATATTATAGTGTTGAGAAATCCCTCGGGTGATTGCTACTGTGCATTAATTGATTTTGAGATACGTCGATCCTGTCACAGGTTTCCCACTGTAACAAATGCAAATTTTTACATTACGCGTAAAGGGATTATGTTACAAAAAAAGATAAGGCATACTTTCTCAGCTTCAGGAAAGCACCTGCAAATTGACCCAAGGATTTCATTCTTGCAATTACTCTCTAGCTGACCTCAGGATTCAAAAGGCTGTTGAGGCAATTGCTCTCTGGCTGACCTCAGGGAGCCGTACTTTCCAAAAGTAAGAGTGAATGGAAGTAAAGAAAGCTTACCAGACGTCCAATTGGGCCGTGGATCTACTGAAAAGCAAATGTCGTCTCACTGACCTTTCACTTTCATCATTGTTCTCAAAAGGAGGGACGGTCAAGGGGGAGATTGAATCGAGGCGTTCAAAATCATAAAGGGGGTTTGGAAAGAGTCAATAAGGAAAAAGTGTTTCCAGTGGCAGGAGGCTCGGTAGCCAGAGGGGACAAAGATTGAAGAGAATCGGGAAAAGCTGGGGAGATGAGGAGAATTTGTATTTTACACAGCGAGTTGTTGTGATCTGGCTGAAAGGGCGGTGGAAGCAGATGCAACAGGAACTTTCTTGTTTTTAAAATAATTTTTATTCAAATTTTCACAAAAAAGAAAACAAGAACAGAGAATTCTAAGAACAAAAAGAACAAACCCCCCCCCCCCCCCCCCCACCGTAAATACAAAAGAGAAACAATAAATTAACACCCGTCGTTGGCAAAAAACAGATATTCAACCCAAAGTAAAAACAAAGAGACAACCCCCACTCCCCAGGTTGCTGCTGCCTTTTGTTTTTACCGTTCTGCCAGGAGATCTAGGTATGGTTGCCATCTCCTGAAAAACCCCTGCACTGACCCCCTTAGGGCAAATTTCACCCTCTCCAATTTAATAAACCCCGCCATATCATTGACCCAGGCCTCCACGCTTGGGGGCCTCGCATCCTTCCACTGAAGAAGAATCCTCCGCCGGGCTACTAGGGACGCAAAGGCCAGAACACCGGCCTCTTTAGCCTCCTGCACTCCCGTCTCCACTGCAACCCCAAATATTGCAAGTTCCCAGCCTGTATTGACCCTGGATCCTACCACCCTCGATACCGTCCTTGCTACCCCCTTCCAAAATTCCCCCAGCGCTGGGCATGCCCAGAACATGTGGACATGGTTTGCTGGGCTCCCTGAGCACCTAATACACCTGTCCTCGGTCCCAAAAAACCGGCTCATCCTTGTCCCGGTCATATGAGCCCTATGCAGCACCTTAAACTGTCTGAGGCTAAGCCTTGCACATGAAGAGGAGGATTTCACCCTTTCTAGGGCATCCGCCCTCGTCCCCTCCTCAATCTCCTCACCCAGCTCCTCCTCCCATTTACCCTTCAGCTCCTCCACCGAGGCCTCGTCTACCTCCTGCATCACCTGGTACACTTCCGAGATCCTCCCCTCTCCAACCCATACCCCCGAGAGCACCCTGTCCTGAACCCCACGCGGCGGCAGCAGAGGGAACCCCGCCACCTGCCGCCTGACAAATGCCCTTACTTGCATGTTCCTCAAGGTGTTCCCCGGGGGAAGCCCAAAATTCCCCTCCAGCTCACCCAGGCTCGGAAACTTCCCGTCTATGAACAGGTCCCCCAGCCTCCTGATACCTGCCCTGTGCCAACTCAGGAACCCGCCATCAATTCTCCCCGGAACAAACCGGTGGTTCCCCCGTATCGGGGACCCCATCGAGGCCCCCACCTCCCTCCTGTGCCACCTCCATTGCCCCCAAATCTTCAGGCTAGCTGCCACACTGGGCTCATGGTATACCTCGTCGGGGGAGCGGCAGCGGCACCGTTGCAAGCGCTTCCAGGCTCGTGCCCACACAGGATGCCATCTCCAGCTTCTTCCATTCTGCCCCCTCCACGTCCATTACCCACTTACGCACCATCGCTGCGTTGGCAGCCCAATAATACCCACAGAGGTTGGGCAACGCCAGCCCCCCCCATCCCTGCCCCGCTCCAAGAACACCCGTCTCACCCTTGGAGTCCCATGTGCCCACACAAACCCCGTAATGCTCCTGTTAACCCGCCTGAAAAAGGCCTTCGGGATAAGGATGGGGAGGCACTGGAACAGGAACAGAAACCTCGGGAGCACCTTCATCTTGACCGACTGCACCCTACCTGCCAGAGACAGCGGCAGCATGTCCCACCTCTTAAACTCCTCCTCCATTTGCTCCACCAGCCTTGTGAGGTTTAGCTTATGCAAAGCCCCCCAGCTCCTGGCCACCTGAACCCCCAAGTACCTGAAGCTCCTCTCCGCCCTTTTCAGTGGGAGCCTCCCAATCCCCCTCTCCTGATCCCCCAAGTGTACCACAAACAGCTCGCTTTTCCCAAAGTTAAGCTTATACCCTGAGAAATCCCCAAATTCCCGGAGAATCCCCATCAACACCGGCATTCCCCCCACCGGGTCCGCCACATACAACAATAGGTCGTCCGCATAGAGCGACACTCGGTGCTCCTCCCCACCCCTGACCAGCCCCCTCCAATCCCCCGACTCCCTCAGCTCCAGAGCCAGGGGCTCAATTGCCAGCGCAAAAAGTAGGGGGGGACACCCCTGCCTCGTCCCTCGGTATAGTCGAAAATACTCCGACCTCCTCTTATTCGTGACCACGCTCGCCATCGGGGCCTCATACAACAGCCTCACCCAACTGACAAACCCCTCCCCAAACCCGAACCTTTCCAGCACCTCCCACATGTACACCCACTCGACCCTATCAAAGGCCTTCTCCACATCTAGCGCCACCACTATCTCCGCCACCCCTTCCACCGCCGGCATCATAATAACGTTCAAGAGCCTCCGTATATTAGTATTCAGCTGCCTCCCCTTCACAAACCCCGTTTGATCCTCGTGGATAACCTGCGGCACACAGTCCTCTATCCTCGTGGCTAAGATCTTTGCCAACAACTTGGCATCCACATTCAGGAGTGAGATCGGCCTGTATGACTCACACTGCAGGGGATCCTTGTCTCGCTTAAGGATCAAGGAGATCAGCGCCCAAGACATCGTCAGGGGCAAAGTCTCCATGGATCCACCCCTCCCATCTGGTCCATAAACCCCCTCAGCACCTTAGCTGCCGCAGGCCTCCTACCCATCCTGGAACTGGATCGATCCAGTGGCGGATCCAGCACCGTGTTGAAATCCCCCCCCCCATTATCAGGCCCCCCACCTCCAAATCTGGAATCCGGCCCAACATGCGCCGCATGAAACCCGCATCGTCCCAATTCGGGGCGTATACATTGACCAGCACCACCCGCTCCCCTTGTAGCTTGCCGCTCACCATCACGTACCTCCCGCCGCTGTCTGCCACCACACTCGACGCCTCAAACAACACCCCCTTCCCCACCAGGATCGCCACTCCCCGGTTTTTTGCATCCAGCCCCGAATGAAACACTTGGCCCACCCACCCCTTCCTCAACCTGACCTGATCCGCCACCTTCAGGGGCGTCTCCTGAAGCATAGCCATGTCCGCCTTCAGCCCCCTCAGGTGCGCGAACACGCGGGACCGTTTGACCGGCCCATTCAGTCCCCTCACATTCCAGGTGATCAGCCGGATCAGAGGGCCACCTGCCCAACAGGAACTTTCTAAAAGGAGGATTGCAGAAATACTGAAAGGGGAAAGTTTGCAGGAAGTTGGGGGAGTGGGGACTAATTGGATGATCTATTAAAGAGCCAGGAGAGGATTGATGGGCCCAATGGCCTCCTGTGTTGTAAGATTTTTATGGGCAACAACAGCTGAAGAATTGCATTTCTATAGCACCTTTCACAACCTCAGGGTGACCACAAACTGCTCCCACAGCCAATGAAGCTCTTGTGAAGGGCGCCCACTGCTGTAATGACAGAAATGTGGCAGCCATTTTGCACACAGCAAGATCCCACAGGGCACCACATGACTGGCTGGATCGGTTCTGTTTCAGTAATTTTGCTTGAGGGATATCGTTTCTCCAGGGCATCAGAGAGGACGCCAATATGTAGGCAAAGTTTGTCTCGCGGTGTTTTATATTCTGGGGCCTTGGCTTTGATGTGTGAGGGAGGCGGTGATCTTTCAGAAGGTTCTCACTGTCCAGTTAAC
The DNA here is from genome assembly GCF_902713615.1 of Scyliorhinus canicula. Taxonomy (NCBI): domain Eukaryota; kingdom Metazoa; phylum Chordata; class Chondrichthyes; order Carcharhiniformes; family Scyliorhinidae; genus Scyliorhinus; species Scyliorhinus canicula. The sequence goes on from NC_052157.1 coordinate 63,736,910, forward strand.
ATTGCCGCAAAGAAGATCATTGTCCGCTGTAACTGTGATGCGTTTGTGAACCTCACTGTGTTTCTTCTCTTTCTCTCCTTTCTCTCTCTCCCCCTTCCCCTCTCTTTCACTCTCTCGCTCTCTCTTCCACCCTCACTGTTTCTCTCTCTCTTTTTTCTCTCTCTCTCTCTCTTCCTCTCTCTCTCCCTCTCTCTTCCCCCCTCACTCTGTCTCTTTCTCTCCCTTTCTCTCCCCCTCTCTCGCTCCCTTCCTCGCGTGTTTGGTTCCTTTCTCTCTCCTACTCTCTCTTGTTCCCGCCCTTTCTCTCTCTCTCTTGTTCTATCGTTCACTCCCTCTTTCTTTCTCTCTCTCTCTCTCTCACTCCTTACCGCTCTCCCTCTCACTTCCTTTCTCTCTCCCTCCCTCTTATTCTCTCCTGGCCACACTCACCCTCCCTCCCTCTCTCCTTCCCTCTTTCTCGCTCTTTCCCGATCTCTCACACTTTCTATCCCTCACTTCCTCTCCCTCCCTCTCTTTTTCCCCCTCTCTCTCTCCCTTTCTCTTTCCCTCTCTCTGAACCTCCCTTTCTCTCTCTCTCCCTCTTCCTCCCTCTCGCTCTTTACCTCTCTCTCCCTCAATCTTTCGCTCTGACCCTCACACTCCCTCTCTCCCTCCCCCTCTCCCTTTCATCCTCCCTCCCTTTCTCCCTCTCTTCCTCCTTCCCCCTCTCTCCTTCCCTCTCTCTCTGCCCTTCACACTTCTCTCTATCCCGCCATCTCCTGCATTGTCCCTTCCCTCCATCCCTCATTCCATCTCTGTCTCTCCTTCCCGCTCTCCCTCTTTCTCCCTCTCCCCCCTCTGTCGCTCCCTCATTTTTATTTTATCTCTCCTGGTCTCACTTACCCTCTCTTCCTCCGTTTCTCCCTCACTTTCTCTCCCTCTCTCCCTCCGTCACTTTCTCTCCATCTCTCTCTCCCTCACTCTCTCCCTCCCTCCTTCCCTCTCTCTCCCCCCTCCCTCTCTCCATCTCTCACCCTTTCTTTATCTCTCTCTCTCTCTCTCCCTCACTCTGTCCCTCCCTCTTTCCTTCCATCTCTCTCTCTCCCTTCCTCCCTCTCCCTCTCTTCCTCCCTTTCCCTCTCTCTCCCTTTCTATCTCTCTCCTTCTGTCGCTCCCACTTTTTCTCTCTCCTTCCCCCTCTCTCCTTCCCTCTCTCTCTGCCCTTCATCCACCCTCTTGCTCTCTCACTCTGTCCCTCACCCTCCTTCTCTCCTTCCCTCACTATCTCTGCTCTCCCTCCCTCTCGTTTTCCCCTTCCCCCTCTTTCTCCTTCCCACTCTGTCCTTCACACTCGCTCTCACTCTTTTCCTCTCTCTCTCTCTCCCTCCCTCTCTCACTCTGTCCCTCACCCTCTATCTCTTTCCTTCCCTTTCTCTCTCATTCCCTCTCTCTCTCTCTCTCTCCTTCCCCCTCTCTCCCCTTCCCTCCCTCTCTCCAGACCCAGGAGCAGTTGTGGAGTCACAGACGTCAGTCAGTTACGCAGTGGTTGGAGGAGTCTTAGCCATCTTTGTTTTTGCGATCATTTGTGTGCTGATTGTGACAGTCTGGTTCTCAATGAGGCAGAAAGGTAAGGGCCACTTCCACATCTCCGAGCCCTGACGTGACACCAGGCACAGAATTCTCTCTCCTTCCTCCTCTCTCCTTCCCTCTCTCTCTGCCCTTCGTCCACCCTCTTGCTCTCTCCCTCTCTCACTCTGTCCCTCACCCTCCCTCTCTCCCTCCCTCTCTTTTTCCCCTTGCCCCTCTCCTTCCCCCTCTCTCTGTCCTTCACGCTCCCTCTCACTCTTTTCCTCTCTCTCTCTCCCTCCCTCTCGCTCACTCTGTCCCTCACCCTCCCTCTCTCCTTCCCTCACTATCTCTGCTCTCTCTCCCTCCCCCTCTCTCCCTCCCTCTCTTTTTCCCATTCCCCCTCTCTCTCCTTCGCCCTCTCTCTGTCCTTCACACTCCCTCTCACTCTTTTCCTCTCTCAAACTCATCAAACCCATCAAACTCAAACCCATTCTCCCAAACTATTGACTCACCCCTCGACACCTTAATAAACCCCTCTCCCTCGCCCCTCGACTAACATTGCTGGCATTCCCGTTGCTGCTTCACAGCATCAAATGTCCCAACACATTTCACAGCTGCATGTGGGAAACACACTTGTTAAAGATCACTATTTTGGGGTATTGGGTGGGTGGGAGTTCTCCCAATATTTATCCCTCTTCCGAAAACAACCCAGATGCTCTGGGTCATATATAGAAACATACATAGAAAGTAGAAGCAAGAAGAGGCCATTTGGCCCTTCGAGCCTGCTCCACCATTCATTATTATCATGGCTGATCAAGTTCAATACCCTGATCCTGCCTTCCCCCATTTCCCTTGATCCCTTTAGCCCAAAGAGCTATATCTAATTCCTTCTTGAAATTACACAATGTTTTGGCTTCAACTACTTTCTGTGGGAGTGAATTCCACAGATTCACCACTCTCTGGGTGAAGACATTTTTCCTAAAAGGTTTACCGCTTATCCTCAGACTATAACCCCTAGTTCTGGACTCCCCACCATCAGAAGTATTCTTTCTGATTCTCTTCTGTCTAATCCTGTGAGAATTTTGTAAATTTCCATGAGGTACCCTCTCAATCTTCTAAACTCCAATGAATATAATCCTAACCGATTTAGTCTCTCCCCATATGCCAGTCCCGCCATCCCAGGAATCAGCCTGGTAAACCTTCACTGCACTCCCTCCACAGCAAGAACATCCTTCCTCAGATAAAGGGCGGAATTCTCCGACCCCCCGCAGGGTCGGGGAATCGCCCGGGGCTGGCGTAAATCCCGCCCCCACCGTGCCCGGATTTCTCCGCCACCCAAGAATCGGCGGGAGCGGGAATCGCGCCGCGCGATCGGCGTGCCCCCCGCGGCGATTCTCCGGCCCGCGATGGGCCGAGGTCCCGCCGCTGAGAGGCCTCTCCCACCGGTGGGAATTTGAGCACCTCTGGTGCCGGCGGGATTGGCGGCGCGAGCGGGCCCCCGGGTTCCTGGCCCGCGATCGAGGCCCACCAATCGGCGGGCGGGCCAGTGCCGTGGGGGTACTCTTTTTCTTCCGCCGCCGTCACGGCCTCCACCATGGCGGAGGCGGAAGAGACCCCCTCTACTGCGCATGCGCCGGTGGTGACATCAGCGGCTGCTGACACACTGGCGCATGCGTGAACTGGCGAAGGCCTTTCGGCCAGCCCCGGCGACGGCCGGTGGGTGCCAAAGGCCGTTGACGCCAGTGGCGCCAACCACTCCGGCGTGGGCCTAGCCCCTAAAGGTGCGGAGAATTCCGCACCTTTGGGGAGGCCAGATGCCGGAATGGTTGGTGCCACTCCGCTACGCCGGGACCCCCCGCCCCGCCGGGTAGGGGAGAATCCCAGCCAAGAACACCAAAACTGCACACAATACTCCAGGTGTGGCCTCACCTATGCCCGATACAATTACAGTAAAACGTCCCCAATCCTATACTCAAATCTCCTCACTATGAGGGCCAACATCACGGTAGCATAGTGGATAGCACAAATGCTTCACAGGGCCAGGGTCCCATGTTCGAACCCCAGCTGGGTCACTGTCTGTGTGGAGTCTGCACATCCTCCCCATGTGTGCGTGGGTTTCCTCCGGGTGCTCCGGTTTCCTCCCACAGTCCAAAGATGTGCGGGTTAGGTGGATTGGCCATGCTAAATTGCCCTTAGGGTCCAAATTGCACTCAGTCAGTGTTAGGTGGGGTTACGGGGTTATGGGGATAGGGTGGAGGTATGGGCTTGGGTAGGGTGCTCTTTCCAAGAGCCGGTGCAGACTCGATGGGACAAATGGCCTCCTTCTGCACTGTAAGTTCTATAAATAAAAAAACATACCATTTGCCTTCTTTACTGCCTGCTGGACCTGCGCACTTACTGTCAGTAACTGATGCACAAGAACACCAAGGTCTCGCTGAGTATCCACCTCCCTCAATTTACACCTATTCAAATAATAATCTACCTTTCTATTTTTGCTACCGAAGTGGATAATCTCACATTTACATACATTATCCTGCATCTGCCATTCATCTGCCCACTCACTCAGCCGGTTCAAATCCCGCTGAAGCGTCTCTACATCCTCCTCACAGCTCACCCTCTCACCCAACTTTGTATCATCTGCAAATTTGGAGATGATACATTTAGTTCCTTTGTCCAAATCATTAATATATAACGTGAACAGTTGGGGTTCTGGTACAGATCCCTGCGGTACCCCACCAGTCGCTTCCTGCCAATCAGTTAAAGACCCATTTACTCCACCTCTTTACTTATTGTCTGCTGACCAGCTTTCTATCCATCTCGAGATACCACCCATAATTCCATGCGCATTAACCCTGCATTTCTCACATAGCTGATTGTGGGATTGTTCTGTGCACCCAGTAGCATTTCCCAATATCCCTGTCCACCCAGTAGCATTTCCCAATATCCCTGTGAACCCAGTAGCATTTCCCAATATCCCTGTGAACCCAGTAGCATTTCCCAATATCCCTGTCCACCCAGTAGCATTTCCCAACATCCCTGTGAACCCAGTAGCATTTCCCAATATCCCTGTGAACCCAGTAGCATTTCCCAATATCCCTGTGCATCCAGTAGCATTTCCCAATATCCCTGTGAACCCAGTAGCATTTCCCAATATCTCTCTGCATCCAGTAGCATTTCCCAATATCCCTGTGAACCCAGTAGCATTTCCCAATATCCCTGTGAACCCAGTAGCATTTCCCAATATCCCTGTGAACCCAGTAGCATTTCCCGATATCCCTGTGAACCCAGTAGCATTTCCCAATATCCCTGACAACCCAGTAGCATTTCCCAATATCCCTGTGAACCCAGTAGCATTTCCCAATATCCCTGTGAACCCAGTAGCATTTCCCAATATCCCTGTGAACCCAGTAGCATTTCCCAATATCCCTGTGAACCCAGTAGCATTTCCCAATATCCCTGTCCACCCAGTAGCATTTCCCAATATCCCTGTGCACCCAGTAGCATTTCCCAATATCCCTGTGAACCCAGTAGCATTTCCCAATATCCCTGTGAACCCAGTAGCATTTCCCAATATCCCTGTGAACCCAGTAGCATTTCCCAATATCCCTGTGAACCCAGTAGCATTTCCCAATATCCCTGTGAACCCAGTAGCATTTCCCAATATCCCTGTCCACCCAGTAGCATTTCCCAATACCCCTGTCCACCCAGTAGCATTTCCCAATATCCCTGTGCACACAGTAGCATTTCCCAATATCCCTGTCCACCCAGTAGCATTTCCCAATATCCCTGTGAACCCAGTAGCATTCCCAATATCCCTGTGAACCCAGTAGCATTTCCCAATATCCCTGTGAACCCAGTAGCATTTCCCAATATCCCTGTCCACCCAGTAGTATTTCCCAATATCCCTGTGAACCCAGTAGCATTTCCCAATATCCCTGTGAACCCAGTAGCATTTCCCAATATCCCTGTCCACCCAGTTGCATTTCCCAATATCCCTGTGAACCCAGTAGCATTTCCCAATATCTCTCTGCATCCAGTAGCATTTCCCAATATCCCTGTGAACCCAGTAGCATTTCCCAATATCTCTCTGCATCCAGTAGCATTTCCCAATATCCCTGTCCACCCAGTAGCATTTCCCAATATCCCTGTCCACCCAGTAGCATTTCCCAATATCCCTGTGAACCCAGTAGCATTTCCCAATATCCCTGTGAACCCAGTAGCATTTCCCAATATCCCTGTGAACCCAGTAGCATTTCCCAATATCCCTGTCCACCCAGTAGCATTTCCCAATATCCCTGTGAACCCAGTAGCATTTCCCAATATCCCTGTCCACCCAGTAGCATTTCCCAATATCCCTGTGAACCCAGTAGCATTTCCCAATATACCTGTGAACCCAGTAGCATTTCCCAATATCCCTGTGAACCCAGTAGCATTTCCCAATATCCCTGTCCACCCAGTAGCATTTCCCAATATCCCTGTGAACCCAGTAGCATTTCCCAATATCCCTGTCCACCCAGTAGCATTTCCCAATATCCCTGTGAACCCAGTAGCATTTCCCAATATCCCTGTGAACCCAGTAGCATTTCCCAATATCCCTGTCCACCCAGTAGCGTTTCCCAATATCTCTCTGCATCCAGTAGCATTTCCCAATATCCCTGTGAACCCAGTAGCATTTCCCAATATCCCTGTGAACCCAGTAGCATTTCCCAATATCCCTGTGAACCCAGTAGCATTTCCCAATATCCCTGTGAACCCAGTAGCATTTCCCAATATCCCTGTGAACCCAGTAGCATTTCCCAATATCCCTGTGAACCCAGTAGCATTTCCCAATATCCCTGTGAACCCAGTAGCATTTCCCAATATCCCTGTCCACCCAGTAGCATTTCCCAATATCCCTGTCCACCCAGTAGCATTTCCCAATATCCCTGTGCACACAGTAGCATTTCCCAATATCCCTGTCCACCCAGTAGCATTTCCCAATATCCCTGTGAACCCAGTAGCATTTCCCAATATCCCTGTGAACCCAGTAGCATTTCCCAATATCCCTGTCCACCCAGTAGCATTTCCCAATATCCCAGTGCACCCAGTAGCATTTCCCAATATCCCTGTGAACCCAGTAGCATTTCCCAATATCCCTGACAACCCAGTAGCATTTCCCAATATCCCTGTGAACCCAGTAGCATTTCCCAATATCCCTGTGAACCCAGTAGCATTTCCCAATATCCCTGTGAACCCAGTAGCATTTCCCAATACCCCTGTCCACCCAGTAGCATTTCCCAATACCCCTGTCCACCCAGTAGCATTTCCCAATATCCCTGTGCACACAGTAGCATTTCCCAATATCCCTGTCCACCCAGTAGCATTTCCCAATATCCCTGTGAACCCAGTAGCATTTCCCAATATCCCTGTGAACCCAGTAGCATTTCCCAATATCCCTGTCCACCCAGTAGTATTTCCCAATATCCCTGTGAACCCAGTAGCATTTCCCAATATCCCTGTGAACCCAGTAGCATTTCCCAATATCCCTGTCCACCCAGTTGCATTTCCCAATATCCCTGTGAACCCAGTAGCATTTCCCAATATCTCTCTGCATCCAGTAGCGTTTCCCAATATCCCTGTGAACCCAGTAGCATTTCCCAATATCTCTCTGCATCCAGTAGCATTTCCCAATATCCCTGTCCACCCAGTAGCATTTCCCAATATCCCTGTCCACCCAGTAGCATTTCCCAATATCCCTGTCCACCCAGTAGCATTTCCCAATATCCCTGTGAACCCAGTAGCATTTCCCAATATCCCTGTGAACCCAGTAGCATTTCCCAATATCCCTGTGAACCCAGTAGCATTTCCCAATATCCCTGTGAACCCAGTAGCATTTCCCAATATCCCTGTCCACCCAGTAGCATTTCCCAATATCCCTGTGAACCCAGTAGCATTTCCCAATATACCTGTGAACCCAGTAGCATTTCCCAATATCCCTGTGAACCCAGTAGCATTTCCCAATATCCCTGTCCACCCAGTAGCATTTCCCAATATCCCTGTGAACCCAGTAGCATTTCCCAATATCCCTGTCCACCCAGTAGCATTTCCCAATATCCTTGTGAACCCAGTAGCATTTCCCAATATCCCTGTGAACCCAGTAGCATTTCCCAATATCCCTGTGAACCCAGTAGCATTTCCCAATATCCCTGTCCACCCAGTAGCGTTTCCCAATATCTCTCTGCATCCAGTAGCATTTCCCAATATCCCTGTGAACCCAGTAGCATTTCCCAATATCCCTGTGAACCCAGTAGCATTTCCCAATATCCCTGTGAACCCAGTAGCATTTCCCAATATCCCTGTGAACCCAGTAGCATTTCCCAATATCCCTGTGAACCCAGTAGCATTTCCCAATATCCCTGTGAACCCAGTAGCATTTCCCAATATCCCTGTGAACCCAGTAGCATTTCCCAATATCCCTGTCCACCCAGTAGCATTTCCCAATATCCCTGTCCACCCAGTAGCATTTCCCAATATCCCTGTCCACCCAGTAGCATTTCCCAATATCCCTGTGAACCCAGTAGCATTTCCCAATATCCCTGTGAACCCAGTAGCATTTCCCAATATCCCTGTCCACCCAGTAGTATTTCCCAATATCCCTGTAAACCCAGAAGCATTTCCCAATATCCCTGTGAACCCAGTAGCATTTCCCAATATCCCTGTGAACCCAGTAGCATTTCCCAATATCCCTGTCCACCCAGTTGCATTTCCCAATATCCCTGTGAACTCAGTAGCATTTCCCAATATCTCTCTGCATCCAGTAGCATTTCCCAATATCCCTGTGAACCCAGTAGCATTTCCCAATATCTCTCTGCATCCAGTAGCATTTCCCAATATCCCTGTCCACCCAGTAGCATTTCCCAATATCCCTGTCCACCCAGTAGTATTTCCCAATATCCCTGTGAACCCAGTAGCATTTCCCAATATCCCTGTGAACCCAGTAGCATTTCCCAATATCCCTGTGAACCCAGTAGCATTTCCCAATATCCCTGTGAACCCAGTAGCATTTCCCAATATCCCTGTCCACCCAGTAGCATTTCCCAATATCCCTGTGAACCCAGTAGCATTTCCCAATATCCCTGTCCACCCAGTAGCATTTCCCAATATCCCTGTGAACCCAGTAGCATTTCCCAATATACCTGTGAACCCAGTAGCATTTCCCAATATCCCTGTGAACCCAGTAGCATTTGCCAATATCCCTGTCCACCCAGTAGCATTTCCCAATATCCCTGTGAACCCAGTAGCATTTCCCAATATCCCTGTCCACCCAGTCACATTTCCCAATATCCCTGTCCACCCAGTAGCATTTCCCAATATCCCTGTGAACCCAGTAGCATTTCCCAATATCCCTGTCCACCCAGTAGCATTTCCCAATATCCCTGTGAACCCAGTAGCATTTCCCAATATCCCTGTGAACCCAGTAGCATTTCCCAATATCCCTGTGAACCCAGTAGCATTTCCCAATATCCCTGTCCACCCAGTAGCGTTTCCCAATATCTCTCTGCATCCAGTAGCATTTCCCAATATCCCTGTGAACCCAGTAGCATTTCCCAATATCCCAGTGAACCCAGTAGCATTTCCCAATATCCCTGTGAACCCAGTAGCATTTCCCAATATCCCTGTGAACCCAGTAGCATTTCCCAATATCCCTGTCCACCCAGTAGCATTTCCCAATATCCCTGTGAACCCAGTAGCATTTCCCAATATCCCTGTGAACCCAGTAGCATTTCCCAATATCCCTGTCCACCCAGTAGCATTTCCCAATATCCCTGTGAACCCAATAGCATTTCCCAATATCCCTGTGAACCCAGTAGCATTTCCCAATATCCCTGTGAACCCAGTAGCATTTCCCAATATCCCTGTGAACCCAGTAGCATTTCCCAATATCCCTGTGAACCCAGTAGCATTTCCCAATATCCCTGTGAACCCAGTAGCATTTCCCAATATCCCTGTCCACCCAGTCGCATTTCCCAATATCCCTGTGAACCCAGTAGCATTTCCCAATATCCCTGTCCACCCAGTAGCATTTCCCAATATCCCTGTGAACCCAGTAGCATTTCCCAATATCCCTGTGAACCCAGTAGCATTTCCCAATATCCCTGTCCACCCAGTAGCATTTCCCAATATCCCTGTGAACCCAGTAGCATTTCCCAATATCCCTGTGAACCCAGTAGCATTTCCCAATATCCCTGTGAACCCAGTAGCATTTCCCAATATCCCTGTGAACCCAGTAGCATTTCCCAATATCCCTGTGAACCCAGTAGCATTTCCCAATATCCCTGTCCACCCAGTAGCATTTCCCAATATCCCTGTGAACCCAGTAGCATTTCCCAATATCCCTGTGAACCCAGTAGCATTTCCCAATATCCCTGTCCACCCAGTAGCATTTCCCAATATCCCTGTCCACCCAGTAGCATTTCCCAATATCCCTGTGAACCCAGTAGCATTTCCCAATATCCCTGTCCACCCAGTAGCATTTCCCAATATCCCTGTGAACCCAGTAGCATTTCCCAATATCCCTGTCCACCCAGTAGCATTTCCCAATATCCCTGTGAACCCAGTAGCATTTCCCAATATCCCTGTCCACCCAGTAGCATTTCCCAATATCCCTGTGAACCCAGTAGCATTTCCCAATATCCCTGTGAACCCAGTAGCATTTCCCAATATCCCTGTCCACCCAGTAGCATTTCCCAATATCCCTGTCCACCCAGTAGCATTTCCCAATATCCCTGTGAACCCAGTAGCATTTCCCAATATCCCTGTCCACCCAGTAGCATTTCCCAATATCCCTGTGAACCCAGTAGCATTTCCCAATATCCCTGTCCACCCAGTAGCATTTCCCAATATCCCTGTGAACCCAGTAGCATTTCCCAATATCCCTGTCCACCCAGTAGCATTTCCCAATATCCCTGTGAACCCAGTAGCATTTCCCAATATCCCTGTGAACCCAGTAGCATTTCCCAATATCCCTGTCCACCCAGTAGCATTTCCCAATATCCCTGTCCACCCAGTAGCATTTCCCAATATCCCTGTGAACCCAGTAGCATTTCCCAATATCCCTGTCCACCCAGTCGCATTTCCCAATATCCCTGTCCACCCAGTCGCATTTCCCAATATCCCTGTGAACCCAGTAGCATTTCCCAATATTCCTGTGAACCCAGTAGCATTTCCCAATATCCCTGTGAACCCAGTAGCATTTCCCAATATCCCTTTCCACCCAGTAGCATTTCCCAATATCCCTGTGAACCCAGTAGCATTTCCCAATATCCCTGTGAACCCAGTAGCATTTCCCAATATCCCTGTCCACCCAGTAGCATTTCCCAATATCCCTCTCCACCCAGTCGCATTTCCCAATATCCCTGTGAACCCAGTAGCATTTCCCAATATCCCTGTCCACCCAGTCGCATTTCCCAATATCCCTGTCCACCCAGTCGCATTTCCCAATATCCCTGTGAACCCAGTAGCATTTCCCAATATCCCTGTGAACCCAGTAGCATTTCCCAATATCCCTGTCCACCCAGTCGCATTTCCCAATATCCCTGTCCACCCAGTAGCATTTCCCAATATCCCTGTGAACCCAGTAGCATTTCCCAATATCCCTGTCCACCCAGTCGCATTTCCCAATATCCCTGTCCACCCAGTAGCATTTCCCAATATCCCTGTGAACCCAGTAGCATTTCCCAATGTCCCTGTCCACCCAGTAGTATTTCCCAATATCCCTGTCCACCCAGTAGCATTTCCCAATATCCCTGTGAACCCAGTAGCATTTCCCAATATCCCTGTGAACCCAGTAGCATTTCCCAATATCCCTGTGAACCCAGTAGCATTTCCCAACATCTCTGTGGTGACCAGTCACAGATGAAAGTGATTTCTCAATGTGCTGCGATTAAAAAAAAAAGGGTGGTTAAAATGACACCGTCCTCCTTCCCTTTCAATCAGTATTGAATTCGGCAAGATCCATGGGATTGCTACGGTGCAAAAGGAGGCCATTTGGCCCATTGAGTCTGCACCAGCTTTCCAAACGTGCCAGTCACCCCCCCCCCCCCCCCCCCCCCCCCCCCCCCAAACATCCTCAGGTAGGTCATTCTCGACTCTGCTTGTCAACATTCCTCCTAATACAACTTCTACTAATCACTTTAAAGCTGAACCCTCTCGTCCTCAATCCTTTAACAAGCAGGAACAGTTATTCCCTGTCAACCCCATCCTGCCCCCCACCCCTCCATTAAACGCCCCCCCCCCCCACCCCACACCTCACCTTCTCAGCTTGGATCTCCAGTCTATTAGGAAATTGCCAAACTAATGTCTCCCTCTGATCTAGGGTCGTACCTGACACATGAGGCCAGCGGATTGGACGAGCACGGGGAGGCGAGGGAAGCTTTTATCAATGGGAATGAGACGCACGAGCGGAAGAAAGAATATTTCATCTAGACTCTGGCCGAGGTCGGCAGCCACTCGCGGAAACACTGCGGATACACTGAAACAACATTGCTTTTTTTACTCGATAGCCTTGTTATCAACAGATACTTCTTCACCTTCCAGAACTGAACAAGTTAATGCTGCAACTCTGGATTCGATTAAATATATATATCTATCTCTCTCTCTCATGAACGAGAAGGTTTTGTGGGTCCGAAACGTTCCGTGAACATTTGGATTCCTTGAGACCACACAAGCAACATGGTTGATGATTAAGGAGAGATTGCTACACAAACCCGGTTGACGATAACCCCCTTCCCCCACAAGACATACTTCACACTGGCACAGAATTCCCACGGAAAAATCCCAAGACTGGATCTGGAGTCAATGGGTCGGCCTTTCCATTCCATTTAAGAACATAATCAGCTTTTTTGAGTGAATGGGAGTGTGTCAGATACTGAGGTTTTCCGCCACCTTCTGCTGGGAGAGCTATTGCTTTCAATGCAACCTTGTTTTGCGTGGCTATTTAATTACGGAGATACATTCGCCACGATGTGCTTCTCCTCCCGGCTTTAACCGTTTCTCCATTTTATTATTAATAATGGTTCCTCGTTTCGCTTGGAAGCTTTTCTGATGTGTCTTTGCTGGTGGGGATTGTGAGTTCACGGCCGCATTTAGCATTGATACTTCCAACATGTAGCCTGACATCAAAGCCCCCCCCACTCCTCCTCACCCAATAAGATCATAGAATGACAGAGCGCTGAAGGAGGCCATTTTGCCCATCATGTCTGTGCTGACTCTTTGCGACCCAATATCATGGGGGTGGCTCACCATTGACTACTATTGATGCCATTTACCCACAATGCATTACAGCCGAGCCCAGAGTGCTCCTGGGAAAGATATTTGAACGCAGCAAACAAAGATTGAGACATATTCAATTTCTAACCTGTACCGAAACCATTTATTTTTTGAAGGAAATTGGAGCAAACGTGCTCTTGATCAGTTCAAAGTGATTCGTGAGGAAGGTTTCAGGTCTGACGGTTAAGAGAGTGAATCAGCTCAAATCTTTGACACAATTGTCAATATTTCTGAACATCTGTTGACAGGCTGTGTCCCATTTTATTCTCCAATAGACACTGGGAATAATATTGTGGCTTATTGCTGTAAAGAGAAGTATGTTGTCAAAGTTTTTCAACTTGCCTTTATTAGGACAAACACAAGAATGCCAAATTTCAAACCACCAAAACACTACACATTGCAGGAGAAACACGTGCTCATTGGTTAGAACATTGAATCTCCTTTGTTGAGGCATTACCATGGAGAAAGTAGCAGGCAACTATAGGTTCCCCAAGCTCCCAGGTCATTTAGAAAAGGCACAAGGCTGGATCATATTGCTTTTGTTCACAGAGAAGAGGGTCTCTGGGTATGAATGGATGCCACTTCTAGCAAGCGTAAATGAGCCAGGGTACAAGCTCGACAGATTGTCTTAAATTGGTTGTTAGTGTAGCTATCAGCGCACTCAGGGTTGAATAGTAAGTATTGCCCAATCAGATAATCACATCCAACAGCAGATGTTTTGATTTGGGTTTTCCAAGCGGGAGCTGGTTGAGCATGCTCTGCACTCTGCCTATTGCAGCCAATCGAAGGAACATATTGATTGATTTGATCAGCCAGTCTCCAGGAATGTATGGCCCATGCGTGCCCTGGATGGCACCAGCACTGAAATTCGTGCAGAGCATTGCTCGATTGTGAGGCAGAAAAACGCCTTTCTGGACATCCTGCTGGTGGAAAGTACCGCTTACCTTCTCCATACCAACCTCTCGGCCAGTCAATGAGTTGACTACCAATCACGCCCCTTCCCCCCTACTATATGAACGGTGATCCTCTGAAATTTGACATTCTTGTATTTGTCCTCGTGAGTGCAAGATGAAAAAGTTTGACAACACGCCTCTCTTTTTAACAAGGTTAAAGATCTGTTGTACTGATTGACTGTTAATATCAACCATTTAATCTTTTTACAGTTCCTTGAGCTGTGATGTCATGCGCATTGCAGTATCCTTCAATGTAATTAACGCGTTTGTTAATTTATTATCGATGTGGCCTAGGTCAGGTGAAATCAGGACATCACCACTATTGGTTTCCTTAACTGTGCTTGGCTTTGCCAGGGCAGTTTTGAAGACTGGCCTAAATTTCCTAGAATTTAAAAAAAATATACATTTAGATTACCCAATTCATTTTTCCAATGAAGGGGCAATTTAGCGTGGCCAATCCACCTACCCTGCACATCGTTGGGTTGTGGGGGCGAAACCCACGCAAACACAGGGAGAATGCGCAAACTCCACACGTGAGTGTGGAGGAAGACGAGGTGAAATCTAGGGCGGCACGGTGGTGCAGTGGTTAGCACTGCTGCCTCACGCCGCTGAGGTCCCAGGTTCGATCCCGGCCCTGGGTCACTGTTCGTGTGTGGTTTCCACATTCTCCCCATGTCTGCGTATGTCTCTCCCCCACAACCCAAAGATGTGCAGGGTACGTGGATTGGCCACGCTAAATTGCCCCTTCATTGGAAAAGAATAATAATTGGATACTCTTTTTAAAAAAGGATGAGGTGAAGTCTTTTCACTCGGAGGTTTTCAAACCTTTAGAATTGATCACTGAAGTGCTCCGTCACTGAGTATATTCAAGACAGAGAGATTGACAGAATTTGGAGTGCTAAGGGATAGGGTAGAAAAGTGAAATGAGGCAGAAAATCAGCCATGAGGATGCAGGCCCGAGGGGAGGCTGAGTGGGTCACCTCCTATTCCTGTGTAACAGGTTCAAGGGGTTGAATGGAACCTCTTCCTGTTCCAGCTCTTCCTACTTTTATATCGGATCACCAGCATCCAGGAGTACTTTGCTTTTAAGGAGTAGATGAGTAAAACTCCGTTGGGATCCTTCTGCGTGAAGTCTGGGGATCCTTCGATGAAGAATCAAAATCGTGGCTGTTCTCCTGTAGTGCCATCATCTCACCACCAAGTGACAGTGTTATGCCATGTTGCCATCTGGTGGAGCAACACCGTCATCTGCTGGTAAAATGGTGGTACTGCAGCCAATGTTCGTTGCCTTTCCCTCCTTGGTAACTTCACCAGCCCCACAAACACCTTCCTCCTGCTGACGAAGTAGGCCAAGCAGCCATAAACCAGGGGGTTCATACTCTCAGGGAGCAGCCTGACTTTTTAAATCTCCCTTTTCACCATCCCAGGAATCCCTAAAAGTAAAACCTAGTCTCAATGATCCAATTGTGATCCAATTATAAAATTCTGACAGGGACAGACACACTGGATGCTGGGATGTATTTCCTCTGGTTGGAGGGGTCCAGAACAAGGGGTCACAGTCTCAGGATATGGGGTAGGCCATTTAGGACTGAGCTGAGGAGGAATTTCTTCATTCAGCGGGTGCTGAACCTGTGGAATTCTCACTCTTGAGCGCCAGAGTGTGGTTTCGAAATAGAGGATCTGCCATGATCACATAGAATGGAGGAGCAGACTCGAAGGGTCGAATGGCCTTCCGCTCCTATTTTCTGTGTTTATATTGTTTGTGAAAAGGCCAGAATTTCCCTGGAGGTGGCACCTGCTGTTTGACAACCCAGTGGGGCTGCATCGCCATCCAATGGCGCCATCCAGTGGCCCAATGAGCACACTGCATCTCCCAGCTTCTGAAATGAATAAATGAGAAGCGAGGTGGGTGCTGGAAATCCAAACTGGAGACCAACAGAATATGCTGGGGAAGACCCAGCAGCTCCACCACCTTCCGAAGGAAGGGACCCGAGGCGTCACGATGCAAACTTACAAAATAGTGGCCGGATAGGGTATTCGGCCGCTCAAACCTGTTCTGCGCCATTCGATACGATCACAGTGTTTCCAGTTCCATGTACCATTCGTGCCCCACCCCCCTCCCCACCAATGACCTATGATCTCCTTATCCAACAGGGAAGCTTGTCCACTAAATTAAAAGCAAAGTATGGCAGATGCCAAAAATCTGAAATTTAAAACGGAAAATGTTGGATAAATGTAGCAAATCTATCTACCCTCCTCCACCACCACCTGAGGCAGAAAGTTCCAACGGCGCAACCCCGAATTTTCAGAGTCCTCTAGTCCTGGGCTCACCCACAAGAGGGACCATCCTTTCCACGTCCACCTTGGTTGAGACCATTCAGGATCTTACATACTTCAATCAAGTCACTTTTCTAAACTCCAGTGGAAACACGTCCTGTTCCGTCTTGCTCCCTTCATCAACTCTGTCTCCTTCTCCACAGCCACTGTCACACTTGCTGAGGATTTCCAGAACTTTCTTGAATTGTACCGCATTTAGATATTGATATTGCAATTTAGAGGCGGGGACTGAGGGATTGCATTCCTTTCAACCACATTTTCTTTTTTGCAAATGGATACACATCATTTGGCATGTGTGAATTTGGGGCCTTGTTCACTCGTGGTAACATTGTCTCAGAGAGCGAGAGAGATGTATTCCAAAGTGAAGAGGAAAGAGTTTCAAAGTGACAAGCAACAGGGAGGAAACGATTGCTTCAGCTACCGAGTCAATCACAAAAACTCGATGACTTGAGTCCTCCAAACATTCTGACTTCAATTCCGATTGTAACTTTGTTCAGCCAACACTGGAAGGCTTCTTTGGAAGGTGCTGAAGTTAGTGGGTGACATTCTAACCTCTGTTGCTGGGCAGAGCTCTGATTACCAAATAGCCAGACTTTGGGCCCAGAGCTTGCAGGATTTGGGAAGGGACCCTTCCCATCAGAGGCTCCAACGATAAAGACTGCGTTGGTGTTTAACCGACTTATGACTTTGGATTTCATTCATGGCTCATGCTCCGTATCATCATTCTGTCCGTTGAGTACGTGTTTGGGAGAAGGATCGTGATGTGTGAGGGGGGGAGAACAGAAAACATGTTTTATCCGCCAGGCCTTAATTGCGACCCTCTGATATAAGCCATGTTTAATCGTTCATTCAGGGTCATTTACTGTTCACTTCCCAAGTGTGTCCCTCCAAATGAAACTGTCACACGGGAGGGAGCCCGGTGTGCGTTTCAGTGAGTAAGAAGGTGCAATGATAGTTGGCGAGGATTCCTCCATCTTTAACTGCATCTTTCAACCAAGCCTCCAGCTGCAGGCTGATTGCTGATGGAGGGCATTGAGTGGCCATGGACACTCCGCTGTAGTGTGAAGATGCCATCACCAGGTGGCGGTGCTGTTCCACTTTGCAAACAACTGGTGTCCAGCCCCCAGCCCCCAGGTGTTTATTGGTCACGCGGCTTTCGTTGGTGGTGGGGGTCACAGCACGTCACTGGGATACCCATGGGCGGAGGTGCGCTGCCGGCGGGAAAAGTGATTCCCAACGAATTCCCATCTCTGGTGTTTAAAAAAAACCCAGCAATTCTCCCTAATCATGTGTGAGGTTAATCTCAGCTGGAATATTGTACAATTATGGTCACCACACACTTTATGAAGGCTCTCGGGGAGGGTGCGGAGGAGATTTACTGGAAAGTTCCCGGGATGAGGGATTGAAGTTAACTTGGAGAGACTAGGAGAATCTGCAATCGTTCTCCTTGGAACAGAGAACGTTAAGGAGGAGATTGAATTGCGACGTTCAAAGTCATGAGGGTGGAGAGAGTAAACAAGGAGAAAATGTTTCCAGTTGGCAGACGGGTGGGTAACCAGAGGGAACACAGATTGAAGAGAATTGGTAAAAGAACCAGAGGGGGGGAGATGAGGAGAATTTTTATTTCACACACAGCGAGTTGTTGTGATCTGGAAGGTGCTGCCTGAAAGGGCGGTGGAGGCAGATTCAACAGAAACTTTCAAAAGGGAGGAATTGGAGAAATACTGGAAGGGGGAAAATGTGCAGGAATATGGGAGAAGAGTGGGGAGGAGAGAGAGTGGGGACTAATTGGAGAGATCATTCAAAGAGCCGGGACAGGCTCAATGGCCTCCTGAGCTGTGAGATTATACAGTATGAGTTTTGTTAGGCCACAGTTGCAGGCTTTATTCAGTGTTTTTATTTTAAGTTATTTGAAATGCTCTCTGTCCCAGATCTGTGGGGTTAAACCGGATAACTCACTGATTATGATGGCCTTGGGAGTTAATCCAACCAGGGCACAAGAATAGAAAGACAATAATTTTCACACAATTTGTCAGAATGAAATGGTCCCCCATCACTAATTTGCCATATTATACAGCGCCAAGTATCAGTTTGCTAACAGAATTGGGTAATGTACAGAATAATAACCATATGGCTATTTCAAAACACAAGCTATTAATGGATTATTGACTTACTAGTTACTATAGCACCTAGGTTTAACGTTACACTCATGAGGATCTTAAGGGTTACTATCAAATCCATGCAATATGTTAATCCGTGTTTATGTTCCTTCTCTCACAGTTTAATTTATTCACAGAATCTTCTCTGCCAGGATGATATCAATTGATTTTGTTTGCCAAATTAGGAATGTTGGTGCTTGCTGAGACAGTGCCAAATAACAAAGACTCAACTGAGTCGCTCGAGTTATATACTGTGCACAAGGACACCGTGTACTGTGGAAACCGTGCCAAATAACCCCCCCCCCCCAAAAACAGTAAATCCATATTTCACAACTGACCTGACACTCTCAATCAGTGAATTCACAAACACACCCCGCCTTCTCTGGAGCCTGAGTAATAATTGTTCAATTCTCAATCTGATTAGGATTCTTTCTCTCACACATTTAACAAATTGAGCGAATTAAAAATGGAACTTGCCAATTTTAACACGTTTGCAGTGAAATATTTGCCATATGCCACACTGCGTGTTTTTATGAATAATGTTCCTTTGCGGATGTAATATTGGGAATTTTTATTTGTCTAACTCAACGTTTGTTGGTCCGTCTCTGTCACACCTGGACTTTGGACCTTTTTAATTTATTCCTCTCACTAAAATTGGCCAACTCGTAAACATTCTTGGGTGAGATTCCTGGAACTTTATTAACCTCAGTGGGAAGGGGTTAACTGTGTAATATTGTAGATACCCCAAGTTTCAACTCACAGAGAGTATATATGTGTGTGTGTGCGTGAGAGTGTGTGTGAATATTAGTGTGTGTGAGACAGTGGGTGAGAACTGTGTGTGAGCGAGAGCACATTGTGTGTGAGAGAGTGCATGTGTGTGTGCGTGAAAAAGAGTGGGTGAGAATGTGTGTGAGAGTGCATGTGTGTAAGGGTGTGTGTGAATACTTGTGTGTGAGAGAGAGTGGGTGAGAATGTGTGTGTGAGAGAGTGCATGTGTGTGTGTGACTGCATTTGTGTGTGAGAGAGAGTGGATGGGAATGTGTGTGTGTGAGAGAGTGCATGTATGTGTGAGAGTGCATATGTGTGTGTACGCGTGTGTGTGCAGGAGAGTATGTGTGTATGTGAATGCATGTGTGACTGAATGTGTGTGCGTGTGAATGTGTGTCTGTATGCATATGTGTACATGAGAGTGTGTGCGTGAGAATGTGTGTGAGTACGTGTGTGTGAGTGAGAACCTGTGTGAGTACGTGTGTGTGCGTGAGAATGTGTGTGAGTACGTGTGTGTGCGTGAGAACCTGTGTGAGTACGTGTGTGTGTGCGTGAGAATGTGTGTGAGTACGTGTGTGTGTGTGCGTGAGAATGTGTGTGAGTACGTGTGTGTGTGCGTGAGAATGTGTGTGTGCGTGAGAATGTGTGTAGGTTCATGAGAACATGTTCAGCAAGCAAAATATCAATTCATTTATCAAGTTATATACACACATTCATATATACACTCACATCACACACACTGGCCATCACACTCATAGACACACACATACCTGTCCGCACACTCATATACACACAACACACACACCTGTCTGTACACTCATACACACACACACCTGTCCGGTACTAATATACACACACCTGTACACACACTCATACACACACACACCTGTCCACACACTCATATACACACAACACACACACCTGTCTGTACACTCATACACACACACACACACCTGTACACACACTCATACACACACACACACACACACACCTGTCCACACACTCATATACACACAACACACACACCTGTCTATACACTCATACACACACACACCTGTCCGGTACTAATGTACACACACTCATACACACACACACCTGTCCACACACTCATATACACACAACACACACACCTGTCCGGTACTAATATACACACACCTGTACACACACTCATACACACACCTGTCCGCACACTCATATACACACAACACACACACCTGTCTATACACTCATACACACACACACCTGTCCGGTACTAATATACACACACACACACCTGTCCGCACACTCATATACACACAACACACACACCTGTCTATACACTCATACACACACACACCTGTCCGGTACTAATATACACACACCTGTACACACACTCATACACACACACACACACCTGTCCACACACTCATGCACACACACACCTGTCCGGTACTAATATACACACATCTGTCCACACACACGCCCTTCCGCACACTCATATATACACTCACATCACACACACCGGCCCACACACTCATATACACATTGATACACACATTCATATATACACGTTCACACACACACATTGTACACACTGGTCTACACACTCATATACACACACTCATACACACATTCATATATCCGTGTTCACACACATCACACACTGGTCCACACACTTATATATACACACATCGTACACATCTGCCCGGACACACATACACATCACACATACTGGTGCGCACACTCATATACACACAATCACATCACACACATCCCTCCATACACACTCATACCGGTCTGCTCACCCACTCACACATACCCAAACACATGCACTCATGCTCACACATAACCATATACTCATACATCACACATCCATAACACATCGATCCACACCCACATTCACACACGCACCCACCCGCACTCATATACACACACGTTTGCACACTCACATGCACACATACCTTTGCGCATTCATATACACACATATCACACAAACCCGTCTGCACCCTCATGCATGAGCACACACACGCACCCATCCACACAAACACACCTATCCGCACACTCATATACACACACACTTCCGCACACTCATGCATATACCCCCATCCACACACCCATATACAAACACTCACAATTCACACACCCATCCACACATACCTGCTCACACAGACACACACACTTATCTGAGCACACTCATACACACAACCATCCGTGCACTCACACACCTGTCTGTACACTCATTCATACACCCATCTGCACACTCATATATGTATTCACACACTCACATCACACACATGTGTCAACACACACTCATGCACACCCATCCAAACACACTCATCCATCTGCATACTCATATACACACATCACACATGCCTGTTCACACATACCCATATGCGGACTCACACTCACCCGTCCGCACACCCATATATACACGCATGCCCATCCACATACTCACCTACACACACCCGTCCACACACACACACCCAGCTGTGCACATTCAGCTATCTGCACACACGCTCACCCCCCCCCCCCCGCAAACACACACACACCCCACCTGCGCGCACACACACACACTCATCCCCCACACACGCCCCATCTGCACACACTCACACATACCTGCCTGCACACTCATATACAAACACTCAAAGTAGTCCACTTACCCACAATCCTGTTATTAGATTCCGGGACTCATCATTTCGAGATATGGAGTCAAACTCCAACACAGTAACTGGACAGGTATTTAAATTCAGGTGGTTAACAATAATCTGGGATTAAAAATTGGTCTCAGGAATCATGGCTGAGACTGTTGGAATGTTGTGAAAAAAAAGGTCCCAGAGGTTGACTCGTGTCCTTCAGGGAGGGGAAATCTGCCGACTTTACCCTGTCTGATCTACATGTGACGCCAGAACCATGTGGTTAATTGCTCTCTCACGTGACCAAGCCAGACCACTCACACGGTGTCACTGCCATCACCTTCTCAAGGTTCCCATGGATGAACAGAAAATCTATATATTTACACCCGGACACATTTACACACATCCAGACTCACTGGATCACTCTGGGTTACTGATATCTTCGGGCCGGTTTCTGTGCACTCGAGATTCTAATCCCTATGAATTTGAGACGTCATCAGCCATTTTATACCCTCTTTTCTTGTAAACCATTTTGTAAAGAAATTACCAAAAGAAAATACATTGTGATCAAAACTAATAAAAGTTTTAATGTTTAAAACTTTCAGCTCCTTGAAGTCACTCTCGAAGTCTGGTGTGGGAAAAGGTACTGGATTCTGTTGACATCAACAGAAATCTCCTGACATTTCACCTTCTCATTACAAGTTACCCTATCCTAATTCACAATGGGAATTTGCTATGTAAACCAGTCACGGTGTAATTACTCACTCCAGCCAGCATGGGTTGCATCATGAATAAAAGGATGCATTTACATTGAGGACATATATGTAGAAGCCGCCAAACAATGGGAAATGGAACACTATCAGAGACACAAACCCAAATCATCTGGTGAATGGAGTCATTTGCATAACTAGGCTGCACCCAGGTGTATTGGAGGGGGGGGGGGGGTGTGGGAGGGAGGAGAGGGGCTGAAATCGAGGCTATGTGGAGTTCTCTGACAATTAAAGAGATCAGCGGCATCAGATTCTCTCTCTCTTGTCTCCCAGTCAGAAGGTTCTGGGATTAAGGCACAATGTCGCAATGCGGAGGAATGAGCTCATACTCCAGGCCAACAATCTTAGGGAGCACTGCACTCAACAGATCAGTACTGAGGGAGTGCTGCACTGTCGCATGGTCAGTACTGAGGGAGTGCTGCACTGTCGCATGGTCAGTACTGAGGGAGTGCTGCACTGTCAGAGGGTCAGTACTGAGGGTGTGCTGCACTGTCAGAGGGTCAATACTGAGGGAGTGCTGCACCGTCAGAGGGTCAGTACTGAGGGAGTGCCGCACTGTCAGAGGGTCAGTACTGAGGGAGTGCTGCACTGTCAGTGGGTCAGTACTGAGGGAGCGCTGCACTGTCAGAAGGTCAGTACTGAGGGAGTGCTGCACTGTCAGAGGGTCAGTACTGAGGGAGTGCTGCACTGTCAGAGGGTCAGTACTGAGGGAGTGCTACACTGTCAGAGGGTCAGTACTGAGGGAGTGCTACACTGTCAGTGGGTCAGTACTGAGGGAGTGCTGCACTGTTGGGAGATTTAATTTGGAGCGAATACCTCACTGTCATAGTGACTGTTTACTGGGATGTGTCACTGGGCATTCATTGCCCATCCTTAATAGCCCTTTGGGAAGGTGGTGGGGATTTGCCTTCTTGAACCGCTGCAGTCCATGTGGTGTAGGCACACCTGCAGCGCTGTTAGGAAGTGAGGTCCAGAATTTTGACCCAGTGACAGAAGACTGATTGGAAATAAATCAGGTTGACCTGTGATTTGAGGCATTGGGGGAAACCTCCAGGTGGTGGGGTTCCCAGGTATCTGCTGCTCTTACCCTTCTAGATGGTAGTGGTTGTGGGTTTGGAAGGTGCTGTCTAAGTATCCTTGGTGAGTTACTGCAGTGCATCTTGTGGATGGTACACACGGCTGTTGGTGGTGGTGGAGGGTTTGAACGTCTGTGGATGGGGCACCAATCAAGCGGGGCTGTTTGTCCTGGATGGTGTTGAGCTTCTTGAGTGTTGTTGGAGCTGCACTCATCCAGGCAAGTGGAGAATATTCCATTACACTCCCGACTTGTGCCTTGTAGATGGTGGACAGGCTTTGGAGAGTCAGGAAGTGAGTTACTCGCCACAGGATTCCCAGCCTCCGAACTACATGCCTGTATGCATTGAGTTTATTATGATACCCCAGAGGTCACTGATCAGTCTCATACAAGAGTCACACCCACCGCAAAGATAGGACACAACCACTTTCAAACAGGTTTTGTTTTTGAAAGAAAACAACATGAAATCTGCACATTTTAGTTTAAAAACTCTTTTTATTTCAAAGTATGAAACTTACAGATCCTGTATCCAGTGTGAGCAAGTATTTATACAGAAAAGCAGCATGTCCCCAACACTTTGGAATTGGAGCTGAAAACTTCATCACTCTGATAATCAGCAAATCGAGAAAGCTTTCAGTGCAATGTGGCCTTCCCAGAATCCTATCAACATTTCCAAAAGTTTGGCAGAATGGGAGATTCTCTCTTGTGTGTGTGTGTCTCTGGATAGATGGTGAAAGAACCAGAGATGGGGGGGGGAATGACCAGAACTTTAAAAAAACAGTGAGTTGTTGTGATCTGGAAGGTGTTGTCTGAAAGGGCGGTGCAGCAGATTCAACAGGAACTTTCAAAAATGGGGGAGAATTGGAGAAATACCAGAAGGGAAAAATTTGCAGGTCTCTGGGTTGGAAAGTGAAGTTAAAATACAGCGAGTCACGGTGGTGCGGACAATCGGCCACACAGGAAGAGTCCGCCAGCACAGAACGACAAGCTGGACACAGCCACAAGGAGATCATTCGACCAATCGTGTCAGTGCTCGATCATCGCCTCCTCTCCATAACACCGCACATTTTCCCATTTCAGTTAATGATACAGTTCCCTTTGGGAAACCCGATCGAATCTGCCCCCCCATTCCCCCTCCGCCACACACTCTCAGGAAGCCCCTTCCCTATACTGAACACTCACCACGTGAAAAGGTTTCTCCTCGGGCCAATGTCGCTTCTTCTGCCAATCAACTTAACTCTGCGTCTCCCTCCTCCCCCCCCCCCCCCCCCCCGAGCTCTCAATCCGAAAATCACATGGAAGAGTCCCTCATTTTGTAATGTGGTACAGAATTCGGGGTGCACAATGTCCTCATTCAATGGAAAGAGGATCTTCTTCCGTATGGCAAGGCATTCAGTCACCCCCGAGCGATGGGTGGTGTTGGGCGACTTCCACTTCAGGAAGCATCTGGAGGGCTAATCCCCTTGGAGCGGAGTACATACCTGGTCAGGGTTGGCGAGGGGTTGGAGAGGAGTACATACCTGGTCAGGGTTGGCGAGGGGTTGGAGAGGAGTACATACCGGGTCAGGGTTGGTGAGGGTTGG
This sequence comes from Scyliorhinus canicula, assembly GCF_902713615.1. Classification (NCBI taxonomy): domain Eukaryota; kingdom Metazoa; phylum Chordata; class Chondrichthyes; order Carcharhiniformes; family Scyliorhinidae; genus Scyliorhinus; species Scyliorhinus canicula. The sequence goes on from NC_052157.1 coordinate 63,762,022, forward strand.
AGCGGAATACATACCGGGTCAGGGTAGGCGAGGGGTTGGAGCGGAGTACATACCGGGTCAGGGTTGGTGAGGGTTGGAGCGGAATACATACCTGGTCAGGGTTGGCGAGGGGTTGGAGCGGAGTACATACCGGGTCAGGGTTGGCGAGGGTTGGAGCGGAGTACATACCGGGTCAGGGTTGGCGAGGGGTTGGAGCGGAGTACATACCGGGTCAGGGTTGGCGAGGGGTTGGAGCGGAGTACATACCAGGTCAGGGTTGGCGAGGGGTTGGAGAGGAGTACATACTGGGTCAGGGTTGGCGAGGGGTTGGAGCGGAGTACATACCGGGTCAGGGTTGGCGAGGATTGGAGAGGAGTACATACCGGGTCAGGGTTGGAGAGGAGTACATACCGGGTCAGGGTTGGCGAGGGTTGGAGCGGAGTACATACCGGGTCAGGGTTGGAGCGGAGTACATACCGGGTCAGGGTTGGTCAGGGTTGGAGCGGAGTACATACCGGGTCAGGGTTGGCGAGGGTTGGAGCGGAGTACATACCGGGTCAGGGTTGGCGAGGGGTTGGAGCGGAGTACATACCGGGTCAGGGTTGGAGCAGAGTCCATACCGGGTCAGGGTTGGCGAGGGTTGGAGCGGAGTACATACCGGGTCAGGGTTGGCGAGGGGATGGAGCAGAGTACATACCGGGTCAGGGTTGGCGAGGGTTGGAGCGGAGTACATACCGGGTCAGGGTTGGCGAGGGGTTGGAGCGGAGTACATACCGGGTCAGGGTTGGCGAGGGGTTGGAGAGGAGTACATACCTGGTCAGGGTTGGCGAGGGGTTGGAGAGGAGTACATACCTGGTCAGGGTTGGCGAGGGGTTGGAGAGGAGTACATACCGGGTCAGGGTTGGAGAGGAGTACATACCTGGTCAGGGTTGGCGAGGGGTTGGAGAGGAGTACATACCGGGTCAGGGTTGGTGAGGGTTGGAGCGGAATACATACCGGGTCAGGGTAGGCGAGGGGTTGGAGCGGAGTACATACCGGGTCAGGGTTGGTGAGGGTTGGAGCGGAATACATACCTGGTCAGGGTTGGCGAGGGGTTGGAGCGGAGTACATACCGGGTCAGGGTTGGCGAGGGTTGGAGCGGAGTACATACCGGGCAGGGTTGGCGAGGGGTTGGAGCGGAGTACATACCAGGTCAGGGTTGGCGAGGGGTTGGAGAGGAGTACATACTGGGTCAGGGTTGGCGAGGGGTTGGAGCGGAGTACATACCGGGTCAGGGTTGGCGAGGATTGGAGAGGAGTACATACCGGGTCAGGGTTGGAGAGGAGTACATACCGGGTCAGGGTTGGCGAGGGTTGGAGCGGAGTACATACCGGGTCAGGGTTGGAGAGGAGTACATACCGGGTCAGGGTTGGCGAGGGTTGGAGCGGAGTACATACCGGGTCAGGGTTGGCGAGGGTTGGAGCGGAGTACATACCGGGGTCAGGGTTGGCGAGGGGTTGGAGCGGAGTACATACCGGGTCAGGGTTGGAGCAGAGTCCATACCGGGTCAGGGTTGGCGAGGGTTGGAGCGGAGTACATACCGGGTCAGGGTTGGCGAGGGGATGGAGCAGAGTACATACCGGGTCAGGGTTGGCGAGGGTTGGAGCGGAGTACATACCGGGTCAGGGTTGGCGAGGGGTTGGAGCGGAGTACATACCGGGTCAGGGTTGGCGAGGGGTTGGAGAGGAGTACATACCGGGTCAGGGTTGGTGAGGGGTTGGAGAGGAGTACATACCGGGTCAGGGTTGGCGAGGGGTTGGAGCGGAGTACATACCGGGTCAGGGTTGGCGAGGGGATGGAGCGGAGTACATACCGGGTCAGGGTTGGCGAGGGTTGGAGCGGAGTACATACCGGGTCAGGGTTGGCGAGGGGATGGAGCGGAGTACATACCGGGTCAGGGTTGGCGAGGGTTGGAGCGGAGTACATATCGGGTCAGGGTTGGAGAGGAGTACATACCGGGTCAGGGTTGGCGAGGGGTTGGAGAGGAGTACATACCGGGTCAGGGTTGGCGAGGGTTGGAGCGGAGTACATACCGGGTCAGGGTTGGCGAGGGGTTGGAGAGGAGTACATACCGGGTCAGTGTTGGAGCGGAGTACATACCGGGTCAGAGTTGGCGAGGGCTGGAGAGGAGTACATACCGGGTCAGGGTTGGCGAGGGTTGGAGCGGAGTACATACCTGGTCAGGGTTGGCGAGGGGTTGGAGAGGAGTACATACCGGGTCAGGGTTGGCGAAGGTTGGAGAGGAGTACATACCGGGTCAGGGTTGGCGAGGGTTGGAGCGGAGTACATACCGGGTCAGGGTTGGTGAGGGTTGGAGCGGAGTACATACCGGGTCAGGGTTGGCGAGGGGTTGGAGAGGAGTACATACCTGGCCAGGGTTGGCGAGGGTTGGAGAGGAGTACATACCGGGTCAGGGTTGGCGAGGGTTGGAGCGGAGTACATACCGGGTCAGGGTTGGCGAGGGTTGGAGCGGAGTACATACCGGGTCAGGGTTGGCGAGGGTTGGAGCGGAGCACATACCGGGTCAGGGTTGGCGAGGGTTGGAGCGGAGTACATACCGGGTCAGGGTTGGCGAGGGTTGGAGAGGAGTACATACCGGGTCAGGGTTGGCGAGGGGTTGGAGTGGAGTACATACCTGGTCAGGGTTGGCGAGGGGTTGGAGCGGAGTACATACCGGGTCAGGGTTGGTGAGGAGTACATACCGGGTCAGAGTTGGCGAGGGGTTGGAGCGGAGTACATACCGGGTCAGGGTTGGCGAGGGTTGGAGAGGAGTACATACCGGGTCAGGGTTGGTGAGGGGTTGGAGAGGAGTACATACCGGGTCAGGGTTGGCGAGGGTTGGAGAGGAGTACATACCGGGTCAGGGTTGGCGAGGGTTGGAGTGGAGTACATACCGGGTCAGGGTTGGTGAGGGTTGGAGCGGAGTACATACTGGGTCAGGGTTGGCGAGGGGTTGGAGAGGAGTACATACCTGGCCAGGGTTGGCGAGGGTTGGAGAGGAGTACATACCGGGTCAGGGTTGGCGAGGGTTGGAGCGGAGTACATACCGGGTCAGGGTTGGCGAGGGTTGGAGCGGAGTACATACCGGGTCAGGGTTGGCGAGGGTTGGAGCGGAGCACATACCGGGTCAGGATTGGCGAGGGTTGGAGCGGAGTACATACCGGGTCAGGGTTGGCGAGGGTTGGAGAGGAGTACATACCGGGTCAGGGTTGGCGAGGGGTTGGAGTGGAGTACATACCTGGTCAGGGTTGGCGAGGGGTTGGAGCGGAGTACATACCGGGTCAGGGTTGGTGAGGAGTACATACCGGGTCAGAGTTGGCGAGGGGTTGGAGCGGAGTACATACCGGGTCAGGGTTGGCGAGGGTTGGAGAGGAGTACATACCGGGTCAGGGTTGGCGAGGGGTTGGAGCGGAGTACATACCTGGCCAGGGTTGGCGAGGGGTTGGAGCGGAGTACATACCGGGTCAGGGTTGGCGAGGGTTGGAGAGGAGTACATACCGGGTCAGGGTTGGAGCGGAGTACATACCGGGTCAGCGTTGGCGAGGGGTTGGAGAGGAGTACATACCGGGTCAGGGTTGGCGAGGGGTTGGAGAGGAGTACATACCTGGTCAGGGTTGGCGAGGGGTTGGAGAGGAGTACATACCGGGTCAGGGTTGGAGCAGAGTACATACCGGGTCAGGGTTGGTGAGGGTTGGAGCGGAGTACATACCTGGTCAGGGTTGGCGAGGGTTGGAGAGGAGTACATACCGGGTCAGGGTTGGCGAGGGGTTGGAGCGGAGTACATACCGGGTCAGGGTTGGCGAGGGTTGGAGAGGAGTACATACCTGGCCAGGGTTGGCGAGGGGTTGGAGTGGAGTACATACCGGGTCAGGGTTGGCGAGGGTTGGAGAGGAGTACATACCGGGTCAGGGTTGGTGAGGGTTGGAGAGGAGTACATACCGGGTCAGGGTTGGCGAGGGGTTGGAGCGGAGTACATACCGGGTCAGGGTTGGAGCGGAGTACATACCGGGTCAGGGTTGGCGAGGGGTTGGAGAGGAGTACATACCGGGTCAGGGTTGGCGAGGGGTTGGAGAGGAGTACATACCGGGTCAGGGTTGGCGAGGGGTTGGAGCGGAGTACATACCGGGTCAGGGTTGGCGAGGGGTTGGAGCGGAGTACATACCTGGCCAGGGTTGGCGAGGGGTTGGAGTGGAGTACATACCTGGTCAGGGTTGGCGAGGGGTTGGAGCGGAGTACATACCTGGTCAGGGTTGGAGAGGAGTACATACCGGGTCAGGGTTGACGAGGAGTACATACCGGGTCAGGGTTGGCGAGGGGTTGGAGCGGAGTACATACCTGGTCAGGGTTGGCGAGGGGTTGGAGCGGAGTACATACCTGGTCAGGGTTGGAGAGGAGTACATACCGGGTCAGGGTTGGCGAGGGTTGGAGAGGAGTACATACCGGGTCAGGGTTGGCGAGGGGTTGGAGCGGAGTACATACCGGGTCAGGGTTGGAGAGGAGTACATACCGGGTCAGGGTTGGCGAGGGGTTGGAGAGGAGTACATACCGGGTCAGGGTTGGAGCGGAGTACATACCGGGTCAGGGTTGGAGCGGAGTACATACCGGGTCAGGGTTGGCAAGGGGGTGAGGTTACTTCACACAAAAGTGAGATTTTAAAAAATGCAGATGCCTTAGTCGGACTGTTCTATACGCAGAGTTGGGTTTGAAACTTGTGGGCTGAAGCATTGGATGTGGTGCAATAATAATAATAATAATCATTGCTTATTGTCACAAGTAGGCTTCAATGAAGTTACTGTTGAAAAGCTTCTAGTCGCCACATTGGGAGGCTGGTATGGGAATTGAACCCGCACTTGTTCTGCATTACAAGCCAGCTGTTTAGCCCACTGTGCTAAAATTGAACAATCTGAGCGCAGGCTATGCTTATTCAACTGAAAATTGCATAGATTTTCCTGACTTTTAGGGAGGGGTTTGTTTGCAGTAGCGGCTTTAATGAGGCGACGATAATTTCTTCAGTGTGTTTGCTCGGAAGGTGAGTGGCCACTGTGATGCTGCCATTCTGCCAACAGGAAGTGCTGCTTCGACCATTCAACCACGCCATCTTGTGGCAGAAAGGGCGGAACTGCATGAGTAAAAGTGCGATTTCTTTTGGCAAATTAAAAATTAAGGTGGCCGTCTCTTTAATCCATGATGACAGGGAAATAAGGCCATTTATTACTATCATAAGAGAAAACAAAGAACAATAAAATCCTTACATTATGCAAATGTTGAAACAGTAAAAGAACACTATAATTATTCATAGAATGAAAATCAGCACAATTTATGTAGCCCAGAATATCCACTTCTTGTGAAAGTGCAAATTGCATGATTAGAATCCACAACGAGAATTAAATCGAGCTAATTAATTTAGGAAGTGCATAAATATCGTTGCTGACAGGGTCCATTCAAAGAGACAGTCATTCAGCAGCATTACCTCTACACTGGAGAGTTTTGCAAATTGGCCAACCCCAGGAGATGATGGAACTTCGACTCACGGAACACAACTTGCGGCTCAGATTTTTATTCAAATTGTAGGCTGGGAGCTCTGGAAGCGCGTCAGCATTTTCCAAGGGTCCCTGGGGCAGTGCATCAATATTTGCAGAGGGTCGCTGGGGTGTGTGTCAATATTTTATAAAGGGTCCTTGGGGAGTGTGTCAATATTTTATAAAGGGTCCTTGGGGAGTGTGTCAATATTTGCAGAGGGTCCCCAGGGAGTGTCTCAATATTTGGCAGAGTCCCTGTGGAGCGTGTCAACATTTTACAGAGGGTCCCCGGGGAGTGTGTCAATATTTGCAGAGGGTCCCTGGGGAGTGTGTCAATATTTGCAGAGGGTCCCTGGGGAGTGTGTCAATATTTGCAGAGGGTCCCTGGGGAGTGTGTCAATATTTGCAAAGGGTCCCCGGGGAGTGTGTCAATATTTGCAAGAGGGTCCCCGGGGAGTGTGTCAATATTTGCAAGAGGGTCCCCGGGGAGTGTGTCAATATTTGCAAGAGGGTCCCCGGGGAGTGTGTCAATATTTGCAAGAGGGTCCCCGGGGAGTGTGTCAATATTTGCAAGAGGGTCCCCGGGGAGTGTGTCAATATTTGCAGAGGGTCCCCGGGGAGTGTGTCAATATTTGCAAGAGGGTCCCCGGGGAGTGTGTCAATATTTGCAAGAGGGTTCCTGGGAAGTGTGTCAATATTTGCAGAGGGTTCCCGGGGAGTGTGTCAATATTTTACAGAGAGTCCCTGGGGAGGGTGTCAATATTTGCATGTTGTCCTGAGTAGTTTATCAATGTTTGCAGGGTGCCCCCAGAAGTGTACAGCAATTCAGGGAGGTACTTTTAAGGTGTTTAATGTCCTGAAGGGAGTGTAGTATTTTGTGTCAATGAAAATGGGGCACTGTTCTAGTCCACAATGCCGCCATCTGGTGGCCTCTGCTTTGAATGACAGATGGATTTCCGCCCGCACCTCCTCTGTTCCCAATTCCCAATTATCATTCTCCTCACGGACTGAAAATAAAATCTTCAAATGATTCCTTATTCCATTTATGGATTGAAAAAAAAACCAACAGCGCAGCTCTCCACCCACCTCCTCTGCCGGCACATTTCACAGGAAAATGACACTTCAGCCACGATAAAATAAAATGTAAAATGAATTTTCAGCAATTCTTAAAATATATAAATTCCCCGGCTGAGATGCATAAGCAATTAAGAGATGAAAAATGTTTCGTTCTTCGGTATGATCAGGCTTCCCCCTTCCCTCACCCACTTTCCTCTTCAAAGGACTCTTCACTGCAAAGAAAAAATGTATTTTTAAAAATATTATCCAACGTCTTTTAGAATTATAAAACAGTTACAGCCATTGAGCCCATCCTTCCCATACTAGCTGTCTGCAAGAGCAATTCACCTATTCCCACAGACCCACCTTTCCCCCCGTGCCCGTGCAGCTTTTTTCTCCAGTTAGAGAGATCCAATTCAGTTCTGAAATCTTCGATCGCGCCTGCCCTCCGTCTTCCTCTGTCAATATGTTCCTGATCCTGATCATTCGCTGCATGTGAATGATTCCCCTTGTGTCCCATTGATTCTTTTGTCAATTGCCTCAAATCGTTGTTCCCTCTGAACTGCGATCCTTCGCCCAATGGAAACAAGTTTCCCCCTGTCCACTCCATCCAGATGTCTTCCCCCACCCTGACCTCGTGAGTCACATGGAAACTCCCATTCATATTTCTCAATTATGTCTCTTCATACTATTTGCCTCCTTCTCTCTGTCTCTCTCACCATCTGTCCCTCCCCAACCCTCCCCCCACCTTTATCTCCTCCAACAGTCTAACCGGGTACATGGTTTTCCTGCATCTTCACCTTGGAGGCCAGGCAGGGGAGGATACAAATAAAAGATGAAAAATGCCTGGTACCCACCTAGTTAGTGATTTACATCACCAGAGGGACAGAGTCGGCGACAGTGTATGGGAGGGATGAGGCACTCCCTTTCCAGATTGGAGCTTTGCAGCTCTTCTCATCCCTGTGGACAGCGGGAAACAACAAGGAAAAAGGTGAGTCGCAGAGAAACAGAACAGAAGCTGGATCCCGGAAGCAGCACACAAAAGGCAATTGGAGGTGCTGTTGGCGAATCATAGCCCCCATCCCCCCATATATTCCTGAGAGGCCTCTGAGTGACCTCTTCCTGAACCAGCGCACTGTCCAAATACACCCTCCACACCCACCACCACCACCCACCAACCCCCGCCCACCACACCTCCCCACCCACACACACCCGCCCACCACACCTCCCCGCCCACCAACCCCCGCCCACCACACCGCCCCGCCCACCAAACCCCCGCCCACCACACCAACCCACCACCCCCAACAACCCCCGCCCACCACACCCTCCCCACCCACACACCCCCGCCCACCACACCTCCCCGCCCACCAACCCCCGCCCACCACACCCTCCCCACCCACACACCCCCGCCCACCACACCTCCCCGCCCACCAACCCCCGCCCACCACACCGCCCCGCCCACCAAACCCCCACCCACCACACCAACCCACCACCCCCAACAACCCCCGTACACCACACCCTCCCGCCCACCACCACCCCTGCCCATCACCACCACCCCTCCTGCCCATAACCCCCGCCACCCCTCCTGCCCACCACACCCTCACCCACCACCACCCCTCCTGCCCACAACCCCCACCAATCCCCCACCCACCATACCCTCCCGTCCACCACCACCCCTGTCGATCACCTCACCCTCGCCCACCACCACCACAACCCCGCCCACCACCACCACACTCCCGTCCACCACACCCCACCGAATGACACCCCCGATCACCACCCCCTCCCCCTCCCCCACCACTCTCCACCCACCATCCCCCGTGCACCACACCCTCGGTTCCACCCCACCACCACCAGACTTGACTTTATGCGGCACCTGTCTTGTCCATGAGATGACTCTCAACCACTGCACAGCCAGAAAGGCATTTGTTTTCAAAATTAGGTCACTGTTGTAACGTTGGGAAATGCAGAGGTCAATTTGTGCAGGTTTACACAAACGGTGATTTCATAATCACCCAAATCATCTGCTTTTGTGATGTTGACTGAGCGGTTTTAATATTAACCCCATGACACCGGGGAGAACTGTCAGCTGCTTCAGCCCTCCATAACCCTGTTACCTCCTCCAGCCCCAACAACCCTCCCTATCTCTGTAACCTCCAGCAGCCCCATGCAGCCCTCCCCATCTCTGTAACCTCCTCCAGCATTACAACCCTCCCTATCTCTGTAACCTCCTCCAGCCCTACAACCCTCCCTATCCCTGTAACCTCCTCCAGCCCTACAACCCTCGCTATCTCTGTAACCTCCTCCAGCTCCTACAACCATCCCTATCTCCGTAACCTCCTCCAGCCCCTACAACCCTCCCTATCTCTGTAACCTACTCCAGCCCCTTCAACCCTCCCTATCTCTGCAACACCCTCGAGTCCCTACAACCCTCCATGATCTTTGCGCACCGCCATTTCTAGCCAACCATAACTGAGGGAGTGCTGCACTGTCAGAGGGTCAGTACTGAGGGAGTGCTGCACTGTCAGAGTGTCAGTACTGAGGGAGTGCTGCACTGTCAAAGGGTCAGTACTGAGGGAGTGCTGCACTGTCAGAGGGTCAGTACTGAGGGAGCGCTGCACTATCACAGGGTCAGTACTGAGGGAGTGCTGCACTGTCAGAGGATCAGTACTGAGGGAGCGCTGCACTGTCAGAGGGTCAGTACTGAGGGAGTGCTGCACTGTCAGAGGGTCAGTACTGAGGGATTGCCGCACTGTCAGAGGGTCAGTACTGAGGGAGCGCTGCACTGTCAGAGGGTCAGTACTGAGGGAGTGCTGCACTGTCAGAGGGTCAGTACTGAGGGGGTGCTGCACTGCCAGAGGGTCAGTACTGAGGGAGTGCTGCACTGTCGGAGGGTCAGTACTGAGGGAGTGCTGCACTGTCGGAGGGTCAGTACTGAGGGAGTGCTGCACCGTCAGAGGGTCAGTACTGAGGGAGTGCTGCACCGTCAGAGGGTCAGTACTGAGGGAGTGCTGCACTGTCAGAGGGTCAGTACTGAGGGAGTGCTGCACTGTCAGAGGGTCAGTACTGAGGGAGTGCTGCACCGTCAGAGGGTCAGTACTGAGGGAGTGCTGCACTGTCAGAGGGTCAGTACTGAGGGATGCTGCACTGTCAGAGGGTCAGTACTGAGGGAGTGCTGCACTGTCAGAGGGTTAGTGCTGAGGGAGTGTTGCGCTGTCGGAGGGTCAGTACTGAGGGAGCCCTGCACTGTCAGAGGGTCAGTACTGAGGGAGTGCTGCACTGTCAGAGGGTCAGTACTGAGGGAGTGCTGCACTGTCAGAGGGTCAGTACTGAGGGAGCGCTGCACTGTCAGAGGGTCAGTACTGAGGGAGTGCTGCACTGTCAGAGGGTCAGTACTGAGGGAGTGCTGCACTGTCAAAGGGTCAGTACTGAGGGAGTGCTGCACTGTCAGAGGGTCAGTACTGAGGGAGTGCTGCAACATCAGAAGTTACATGTTTCAGATGAGACATTAAATCTAGGTCCCGTCTGCTCTCTCAGGTGGGTAAAATATCCCACGGTCACTATTTGGAAGGAGAGGGAGAGTTCTTTCCGCTGCCCTGGGACTCTATTTATCTCTCATCCAACATCACTGAAAAAAAATAATGTGGATCAATCTGACATTTCTGTTTTTCAGACCCTGCTGCGCACCAATTAGTTGCTGCGTTTCCTACACTTCAACAGTGACCTCACTTCCAAGGCGGATGATTGGCTGTGAAATGCTCTGGGATGTCCCGCTGTCAGGAAAGGCGCTGGAGAAATGTAAGTTATAGTGGTTGTTGCACTCACAGAAGTTGCGACCCCTTCAGGTTCCGTTTCTTGACTCTGCACTTGCAAAGGATGATACCGAGGATCACGAGGAACAGGACACCAGCCGGTATGGCAATTGCCAAAATCAGGTTCATCTCACTCAGCTGCAGTGAACTCAGTGGTTCTGAAGGAGGAGAGGGAGAGAGAGAGAGGGAGAGGGGAGAGAGAGATAGAGAGGGAGAGGGGAGAGAGAGAGAGAGAGGGGGAGGGGAGAGAGAGATAGAGAGGGGGAGGGGAGAGAGAGATAGAGAGGGAGAGGGGGGAGAGAGATAGAGAGGGGGAGGGGAGAGAGAGATAGAGAGAGATAGAGAGGGGAGAGAGAGAGAGAGGGGAGAGAGATAGAGAGGGGAGAGAGATAGAGAGGGGAGAGAGATAGGGAGGGCGACAGAGAGGAAGGGAGAGAGAGAGAGGGAGGGAGAGAGAGAGAGAGGGAGGGAGAGAGAGAGAGAGGGAGGGAGAGAGAGAGAGAGAGGGAGGGAGAGAGAGAGAGAGAGGGAGGGAGAGAGAGAGAGAGAGGGAGGGAGAGAGAGAGAGGGAGGGAGAGAGAGAGAGAGAGGGAGGGAGAGAGAGAGGAGGGAGGAGAGGAGAGAGGGAGGGAGGGAGGGAGAGAGAGAGAGGGAGGGAGGGAGAGAGAGAGAGGGAGGGGAGAGAGAGAGAGGGAGGGAGAGAGAGAGGGAGGGAGAGAGAGAGGGAGAGAGAGAGAGAGAGGGAGGGAGAGAGAGAGGGAGGGAGACAGAGAGGGAGGGAGACAGAGAGGGAGGGAGACAGAGAGGGAGGGAGACAGAGAGGGAGGGAGACAGAGAGGGAGGGAGACAGAGAGGGAGGGAGACAGAGAGGGAGGGAGACAGAGAGGGAGGGAGACAGAGAGGGAGGGAGACAGAGAGGGAGGGAGACAGAGAGGGAGGGAGACACAGAGGGAGGGAGACACAGAGGGAGGGAGACAGAGAGGGAGGGAGACACAGAGGGGGAGAGGGAGAGGGAGAGAGAGAGAGGGAGAGAGAGAGAGAGAGGGAGAGAGAGAGAGGGAGGGAGAGAGAGAGAGAGAGACACACAGAGAGGGAGAGAGGGAGGCGGAGGGAGAGGCAGAAGGGGAAGCAGAGGTGGAGGGGGAGGCGGAGGGAGAGGGGAAGGGAGAGGGGAAGGGAGAGGGGAAGGGAGAGGCGGAGGGAGAGGCGGAGGGGGAGGCAGAGGGGGAGGCAGAGGGGGAGGGGGAGGCGGAGGGAGAGGCGGAGGGAGAGGCGGAGGGAGAGGCGGAGGGAGAGGCAGAGGGAGAGACGGAGGGAGAGACGGAGGGAGAGGCAGAAGGGGAGGCGGAGGGAGAGGCGGAGGGAGAGGTGGAGGGAGAGAAAGACAGAGATGAGATTCAGCAAAGTTTCATGGATAGACAGTAGCAACTTGGGACACGCCACACAAATTTTGTCACTACAGAGCAGGTCAGAATCTGTATCTCATGCTGCAAGTAACTCACCTCCTGACTCCTCACAGCCTGTCCACCATCTCTACAATGCACAACAGCAGCATGTTGGCACAGTGGTTAGCACTGCTGCCTCACAACCCCAGGCGGGGATTGGGCCTACGAAGGGTGCTCTTTCAGAGGATCGCTGCAGACTCGATGTGCTGAATGGTCTCCTTCTACATTGTAGGGATTCTATGATTCTGTGAAGTCAGGAGTGTAATGGAATACTCTCCACTTTCCTGGATGTGTGCAGCTCCAACAACACTTAAAAAGCTCGACACCTGGGCAGCATGGTGGAGCAGTGGTTAGCACTGCTGCCTCATGGTACCGTGGTCCTACGTTCAATCCTGGCCCTGGATCACTGTCCCATATTTGCGTAGGTTTTTAGAATGGATTCAGAAAGAATGTTTCGTATTAAGAGGAGCGCCGAGAACCAGGGGCCATCAATATGCGGCAATCACTAATAATGTGCGGAGTCTGCACGTTTTCCCTGTGTCTCTGTGGGTTTCCTCCGGGTGCTCCGGTTTCCTCCCAAAAGTCCCGAAAGACGTGCTTGTTAGGTGAATTGGACATTCTGTATTCGCCCTCAGTGTACCTGAACAGGCACCATAGTGTGGCGACTAGGGGATTTGCACAGTAACTTCATTGCAGTGTGAATGTAAGCCTCCTTGTGACACTAATAAAGATTATTATTAGTATTATAAATCCAATGCGGAATTCGGGAGAATCCTATTTACCCAGAGAGTGGGGATAAAACAGGCTTCGCTCCCACCTGGAGTGATTGAGGTGAATAGTATCTATGTATTTAAGGGGGAAACTAGATAAACACATTGGGGGAGAGAGAATTAGAAGGAGATGGTGGTAGATTTAGATGAGAAAAGATAGGAGGAGGCTCACGTGGAACATAAACATTGGTCTGGATTGATTGTGCTGAGGGGCCTGTTTCTGCTCTCAATACTATGTGTCACACAAACCTACGTCATGAGATTGAATGGTTAGGATGGTGGATATGATTCAGTTCGAGGCTCAATGGGCTGTGGGAGGAGACTAAATGGTGTAGTATAGACCATGGTGGGGCAGAATGAAAGGAGCAGGCTGCAGTCTGCAAACCACTGCAGGCGTTTTTCACCATAATATCGACAAAATAGCGAAAACAGGAATAGGAACAAAGTCAAAAAGTGCGATCATCTCACCTTCCACAACCTCAATCAGAACAGATTTGGACTGGACCAGACCTGGAATTGAAGGGTGAGTGGCTTTGCAGGTGTAGATTCCACCTTGTTCCAGAGTAATCTTTTCTATCTTCAGATTGTTGTTTGGGAAAATCCAATTATTGCCCTGTAACAAAAATGGGGTTAAATTTCATTTAGATTCCAGTTTGTAACGCACTCTCTGGCATCTATTATTCCACATATAAACCATTCCAAATCCCTCAATTAGATATCAGTCTGTAACGCACTCTCTGGCATCTATTATTCCACATATAAACCATTCCAAATCCCTCAATTAGATATCAGTCTGTAACGCACTCTCTGGCATCTATTATTCCACATATAAACCATTCCAAATTCCTCAATTAGATATCAGTCTGTAACGCACTCTCTGGCATCTGTTATTCTACATATAAACCATCCCAAATGCCTTAATTAAATATCAGTCTATACCTCATTCCCGGGTATCTGTTATTCTATATATATAAACCGCCCCAAACCCCTCGATTAAATTCTAGTCTGTAACTCACTCCCAGGTATCTATTATTCTATATATAAACCACCTTTAAATTCTCAATTAAATTCCAGTCTGTAATGCACTCTCGTCTGTAACTCACTCCCAGTTATCTGTTATTCCATAAATAAACCCCCTGAACCCCTCAATTAGATTCCAGTCTGTAACTCACTCCCGTGTATCAGTTATTCCATATGTAAACCATTCCAAACCCCTCAATTAGATTCCAGTCTATAACACACTGCCGTGTATCTGTTCCTCCATATGTAAACCACACCAAACTATTCAATTAGATTCCAATCTGTAACTCACTCCCTGGTATCTGTTAGTGTGTACATAAACCATTCCAAACCCCCCCCCCCCCCCCGATTAGATTCCAGTCTGTAACTCACTCCTGGGTATCTGTTATTCTATATATAAACCACCCGAACCCCGTGATTTGATTCAGTCTAACTCATTGGGATTATGGAACTGATTTAATAAAATTGCACTTGGTGGGTAACCTTGCCCACCAGGGGCACATTGGGTAATCATGGGGATTCTTCTTCTCATGATGAACTGAATTGTGGGGATATTGCAGCAAGTACACTTGCAGATTCTTTATGTATGTTCCTGGTGGGTGAAGCTCCTTAGTAGGAGCCAACATTGGTATTAGTAAAGGCAGTAGACAAGTGGTCTGCTTCATTTAATTGAATTCAACTGCATTTGCCACCATCCTGGCAACTTGCTTGATCTTGGGCGTTCAGTAACTGAAGTGGATCACTTTGGAAAGCAGAGTTTTTAAAAGTTGGTCAGTTCAAATTGTGTTCAGTGAGTGAAAATTAGCAGAATATGGTCATTGGAATGGGAGATTATTTACTGTCAGACGTCTGTCAGCGGCACGGTGGTTAGCACTGTTGCTTCACAGCACCAGGGTCCCAGGTTCGATTTCCGGCCTGGGTCACTGTCTGTGTGGAGTCTGCACGTTCTCCCTGTGTCTGCGTGATTTCCTCCGGGCGCTCCGGTTTCCTCCCACAAGTCCCAAAAGATGTGCTGGTAGGTGAATTGGACATTCTGAATTCTCCCTCAGTGTACCCAAACAGGCACCAGATTGTGGCGACTAGCGGCTTTTCACAGTAACTAGATTGCAGTGTTAATGTAAGGCGACTTGTGACAATAAAAATTTCTAATCTCTAATCTAATTTCACTCCCAGGTTTCTGTTATTCTATATATAAACCACCCGAACCACGTAACTAGTCTGTAAAGCATTCCTAGGTATCTGGTTTCTATATGTAAAACACCCCAAACCCCTCGTAATGAAGTGCTTCGAGAAGTTGGTCATGAGGGACATCAGCTCCATACTCCCAAGATGCCTAGATCCACTGCAATTCGCATACTGCCACAACTGGTCCACAGCAGACGCCATCTCCCTGTCCCTACACTCATCCCTGGAGCATCTCGACAACAAGGACTCCTACATCAGACTCCTATTTATTGACTACAACTCTACCTTCAACACCATAATCCCAACCAAGCTCATATCAAAGCTCCAAAACCTAGGACTTGGCTCCTCACTCTGTAACTGTATCCTCAACTTTCTGACCAACAGACCACAATCAGTAAGAATAAACAACAACACTTCCTCCACAATAGTCCTCAAAACCTGGGCCCTGCAAGGTTGCATACTTAGCCCCCTACTCTACTCCCTGTGCACACACGACTGAGAGGAAAAATTTGGCTCCAACCCCATCTACAGGTTTGCTGACGACACGACCATAGTGGGTCGGATTCAAACAATGAAGAGTCAGAATACAGGAGGGAGATAGAGAACCTAGTGGAGTGGTGTAACGACAATAATCTCTCCCTCAATGCCAGCAAAACTAAAGAGCTGGTCATTGACTTCAGGAAGCAAAGTACTGTACACACCCCTGTCAGCATCAACGGGGCCGAGGTGGAGATGGTGAGCAGTTTCAAATTCCTAGGTGCACACATCACCAAAAATCTGTCCTGGTCCACCCACGTCAACGCTATCACCAAGAAAGCACAACAGCACCTATACTTCCTCAGGAAACTAAGGAAATTCGGCATGTCCACATTAACTCTTACCAACTTTTGCAGATGCACCATAGAAAGCTTCCTATCTGGCTGCATCACAGCCTGGTATGGCAACTGCTCGGCCCAAGACCGCAAGAAACTTAAGAGAGTCGTGAATACCGCCCAGTCCATCACAAGAACCCAGTTCCCATTCATTGACTCTGCCTGGGGAAAGCGGACAGCATAATCAAAGATCCCTCTCACCCGGCTTACTCACTCTTCCAACTTCTTCCATCGGGCAGGAGATACAAAAGTCTGAGAACACACACAAACAGATTCAAAAACAGCTTCTTCCCCACTGTCACCAGACTCTGAAACGACCCTCTTATGGACTGATCTGATTACTACTACACTCCTGTATGTTTCACCCGACGCCGGTGTCTATGTATTTGCACAGTGTACCTTGTGTTGTGTATTTTCTTTTCATGTACTAAATGATTATTTGAGCTGCACGCAGAACAATACTTTTCACTGTACCTCGATGCACGTGACAATAAGCCAATCCAATTAGACTCCAGTTTGTAACTCGCACTCGGCTATCTGTTATTCTATATACAAACCATCCCAAACCCCTGGATTAGATTCCAGTCTGTAACTCACTCCTAGGTATCTGTCATTCTATATATATATATATAAACCACTCCAAGCACATTGATTAGACTCCAATCTGTAACTAACTCCTGAGTGTCTGTTATTCTATGTATAATCTACCCCAAAACCCTTCGATTAGACTCCAATCTGTAACTCACTGCTGGGTATTTGACATTCTATAGATAAACCACCCCGATCCCCTCGATTAGATTCCAGTCTGTAACTCACTGTGGGTATCTATTATTCTACATATAAACCACTCCAAAGGTATTGATTAGATTCTAGTCTGTAACTCACTCCTGGGTATCTGTTGTCCTATATATATAAACTCCCTGAACCCCTCAATTAGATTCCAGTCTGTAACTCATTCCCGGAGATCTATTCTATGTCTAAAACCACCCGGAACCCGCAGGCGAGGCAGTGATCGGAAGTCTATTGGATCCCAGGACCCAGCTGGGTCCCAGCCTGATGCTGAGCCTGTGGAACAGAATTACCCGGAGCTGATAGAGATGACAGGGGCCAACCTGGGCATTCAGATGGAAATGGCAGCGTCATTCCAACAGATCCATAGCTGCTTGAAGGAGTCCCAGAGGCTAGGGGTGCAGGAAATGGCATCTGCAATGAGTGGCACTGAGGCCAACACTCTATGGTGACGTCCGCAATGGAGTGTCTGGTGCACGATGTCGGCAGCATAAGTGACGGTGCCAAGGCTTCGGGCAGTCGGTAACGGCCATGGCCCAGGGCCTCGGCAAGATGTCCGACTCGCTGGGGGATGTCACCCATCACCAGGCCGACCTTGATGAAGTTCTGCAGGACATGCCCCACTCTCAGATGGGAATGGCCAAGGTGCTGTGGAGCTTGTCCCAGTTGCAGGTGGGCACTGGGCATTGTATAGGCACTGCAGAGCATGTCCCAGTGACTGAGGACCATCGCCAAGGACACCGACATGATGATGCGGACCATAGGGTAGCGCCAGGACTGGCAGAGCCAGATGATGCAGCGGCAGCCGGGGTTGGAACCAGCTACCCCTCTGTCCCAAGGTGAACCCCAGGGCCCTATGGACACCAATCAGGAGGAGGGGGCGCTGGGTGCCAAGCTGGACCCGACCCAAGGAGTGGGCATGTGGCCACCAGCTCCCCCAAGTTCCACCCCTCTGATGGGTCACATATCACAGTCAACGTACGAGACAGGGTGACACACCTGTGCATGTGCCACCGACAAGTGAGCCGGGGCCCTCAGAGGACTCCGCCAGGGGCATCGAATGCCAGGGGACATGGTAAGAAGCAGGCTGCCTCCACCTCTAATGCGCATCCTGGGGAAACACCAGGACATAGTGATAGAGCTGGGAGTGCCAAGCATGTCGAAGACCCCTGAGGACACTGGGGGTAGGTATGGGGGTAGGGTTGGCAACGTAAGGAGTTAAACACCTTTTCGCAAAACCATTATGATGCCTCTGTCACTTCCTTCAGCAATGCGGGCTGACCTCTGAACCCTCTGCCCATCTCCCCAGCGCAACCACCCCGCGCCTCCCCACCATGGCAGCCCAGGTCTGCGGAGGGTCCCCCAAGAAGCCCTTCCACAAGGCTCATGTTTTTCAAAAGCAGTACCCAATTCAATTTAGAGTACCCAATTCATTTTTTCCAATTAAGGAGCAATTTAGCACAGCTAATCCACCTACCCTGCACATCTTTGGGTTGTGGGGGCAAAACCCACACAAACACGGAGAGACTGTGCAAACTCCACACAGATAATGACCCAGAGCCGGGTCGAATCTGGGGCCTCGGTGCCTTGAGGCAGCAGTGCTAACCACCATGCCACCGTGCTGCCCTGAAGGCATCATGTAAACCTAATTCAATTTGGTTCAGTAAGAAGTCTTACAACACCAGGTTAAAGTCCAACAGGTTTGTTTCAAAGACGAGCTTTCGGAGCACTCAGCACTTTACCTGAGGAAGGAAGGAGGAAGGAGCAGTGCTCCGAAAGCTAGTGTTTGAAACAAACCTGTTGGACTTTAACCTGGTGTTGTAAGACTTCTAACTGTGCTCACCCCTAGTCCAACGCCGGCATCTCCACAATTTTGTTCAGGCCTGATATGTTTGTAGTCAAGATGTCCAAATTGCCCAAGGTTGCTTGAACAAATGAGCTGAGTGGGTGGAATCAGAGCTTTTACAGGGAGGGACGAAGGCTCCATACATCTCTGCTGGTAAGTGGCACTTTTTCAGCTGCCTAGCAATTTCACAAAAGGCTGGGTAGTTGTCTCCAGGTGTCTTTCTCCGTCTCTCCCAGCAGGTTGAGACTCCTGCCTGCTTGTCTGATGGTGTTTCCGGATGGTTCTCTCGGCTTCCTGCCTTTTGCAGGAACTAAGATCACATAAGGGCAGCACGGTAGCATGGTGGTTAGCATAAATGCTTCACAGCTCCAGGGTCCCAGGTTCGATTCCCGGCTGGGTCACTGTCTGTGCGGAGTCTGCACGTCCTCCCCGTGTGTGCGTGGGTTTTCTCCGGGTGCTCCGGTTTCCTCCCACAGTCCAAAGATGTGCGGGTTAGGTGGATTGGCCATGTTAAATTGCTCGTAGTGTCCTAAAAAGTAAGGTTAAGGGGGGGGTTGTTGGATTACAGGTATAGGGTGGATACGTGGGTTTGAGTAGGGTGATCATTGCTCGGCACAACATCGAGGGCCGAAGGGCCTGTTCTGTGCTGTATAACTAGTTCTATGTTCTATAACTAGTACAACAATGCCAGATCATCTCCTGAATAAGGCATCGACTGCTGATACAACCCCTTTCCCCATTTGTGGTCCTTAACTTTTCTTCTAGCCAAGGGCAAGGTTTATATTTTTACAATAAGGCCTCAACAAAATGTCACGATCTCGTGAGTGGGACCTCAGTTTACAATAATTAAATTAAGGATTGTCTTTTGTCCTCTTGGTAGAGGAAACCCAGTTTGAGATCCAAAATTCTGCAGAGCTTGAAATCATTTTAACAAGGCCTTTAAACCCAGTCCAGAGTCTTTGGGGGGGGGGGGGGAAAAGTCACTTTTTAAAACAGTTTTTCCCTCAAAATTTGTAATATAGCTTTGCATCCTGTAATATCCCGCACAGGATGGGAATGGTTATCTTCCCCGTGGTTCTCACGGATTACAAGTTTCCCCACAAAGGGGCAGGGGAACTCCATTTAGCAATGTATAAAAGTCAGCCAGTAAGGCACTGACCAGAGAGGGATCTGGCAGGGATCTACCTGGAGTTGTACATAACCTTAACAGTAAATAAATCAAAGTTCTTTATTTTACTTGGTGTCGACTCCCCGTGTCCTTATTAAACATCCAACACCCCCAGGTATTGGTTATTCCATCTATAAACCTCCTGGAAAACCTTGATTAATTCCTAGTCCATAACTCTGCCTTATTGTTCTGTTATTCCATATGGGCACAGCCTATCGGCCGCGTCACGCCCAACCCGGGGTGTGGAGGCATGCTGGTAGATCACACCCCCCCCGGGATTCTCACGAGATGTTGCGACCTGGGTCACGTCCATAATAGGCAGGACCCACGGCTCAGTGAATTTAAGAACCCATTTAGCTGTACTCACGCCAGATCTAACGGTCACCCGGCATCTATCAGCCATGCCGAGGAGATCCCGGTCAGGCGCCATTCAGTACTGGTCCCCGCAAGCAGGTACCATGGGGGAGGAGGGGGCGAGTCATTCAGGCAATTGGAGGCCCCCAGGTGGTTGGCCTCCAGGAAAAGCCCCAAACCCATTGATTAGATACCAGACAACCTCATTCCCGGGTATCTGTTATCCTATATATAAAGCCCCCAAACCATCGGTTAGATACCAGTCTGTCGCACCTTCCAAGCTTTCTGTTATCCTTCAGATAAACCTCCCAAACCCCTCAATTAGATTCCATGCTGTTCCTCACTCCAAGGTATCTGTAATTCAATCTACAATGCCCTTAGAACTCCTTAATTAGATTCCAGTCTGTGAATTTGCCTCTACACTGTCTCCATCAAACACTCTCTGGACAGGTACAGCACAGGGTTAGATACAGAGTAAAGCTCCCTCTACACTGTTCCCATCAAACACTCCCAGGACAGGGACAGCACAGGGTTAGATACAGAGTAAAGCTCCCTCTGCACTGTCCCCATCAAACACTCCCAGGACAGG
Organism: Scyliorhinus canicula; assembly: GCF_902713615.1. Taxonomy (NCBI): domain Eukaryota; kingdom Metazoa; phylum Chordata; class Chondrichthyes; order Carcharhiniformes; family Scyliorhinidae; genus Scyliorhinus; species Scyliorhinus canicula. The sequence goes on from NC_052157.1 coordinate 63,782,462, forward strand.
TACAGCACAGGGTTAGATACAGAGTAAAGCTCTCTCTACACTGTTCCCATCAAACACTCCCAGGACAGGTACAGCAAAGGGTTAGATACAGAGTAAAGCTCCCTCTACACTGTCCCCATCAAACACTCCCAGGACAGGTACAGCACAGTGTTAGATACAGAGTAAAGCTCCCTCTACACTGTCCCCATCAAACACTCCCAGGGCAGGTACAGCACAGGGTTAGATACAGAGTAAAGCTCCCTCTACACTGTCCCCATCAAACACTCCCAGGACAGGTACAGCACGGGGTTAGATACCGAGTAAAGCTCCCTCTACACTGTCCCCACCAAACACTCCCAGGACAGGTACAGCACAGGGTTAGATACAGAGTAAAGCTCCCTCTGCACCAGGCTTTTTCAAAGTGGGTCGCAGGTGGCTGTTGGATGGGACGCGGAGCCATCCATCGCGGCGTTCCCAATCGTGGGAATTCATGCGCAAGAGCAGCAGCAGGCGGCTTTTAACAATGCCGGCTGCGAGCGGCGTTAAAAATGACAGCCACGACCAGCTAAAAAAATGCTGCTGCATTGCGCATGTAAACCCGCTCATTAGTGCGCATGCCCGGAGCTGAGCGAGAAGCACCGCCTCCTCCTGACATCGGCGAGCAGATGCAGGGTGAGATTTTTTAAAAATTCAATGCAATCTTCCTGCCTGAAGAGAGGCAGAGAGCAGGTCATGCACCCCGGATGCTGACATCACGTGCTTTGGGCGCGATTTTGATTCCTCCATTTTGTCAGCAGTAAACACGTAAAATTTAAAATGGATTGTTTTGTAATAAGGAAGAGAGGGCCAGAGACACAAACAGGCCAGGATCTCACAACTAAACCTGCTGGGGTGAGTGGCTCAGGAGAATCCACACCAGGACAAAGCAGCGTTGGTGTGAGCTGTTCAGGAGAATCCACACCAGGACAAAGCAGTGTTGGTGTGAGCTGTACAGGAGAATCCACACCAGGACAAAGCAGTGTTGGTGTGAGCTGTTCAGGAGAATCCACACCAGGACAAAGCAGTGTTGGTGTGAGCTGTTCAGGAGAATTCACACCAGGACAAAGCCGTGTTGGTGTGAGCTGTTCAGGAGAATCCACACCAGGACAAAGCAGTGTTGGTGTGAGCTGTTCAGGAGAATCCACACCAGGACAAAGCAGTGTTGGTGTGAGCTGTTCAGGAGAATCCACACCAGGACAAAGCAGTGTTGGTGTGAGCTGTTCAGGAGAATCCACACCAGGACAAAGCAGTGTTGGTGTGAGCTGTTCAGGAGAATCCACACCAGGACAAAGCAGTGTTGGTGTGAGCTGTTCAGGAGAGTCCACACCAGGACAAAGCAGTGTTGGTGTGAGCTGTTCAGGAGAATCCACACCAGGACAAAGCAGTGTTGGTGTGAGCTGTTCAGGAGAATCCACACCAGGACAAAGCAGTGTTGGTGTGAGCTGTTCAGGAGAATCCACAGCAGGACAAAGCCGTGTTGGTGTGAGCTCCAGAGTCTCTGGTGAACAGCCCATTAAGAAGAAACTGAAATCAGGCACAAAGCAGTATGATGATTTTTTAAGGTCTGGAATTATTAATTTGCCAATGCAAATCAGGATGCAACGCCCATGTGTGTTATATGCAGGGAAGTGCTGGCAAATGAAAGTTTAAAACTTTACCAACCCACACGACTGGCGCAGAGATTTCGGAAGCATTGAATAGCTTTGTGGATGGAACTTACAGGCTTGACTGGGTTCGTTGCAGAGGAATCACAAGCGATGGAGCTGCCAACATGACTGGGAAAACTCCGGAGTTACAGTAAGGATTAAGGAGGCAGCTGGTCAGGACATTGTTTGGAATCATTGTTTTATTCACCATGAGGTACTGGCATCGAAAGGAATTCCATCCAATCTTGAAGTGGTGTTGAATGGAATTGTGAAAGTTGTGAATTTCACTAAACGCAGCAAACTCGATACCAGACTTTTGAGACTCTGTGTTCCGATATAGGGGCTGAGCACATACATTTATTGTTCCACACAGAAGTACGTTGGCTGTCAAGGGGTTGGGTGATACTCTAGAGTTTATGAACCAAGGTATGAAATTGATGCTTTCCTCCTCAAGAAATTGTCCTCTCTTGCGGATTCGTTTGCTGATGAAAGAAAACCATCGAAGAAAACAGCATCAATAAGGAAACTGAAAATGGACTGGCAAGCCTTATTCAGTTGCATCTGGCTGCACTGATCAACAATTTTGGTCCCCACTTTCCAGAGGAGAAATTTAAGATTTTGAGAGAGAAGAGGTGGGTGAGTTTGAGACCCCAGAATCAGTTGATAACTTGCAGCTGACTCCAAATGAAGAAACTGAACTTCTGCACCTCAGCTGTGACGCACATTAAAAACACGTCAATGAGGCTTTCATCATTCTGGAGTAGCATCTCTGACGAGTATCCGGAGCTGAGTAAAACAAGCATTTTGTTGCTTTTGCCCTTCACAACAACCTACATGTGCGAGGTTGGATTTTCCGTCCTCAGAAAGATGAAGACGGCACAAAGCAACTGTCTGAACCTTGCAGCCAATATGCGCATAGTCCTCGCCTCCTGTGAACCTAATTGGAGTGAGATTGTGAGGACCAAGCAGGCTCACCTCTCACATTAAAGGTAAGAGAAAATGGTGGGTCGCGAATGTCAGGCGGCGTGGTTCCCGAAGGTTGGTCGGTTGGTAAAAATGAGTTCTGGAAAAAAAAGTTTGAAAAACACAACTCGACACTGTCCCCAATAAACACTTCCAGGCAGGTACAGCACGGGGTTAGATACAATGCTCTAACCTCCTGAAGTGAGATAGCTAATATATTGTCAAAACTTAATGATTATAGGGCCCAACCCAATGTGGTGATTCTGTCCCGGTTCATCTTCTATGGAATCATTCATTAAACAGTATGGGGTAAAGGTTGTCCTGTGCAGGAGCCAAGTGACAGTCCTGGAGTCTAAAGGTTAACGTCAGCGAGATCAGTTTTACTGCCTCTGGTGTTTGCTCTTAAGGATCCAGACAATTCACACTGAGGGTATTATGCAGAATTCTGGTCATTATATTATAAAAAAATGGAGAGAGAGTGCACGAAAGATTTACAAGTCTGACACCATAAATATGTGGAGACCAGAACTCGGGGTCATCAATGCGTGACAGTCACTAATTTGTTTTTAAATTTAGAGTGGTCAATTGATTTTTTTCTTCCAATGAAGGGGCAATTTAACCTGGCCAATCGGTCCATACTGCACATCTTTGAGTTGTGGGGGCGAAACCCTCGCAAACACAGGGAGAATGTGCAAACTCCACACAGACAGTGACCCAGTGCCGGGATCGAACCTGGGACCTCAGCGGTGTGAGGCAGCAGTGCTAACCACTGTGCCAACATGCTGCCCCGACAGTCACCAATAATGGGGAATTCAAAAGAAACTTCTTTAAATCGGGGAGTGGGGAGAACGCGGGGCTCGCTCCCGCGGGGAGTGGGGAGAACGCAGGTCTCGCTCCCGCGGGGCGTGGGGAGAACGCAGGGCTCGCTCCCGCAGGGCGTGGGGAGAACGCGGGGCGTGGGGAGAACGCGGGGCTCGCTCCCGCGGGGCGTGGAGAGAATGCGGGGCTCGCTCCCGTGGGGCGTGGGGAGAACGCGGGGCTCGCTCCCAAGGGACGTGGGGAGAACGCGGGGCTCGCTCCCGTGGGGCGTGGGGAGAACGCGGGGCTCGCTCCCGCGGGGCGTGGGGAGAACACGAGGCTCGCTCCCGCGGGGCGTGGGGAGAACGGGGGGCTCGCTCCCGCAGGGCGTGGGGAGAACGGGGGGCTCGCTCCCGCGGGGAGAACGCGGGGCTCGCTCCCGCGGGGCGTGGAGAGGACGCAAGGCTCGCTCTCACAGGGAGTATTTGAACTGAATCGTGTCAATGTATTTAACAGGCAATCTGAATAAACACATGAGGGACAGAAGAATAGAAGGAGATGGTGATATTGGGACGATGATTAACAACAGGACAAGGCTCGAGTACAGCATGGACTGGTTGGCCTGAATGGTCTATTTGTGTGTCCTTTATATTAGATAATGCTATGAATCAGTCTGTACATGAGCTGTGAGGTCTCTATTAACCTTTCTGTTCCACTGGTAGACAGGTGGTTCTGATGAGGTGGCACAACATTTGAGCTCAACATCTTTTCCACGGAGCACTCTCACAACTCGCGGGTCCTTGATGTAACGACTGAAGATACTCCCAGGCTCCGAGATCGATATTCCATTAAGATCTTTTAAACAAAACAAATTGTGTTGAATGAAAATACAAAGAGATTCAGAGGCAGGAGAGGAAGACAGCAAGAAAGTGAGAAAGAGAGAGAGCGAGAGATAGAAAGAAAGTCAGAGGGGTCAAGAGTGACAGATGGGACAGGCCAGAGAGAAAACAAAAGAGAGACAGAGAAGTGAGTCAGAAGAAAAGAATAGCCACAAATTGAGAGGAGAAAGGGAGGCCGGGAAACAAAGAGAAAGGGAGGCAGAGAAACAAAGAGAGAGAGAGAGAGAGACAGAAAGACAGAAGAGAGAGAGAGAGAGAGAGAGAGCAGAGAGCAGAGAGGCTGAGGTAAGGGAAAGAAACCAAAGAAAAGAGGCAGAGGCAGAGGAGAGAGACAAAGAGATGAGGTCAGATTAAGATAGAAAGAGTGAGGGGAGGAAGAGAGATGGACTGAGGGAGAACAAGTCAGAGAGAGGGAGAGTCAAAAAACAAAGAGAAGAAAATGGAGAGGCGTAAAGGCAGGCATGGAGATTGAGAGGGAGAAGCTGAGGGAGAGACACAGGGAAGAGAGAGACACAGGAGAGGGCAGGGATTTGAGAACAAGAATAACATGGGGATGGAATGAGAGAAGGAATGAGGCAGACAGACAAAGGAGAAAATTGAGGGAATGAGGGAGATAGTCAGACAAAGACTGGATAAAGGGGGTGAGGATAGGAAGAATTGAGACAGTAGGCAGCCAATAGAACAGCAGCCACCTCAATTTTTAAAGCATTTTCAATTAGGTAAACTGTCCCAAGATACTTCAAAACATAATCCACCACTCGTGTGACATCAAGCTAGGCAAGGGTCAGGTGACCAAAAACTCAGCCATAGTGTTTGATTTTCAAGAAGGGAGAGAGAGAAAGAAAGAAAGAGAGAGAGAGAGGGAGAGGTTCAGGAAGGAATTCGAATACGAGAGGGTAGGGCACCAGAGCCACCAATGGTGGAGCGATGGGAATCGGTGGATGCTCAAGAGGCCGGAGTTGGAGACATTAAAAATGAAGACATTGCTTAACTGGAATTTGATGTAGGTCAGTGAGCCCAGAGGCAAGAGGTGAAATGGGACTTGGTGCCAAGTTAGCACATGGTCGGCAGGGTACTGGTAAACCCGAAGTTTACAGAAGGTTGAATGTGGGAACTCAGCCAAAGGTAAGTTGGAACAGTCGGGTGTGGAGCATGCCTGAGGCTCCCTTGGCAGATGAACTGAGGCAGTGGCAGAAGTCAGTGAAGTAATGGAGATGGAAATAGATGGTTTTAGCCATGGCGTGTATATGATGCCAGAAGATCCGCCCAGGGTATAAAATGACACAAAGGTGTGTCAATAGCCTGGTTCAGTTTCAGATAGTTGCTATAGGGATGGGGCTGCTCTCGGATGGGGGGTTTGGAAGTTGGTGACAAGGGAACAGAGTTTTGCTTGGGAAAGTAGGAGAGTGGAAGTCTGAAGAATGGGACGAAAACAGAGGGGTGGAAGGGGAAAGGGAAAGAGATGATCAGGGAAGGATGCAAAATTTGGAAAAAGGGAAATCGCAATAAACATGCATCGCTTACACTGAAGAGGAACAGTCATATTCTCAGAGGTAGACTGGCTGTCAGATCCATTGGAGATACATCTATAGGGGCCCGCGTGCCACTTGTACATGTGCTTGACTCGAAGCGACAACTCCCCATTGTCTCTGGTGACATTGAAATTGTAATACCAGCAACGAAACGAGGTTGTCGTATCAATGCTGAACCAGGATCTAAGCCACTAAAATTAAGCAGACAAGGAAATGTAACATTAAAGTAGTTTCCCGGTAGTCAATTTACAAAACTGAATTTCAGCTACAGTCACACACTGAATGAGATGCAATGTGATATTTCCTTTCACCTCGTTTTATTATTTATTAATGTTTATCAAGATGAAGGATCTTAGTGCTGGGAATATAATACCTTCCATTTCAGGGACGCAATGCCAAACCCATGCCCAAGGCAGATAGATAATTAATGAGAAACAGAGTAAAGCTTCCTCTACACTGTCCCCACCAAACACTCCCAGGACAGGTACAGCACGGGGTTAGATACAGAGTAAAGCTTCCTCTACACTGTCCCCACCAAACACTCCCAGGACAGGTACAGCACGGGGTTAGATACAGAGTAAAGCTCCCTCTACACTGTCCCCACCAAACACTCCCAGGACAGGTACAGCACAGGGTTAGATACAGAGTAAAGCTCCCTCTACACTGTCCCCACCAAACACTCCCAGGACAGGTACAGCAGGGGGTTAGATACAGAGTAAAGCTCCCTCTACACTGTCCCCACCAAACACTCCCAGGACAGGTACAGCACGGGGTTAGATACAGACAAAATTGAATTTTGTCCTTCATTGCTAGAGGGATGGAGTTTAAAAGCAGGGAGGTTATGTTGCAGCTGTATAGGGTGCTGGTGAGGCCACACCTGGAGAACTGTGTAGTTTTTGTCTCCTTACTTGAGAAAGGATGTACTGGCACTGGAGGTGGTGCAGAGAAGATTCACTGGGTTAATTCCAGAGTTGAGAGGATTGGTTTATGAGGAGAGAGACTGAGTAGACTGGGACTATATTCATTGGAATTTAGAAGAATGAGGGGGGGGGATCTGATAGAAACGGGTAAAATTATGAAGGGAATTAAGATAAAAGCAGGGAGGTTGTTTCCACTGGTGGGTGAAACTAGAACTAGGGGGCATAGCCTCAAAAAATAAAACAAAAATAAGGGGAGCAGATTTCGGACTGAGTCGAGGAGGAACTTCTTCACCCAAAGGGTTGTAAATCTGTGGAATTCCCTGCCCAGTGAAGTCGTTGAGGCTACCTCGTTGGATGATTTTAAGGCAAAGGTAGAGAGTAAAGAAATTAAGGGTTATGGTGAGCGGGCGGGTAAGTGGAGCTGAGTCCACAAAAAGATCAGCCATGATCTTATTGAATGGCAGAGCAGACTTGGGGGGCCAGATGGCCTACGCCTGCTCATAATTCTTATGTTCAAAGTTCCTACATTTACCGCTTCTCACAGTGCCCTGTTCTCCTTTCCCGCATGTAGAATATTCCCTTCTCCCTGACATATGCCTGTGGTTGCATTACCAATAGTGAAACAGGTATTAGCCTATCAGTTCCTCTGCCCCATCAGCTCCATACGCCTGTGGTATATTTGCGGGCTACCTTGCTCATAGGTTCCTCTTCCTTAGAAGATTCTCTTGAATAAGGTTTTAATTCATTAAAGAACACAGAAACATTTAGTTAGTGCATGCAATGAAGAAACTCACTTTGTGGTACATTTGGAATTTCACATGAGACATGTCCTCGCCATCACCTACACACTGCAGGATTACATCGCTACCTTCCACAATCGGTCCGCTAGGTTCTTTGATCACCACTCGCAATTGCTCTGCAATTCCAACAACAAAGATGTCACTCAATCAGTGTTTGCAGTTTACTTCTTTGGACTTGCTAGAATGCACAGATCTAATATTTGAGGAAATATCCTCACACATCTTCCATCTGTGCTTAAAAGGAATCTTTCTGAATGGTAAAAAGTTATGAACAGTGGATATCCAAAGAGACTTATGAGATTATATAGGTCCAAAAAATGTCATGGGCCTGATGGAACACTGACCCTTCCATCACAAGGACTCAAATACCAGGGGGTAGAAGTCACACTTCAGTCTACACACAGCCCTGGTTTCTCCACACCCAGAGTCAGTGTGAACAATCCTGGGCCCCACAACTTAGGAAGGACATGTTGTCTGTGAAGGCTGCTCCCGTGACATTCTCCCGTGTCTGCATGGGTCTCACCCACACAACCCAAAAAGATGTGCAGGGCAGGTGGATTGGCCATGCTACATTGCTCCTTAATTGGAAAAAAAATTGGATACTCTGTCATGTGAGAGTACCTTTAAGAAATGAGTGCTTATAAAAGGGTGTATATATAAATATCTGTAGTGAGAGTACCTTTGAGAAATGGGTATTTACTCCTGCAGTGATGTCAGAGTGGGTGGAGCTGGGCTGTCTGTCAGCTTTTTACTTCGTTTTTGAGCAGGCTGCAGGGTGTGGTTTAGTTTTGTTTTCAGTGTTGGAGCTGAAGCCAGACAGAGCAAGTGTACTGTTGATCTCTCTGCCATCAAAAGACTATCTCTTGATCATTTGGTGAATTCAGAATTATAAATGTTTTCAGTAGTGACTTTAACCTGATGTGCTTCTGATAAAGCTTTTGTTTTTCAGTCGTATAGATGTTAAAAAGGAAAACTTAAAAGTTTACTTAGTGTTGTGGTCTTTGAGGTTGTATTTGGATTAATGGCTGCTAAGATATTCACTGTATGTTTTAAAAAGGTTAACTTGAGTTCATAGAATAAACATGGTTTTGCTTCAAAAAAATACTTTCCATTTCTACTGTACCATTCCTGTAGAGTGGGCCATGTGCTCCCCATACCACAATCTATTAAAAGTTGTGGGTCAGGGGAACTTCATGATACACTTTAGGGTTCTCTAAACCTGGCCCATAACAGATTGGGGGCTCGAGTGGGATAAAAGTCTATCTATTGGATTGGCTCAGTGATATTAAAGACAGTGAGGGGTGAGCATATTGTGGTTGCTTTTCATGTGTGGTATTTTAGTTTAAGTAGGGAGTGTGTTGCGGACAACGGCTCTTTCAGAGGCTCTGAAGTTTTTGGGGGTGGAGACGGTCAAACACAGTACCTTATGGACAGAGACTAAAAGCAGGCTGTTAGATTTGACAAAAACATTGCAGTTAACATTACCTGACAAAATGCGAAAAGATGAGGTCATTATGGCGGTGGCTAAGCATTTACAGTTGCCCGAGATACAGTTTGACTCATTGGAATTGGCAAAAATTCAGTTGCAAATTAAACAAATGGAATATGAGAAAGAATTAAAGCAGCTTAAATACGAAAGAGACAGAGAGGAAAAGGAAATAATTAAAGCAGCTTAAATACGAAAGAGAGAGAGAGGAAAGAGAAAGTTAGAGAGAGAGGAAAAAGAGAGAGAAGAAAGAAAAACAGAAAGAATAGCCTGAGCAGAGCAAAAAGAAAGAGAAAGGGAGATACAGATCAGGGAAAAAGATAAAGAGAGAGAGTTTGAACTTCAGAAAATGGCCATGAAACATGACAGTCAGTTAAAATTGGCACACGTAAAGGGAAATATATAGTTGGTGATAGTGATGAGGATAGTGAGAAAGTGCGTCAAAGTCGAAGGCTTGGTGTAAATCTATTTCAATATGTCCAAGCATTGCCAAGGTTTGACGAGAAGGAGGTAGAAGCCTTTTTCATTTCATTTGAGAAGATGGCTGAACAAATGAAATGGCCACAAGACATGTGGGTATTACTGATTCAAACAAAGCTGGTAGGTAGAGCTAGTGAAGTGTTTGCATCATTACCGGAAGAGGTATCTGGGATGTATGAAGAGGTGAAAAAAATCCATCTTGGGTGCATATAAACTAGTGCCTGAAGCCTACAGACAAAGGTTTAGAAATTGAAGGAAAGAATTTGGTCAAACATACATGGCGTTTGAAAGGACCAGAGTAATTTTGATAGGTGGATAAGGGCTTTGAAAGTAGACGAAACGTATGAAGCTCTTAGAGAAATTATACTTTTGGAGGAGTTTAAAAATTCAATTCCTGATGTAGTGAGAACTCATGTGGAAGAGCAGAGGGTTAAAACTGTGAGATTAGCAGCAGAAATGGCAGATGATTATGAATTAGTTCATAAATCAAAGCTTGGTTTGAGGGATAGAAACTGGGGACATGTTAAATACACAAGTGGTAAAGTAAAGGTTATCTGATGGGAGATAATAAGGAGAGTGTACCTCAGATTACAAAAGAAATCCAGGAGGGTGGAAGAGACATGAAAAGTTTCAAATGTTTTCACTGTAATAAACGAGGCGATGTAAAGTCACAGTGTTGGTGGTTGAAGAAAAGCACTGGGAAGGCTGATGTGGTAAAACAGGATAAGGCAGTGGGGTTTGTTAAAGTGGTAAAGGAAAGCCCAAGTGAAGCGAAGGGGGTGCAAAAGATTGTACAGCCTGATCAAGAGGTCATTGATAAGAAGGTTCCAGATGTCTTTAAGGAATTTACTTGTGTGGGTAAAGTTTACTTATGTGTAGCAGGAGAGGTAAAGAAGTCACATTTTAAGAAGTACAGGAGCTAGTCAATCTTTAATGGTAAGAGTTGAGCAGTTATGTAGTTTGGGAAGAATGTTGCCAGAAAAGGTGGTAATATGTGGAATTCAGGGTGAGAGTAGTGTTCAATTATATAAGGTAAGGTTGGAAAGTCCAGTGAAGAGTGGTGATGTGGTAGTAGGAGTAATAGAGAAACTATCTTGTCCAGGAATACAGTTTATCTTCTTGGATAATGATATAGCTAGATCGCAGGTGGGAGTGATGCCTACTGTGGTTGATAAGCCAGTGGAAAATCAGACAACTGAAGTGTTGAAGGACGAATATCCTGGGATTTTTCCAGATTCTGTAGCAACAAGGTCGCAAAGTCACAGATTAAGAAAAAAGGAGAAATCAAAGAGTGAAGATGACGTTGAAGTGCAATTATTAGAAACTATTTTTGATCAGATGGTTGAAAAAGAACAACCAGGTGGAGGATGAGGCAGATGTTTTTAGTTCAGGAAAATTGGCGGAGTTACAACAAAAAGATGTAGAAATAAAATGGATGTATCAGAAAGCATACACGGAAGAGGAATCTGCGTGTATACCAGAGTGTTATTACCATAAAAGTGATGTCTTGATGAGAAAATTGAGACCTGTACATATGCAGGCAGATGAAAAGTGGGCAGAAGTTCATCAAGTAGTATTGCCGGTAGGGTATAGAAAGGAGGTGTTGCGAGTTGCACATGAGGCACCAGTGGGAGGTAATTTGGGAATAAGGGAAACTCAAGCTAAAATCCAAAAACATTTTTATTGGCCTGGACTACATAAAGATGTAGTTAAATGTTGTCAATCATATCACACATGTCAAGTGATAGGGAAGCAGTGATAAAACCAGCGCCCTTAATACCCATTCCAGCATTTGAAGAACCTTTTACAAGGGTCCTAATTGATTGCATAGGACCGCTTCCTCAAACAAAAAGTGGGAATCAATATCTTTTGACGATATGGATATCTCTACTAGGTTTCCAGAGGTCATTCCAGTACGTTATATGACATCTAAAAAGATTGTGGAGGAATTACTTAAATTCTTTACTAGATATGGACTACCCAAAGAAATACAAATAAGATCAAGGATCAAATATTACCTCAAGGTTATTCAAAAACATTATTGATAGCGGAGGAATAACTGCGTACCATCCAGAATCGCAGGGAGCGTTAGAAAGGTGGCATCAGACATTAAAGACAATGTTGAGGGCTTATTGTCAAGATTATCTTGAGGATTGGGATAAAGGAATTCCATTCGTACTGTTCGCAATTAGGGATGCACCCGAGTCAACCAAATTCAGTCCTTTTGAACTAATTTTTGGTCATGAGGTAGAGGACCACTTAAATTCATTAAGGAAAAAGTGGTGAGTGAGAAATCGGAAATTACATTATTGGATTACGTGTCAAATTTTAGGAACGATTAAATAGAGCAGGTGAATTGGCTGGACAACATTTAAATGCTGTACAAAATGTGATGAAACAGGTAGCGGACAAGAAATCCAAAGTTCATAATTTTGGCAGTAGAGATAAATTTTTAGTATTGTTACCAGTGCTAGGTGAACCTTTAAAAGTAAGGTTTTGTGGACCTTATCAGATTGAAAGGAAATTAAGTGAGGTGAATTATGTGATAAAAACACCAGATAGAAGGAAAACTCACCGAGTGTGTCATGTGAATATGCTTAAAAGGTACTTTGAAAGGGAAGGAAAGAAAAAGGAGAAGGTTTTAATGATTCTAACTCAAAGTGACGAACCAAATCCAGATGACTGTGAATTTGACATACCTCTAATTAGATTGGAAAAAGAGGATGTTCTTAAAAATTGGGATAAATTGTTGAGTTATCTTCCAGAGGAAAAACGGACTGACCTGAAAGAGTTATTGATGTCACATGGGCATATTTGTGGAGATAAATTGGGAAGTACTAAAATGGCTATACATGATGTAGATGTGGGAAATGCTGTTCCAATCAAACAACATCCATACAGACGTAACCCTTTAAAATTGGCACAGGTTAACAAAGGGATTGAGACTATGCTTAAAATGGCAGAATTGAAGTGGGTTGCAGTCAATGGAGCTCACCCATATTGATGGTACCTAACCAGATGGTACCCAACGGTTGTGTGTGGACTATAGAAAGGTTAATGCAGTTACAAGAACGGATTCTTATTCTATCCCACATCTGGAGGATTGTATTCAGAAAGTGGGACAATCAGCTTGTATTTCCAAACTGGATTTACTTAAAGGTTACCGAAAGGGCGAAGGAAATTTCAGCTTTTGTGACTCCAGATGGTATATACCAAATCAAAGTTATGCCATTTGGCATGAAAAAACGTCACAGCCACATTTCAACGGTTAACTAACAAAGTTGTTTCAGGATTACCCAATTGTGCGGTATACATCGACGATCTGGTCATTTTTGCCAGACATGGAAAGAACATTTAAAACATCTGATGGAGTTACTTGATTGACTTCAGGAGGCGGGTTTGGTGGTAAACCTAGCCAAAAGTGAATTTGGAAAAGCCCAAGTCACTTTCCTTGGCTATACAATCAGACTGGGTCGAATGGTTCCATGGGATGTGAAACCAACAGTTATTGAGGAGTTTTCAATACCCTCGAGACAAAGGGAAATAATGCGATTTCTTGGCATGAGTGGATTTGATCGAACATTTGTGAAAAAGTTTTGTGACGTGATTGCTCCACTGATGGACTTGCTGAAGAAACGTCAAAAATCCCAGTGGACAGCAGACTTTCAACAGGCATTTGACGGCCTGAAAGCTGTGATAACCAATGCTACTGCGTTGGAGAATTACAAGGGACTCTGATCAGATTGAACTAAAGTATCTGACCTTAACGAGAAATGCCGAGGCGTAGAGAAATGGATGGATCGTGCAGAGACCATCTTGTTCAAATAGACTGTCAAACAGGAAGGATTTCAGTTGGAGGAAGAAGAACAAAAATGGACTATATTAATGTACCTGTTTGCCTGTGTTGTTTTTTCTGAAAGAAAAACGTGTATTTACTGTGTGCATTTCTTAACAGATAGTGAAAAGGTGAAAAATGAAACCGTTATGGAGTTGATGGGGTTTTCTTTCTTGGCGGGAGGTGTCACGTGAGAGTACCTTTAAGAAATGGGTGTGTATATAAATATCTGTAGTGAGAGTACCTTTGAGAAATGGGTGTTTACTCCTGCAGTGATGTCAGAGTGGGTGGAGCTGGGCTGTCTGTCAGCTTTTTACTTTCGTTTTTGAGCAGGTTGCAGGGTGTGTTTTAGTTTTGTTTTCAGTGTTGGAGCTGAAGCCAGACAGAGCAAGTGTACTGTTGGTCTTTCTGCCATCAAAAGACTATCTCTTGATCATTTGGTGAATTCAGAATTATAAATGTTTTTAGCAGTGACTTTAACCTAATGTGCTTCTGATAAAGGTTTTATTTTTCAGTCGTATGGATGTTAAAAAGGAAAGCTTAAATGTTTACTTAGTGTTGTAGTCTTTGGGGGTTGTATTCAAATTGATGGTTGCTAAGATGTTCACTGCATGTTTTAAAAAGGTTGACTTGAACAAAACAAAGAAAAGCACAGCACACGAACAGGTCTTTCGGCCCTCCAAGCCTGTGTTTATAGAATAAACATTGTTTTGCTTTAAAAAATACTTTTCCATTTCTGCTGTACCACACCTGTAGAGTGGGCCGTGTGCTCCCCATACCACAATCTATTAAAAGTCGTGGGTCAGGGGAACTCCATGATACACTTTGGGGTTCTCTAAACCCTGGCCCATAATAACTCCAAATGTATTTTAAAAAAGGAAGGACATGTTGTCCTTGGAGGGAGCACAGTGTAGATTTACTAGAATGATACTGACACTCCAAAGACTAAACCATGAGATTTCACAAATTAGGACTGGAACTTAAAAGGTTAAAGGGATGATTTGATCAAAGTTTTCAAGGCACTGTGTTGCAACATACCCTTTTAAGTATTGGTGCATGACACGGTTGCACAGTGGTTAGCACTGCTGCCTCACAGCACCAGGGACCCGGGTTCAAGTCCAACTTTGGGGGAGACTGTCTGTGTGGAGTTTGCATGTTCTCCCTGTGTCTACGTAGGTTTCCTCCCAGTCCACAAATGTGCAGATTAGTTGGATTGGCCAGGCTAAAACTGCCCCGTAGTGTCCAAAAGTTGGCTGGGGATGTGGGGATGGGGGGGGGGGGGGGGGGAGCAAGCCAAGGTGGGGTGCTCTTTCAGAGGGTTGGTGCAGACCCGATGGGCTGAATGGCCTCCTTCTGCATTGGTAGAGATTCTATGATTATTAGAAGGAAATAGAATGCAAGTCGATCCATTGATGCCGCCACTGCCACCATGTTGTGTGCACTATAATGATATAAAAATGGCAATCATTCATATTTAAACTAAACACATGTGAATAGATATACATGGATATAAAGCTTGAAGACATGCCTGCAGCAAAGCTGTGCTGTGTGCTCAGCTACCGTAGAAGTGAAACTAAAATGCAACTGGAATGCTTTCTTCTGGTGACGTCCTACTGCATTCTCGTAAAGGTATATTACAACACGGAGGATAACAGACAGGGGTCAATAGAGAGAAACTGTTCCTGCTGACTGCAGTGTCTAGGACTAGAGAACATAGCCTAAGGTTAGAACCAGGTCTATGAGGAGAGAAATTTGAAGACCTTCCAAAGGGAGACAAGCCATGCTGCTTTATGACATAGAAAATGGAATACAGTCGTTGTTTAAATTATAGTTGCATCTCAATCATAGACAAGCTTGTCTCACCCTATTGAATTGAATTTCCTTTTTCTAAAAAAAAAATTAGTTCCTTAATTAACGATTAAGCCGTTGGTTTGAAATTAGTGGAAAATCACTAGTGACTGAAGGTAAGGATGCAGGTACAGCAACGGGTGAAGAAGGCAAATGGTATGCTGGCCTTCATTGCAAGATGATTAGAGTACAGGAGCAGGAATGTCTTGCTACAATTATACAGGGCCTTGATGAGGCCACACCTGGAATATTGAGTGCAGTTTTGGTCTCCATATCTAAGGAAGGATGTTCTTGCTCCAGAGGGAGTGCAGAGAAGGTTTACCAGACTGATTCCTGGGATGGTAGGACTGACGTATGAGGAGAGACTGAATCGGTTAGGATCGCATTCACTGGAGTTCAGAAGAATGAGGGGAGATCTCATGGAAACCTAAAACATTCTAACAGGACTTGACAGGGTAGATGCAGGAAGGATGTTCCCGATGGTGGGCGTGTCCAGAACCAAGGCTCACAGTCTGAGAATACGGGTAGACGATTTAGGACAGAGATTAGATATTTCTTCACCCGGAAAGGTCGGTGATGTGACCATCAATTCACTAGACACACGATTGGAAGTAAACTGTGGTTTTAATAGTCTTCCAACTGAGCCAGCCTGCGACCAGAGGAACTGAGACCAGGCTTACGGCTGCAGCACTTTATACTTCCGGTTAATGGGAGGAGCCATGGGTGGCGTCAAGGGTGAAGCCCAGTACAAACTCCTCATCTCCCCCTATGGGCAGAGCCTCGCAATGGCTCACATACAGAGCCCACAAGGACATAATACAACGCAATGCAATACAGTGTGAATTATAATGCAGTATAATTAACCACAATCAGCCTGTGAAATTCATTACAACAGGAAGTAGTTGAGGCCAAAATGGCAGGCAGCAAGGTAGCACAGTTGTTTCACAGCTCCAGGGTCCCATGCTCGATTCCCGGCTTGGGTCACTATCTGTGCAGAGTCTGCACGTTCTCCCTGTGTCTGCGTGGGTTTCCTCCGGGTGCTCTGGTTTCCTCCCACAGTCCAAAGATGTGCAGGGTAGGTGGATTGGCCATGCTGAACTGCCCATAGCATCCAAAAAGGTTAGGTGGGGTTACTGGGTTACGGGGATAGGGTGGAGGCGTGGGCTTAAATAGGGTGCTCTTTCCAAGGGCTGGTGTGGACTCAATGGGCCAAATGGCTTCCTTCTGAATTGTAAATTCTATGATTATGTGTTTCCAAGAAGCAGTTTTATATATAGCATTTGGGGTGAAGAGGATAAAAGGATATGGGGGGGAAAGCAGGATTAGGCTATTGAGTTGGATGATCAGCCATGATCATAATGAATGGCGGAGTAGGCTCAAAGGGCCGAATGGCCTCTTCCTGCTCCTAGTTTCTATGTTTTGACATTTTAAGTTTCCTGCGCGATCCGGTTTGCTTTGATGCGGTATTCCTTTAAGGGGCTACCTTTTAATTTAGCCCTCAATTGTTGATTTGGTAACCTAAAAGAAACATTAACCAGCCCCCCCAGCAAACACATTTCTCAATTGCCTCCTCCTGGCAATATCACCTGGAAAAGTGCTACATCCCTCCCCCAGCGACTTGAATAATTCCTCAATGTCGGAACTCGTCTCTCTTCTGGAAAGATCCTGCTGCCTGAGCCGGAGGGCAGCTTCAGATCAAAACTCAGCTCTCACCCCCCCCCTCCCTCCATAAGGCCTCCAAAAGCTGATACCCAAAACAGGCAGAAATTGGCAGCATCTGTCTGGACCAAAGGAGCCAAGCCTCGTTGTCCGTTCAATTTGGAGGGGAACTTTTTAATTTTTCAGAAGTGTTTTAGCAACGAAAACAAGTCAGTGGAAAAACCAGAAAGTCGTGTTTGGCAACATGTTTGAACAACAAGAAAGAGAAAAAAAAATCAGGTTTGGCAACTTGTCAGAGCAACAGAGTGACTCACTTCTGAAATGCTTTACACGGTTTGAAAACACGTATCATTTCAGAATAATTTAGGACGCATATTTATGACCAAAACAATGCAAAGAGCTATATTTTTTCAGAAAAATTAATGATTCTTTCTCATCCACTGTGAGCCTCCCCCAGCCGCTTTCACTTCGACATTCAGAACATTCATTTTCGCCACAGGCTGTGACAAAATGGCTTCACTCAACTCAATGCAACTGGGAGGCTCTTAAATCAGGGTTAGAGATCCTGAGATCCAGGGAGTGCGCCAATTTCTTTCACAATCACCTGTTCTTTCAACTCAACCGGTTAGGGGCTTTTCACAATAACTTCATTGCTGTGTTGATGCAAGTCTACTTGTGACAACAAAGATTATTATTACTGTTATTAATCTGTTGCAGTTGTATCTCAGGTGAGCCTGATCATGTCCCCAGGTAACTCCGTTGGTATGTATTTCCCAATGGAAAGTGGACGGTGGATCTTTTTCTTGCCAATGTCCACCACACAAGGTTCACATTCAGTGGGACCTGCAGATCCCACCAATGGGAAGGGGCTGGAAAACCCCAGCCCCAGGAGTTGGGTCAAATTAATGGTGTTAGGCGTCACTCAGCTGGTAGTACTATTTGTCTCAAGCCCGACGATTACGGGTTTGAGCCTCAAGTCAGGACTCGAACCGCAAAACCCTCAGTCACCAGAGGTGCCATCTTTCAGATGAGATGTTAAACCAAGGTTGAAAATAAAAAGATCTCTCGGCACTATCTCGAAGACAAGCCGGGTTCTTTGACCAATATTTGGCCCTGAATCCA
Organism: Scyliorhinus canicula; assembly: GCF_902713615.1. Lineage (NCBI taxonomy): Eukaryota > Metazoa > Chordata > Chondrichthyes > Carcharhiniformes > Scyliorhinidae > Scyliorhinus > Scyliorhinus canicula. The sequence goes on from NC_052157.1 coordinate 63,800,468, forward strand.
CATTGTAGAAACAAATGATCTGGTCACTCTCACATTGGTGTTTGTGGGAGTTTGCTGTGTGCAAATTAGCTGCTTTTCCCACATTGCAACAATGGCCACACTTCACAAGGACTGCAGTGGATGGAAAGAGCTTTGAGATGTGGGCTGTTCATGAAAGGCACTATATAAATGCAAGTCTTTATTTAATCATCTCCCGAATTAGAGTATGGAGGACACTGGTAACACCTCTAGAATCAACAATTCAGCACATCCGCGGCAAACATTCTGGCCTCCATGGGTCAGTTTCAGTATTTAGCTCCCAACAATCAAATTTCTCAGTTCACACTCCGAGATATCACATAGGAACAAAGCTTTGAGTTTAGTCCCTGCTGAATAAGCAGGAAATGAGCACAAACTACCCGTTTGACTGATTACTATATGTTAATCAGTTATTTTGGTAAAACTGCAATATATTAATGGGGTACATGCACAATTCACTGCGTCTTACTTTATTTCACATTTCCCACTTTCTGAACTAACATTGAATTAACGCAAGTTTGATCAAGAATTATCCTGAGACATTAGTTAACCTTTCTGTTCAACTGAATGCTGGCAGAATGACCTTGCATTTCTGATGTTTTATGACATTGTTTCAATTCCCAGCATTTGAAGATTATTATTTTATACTGAGTTGCCTCTGCTGCTATTTCAGGCTCCTTTCACCAATAGTTGCTTTAAATTCCCAAACACGGCAATCACAAAACTCTAAAGTTTATGGGGGACTCCGGATTTGTATTGTTGTGGAATCATCAACAACAATAAATATAATAATAACAATAATCACGTATTGTCACAAGTAGGCTTCAATGAAGCTGTGAAAAGGCCCTAAATGTTATGGTTATTTTAACAAATAATTTGAAGCAATTTCCATGCAGTATTCGACATGATCAGTGGTAGATGGTAAACACCAAACAGGAAATTGAGAATTTAGGTGCAGTCTGTCCTTGAACTTACCATTCAGAACCCCTTCGAAACAGATGCAAGCCGACAGGAAAGTTAGCAGAAGCCACTTCATTTTCAACGTTTTAAATTATTATCACCACAACAAAAGCGTTCGACTCTGCACTCCAGCCTCGACCAGTGCACAATTCTTATCTGTTGATCTGAAAGGGGGCGGGGAGATCATATTTCAACTTTGTTCCGGGTTTGGTTTGTGTCGAGTGCTTTGTGTAACACTCTCCCACCCCCACCCCATGAATTTTGTTTGATGCAATGGACCAGATTTCTTTTGTGGGGAAATACTGCAGGTATGTTTTTTTTTTCAGCAGACTTTTTTTGTATTATTTATATTTTATTGCCAGTCACTTCCTGAAACTCCCCGCCAATGATGTTAATTGGAGTGAGGCGACGTCAGTTGTAACCGAGTAGAACTTGCTCTGACACTTTGCGTTTTGTGTGTGTGCGTTCCGTGGTTGGCCAGGTCCGGGGATTTCCAAGCTTGGGAGTGAGAGCGTCGCTTCTGACTGTGTGCCTGTCGGTACTGGCATTCGATTACCCTGGGCTCACTGTCAACTCGCCCCTGCCTGGAGTTGGGGAATTTGATGCTTCTGGGTCACTGCAGCTTTCAAACAACAAAATTGCATCGCAGGGCAGCGACCTTTCGGAATTTTATTGGGCGTATCCTTTCCCGCAGCTGCATTACAAAACTCACCGTAACAATTCCATTCAATAGGTAATTTATTAAATTAATTTAGCACAAGAAATAAGTGAATCACTTCCATCAATATCCTCCATTAATACTTGCTCCTTTCATGAACACAATTGTATCAACAGCCACCATTAATGATTGACATGCCCCTGTAGAGACTACAATATATTGGCCGTGTTGCGCTTAAGCAAGAGCGTAATGAGGCCCTTAGATCGCGGGAGAGGCCAAAATCGAGAACCGCCCGGGCGCCGATCTGTTTGCGATCTAACCGACCCGCTCTCATTTGCAAAACCAATAATTGCCACTTAAGGCCAATCTCCATACAATTAATGGGAGCAAGCCCCTACTTAACTGCCTCCCATGATCTAACCCCCCTCCCCAGCGAGTGGTCACGTGGGCACCAATTAGTACTTTTTAAAAACAGGAAACTGCCGGGAATGGCTGCTGCGGAAACCTGGGATGAAGAGCCAGCTTTGCTCCTGGGCAATGGGGTTGGTGCCTCGGTGCTATGGAGGGGGTAGGGTAGCCCTCGGGGGGCCAGCGTCGGTCAGGGTGGGCTGTCATCAGGAGGATGGGGGGATGTGCAGCAGGGGGGATAGCTGCCCATGGGTTGTGCTTGCTGGGTTGGGGGGGGGCTGTCTCAGCCACATGAGTCCGGCATGCCAACCCCTGACTGTTTGGTCCTGTTCCGGGGGCAACCCCAGCTCCTGCCGGTCTACCCCACCGACCACCCATAACTCCCACTAACCACAGAGACCTCTGGCCGTGCGACTGAAGGCTATTACTAATTGGGAATTGGCAACCGTAGTTAAGTGAGTACTTCCCACATCCTAAGTGAATCCCCGTGGGTGGGTGGGCCATGTAGTATGTGGGGGCTATTGCCCAGCATCCCAATCACACCGTGATACATGGACTCTGTGGGAAGCAACACGACACAGCAGAAAATATCTGAACAGCCAGGGACTGGGCCCCAGCTCTGGGGACATATCGCCGACCTATTGGTGGGTGTGTGCGCCAGGGAGGGTTCCAGCACCCAGTCCAGGTAATGTTACGTGTGGGTTTCTGGGATACAGGGTGTGGGTCTGGTGAGCAAGGGCCTGTGCTGTGGGTGGAGGTGCATGGGCAAAGCGTACCAGGCTGGGGGGGAGGGGGGGCAGTGGGTTGGCGGAGGGTAGGGAAGAGGTATCGAAGACCTCTGTGTCCAAGGAGATGTGAATGTGATTGGTGCTCAGCCCGCATTGCGGAGGAAAGTGCCAGAGATGTCATATTGGTTGAGGTCAACAATTTTGATTATTTAACAAATGTGTCCCCAACTTCCTCAATCCCACGATGGTGCCACACCCCTTCCCCCCCCCCCCCCCCCCACCCCAACATAACGCACCCAACCCTTCCTTACCCATTCCCCACCCCGTCACCTCCAGTGCCCTCTCAGCGATCCTCTACCTCTGGCTCTGCCAGCTGTGGCGGCTCCACAATGTCTGCAGCATGGTGTCGATGCCCTCTGCAATGCACCTCAGTGACTGGGACGTGCTCCGGAGCACCCTAGCAAAGCCCACCTGTGACTGGGTCATGTCCCCCAGCGACCAGGGCATGCTCTGCAGCGCCTAGACTATGCCCACCTGAGAATGGGACATGTGCCGCAGCGCTGTGGCAATGCCACATGGGACTGAGAAACTTCCCCCTAACGACCAGGAAGTGAGCTGGAGGACCGCGGCAATGCCCACCTGAGATTGGGACAGGCTCCGCAGCGCCTCATCAAGGTCCGCCTTGTTCTGTGTCACATACCCCAGCAACTGGAACACGCTGTCGAGGCCCTCACCATGGATGTCACTGACTGAGCCGCGCCTTGGACACCTCTACCAATGCCGCCAACATCAGGTACCAGGTATTCCACTGTGGTCATCTCTGGCAGTGTTGGCCTCGGTGCCGCACATTGCCAGTGCAATCTCATGCACCTGTAGACTCTGGCCTCCTCCAATCAGCTCTGGACCTGCTGGACGGTTGTTGATATTACCCTCTCAGTCTCACAGCCAAACTCCATTGACTGCCTCAGCTCCAGGTAAACCTGGTCCAGAGGCTCACCTGTTTCTGTGGTCACAAACGGGACTCCAGGATGGTGTGTTGCCTCCCTGGTGCCAGGGTCCTGGATGACTCTGAACGGCTAGAGGACATCCTGAAACAGGAGAGTAAACAGACAGATATCATTGTCCACATTGGCACTAATGTTACAGGCAGGAAGAGGGAAGAGAACCCACTAAGACAATTCAGGGAGTTAGGTGGGGAGGCAAAAAGCAGGGTAGTCTCGGGATTATTCCCCGTGCCACGTTCCAGTGATGCTTTGAACAGGGAGATCGTACAGTTGGATATATGGCTAAAGAGCTGGTGTAGAAGGGAGGGCTTTGGATATATGGATCACTGGGATGTCATCTGGGGGAAGGTGGGACCTGTCGCACCTGAACTGGAGGGGCACCAATATCCTGGGTGGGAAGTTTGCTTGTGCTGTTCGGGAGGGTTTAAACTGGTGTGGCAAGGGGGTGGGAACCGGAACAGCAAGCCAGATAAACATAGTGCAGAGTAAGAGCAGGCAGACGGAAGCCACTGGTCTCAGTAGGATGTAGGTCTGGAGCATGCTTGCTTCAATGCAAGTTATAACAGATTTTTTTATCTTATTAGTGTCACAAGTAGGCTTACATTAACACTGCACTGAAGTTACTGTGAAACTCCCTAGTCTCCACACTCTGGTGCCTGTTTGTGTGCACAGAGGGAGAATTCAGAATGTCCAATTCACTTAACAAGCACGTCTTTTGAGACTTGTGGGAGGAAACCGGAGCACCCGGAGGAAACCCACGCAGATACTGGGAGAATGTGCAGCCGCCACACAGACAGTGACCCAAGCAGGAATTAGATGAACTGAGAGCCTGGATTACTGCATGGAACTATGATGTAATTGCAATTACGGAGACATAGTTAAAGAGGGACAGGACGGGCAGCTTAAAATTCCGGGTTATCGTTGTTTTAGACGGGACAGAAGGGGAAACAAAAGAGTTGGGGGAGTTGCATTGCTGATTAGAAAGCAGATCACAGCTGTGTTGAGGAAGGACACATTGGAGACATCTTGTAGTGAGGAATTATGGGTGAAGCTCAGGAATAAGAAGGGTGAAATCACAATGTGGGGAGTGTACTATAGACCTCCCAACAGCCTGCAGGAGACTGGGGAGCAATTGTGTAATCAGATACTGAAATTGTGTGACAGGGTAGTTGTGATGGGTGACTTTAATTTCCCTCATATTGACTGGGAATCCCTTACAGCCAGGGGCTCGGATGGAGAGCAATTGGTTCGATGTGTCCAAGAGGGTTTTTTGATACAGCAGGTTGACAATCCAACCAGGGAGGGGGCCATACTAGATTTGGTATTGGGGAATGAGCCAGGCTAGGTGATTGATGTTTCTTTGGGGGAGCATTTTGGGCTTAGGGACTATAATTCCATAAGATTTTGAATAGTCATGAATAAGGACAAGAGTGGCCCAAGGGTGAGGGTGCTTAATTGGGCGAGGGCTCATGACATTCAAATTAGACAGGAACTGGGAAATCTGGATTGGAAGCAGCTATTTGAAGGCAAATCCACATCTGACAATTGGGAGTATTTTAAAGGTCAGTTGATTAATGTGGAGGACCTGCAAAAATGGAGGATAGAAATGGCAAGATTCGGCAACCATGGATGACAAAGGAAATTGTAAGCTTAAGTCAAAAGGAAAAAGGAAGCATACGATAGGTCTAGGCATCTGAAAAATGACAAAGCCCTTGAGGAGTACAGTGAAAGTAGGAAGGAATTTAAACATGGAATTAGGAGGGCTAAAAGGGGCCATGAAATGTCTTTAGCAAACATGGTCAAGGAGAATCTCAAGGTTCTTTAGGCATACATTAGAAGCAAGAGGGTAGCAAGAGAAAGAGTAGGCCCACTCAAGGACAATGGAGGGAAATTATGAGTGGAACCACAAGAAGTGGGGGAAATCCTTAATGAGGACTTTGTATCGGTATTCACCAGGGAGAAGGACATACCGGATGTTGAGGTCAGGAATAGGTGTGTCAACAATCTTGAGAATGTAAGTATATCAAAGGAGGAAGTGTTGAGTATATTAAATTGCCTTAAGGCAGACAAGCCCCCGAGGTCGGATGGGATCTATCCCAGGTTACTGCGGGAGGCAAGGGGAGAAATAGCTGGGACCTTAACAGATATCTTCACATCCTCTTTGACCACAGGTGTGAGGTTCCAGAGAACTGGAGAATAGCCAATGTTATTCCCTTGTTTAAGATAATCCAGCAAATTATAGGCCGGTGAGATTCACATCAGTGTGGGGAAGCTTTTGGAAAAGATACCGAGGGACAGGATATATGCATATTTGGAGAAAAATGGGCGAGTTAGTGGCATGCAGTATGGTTCTGTCCGGGGAAGGTCGTGTCTCACCAACTTGATTAAGAAAATTGGTGAGGGAAGGGCTGTGGATGTAGTTTATATGGACTTTAGTAAAGCATATGACAAGGTCTCACATTGCAGACTGGTACAATAACTAAAATCACATGGGATCCAGGGCTGGCTGGATAGATACAGAACTGGCTTGGTTATAGAAGACAGAATGGAGATCTGTAGCTAGTGGTGTTCCGCAGGGATCAGTGCAGGGACCTCTGTTGTTTCTAGTATGTATAAATAATCTGGAGGAAAATGTGGGTGGTCTGATTAATAAGTTTGCGGATGACATGAAGATTGGCGGAGTTGCTGATTGCCAAGGATTGTCAGAGGATACAACAGGATATAGCTAGATTTGAGACTTGTATACAGAATGGCAGATGGAGTTTAATCCCGACAAATGTGAGGTGATGCATTTAGGAGGATCAAATCTGGATATAAATTATACTATAAATGGCAGAACCCTTAGGAACATTCAGAGGGATCTGGGTGTGCAGGTCCACAATGGCAACACAGGTGGCCAAGGTGATTAAGAAGGCATATGGCATGTTTGCCTTCATCAGCTGGGGCATTGAGTACAGGAGTTGGGAAATCATGTTGCAGCTGTATAAAACCTTGGTTGCGCCGCATTTGGAGTATTGCATGCAGTTCTGGTTATCACATTATCAGAAGGATGTGAAAGCTTTGGAGAGAGTGCAAAGAAGGTTCACCAGGATGTTGCCTGGTCTCAAGGGTGTTGGCTATGAGGAGAAGTTGAATAAACTACGTTTGCTTTCACTGGAAAGACCTAGGCTGAGGGGAGACCTGATAGATGTCTACAAAATTATGAGAGGCATAGAGAGGGTGGATAGTCAAAGGCTTTTTCCAAGGGTGGAAGTGTCAATTACAAGGCGGCACAGGTTCAAGGTGAGAAGGGGAAAGTTTAAGGGAGATGTGCAGGGAATGTTTTTTAATGTGCCTGGAACCCGCTGCCAGAAGATGTGGTGAAAGCAGGCCCATAGCAACACTTAAGAGACATCTGGATGGGTACATGAGTAGGGAGGAAATAGAGGGATACAGACCGAGTAAGGGCAGAAGGTTTTGATTTTAGTTAGAGCATCATGATCGGCACAGGCTTGGAAGGCCGAATGACCTGTTACTGAGCTATACTTTTCTTTGTTCTTTGTTCACCTGGATATTCCTGCCTCCACTTGATGTACATCAGGAACTGTGTGGTGCTCACCAGATTGTACCCCGGAAGCCTGTCCACTATCGTTGTTCATCGAGGTGTGTGTTTCTGTGCAAGTGGAGGGTGGGGATGACAGCTGTGATGCGTCAGGGGGTGGTCTCCCTGGAGCTCTCCTCCAAACTATTCTTATGGGAGGTGGGGGTGGCAGACCACCACAGATAGCTGGCACTGTCGGATGGAGATCCTGCAAGGGAATTAATACGTGGTCAGTGGACGGGATGGACCAGTTTGTATGGCAATACCAACTCGTATAGGACAATTCATCTGGATAGTGGCCGCTGAACTGTCACCTCTGCATCGTGTACCAACCTCTCCTTTGGTCACTGATCTGTCCTCAGCTGCCCCTGTGACCTCCAGGCCCATTCCTCATAGTGAGTGAGGACTCAGATGTCCAGCCCCCTCTGCCCTTTCCCGCCTGTTCTGGGCCGACTTCTCCTGCGCAGACTCACGTGGGGGGGGGTGGGGGGTGGGGGGGGGGGCATTGTTAGCCGCATGCGTCGCTCTTTGTGGGGGTGTTTGGTGAGAGTGGGGCCCATATTGGGGGGGGGGAGGAAATTGGGGGTATGGATGGAGGGAGGTAGCATGGACAGCACTGCTGTATATGGGTGGGCAGGGGCATTGAACAGTGCTGTGCTGGGGCAGTGCCAGGCACATAATCATGGTGGAAGCAGACGGGGGGGATGGGTCGGGAATTCGCTGCTAACTCACCCGTTCAGCCCGGTGGAGGTAGTTGATCATCTTGGGGCACTGGGTGCCGGTCCTCCCGGTCACACTCCCAGAGCTGATGGCTGCTGACACTTTCTCTCAGGTGGCACTGGCTGCCCTCTAGCTGATCCACTGAGACCCTCAGGGGAACAGGACATCCTGTCTGTCCTCTACCCCGTAGGTCGGCATCTGCCCAGGTCGGCATCAGCGAATTGTGGGGCCAGTCTTCTCAGCGACGTGGCTGTGAGCTGAGTGGGGTGGACTGTGCAGGGTCGGTTTAAGTAATGCTCTCCCTTGTTAGCGGGAGGCTGACAAGCACGGTCCCAGTGAATAAGTCGGCGGGACCAACATTTACAGCGTGAAGCCCTTGGGGTCTCGTTAAGTGGAGCCATTAACTTTTTATAAAACAGACTTCCGGTGACGGCCATGGAGTGAGTGGTTGCACATTTGGTGGCTCCCGCTCGTGGCATTTTTTTTTAACCTTTCCCCCAGTTAACAGGTGCATGTGAGGCAGAAAAAAGGTGCAGGAGAGTGAGTGGAAGAATTGACCGTCTGGTGTATGGAGCTGAGGACCAGAAGGTGTTGAAAAAGAGGGAATCGGTCGTTTGGAGTTGGTGCGGCACCCGCGACACACGTGGAGATGGCAGAAGGGCAGGGAGCAGCCCTGCCTGCTCAGTGGTCGACAGACCAGCAAAGAAAAGAGAGTCTGGAGGACCTTGCATGGGCGGTGGATTCGACCGAGGAGGTGGTTGATCACGTGGAGATGAAACTGGCGGCTCAGGGTCAGGCAATCCAGAAGATGGAGGAGGCGGTGGGGGAACACGAGGAGCAGTTTGCCTCGATGCCAGCGGAGATGGGGCTGATGCGGGATCAGAAGACGGCTCCAGGGGAAGGTTGAGGACCTGGAGAACCGGTCATAGAGGCAGAACATAAGGATCATGGGCCTGCCGGAGGGGAGTGAAGGAGCCGATGCTGGTGCGTATGTGGGTGGATGCTGGAGAAGCTGCTGGAAAAGGGTGCATCCACACGGCCTTTGGAGGTGGATCGAGCTACTTAATGATCTGTTAAGATATTTAATGATCTGTTGAGCAACTTAATGATCTGTTGAGCGACTTAATAATCTGTTGAGCTGCTCGCAGAAAAATACTTTTCGCTGTACCTCAGTACACGTGACAATAAACTAAACAAAACAAAATAAAACTGGGCGCTAATGAGGAAGCCCCCAGGGGAATGTGCCACCGAGGGTGATGGTGGTACGGTTCCACCGTTTCCTGGACAAGGAGCAAATTATGAGGTGGGCCAGTTAGACGAGGTGCTGCACCTGGGAGGGCAGTGAAATCCGAGTCTACCAGGACCTGGGTGCAGAGCTGGCCGTGTTTGCATAGGTTTTCCTCTGGGTGCTCCGGTTTCCTCCCACAGTCCAAAGATGTGCAGGTTAGGTGGATTGGCCATGCTAAATTGCCCTGAGTGTCCTAAATGTTCGGAGGAGCTATTGGGTTAGGGGAATAGGGTGGAAGTGAGGGCTTAAGTAGGTCGGTGCAGACTCGATGGGCTGAATGGCCCCCTTCTGAACTGTATGTTCTAGATGAAACCTGGGTTTTTGAGCAAAATGTGAGTATCTCAACAGGGCACATTCTGGTCCCATATCAACATCTTCTCACACTATGATAACACACTCTCCTCCTTTACCCACAGGTGTGACTCTTGTGATCTCTGTTTTTGGGAGTCTAACTTCTAGGGTACAAGTTATACTCTCATTTGTTTTAAATCCACACTTGGCTTGATCAGAGGGGTATATAGGATATGGACAGATTATAATTTTGCTGATTTGCAGACATTTGTCCAGCATAGTTCCCACTAATATTTTGTTCTGTCCTACCGCTTACAGGGTTGTATCTTTGTGTTTCATCCACACATCATGCTGATGATCCCAATGTTTTCTACTTCAAAGACCCTCATCCCAGATTCATCAGGTGGGATGATGGGAAGTCCTCGTACCATCCCTATTGCTTCTCCACTGATGTCTTTACATTCTTCATTGAACCAAACTTTAGTTAGCTGTCTAAGTTGGTACCCTGTAACTTTCGGGTTAACGTCCCTATTGGTCAATTTTTATAATGGCTCATTGCTAATCCTTTATTCACTTCTTCCAACTTTTCCCTCAATTGCTTCATCATCCCATTTCCTTAAACACTGTAAAGAATATCATTCTGATTCTGGCCTGAATCATCAACATTTTCGTTTATTATCTGGCTGATTGTTTCGACACGTTCGCCAGTATTTTCACAATATCTAACCCGGCTTGATTTGTTTCTTCATTTCCCTCAGTTTCATGTTTAATTTTCCTAATATACATTTGACTTGTCTTGTTGAAGCTTTCAAGGGGGTCCACCGGACCTGCGACCCCGCACCGCAGTGGAGCAGTGTGCACTGAGCCTGGTTAGTGGGCCCAGAGAGAGGGCAGTCACCCAGGCAGAGGTCGGCATTGGGCAAACAAGCGAGACCCCGCTGCATTGCAGTTTCCCATGGCATGCATGGCACAATCCCCGTCCCCCCCAACTCCACCCCTACCCCAGCGCCACACCATCACCACATCACCCTCAAGTAAGCCCCTTGCCACCTCCCACCATCACCCACTACCCCAACCCACAATCCAATCATGCATCATGTCTTGTATCTTGCAGGATCACCTGGCAATGAGGTGAGCATTTCTGGTATCCTCCGCCCCTGACCCCTACCCCACGCTGATTCCAGTGATGAAGAGGCGACACTGGATAGTGAAGACACCCCCAAACGCCAGCCCGAGACACCCCGGAGCATCAGTCTGGGGATGACACTGACACCCCATCACAGCTGTCTGCAATACCCTCCACCATGCCAGAGACACTCACCTCGGTTGGGCACTATAGTTAAGAGGCTCCTGGGGCACTATCTGGTGTGCACCACACACATGCTGCGATACATCAGGTGGAGATAGGAACCCCCGAATGTCAGAGGGTGGCCTGATTCCAGAGACTGCCATACAGGTGGGTCTCTGGCTTCTGGAAAGGGCTATCCCATCAATAATGGAGATGCAGACATGGCCAGGGACTGCATGAGGGGTTGTCAGCAACCATCCATGGCCTGCAGGTGCCGTTGGAGGGGTCCAGTCACACGCAGGGGCAGTAGGCGGTGCTGACAATGCGTGGCAACCAGGCCAACACCGGACAGGTGGCATCCGCGGTGGAGGCCTCGGCAGTGAAAGTATCGACCATGGGTCAGAATGTCCAAGCCTGGGGCACCCTGTGCATAGGTGGCCTCGGCACAGGACAAGGCTGCCCTGTCACAGGCAGCTATATACCAGGGTCACCTGGACACTGCTGTGGTGCTCCAGATCTTGGCCGAGCCACAAGTTGGAGGGAAGGGTGGGGGATGGGTGCACCCATATGACCGGTATCATCTGCACAACCACGGGCCATGGTGGGCAGTCAGTGGGATGTGCAGCAAGGTGGGTGGCGGTCAGTGGGGTGGGTGGTCAGTGGGATGTGCAGTCAGGTGGGTGGTGGTCAGTGGAATGTGCAGTCAGGTGGGTGGTGGTCAGTGGGATGTGCAGTAAGGTGGGTGGTGGTCAGTGGGATGTGCAGGAAGGTGGGTGGTCAGTGGGATATGCAGCAAGGTGGGTGGTAAGTGGGATGTGCAGCAAAGTGGGTGGGTGGTCAGTGGGATGTGCAGCAAGGTGGGCGGTCAGTGGGATGTGCAGCAAGGTGGGTGGGTGGTCAGTGGGATGAGCAGCAAGGTGGGTGGTCAGTGGGATGTGCAGCAAGGTGGGTGGGTGGTCAGTGGGATGTGCTGCAAGGTGGGTGGTCAGTGGGATGTGCAGCAAGGTAGGTGGTCAGTGGGATGTGCAGCAAGGTGGGTGGGTGGTCAGTGGGATGTGCTGCAAGGTGGGTGGTCAGTGGGATGTGCAGCAAGGTGGGTGGTCAGTGGGATGTGCAGCAAGGTGGGTGGTCAGTGGGATGTGCAGCAAGGTGGGTGGTCAGTGGGATGTGCAGGAAGGTGGGTGGTCAGTGGGATGTGCAGCAAGGTGGGCGGTCAGTGGGATGAGCAGCAAGGTGGGTGGTCAGTGGGATGAGCAGCAAGGTGGGTGGTCAGTGGGATGTGCAGCAAGGTGGGTGGGTGGTCAGTGGGATGTGCAGCAAGGTGGGTGGGTGGTCAGTGGGATGAGCAGCAAGGTGGGTGGTCAGTGGGATGAGCAGCAAGGTGGGTGGTCAGTGGGATGTGCAGCAAGGTGGGTGGGTGGTCAGTGGGATGTGCAGCAAGGTGGGTGGGTGGTCAGTGGGATGTGCAGCAAGGTGGGTGGGTGGTCAGTGGGATGTGCAGCAAGGTGGGTGGGTGGTCAGTGGGATGTGCAGCAAGGTGGGTGGTCAGTGGGATGTGCAGCAAGGTAGGTGGTCAGTGGGATGTGCAGCAAGGTAGGTGGGCGGTCAGTGGGATGTGCAGCAAGGTGGGTGGGTGGTCAGTGGGATGAGCAGCAAGGTGGGTGGTCAGTGGGATGTGCAGCAAGGTAGGTGGTCAGTGGGATGTGCAGCAAGGTGGGTGGGTGGTCAGTGGGATGTGCTGCAAGGTGGGTGGTCAGTGGGATGTGCAGCAAGGTGAGTGGTCAGTGGGGTGGGTGGTCAGTGGGATGTGCAGCAAGGTAGGTGGTCAGTGGGATGTGCAGCAAGGTAGGTGGTCAGTGGGATGTGCAGCAAGGTGGGTGGGTGGTCAGTGGGATGTGCTGCAAGGTGGGTGGTCAGTGGGATGTGCAGCAAGGTGGGTGGCCAGAGGGATGTGCAGCAAGGTGGGTGGTCAGTGGGATGTGCAGCAAGGTGGGTGGGTGGTCAGTGGGATGTGCAGCAAGGTGGGTGGGTGGTCAGTGGGATGTGCAGCAAGGTGGGTGGTCACTGGGATGAGCAGCAAGGTAGGTGGGTGGTCAGTGGGATGTGCAGCAAGGTAGGTGGTCAGTGGGACGTGCAGCAAGGTGGGTGGGTGGTCAGTGGGATGTGCAGCAAGGTGGGTGGTCAGTGGGATGTGCAGCAAGGTGGGTGGGTGGTCAGTGGGATGTGCAGCAAGGTGGGTGGTGGTCAGTGGGATGTGCAGCAAGGTGGGTGGTCAGTGGGATGTGCAGCAAGGTAGGTGGTCAGTGGGATGTGCAGCAAGGTGGGTGGCCAGAGGGATGTGCAGCAAGGTGGGTGGTCAGTGGGATGTTCAACAAGGTGGGTGGTCAGTGGGATGTGCTGCAAGGTGGGTGGTCAGTGGGATGTGCAGCAAGGTGGGTGGCCAGAGGGATGTGCAGCAAGGTGGGTGGTCAGTGGGATGTGCAGCAAGGTGGGTGGGTGGTCAGTGGGATGTGCAGCAAGGTGAGTGGTCAGTGGGGTGGGTGGTCAGTGGGATGTGCAGCAAGGTGAGTGGTCAGTGGGATGAGCAGCAAGGTGGGTGGGTGGTCAGTGGGATGTGCAGCAAGGTGAGTGGTCAGTGGGATGAGCAGCAAGGTGGGTGGGTGGTCAGTGGGATGTGCAGCAAGGTGGGTGGGTGGTCAGTGGGATGTGCAGCAAGGTGGGTGGTCAGTGGGATGTGCAGCAAGGTGGGTGGGTGGTCAGTGGGATGTGCAGCAAGGTGGGTGGTCAGTGGGATGTGCAGCAAGGTGGGTGGTCAGTGGGATGTGCTTCAAGGTGGGTGGTCAGTGGGATGTGCTGTAAGGTGGGTGGGCGGTCAGTGGGATGTGCAGCAATGTGGGTGGTCAGTGGGGTGGGTGGTCAGTGGGATGTGCTGCAAGGTGGGTGGTCAGTGCGATGTGCAGCAAGGTGGCTGCCCTGCTGGCCACTGCAATGGCAGCCTGTGCCTGGACACTGTTCACGTCCCAGAGAGATCACCCCGAACTACGGCCCATCCTCTGGTCACCCCCTGTCTATCCCCGCAGCCAAGGCAGACCCCCCCCCCCCAAAACCAGCCATGCCAGTGGCAGGACTGGCAGCCCACAGTCGCGCCTCTGGGAACATGTCCTCCCACCTTTCTCCCTCAGCAGCCACATGCCTGTTTCCGGATTTCTAAAATCAGAAGTGAATCTCGCCATTGGTAATTCCTCCTGGCAGAGGTGGAGCATTGTGGGAAACCTGGAGAATACCAGGTCGGGCCTGTTAATGACATGCCAATGGTGTTTACTGTATGTGCGGAGTAGAATGTCGAGGCACAGGAGCATGGCATTCTGTTGGGCGCCCAGGTCAGTGGTTTGATTTTCAGCTCGCACGCGGTTCCCCGCCCAATCACGTTTTGCGATTCCAGCATCGCTGGAGGCTGAATCCCGCCCATAATCTCTTGATCTGGGGAGGACACCAATCTGGAAGTTCTATTTTTACAATATTTAAAACTCCTAATTCAAGGTGTACATCATCATAGTGTTTTTCCAATATTTCTCAAGACAATACCATTTTCAGGTCCTATTATAGTTCATAGAATCCCTACAGTGCAGAAGGAGGCTATTCAGCCCATCAAGTCTACATGATCCTCCTAAAGAACACCTTACACAGACCCGTGCCCCCACCCCATCCCCTTAACCCAGCAACCCCACCTAACCTTTTGTAGACTAAGGGATAGTTTAACATGGCCAATCCACCTATCCTGCACATCTTTGGATTGTGTTAGGAAACCGGAGCACTTGGAGGAAACCCACGCAGACACGGAGAGAAAGTGCAAACTCCACGCAGACAGATACCTGAGGCTGGAATTGAACCTGGGTCTCTGGCGCTGTGTGGCAGCAATGCTAACCACTGTGCCGTTCTCATGGTCTATTAATTTTTGTTGAAGTTTCCCCATCAGACACTGCTTCATGTTTTCATGGTTACCGCTTCGTGAGTCCCGGAGATTGTGGCGTAATTTTGATAGATGGTTATCTCTGTTAATGCTGTGGCTCTACCAGTCCCGAGAGTCACCACACTCGTAATCACCAAGTATGTTTCCCAGTCTGCCTTTTCATACCTATTATTGAGATCAATACAGAGATATGCTCTTATTCACTGTTTTGATCTTGCTAGCCAACATTTCCTCTTCACTAGGAAGTTATCAGATTAATCTTCTCCCCTTTCCCTTTTATTCCTCTCTCAACCTGGAGGGGGGATCTCTTTTGGGATTTTGCCCTCTACAAGCCTGTCACCTGATTAGAGCTGGCAGCAGCGCCTGTAGACATTCTGTTCTATGCAGGGGAAGGTGTAACTGCATCTTCCTCACCTGCATGTAGCAACATGTGGTGCTGCTGATTGCCCTGAGGCTTGAATAGCTTTAACTACTATTGTTGTGTCCGTCCTGGTAGGGAATGCTTCATTCCATTTCCTAACGTTATCATGATGACAAGAATGTATTTGTATTGTAACCAACCCCCCCCTATATGGTGGCATCGGACCTACAGTCTATTTGTAAATTCATCTCCAACCCATTTACCGGCCTGGTGTTTCTGAGCTCTCCCTTCTTAGCATAGTGGTCTGGATGACCATCCTTTATCTCTGTGTTAGTTTTCCATTTGTTATAAGGTTTAGGAAAACTCCATCCCTGTTCTGTTCCAAATCCTCATCCTTCTGTGTCTCAACAAAACTTTTTAAGGGTGGGGTAGCAGACCCGGCCTGAGCCTTGGTGCCCCATTTTGTCTTGGCATGAACGTAGGTTCTGCTTCGCACGCACAGTAAATGATCCCTTTGAGATAATTCACTGTCAAGACCTGACATTCATACTGTTCCCCTTTGTAACTGGGATTGTCTGCGTGGAAGGAAGGTGTTCTGATGCTCTTAACTGTAGTGTCGCAGCCTTGGAGCATTAGTGTCCCCAGGAAGTTAGCAAAGGATGTGTGATGTTCCCCTATCCTTTGCCTGCACTTAATCAGACCTTCCACCGGGTCCTCTCTGCTGTATCCGACAGCTGTTAGTATGGCCATTTTCATTTCCTCGAGTGTTCCCCCTGGGACTGGTATGATTCATGCACTGAGATTTTGTTTTGCTATTTCTGCTCACGGGGTCACTGTATATGGCATGTAAGACTCCATGCTCCCGTGTTAGTGTGATGCGATTCATGGGAATTGATTGCAGAGCGGTGGGGCTAGGATGTTCAGACGAAGGAGGAGGGTCAGGCCCCTCGACTTCCTCCCAATTGCCAAATTTGTTTATGGCTTCTTCCAGTCCACCCCAATCTATCTCACCTTCCTGCAAATTCTTTGATCCTATAGCTCCAATGGTGCACATCAGATTCCTCCGGACCTGGAGTTGCGACTTCAACTTGCCTATCTCGTGCTCAGATCTGTGGTCAGTGGTTTGATGTTGAAAGGTTTTACTTGTTTATGAAATGTTTTTACCATTGCTTGTAAATTAGCACATCTCTTATTCAACCTGCTTTCTTTCAGGGCTAAGTTTCGTTGGCTGACAGCTTCTATTCCAGAAGAACTTTCTCAGTTTCCATTTGGAATTTGCTCATTTGTACCAAATTCATCTGATTCTTTTTGCCCCTCTGGAAGAAAATCTGATTTTGCAGCTTTCAACACTTGTCTTAAATTTTCTAGCTCCATATCTTTATTCTGTTAATTTCATTTCTGTTGTTTGATCTTTTTCCTGTCACTTTCCAATATTTGCTACTTAAGCAAAGTTACAAGAGATATTTCAACAGACTCTCAACACTTGTTCATAACTCAAAAGTTTTGGAAAATTCAAATTGGATTGCTGGCAAATTCATTTATCTTTGTTTAGGAACGGACAGACCCTTCACGCAGCTTTATTTCAAACTCAAGCACAGCCCTTCAGAATTCTAAAACGGTTCAAATTTATTTTAAACAGAAACTCACAGCAGTTCAAATTAAATGAATTTTAGTTCTTTTCCAAACTAATTCTTTGAATCTATGATGCTTGCACACAATACCCTCCTTTGACACTGTCGTGCCTTGAATGTATGGTATTCCTTCAACTGGGCGAAGAAACTCGGAGTAAGGGCCGTGAAAGTCGTGGCTAACCTCACAAGCCGGCTTTCCCTTTTCACACAGGAGAAGTGGAGAAGAGGGAGGAGTGCTTTCAACTGTCCTGGTTTTGGAGATAAAAGCTGGAATTGCTTGCTGATGACTGATTTGTGTCTCAGGGTGTTTAATTTTAACTAAACATGTACCGTATATACTCGCGTAACATGCGACTTTTGAACACCTAATTTGAAGCCTAAATTTCGGGGGTCGCATGATACGCGAGGTACAAAAATCGCAGGTGTGAAATGCTGGTCAAGATAAGTCACATAGCATCCAGCTGGCTTTACTAACGTCGTTCAGCCACTTGCCGTTTCCATTCATAAAAACATGAATGGAAACATCAAGTGGCTGAACATCTTCCCATCAGAATACTACTCTTCAGATTTTGACCACAGCATTCTGATGGGAAGATGTTCAGCCACTTGATGTTTCCATTCATGTTTTTATGAATGGAAACACCAAGTGGCTGAACAACGCGAGTAAAGCCAGCTGGAAAGCTGTTCGAATCGCGAACAGGTTTCACAGCAGAATCAACTCTGCAGAAACCACACACAATGATACCATTTGGAAGTTTTAGTTTCCAAAATTAATTTCCAAAAAAGTCACTCGCATGATACATGAGGTATACCATAAAATCATGTTTTGGGGACAAAAATTTAGGGGTCGCATGATACGCGAGATCGAAGGATATGCGAGTATATACGGTAAGTGGTCTGCTTCATGGGAGGCGGCCCTTTGAGACTGCATTAACTTCCTCAAAATCCACCCTGCATCTTATAACTCGTCACTTGGTCTGGTACTTTCTGACTGTAAATCAATATCCTGTTCCAATCCTTGGTCTAACAGCAGTATTTTTTCCTTAGCACCACACACCCCATCATGTACCTCCTGTCAGCATGGCCATAATAACATACGTAAAGAGCAAGAGGGTAGCCAGAGAAAGGGTTGGTCCATTCAAGGATATTGGAGGGAATCTATGTACGGAACCAGAGGAAATGGGAGAGATACAAAATGAATACTTTGCCTCAGTATTCACCAAAGATGGATGAGGAGTATAGGGTAGAGTGTGTAGATATTCTGAGTCATGTTGATATTAATAAAGAGGAGGTGTTGGGCATCTTAAAAAGCATTAAAGTAGATACGGCTTGATGGGATCTACCCCCAGAATACTGAGGGAGCCAAGGGAGGAAATTGTTGAGGCCTTGACAGTAATCTCTGTATCCTCATTGGCTACAGGTGAAGTTCTGGAGGACTGGAGAGTAGCAAATGTTGTTCCATTGTTTAAGAAGAGCAGCAGGGATAATCCAGGAAATTATAAAAAGGTGAGCCTTACGTCAGTGGTCGGGAAATTATTGGAAAAGATTCTTAGAGATAGGATTTACTCACATTTGGAAACAAATGGACTTATTAGCGATGGACAGCATGGTTTTGTGAAGGGGGGGGGGGGTCGTGTCTCACTAATTTGATCACATTTTTTGAGGAATTGACAAAGATGATAGATGAGGGAAAGGCAGTAGATATACAGTAGTATACATTGACTTCAGTAAAGCCTTTGACAAGGTACCTAATGGTAGACTGGTACAAAAGGTGAAGTCACATAGGATCAGGCGAAAGCTAGCAAGTTGGATACAAAACTGGCTTGGGCACAGAAGACAGAGGGGTGGCAGTAGAAGGGTGCTTTTCTGAATGGACAGTAGAAGGGTGCTTTTCTGATTGTAAGACTGTGACTAGCAACATTCCATAGGGATCAGTTCTGGGGCCTTTGTTGTTCGTGGTGAATATAAATGATTTTGACAAAAATGTAGCTGGTCTGATTAGTAAGTTCGCAGACAACACAAAAATTGGTGGAGGTGTGGATAGTGAAGAGGATTGTCAGAGGATACTGCAGGATATAAACTGGTTAGAGTCTTGGGCGGAAAAATGGCAGATGAGTTTAATCCGGACAAGTGTGAGGTAATGGACTTTTGAAGGTCCAATGCATGTAGGAATTACACAGTAAATGGTAGAACTCTTACGAATACTGACAGGCAGAGAGATCTGGGCATGCATGTCCACCGATCATTGAAAATGGCAAAGCATGTACATAACATAGAACATACAGTGCAGAATGAGGCTATTCGGCCCATCGAGTCTGCACCAACCCATTTAAATCCTCACTTCCACCCTATCCCCGTAACCCAATAAAACCTAACCTTTTTGGACACTAAGGGCAATTTTTAGCATCGCCAATCCACCTAACCCGCACGTCTTTGGACTGTGAGAGGAAACCGGAGCACCCAGAGTAAACCCATGCAGACACGGGGAGAATGTACAGACTCCGCACAGACGGTGACCCAGCGGGAAATCGAACCTGGAACCCTGGTGATGTGAAGCCACAGTGCTAGCCACTGTACTACTGTGCTGCCCATAAGGTGGTCAAGAAGGCATAAGGCATGCTGGTCTTCATCAGTTGGAGCATTGAATATAAAAATTGGCAAGTCATGTTGCAGCTGTACAGGACCTTAGTTCGGCCTCATTTGGAATATTGCACACAATTATCATAGAATTTACAGTGCAGAAGGAGGCCATTCAGCCCATCGAATCTGCACCGGCTCTTGGAAAGAGCACCCTACCCAAGGTCAACACCTCCATCCTATCCCCATAACCCAGTAACCCCACCCAACACTTAGGATAATTTTGGACACTAAGAGCAATTTATCATGGCCAATCCACCTAACCTGTACATCTTTGGACTGTGGGAGGAAACCGGAGCACCCGGAGGAAACCCACGCACACACTGGGAGGATGTGCAGACTCCGCACAGACAGTGACCCAAGTCGGAATCGAACCTGGGACCCTGGAGCTGTGAAGCAATTGTGCTATCCACAATGATACCGTGCTGCCCGCTACACTACTAGAAGGATGTGCATCCTTTGGAGGGGGTACAGAAGCGGTTTACTAGGATGTTGCCTGGTATGGAGGGCATTATCTATGAGGAGAGGTTAGATGAACTCAATCTGTTCTCACTGGAACGGCGGTGGTTGAGAGGCGACCTGATAGAGGTCTACAAGATTATGAGTGGCATGGACAGAATGGATAGTCAGATGTTCTTTCCTAGGGTAGTAGAGTCAAGTACTAGGGGACATAGGTTTAAAGTGCATGGAGAAAAGTTTAGAACTGATGTGCAAGGCAAGTTTTTTACACGGGGATGGTAAATATATGGAACACGCCGTCTGGGGAGGTGATGGGAAACTGTACGATAGTGGCATTTAAGGGGCATCTAGACAAATATATGAATCAGGTGGGAATGGAAGGATGCGGACTCCGTAAGTGCATATGAAATGAAATGAAAAATGAAAATCGCTTATTGTCACGAGTAGGCTTCAATGAAGTTACTGTGAAAAGCCCCTAGTCGCCACATTCCGGCGCCCATCCGGGGAGGCTGGTACGGGAATCGAACCGTGCTGCTGGCCTGCTTGGTCTGCTTTAAAAGACAGCGATCTAGCCGAGTGAGCTAAACCAGCCCCTGGTTCAGTCATATAGTGTTAGTTTAGGCAGGTACCGTGGTCGGCGCAGGCTTGGCGGGCCGAAGGGCCTGTTACTGTGCTGTACTGTTCTTTGTTCTTGTTCTTTGTTCCCAACGTAACTGATTGTTCAGGACGTGCTCTCCTGCAAGCAATCAGTTCCATTCTGCAAGTTGTCTACCAGCTCCCTTAACTATTTGTACCTTTTACTCAGCTGTAAGGCATATCAAAGTGCACTGTTGACTAACTTAATTTGGACTTTCCGCAATTCGCTGTTTCCTTTCTGAACAACTTTCGAAAACCTATCAAATATCTGCTCATAATCTCCACCACATTCTTCCACAGCTCCCTGGGCAACGTTTGCTCTGGATGCTCTTGTCCCTGTTGTTAAATTGTCTATCAGTCGCATTTTAGCAGATGCCAAAGTCATCATTACTTTGCTTTTTACTACTCCACAATCTGGGATGTTGTTCTGCTATAACCCTTGTCAAGGAGCTCTCAGATTCCCAATCGAAGTTCATGGTCCTTCCTCTTTTCCTGACGGCATTCTATCATTGCCTGCCTCTGAGCAGTTTGTTTTTGAACCCGTCCAGGCCTTATCAACTTGTTTACATGCAATTTCTTTGAGGTGTCTGGGCTCTTGGCTTCGGCTACTGTCTTTGCGACTGTAACCCACCAGAATGGCAAGTCTGCCTTCTACTCTGGTGCTGCTCACTGTCCTGAGTGCTGTTTCCCATTCTGGCCGAGACTCAGTTATATCTCAATTCAGCTAATCAACGCAGTAATTGACCATTTTTGGAGTCTGGCGCCAATCTGACAGAGACGAAGAGAAGAGACGGTTGGAATCTCCGTTTCAGCAGCTAAGTGCCTGCTCAACTGGAGAATTCCCATGCATTTTATGATACCAAAATCGGCGTCGAACTGTGGCCTATGACCGCCCGCAAAGAGTGATGGGAAATTCGTCCAAGCTGGGACACGGACAGGTTGCGGTTTGCAAATATACAAATTGAAGCCCAGACTTTATTCAGAAACTCACACCTGCAAAAGGCCATTTGGAGGTATTCCCGGGACAATGGGCTCCAGGTAGAAACTAACTGTAAGTGGCAGACTCATCGATGCCTGCTTTCCTTATTTGGGAGGGCCGGCGTTCCTTGGACACTAACAACCATAGGACCCGCCCAGCCATCAAGGTATTCGCCCCTAATTGGTCAGGATGGAATAGGGTGATTGAGACCCTATCGATCCATTGGACCTTCACCTCGGACCGCCCAAAAGGGTGCGAAAAAGAGGAAGATAAAAGGAACTGCGTCGACCATCACTCACTCTCTTTCGACTGATCTTCCCTGCAGCATGGCAGCTACCAACACGAGCCAATTTCAGGGGCCCACGCCATCCGCCGAAAGACGACAACCAAACACAGGCTACCTCCAATAACTACAGCCTCCGCCAGACTACAGGAACCAGATAAGGCCTTATCCACTCTGTATCTGCCTGTCACCTGGAAGGTAAGTTAAGGTCATTTAAGTGTGTCAATTATTGTCCAATGTGCATAAACATATGACTAATTAAGTCGATAACCTTGTGTGCGCCAAATAAACTATAATTGTACAAAACTACTTGTGTGATCATTTGTCCACCGTATGCGGGTTAAACACACTGTGGTTATAAAGGAGCACCGAACCCTCACCGATTCCGGGGCCGGTGAGGGACTAGCAGCAGTGCTGGGTGAAACACGCAGCTCCCGCACTGTGAGGATGGCTGGGTCCCTGGCCGCGCACGTGCACGGCAACGACCTGCAGCGATCGCGCCGTACAACATGGCGCCTGCCGTGCGCGGACTCGACCTGCCATCCGCCGCCCAACAGGCCACTCCCTGGCCAACCCCCACCAGTCACCCCAGCCCTCGCGGAAGCCCCCCCCCCCCCCACGAATCGTGGCCAAATGTGGCGCCGCTGAACACAGTCTGCAGCCGCCACGTCAAGTTCCCGACCGCTGAAACCACATGTGTCCCTCGCGGTTGGGAACTCGGCCCATCGGAACCAGAGCATTGCAGGAGGGCCTCTGGAGGAAGCGCCAACTCCAATGCAACAGCGCGAGGTGTGTGACGCAATGACGCCATTTCAGAGGGGGCACAGCATGGCTGACCAGCATCAAATCGGCGCCGGCCCCAATTTAGGCACCGGAGTGGATTCTCCACCTGATTGCGATTATAATATCGGCGTCGGGCAACGGAGAATCCTGCCCAGAGTGTCTCTCCTTAATCCTTTTACATTCTTTTCCAGATACCTTTGTCACTAACTTCCCGTCTGGTCTCTCCTTATCTACACACTTGAGGTTTGCTGAATATCCCTCAAGGCTGATTATTGGAGTTCACATTTGCTATTAACCGTTAACCATTCTAATCTTTTATTCTAACAATTTTGTCTGCAATGTCAGTAGTTTGAACACACGGTCAGAACTAATTGGCTATCCTGTCCTTTATTTATGCTTCCTTCACCCACTTACTCCTGGCCATCACGGGGGGCTACTGTCCTCTTAATTCAGGCTCAGGCTGGGTGATTGTGATGTTTAATTCAGAACCAGTCTAATTAGTTTACTGCCTGATAGAGAGAACTCGGGAGGGTGTATGCTGTGAGCTGCCAAACCCAAGTCTTGTCTTGCGAATGTTGATCCTCGGGGCTATCAGTGAAATGTTCAGTTGCAAGTAGTCATTCTGTCTGTTCCCATGAAATTCATTTTGCAGTGAGGCAGTTTTTCACACAGACAAATCTGTTGTCCTCTTTTACCACCATGGTTCATGGCACAATGTTAGCCGTCTTTCCCATCAGCAGATCGGAGGATAAGAGGAACTGCGAGACCAACATTCTGTCTCTTTTGGGATTGGCCTCTGCCCCACCAACTAAAGCATATCGACCAGCCAAATTCAAGGACACGTGATTTCTACCAGAAGGACGAACCTCAGCCCAGATGTACCTGACAACTTCCAGCCGCCGCACGTGGGGAACCAGATAAAGGCCTTATCTAACCTGCACAGAGCCGTTCACTTGAAAGTTAAGTAAAGGCCATTTCAGCTGTTAGATATAGTCTAATGTGTGGTAGCATGTAAGTTATTAAGCATAGAACCAATCCTATGTTTAATAATAAACTACAATTGAACTAATGTACTGGTTGTGTGTTCATTTGTCCAATACACGGAACGTACTCGCATCTTGTGGTATTGATAAAGATAGAAGTCAACAATAGTGAGTGAGGAGCTATCTGGATGACAAGTGCTTTTTCACCCCAGCAAATGCTTTTTCTTGCAAGGTATTCCAAAACCAGTCTGGTCTTCCTTCAGCAGTTACTGGAGTGGAGCCAATAAGGTGGTCAGGTTGGCGATGAACTATCCATAATAATTTACCAGGCCTAGAAATGATCAGAGTTCAGTGGTGTTTTCCGGAGTCGAGGATCTATTTATGGCTCCGACCTTGTCCTCCACTGTGTAAACCCTCCCAGTCCATCCTGTATCCCAAGTAAGTCGCCACTCTTTCTCGTAACGTACACTTTCCCCTCTTCAACTGGGCTCCCACTTCCTGCAGGTTGCCTATACATTCCTTCTCCGTGGTTCCAGCAATGAGCGTGTTATCTGGATAGATGGCCATCTTTGACAGACCCTGCAGAATTCTCTCCATTACTCACTGGAAAATCACCGGCGCAGATGAGACCCCAAAAGGAAGCAGGTTGCATCCATATAACCCATCTATGGGTGTTTATAGATGCAAATTTTCTGGGATAGATCTAGCTCCACCTCTAAGTAGGCTTGGTTCATGCTGAATTTTGTAAAGGAAAACCCCCCAGTCAGTCTTGTGTACAAATCTTTCTTCTGGGCATTGGGTACCAGTCCAGAGGGAAGCTCTGTTTACTGTGAGCTTGTAATCCCCGCAGAGCTGGACAGATTTGTCAGGCTTCATTACTGGCACCACAAGTGTGGCCCACTCCACAAATTGTACAGGGCATATAACCCCCAGATCCTTCAGGCACTGTAGTTCCGCGTCAACATTGGCCCTGAAGTACCAGAGTTGAGCATCAGGATTCACACAGATATGAGCCTTGGCCCCTTTCATCCTGCCCAGACCCTCCAGGAACACTTTGGGGTATTTTCCCAGGATGTAATACAGATTAACGGTGCCCATCCAAAAAACCTGTTGCTTGTTGAAAAAGAGGACTCACAACCATTCAGGCCCCAGCAAATTGGGCCCTGGTCCCCAAGCTCAATGGCTCACTAGTAAAGGCCACAAACTTTGCCTTGGTGTTGTGTAACATCAGTGGCATGATTCCTGTGTGAAGTCATCGAAATGTCTGATGGTCCATGATGGAGACGGCAGCTCTAGTGTCCATATCCCTCACTACAGAATGACCATTTACTTGGAATGTGACCCGTATTAGTGCTACCTTTGGGGGCATGACATAGTTCTCCTGCATCAGACAGTCCTCCTCATCTGGGAGAGGGGGGGAGGTGGGGGGGGCACATGCAAGGTCCTGAGCCAAGGTGATTTAGTGGCTGCCTTTGACGGCGTTATCTGCACTGAACCTGGTGGCTCTGGCCATCACATGTCCACCGACCACACATTTGACAATGTGCCTCGCTCTCGTCCTCAGGGGAGGTATCCTGCAGGTCAGCTGTGGCTCCCGAGTGCTTGCCCTGGCTGCAGAATTGCCTCTGAAGCTGTCCTATGGGAGGTGATCTGGCCTGCTCGGCATGGCCCCATGATAAGAACTAGGAACAGGAGTCGGCCATCTGGCCCCTTGAGCCTGCTCCGCCATTCAATGGGATCATGGCTGATCTTTTGTGGACTCAGCTCCACTTTCCCGCCCGAACACTATAACTCTTTATTCCTTTATTCTTCAGAAAACTATCTATCTTTATCTTGAAAACATTTAATGAAGGAGCCTCAACTGCTTCACTGGGCAAGGAATTCCATAGATTCACAACCCTTTGAGTGAAGAAGTTCCTCCTAAACGCAGTCCTAAATCTACTTCCCCTTATTTTGAGGCTATGCCCCCTAGTTCTGCTTTCACCCGCCAGTGGAAACAGCCTGCCTGCATCTATCCTATCTATTCCCTTCATAATTTTATATGTTTCTATAAGACCCCCCCCCGCATCCTTCTAAATTCCAACGAGTACAGTCCCAGTCTACTCAACCTCTCCTCGTAATTCAACCCCCTCAACTCTGGGATTAACCTAGTGAATCTTCTCTGCACACCCTCCAGCACCAGTATGTCCTTTCTCAGGTAAGCAGGTTATCTTTTGGGCAGCACGGTGGCACAAGTGGATAGCACTGTGGCTTCAGAGCGCCAGGGTCCCAGGTTCGATTCCCTGCTGGATCACTGTCTGTACGAAGCCTGCATGTTCTCCCTGTATCTGCGTGGGTTTCCTCCAGGTGCTCCAGTTTCCTCCCACAGTCCAAAGACGTGCAGGTTAGGTGGATTGGCCATGATAAATTGCCCTTAGTGGCCAAAAAGGTTAAGAGGGGTTATTGGGTTACGGGGATAGGATGGAAGTGAGGGCTTAAGTGGGTCGGTGCAGACTTGATGGGCCAAATGGCCTCCTTCTGCACTGTATGTTCTATGTTCAAAACTGAACACAATACTCCAGGGGCGGCATTCTCCCCTACCCGGCGTGACGGAGGGTGCCGGCGTAGGGGAGTGGCGCCAACCACTCAGGGGTCGCGCCTCCCCAAATGTGGGGAATAACCTTTGGGGGCCAGCCCCGCGCCGGAGCAGTTTGCACCGGTAGACTGGCGCAAACACCCGGCGCCGTCGGAAGCGGGGCTGGCCGAAAGGCTTTCGGCGGTCGGCGCATGCGCCAGCAGTGACGTCAGCGGCAGCTGGCCGCTGACGTCACTGCCGGCGCATGCGCGATGCGGGGTTCTCCTCCGCGTCCGCCATGGAGGAGGCCGTGGCGGCGCGGAAGGAGAAAGAGTGCCCCCACGGCACTGCCCCGCAGAGTGAGCGGGGGGCCCCGATCGCGGGCCAGGCCTCCGTGGGGGCACCCCCCCGGGTCCGTTCGCCCCCCGCCCCCCCAGGACCCCGGGGGCCCGCTCGCGCCGCTGAGCCCGCCGTTCCAGAGGTGGTTTAAACCTCGGCGGCGGGAGAAGGCCTCCCAGCGGCGGGACTTCGGCCCATCCGGGCCGGAGATTTAAGGTAATTTTTTTAAAAAATGAAATCCCGCCGGCGCCAGCTGTTTTCACAGGCTGCCGGCGGGATTTGCACAACGCCGGTTTATGACCGGCGGGAGAATTACAAAATCTGCGGGAGCGGAAATAACGCCGCTTCCCGCTGATTCTCCGACTCTGCGTGGGGTCGGAGAATCCCGGCCCAGGTGTGGCCTCACTAACACCTGACACAGTTGCAGCATAACCTGCCTCGTCTTAAACTTCATCCCTCTAGCAATGAAGGACAAAACTCCA
The DNA here is from genome assembly GCF_902713615.1 of Scyliorhinus canicula. NCBI lineage: Eukaryota > Metazoa > Chordata > Chondrichthyes > Carcharhiniformes > Scyliorhinidae > Scyliorhinus > Scyliorhinus canicula. The sequence continues at coordinate 63,827,508 of NC_052157.1, forward strand.
TTTGCCTTCTTAATCACCTGTTGCACCTGTAAACCAACTTTCTGTGACTCATGCACTTGGTCACCCAGGTCCCTCTGCACAGAGGCATGTTTTAATATTTTATCATTTAAATGATAATCCCTTTTGCTGTTATTCCTACCAAAATGGATAACCTCACATTTGTCAACATTGTATTCCACCTGCCAGACCCTAGCCCATTCACATAACATATCCAAATCCCTCTGCGGACTTCCGGTATCGTCTGCACTTTTTGCTTTACCACTCATCTTAGTGTTGTTGGCAAACTTGGACACATTGCCTTTGGTCCCCAACTCCAAATCATCTGTGTAAATTGTGAACAATTGTGGGCCCAACACTGATCCCTGAGGGACACCACTAGCTACTGATTGCCAACCAGAGAAACACCCATTAATCCCCACTCTTTGCTTTCTATTAATTAACCAATCCTCTATCCATGCTACTACTTTACCCTTAATGCCATGCATCATTATCTTATGCAACAACCTTTTGTGTGGCATCTTGTCAAAAGCTTTCTGGAAATCCAGATATACCACATCCAGTGGCTCCCCGTTGTCTACTGCACTGGTAGTGTCCTCAAAACATTCCACTAAATTAGTTGGGCACGGCCTGTCCTTTATGAACCTATGCTGCGTCTATCCAATGGGACAATTTCCATCGAGATGCCTCGCTATTTCTTCCTTGACGATAGATTCCAGCACCTTCCATACTACCGAAGTTAAGGTCACTGGCCTATAATTACCCGCTTTCTGCCTACCTCCTTTTTTAAACAGTGGTGTCACGTTTGCTAATATCCAATCTGCCGGGAATCTAGTGAATTTTGGTAAATTATCACGAGTGCATTTGCAATTTCACTAGCCATCTCTTTAAGTACCCTGGGATGCATTCCATCAGGGCCAGGAGGATTGTCTACCTTTAGCCCCATAAGCTTGCCCATCACTACCTCCTTAGTGATAACAATCGTCTCAAGGTCCTTACCTGTCATAGCCTCATTTCCATCAGTCACTGGCATGTTATTAGCCTTCCACTGTGAAGACCCAGAAAAACTGTTCAGTTCTTCAGCCATTTCCTCGTCCCACATTATTAAATCTCCCTTCTCATCCTTTAAAGGACCAATATTTACCTTAGCCACTCTTTTTTGTTTTATATGTTTGTCGAAACTTTTACTGTTTTTATATTTTGAGCAAATTTACTCTCATAATGTATCTTACTCTTCCTTGCCGCTTTTTTAGTAGCTTTCTGTTGTCCCCTAAAGATTTCCCAATCCTCTAGTCTCCCACTAATCTTTGCCACTTTGTATGCTTTTTCTTTCAATTTGATACTCTCCCATATTTCCTTAGATATTTACTTAGATAATTAGGGATGGTTTTCCCTCTTTCTACCGTCTTCCTTTTTTTGGGTATAAACTTTTGCTGAGCACTGTGAAAAATTGCTTGGAAGGTTCTCTACTGTTCCTCAATAGTTTCACCATAAAGTCTTTGCTCCCAGTCTACCTTAGCCAGCTCTTCTCTCATCCCATTGTAATCTCCTTTGTTTAAGCACAAAACACTAGTGTTTGATTTTACCTTCTCACCCTCCATCTGTATTTTAAATTCCACCATATTGTGATCACTCCTTCCGAGAGGATCCCTAACTATGAGATCATGAATCAATCCTGTCTCATTACACAGGACCAGCTCTAGGATCGCTTGTTCCCTCATAGGTTCCATTACATACTGTTCCAGGAAACTATCGCGGATATATTCTATAAACTCCTCCTCAAGACTGCCTTGACCGACCTGCTTAAACCAATCAACATGTAGTTTAAAATCCCCCATGATAATTGCTGTACCATTTCTACATGCATCAGTTATTTTTTTGTTTATTGCCCGCCCCACTGTAATGTTACTATTTGGTGGCCTATAGACTACTCCTATCAGAGACTTTTTCGCCTTACTATTCCTAATTTAGGGGCAGCAGGGTAGCATGGTGGTTAGCATAAATGCTTCACAGCTCCAGGGTCCCAGGTTCGATTCCCGGCTGGGTCTGTGTGGAGTCTGCACGTCCTCCCCCTGTGTGCGTGGATTTCCTCCGGGTGCTCCGGTTTCCTCCCACAGTCCAAAGATGTACGGGTTAGGTGGATTGGCCATGCTAAATTGCCCGTAGTGTCCTAATAAAAGTAAGGTTAAGGGGGGGGGGGTTGTTGGGTTACGGGTATAGGGTGGATACGTGGGTTTGAATAGGGTGATCATTGCTCAGCACAACATCGAGGGCCGAAGGGCCTGTTCTGTGCTGTACTGTTCTATGTTCATGTTCTAATTTTCACCCAAATGGATTCAACCTTATCCTCCATAGCACCGATGTCATCCCTCACTACTGCCCAGATGTCATCCTTAAATAACAGAGCTACACCACCTGCCTTACCATCCACTCTTGCATACGTGCAGTGCGGTCAGCGTAATTTGAAGGTGTACCTGTGCAAGAGACCCTCGGTGTTCAAGTGAAGGCAAGCATCCAGCAGAGGGCAGTAGAGCGAAGCTACTGATTGGCTGTTCTGGGGAAATTTGCATACGGCAGTGCGGTCAGTATAATTTGAAGGTGGTTTGTGGAGGGGCTGTTGTCAAGTGACAATCTCATCCTCAACCAAGCCCTCTGACCTGGCTGGACGATGCCCCTGACCAGTCCACTGCTGCACGCACCACTCAAGCTTGGGGCAGCTGCCGCCAAGGCGCAATGGGGAAAGACCTCTGTGTAAGGTCTTACCAGCAAATGTACATCGAGGGGTGGGTAACAGTGTAAAACCCCTCGGTCAGGGTCATTAACACTCCAATATATAAAAGAAACATGACGATGTGAATATTTAAGGAAGAATTGTAATGTAAAGAGGGATATGTGTGTAATGTCATCCCAATTGAATGAAAGAAAGTCAAGTGAATGTGTAACTTTGATGGGAATGTACAGTCAAGACAATTCAAAATGTTCTGTAATGTTTATTAGAGATTTTATGAATAAAGTTTATTTTTTGAAAAAAAAAGTCCACTGCTGTACGCACCCCAATCTAACCCCCCAACCTATGTCTGACAATCCCACCCCCATCTTCGGACCCCCTAGTCCCAACAACCACCCTGACCATCTGCACACCTTACCTCCCGACCTCAGGCCTATACCCGGCATTCACATCATCCCCCAACCCACACAACTTCTGACTGTCTCATGTCCAACCCCCAAACCCATTCCAACCTTCATAACATTTGACCCCCAAATCCCCTCCGACCATCCCACCGACGCAAATCCCATCCACTTGCCTGGGATTCCATTTGATGCTTTAAACTTTTGCTGCAGTGCTGTAAAGAAGTCTCCTTGAATCTACCGAAACTGGACTACACTCAGGGCGGCAAGGACTTTCTTCGATGCAGACCCGAAGCAGCTCCGCCATTGGAGGTTACAGCACATTTTCCAAGAGCAGCTAAGTGAACGTTAAAGAGCTTTCCGATGCTAATTTGGAGTTACAGCCCATTAATGCTATATAAATAACTGACAATCAATCAGATCACAAGCTTCTTTAATAACATTTCAATAACAATGGACATCAACACAGATTTTATTTGGACAAATGTAGATGCAGATCAAACAGTTTGCAAAAAGAAATAATTCAAATACAATGCAGATTAATACAAATTCAAGCACGTTTTGGCCAAACGACCTTGAGTTAAACAAATTGCACGTTTCAACACATTTCAACTTCTCAATTTTCAAACACAGCTTCTGCTTAAATTTTATCAACAATTTCTTAAACTTTCAAAACAGCAACAACAGAATTTTATTGATCATTTCATGATTAAATATTGAAAAGTTCATGTGGGGAGGAGGTGTTTGAACAAAACTGGGACCACAGTCCACAACACAAAGCAGTTTTCAACACTTGCAGCAACAAAAGTAGTTGCATTTTCAGTGGCTACATTTATTACTATATATTTAGTGATTGATACCTTTACCAACGCAGATATCACCTGACAGCATCCACCCCAGTGACCTTTCACCATCAGAATGAAGAGGTTGTGACAGGTCGGTAGGATAAAGATTCTTGAAAATTCAATGCGTTCTGCAGGTGCTGCAGTTTATATCAGAGGGAAGATTTAAAAAACCCAAACTGACAACACAATTTCAGAGAGAATCTGACATTAGACTGGAACAACAGAGTCCCAAATGTTTCATCCTCATTGGATATCAACTTATATTTTAGCATTATCCCAACAAACACATCATGAAGAATTAACGGTTAACAATCGAAATAATAGTAATGTTTGAGATATGGTTGTCCAAATATAAAAATAATTCAAAATGAATAAAGGTTAAAATTATTTACCGTTGTCTTTATTAGATTAAAAAATATTTTTTCAGGTGCATTTTGAAAGCTGCGAATCTTTGAAGACTTTCCTACACTGATGACAGGTTTCAGAGCTGGTGTGAGCTTTCAACTGATGGATGTAAACAAAGCTCTCTCCACATTCTAGGCATTTATAGGGTCTCCCTCTGTGTATCCTCTGGTGTTTATGGAGGCTCCCATAAAGTCATTCCCACATTCTGCACATTTATAGGGTCTCTCTCCTGTGTGGATCCTTTTGTTTACGGTGATTCCCTGAGTCTGTGAAACTCTTCCCGCATTCAGGACATTTATAGGGCCTCTCTCCTCTGTGTCTCCAATGGTGAGTATGGAGGTGCCACATTCAGAACATTTATAGGGTTTCTCTCCGGTGTGGATCCTCTGGTGTTTATGGAGGCTCCCTGAGTCTGTGAAACTCTTCCCAAGTTCTGGACATGTTTAGGGTCCTGTGTGGATCTGCTGGTGTTTATGGAGGTTCCTTGACTCTCTGAACCTTTCCCACATTCAGGACATTTATAGGCTTTCTCTCCTGTGTGTATCCGTTGGTGTTTATGGTGATTCCCCGAGTCTGTGAAACTCTTCCCGCATTCTAGACATTTATAGGGTCTCCTGTGTGGATCCTCTAGTGAGTATGGAGGTTCCCTGAGCATGTCAAACTCTTCCCACATTCTGGACATTTATAGGATCTTTATGTGTGGCTTCTCTGGTGCTTATGGAGGTTCCCTGAGTCTATGAAACCCCTTCCACATTCAGGACATTTACAGGGTCTCTCTCCTTCCTGGATCCTCTGGTGAGTAGGGAGACTCCCAGTCTGTGTGAAACTCTTCCCACATTTTGGGCATTTATAGGGTTTCTCTCCAGGGTACATTCACTGGTCAGTATGGAGCTTCCCAGCCTGTGTGAAACTCTTCCCACATTCAGGACAATGAAATAGCTTCTCTCCTGTGTGGATCCATTGATGCTGATGAAGATCATGTGATTTTCTAAATTCCCTCTCCTGTGCAGAGTTTGTGAACGATCCCTGCTCAGTTTGGTGACCATTGCTGGAAGGAGAGTTTTGGCCTGTTGAAATGAGTCCACAGGATTTTGGATATAATCTTATGTGCTTGTGAAGGAAATCTGCAATGGTAAATCCAACACTGCAATGAGGGCAAGAGTGATACTCACCTTGTTCCCCTGCTGGAGAAAAAAGAAGGTAAATTGTCAATGTAATAAACATCTCAAAGATTCTTTTGGAGATAAAATTCAGGGATGTGTGGGGGTTGAGGTGAAACGCATTCTCACACCCAAGTCAGAGTTTGTGGGTTTATGTCCCGCTAAAGAGACTTCTGCATGTAATCCTGACCGACAGTGCAATGCTTCAGTGAAGGAGAACTGCACTGTGGTAGGTCCTGGGCGGAATTCTCCAACCCGCCAGACCCATTTTCTGGCACGACGTGCCCCTGTCGACAGCTGGATCCTCCATCCGGCAGCCGGCCAATGGGGTTTGTCATTGTGGCCACCTCCACGCCGTCGGGAAATCTGAAGGCGTGAGTGCGCTGCCGGCAAAGAGGAGGATCCAGCCGATGGAGAATCCCGACCTCTGTCTTTCAAGGCATATTAAACTGCACATAAACATATTAAATTGTGTATGCGTTAAGATCATAGAATCTGTACTGTCCAGAAGGAGGCCATTCAGCCCATCGAGTCTGTACAGACCCTTCAAAAGTGCACCGCACCGAGACTTCTGGTGGCGACCATGGTTTGAGTGGGCGCACCTTTGGTGGCTCCCGCTCGTGGTGGACTTTTTGGACCTTTTTCCCGATTAACGGCGGAGCTGAGTGATGGTATACGGTGCTGGTGAGGTGAAAGTAGAGAATATCCCATCGGTTTATGGATTCATGGACCAGAAGTGGTCCATTTGCTGAAAACAGGTTTGGAGCCTGCGACACAGGGGAAGATGGCAGAGGGTCAAGGTCTGGGTTTGCCGGCTCAGTGGTCGACGGAACAACTTGTGACCTTTCTGCACGAGACGTTTGCCCAGCAGAGGAAGGAGTACTTGGAGGACCTGCCCAGGGTGGTAGATCCTATAAAGGCGGGGATTGACTGCAAAGTATTGAGGTTAGAGGCCAAGGGCCAGGCGATTCAGAAGATGGAAGAGACAGTGGGTGAACACGATGAGCAGCTCATCTCGATGGCTGCGGATATGGGACTGATGAGGGAGATCATCAGAAGAAGCTGCGGGACAAAGTGGAGGACCTAGAGAATAGGTTGCGCAGGCAGTACTTAAGGATCGTTGGCCTTCCGGAGGGCAGCGAGGGAGTGGTCGCCGGTGCATATGTGGCACGAATATTTGAGAAGCTGCTGGGTGTAGGAGCCTTTGCGCGGCCCTTGGAGGTACACAGGGCGTATAGGGCACTTATGAGGAAGCCGCAGAGAAACGAGCCGCAGGGGGCAATGGTGGTGCGAATGCACCGGTTCCTGGATAAGGAACATATTCTGCGGTGGGCCAGGCAGACGAGGCGCTGCACATGGAAAGGCAGCGAGCTGCTTGTATACCAGGACCTTGGCGAGGAGCTGGCCGAAAGAGGGGCGAGCTTCAACAAGGTGAAGTTGGCCCCCTTTAAAAAGGGGATGAAGTTCGGCATGTTGTATCCTGCGAGTCTGTGGGTTACGCATGAGGACCAGGAACTCTCCTTTGGATTGCCAGAGGAGGTGATGAACTTTATCAGAGACAAAGAGTTGGCAGGAGAAGGAGGACATTGAACTTTGGAGCGAGTGTTTATGTTTTGAATTTAAAATGTTTTTTTCTTCTGGTTAGTATGAACCACCTTTGCACCATGTTTGGGGCCGTTGCTCTGTTATGTCTTTTAGGTTTGTTTTGTTCTTAATGGGGGATGATGGGGGGGGGGTATCAGTGGGGGTAGGATGCTTGGCACCATGGGCGGGAGCTACCAGGCTAGCTGTGTGGGCTAGCTCATGGAAGCGCAGTGAGGCGCGAGCAGGTGATAAGTTTGTTGATGGGGGTTGGGATTGTTATTTTGTTATGGGGTGGGGGGGGAGGGAGAGGGGGGTAGAAGTCTGCTGACAGGGGAGGGACTGACGAATGGCGACAGGGCGGGGGTTGATGGCAGTCGGCACCCGAGGGCGGGCCTGAGGAGGCGCAGGACTGGGCTGGCCTAGAAAGGGCTATGGTTGATCACCGGTGGGGAGGGGGGGTGGTGCCCCCGACCAGGCTGATCACATGGAATGTGAGAGGGCTGAATGGGCCGGTCAAGAGGGCCCATGTGTTCGCGATCTGAAGAGTTTAAAAGCAGACGTGGCAATGCTACAGGAGACCTGAGGATGGTGGATCAGACCAGGTCGAGGAAGGGATGAAGAATAGGTGTGGGCGGTGTGCAGGAGGGCATGCAAATAATGCCCACATGTTCTCGGCATGTATGACGCTTCGGGGATTCTGGCAAGGATTTGCCGATGTCATGTCCACGGTATTAAAGACAAGGGTGGCACCGAGTCCAGAGGTGGCAATTTTTGGAGTGTCGGAAGACCCGGGAATCCAAGGGGCGAGAGAGGCTGATGTTTCGGCCTTTGCCTCCTTGGTAGCCCGGAGATGGATCTTATTGGCATGGAAGGACTCGGAGACCCCAAAATCGGGGGTATGGGTTTGTGACATGGCCGGGTTTCTCAGGCTTGAGAAGATCAAGTTCGCCCTCAGAGGTTTGATGTTAGGGTTCACCTGGAGGTGGCAGCCGTTTATCGATTTCTTTGGAGAAAATTAAACTGTCAGCAGATATGATAAGGGCGGGGGGGGGGGGGGGGGTGGTTAGAGGGAGATAGTTGAGGCGGGATCAGTGAGTGGAGGAGGGGGACTGGAGAATTGCGTGTGTCAGCCATGTTGGCTGGGTGTGGTTGTTGGTTGGGGGAAGTGTTATTTACTGTGTTATGTTTGCTTTTGAAATTGTTGTTAAAAAATTACAAATGCCTTTAAAAAGAGTACCGCATCAAGGTACACTCCCTCACCCTATCCCCATAATCCCTGCTACCTTTGGACACTAAGGAGCATTTTAGCATGGCCAATCCAGCTAACCTGCACATATTTGGACCGTGAGAGGAAACTGGAGGACAGGGGGAGACTATGCAAACTCCACACAGTCACTCAAGGTCAGATTCGAACCCTGCTCTCTGGTGCTGTGGGGCAGCAGTGCTAACCATTGCATCGCCGTGCTGCCCACCGGTTTAACATCAATCCGATGGCTCAATATAAAGAAGGGCAGGATGTTTTCCTGATGTCCTTGCCAACATTCTTCCACCAACCAACACAACAAAGTCAGATTATCATATCAATGATCTGATTGCTGTTGTTGCCATCTTGCTGTGTATCAGTTGAGTCTATTTGCTTATATAACAGTGATTTCATTTCTAAAGGCAACAGATTGGCTCTAAAGAAAATTGGAACATGCCGAATACATCATACGTGTTTCTAACAAGGCAGTTCTTTCTAATCCTGAAAACTATCAAGATGATTTTAAAGAGGCAATTCTTGATCTCAGTACCTGCCACCGTCATAAATTCTCACATGAGGTTAACGGACCTTTCGCTGGTCTGACAAATTATCCATCCTGCCCATGACAATTCCTGCAATGAGCAGGACCAGAACATTAATGCCACTGTGGATACAAACTCTGAAGCAAATATAGAACTAAGCAGGATCTCAACCTTTTAGCTACTCTCTAAACACTATTACAACCCAAAGTCATTATTTGTACCCTCTGGTTAACAACCATCCAATCTGTCAAAACAGTTTATCCTGATTTACTTGATCGCTGTACCAAATTACTTTGAAAATCTTGATTAAATCTCTCCTTAACTTTCACACACTAAGGAGAAAGATTTTAGCCTCTTCATACACGAGTGAAGTCTCCCATTTCTAATTCCGTTCTGGTAAATCTCTCTGCACATTCGTCAAGGCCTTGTCATTCTTTTTAAACTGTGGCTCCCAGATTTAAAAATAATATATTCTCGATCAGCCTGAACAGTGGTTTACCATTAATTCCTCACTAATGTAATCTGTGCCTGTATTTCTGAAGCTTAGAATCCATATTAATTGCCTCACCGACTTCTGCCCAAACCAGAAGATTTCAATTTGTGATTCTCCAGGTCTGTGTTTCTGCATCCCCATCAACATTGTACCATTTCAATTCTATTGCTTCTCCTCACACTTCCCTGCCTGAACTTTAATCTACTCTATGTCATCCCATTGCACCACTCTATCTACATCTTCCTGAAAACTTATTTTCTCCTCTTCACTATTTACTTTATTTTCAAGCTTTGTGTCAGCTGTAAACATTGATATGATGTTCCCTTTACCCACGTCCTGATCATTGATTTACATCAAAACGGACAGGGGTCCAAACACTGTCCACTGGGTGAAACACAGTTTATTGGCTCCAATCTGATGAACAACCATTCCATTCAGCATTACTCTCTGCTTCCTGTCCTCTAATCTATTTTGTATCTACTGTACGACTGCAACATTAATCCGACAGACTTCAATTTGTCAACAAGTCTATTTTGTGACATTTTATCACATTGATGTTATTACAGGACACAAGAATCTTTCCCTAAAGTTCCCAGTTCTGGTCAGTATCCTTACATTTTGATTCCTGTTTTGCTGTCCACATTGTCGTCCATTTGATGCCGAGTTCCTTTGCATATTCATCACCGTACCAGACCAGCAGCTCACCCGGGGAGGAATAGGCTTGCAGCTCCTGTAATAAATTTTCCCTTGCTGCTGGAAGGCTACAAGGTTCTGCTCCTCTTCCTTTCTGGCACAGTTAACAAATCTGGGACAAGAGAAGTGAATACAGAACTGGTGAAAGCTCAGTTCAAAATGTGGCATGAATACAGAATGAGAGACATGTTAGTATAGTGTGTTCGACTGATGGGGCGTACCTCCAGCTATTGCCAAATTTCAACTTTAAACACATTGTCAGGAGAGCACACTCAGTGGAGACCAATCAACTCAGTGTAGATCTTAAAAATAATCACCTCAACGTTTCTGGGGAGATGGGGAAGGAGTTTGGGGGAGGGGGGAGATATGCCCTGCAATATCCAATGAATTGGATACTCTAAATTTATTTAAAAAAAGAAATCTGCAGAAAGGTAGATTCAGAGTGTTTCCTTGCGGTGTTATGAATTTCCTCGTTTCCGTCTGTAAGGGGCCTACATTAGATTTTATTAATCTTTTTCTCTTTACATACCCATAGAAACGTTTACAGTCAGTATTTATGTTCCCTGCTAGTTTACTTTCAAATTGTATTAGTCAATCCCTTGGTCCGCCTTTGCTGAATTTTAAACTGTTCCCAATCATCAGGTCTCTTGATTTTTCTTGCTAATGTGTATGCCTCTTCTTTGAATCTAATACTATCTCTAATTTCCCTTGTAAGACATGGTTTGGCCACATTTCCCTTTCTACTCTTGCGCTAAATAAGAATAAACAACTTTTGCAGTTCACCTATTTGTTCTTTGAATGCTCGCTATTGCCTGCCCGCTGTCGTTCCTTCCAGTAATGTTTCCCAGTCTGTCATTGCCAGCTCATGCCTCATACCATCATAGTTGCATTTATTGAAGTTCAGGACCTTGGTCTCAGAATCAATTACCTTCCTATTCACCTTGATAAAGAATTCTACCATATTCTGGTCCTCATCCCCAAGGCTTCTCTCACAACTAGATTGCCAATTAATCCTTTCTCATTGCACAACACCCAGTCCAAGATGGCCTGTTCCCTTGTTGGTTCCTCAACACACTGGTCCAGAAAACCACCCCTTATACACTCCAGAAATTCTTCCTCTGTTGTAGTGTGACTAATTTGAGTTACCCACTCTATATGTAGATTAAAGTAACCCATAATCACTGATGTTCCTTTATTACATGCATTTCTGATTTCCTGTCTAATGCTATTCCCAATATTACCACTGCAGTTTGGTGGTCTGTATACCACCCCTACAGATGTTTCTGGTCCCTTAATTTTTCTTAACTCCACTCAAACAGATTCCACATACTCAATATTGTATCAATATCTGCTTTAATCAACAATGCAACTCCACCAACTTTTCCTTTCTGTTTGTTCTTCCGAAAAACTGAATAGCCCTCAATGTCTAGTTCCCATCCTTGGTAACCTTGGAGCCATCTCAACTATATCTCATCCCTTTACATCCATCTGCACAATTAATTTGTCCATTTATTTTGAATGCTCCACGTATTCAGGTACTAAACCTTTTAATGTACCTATCCCTTCCCTACTACTTTTTTTTACAGTGTTATTATCTGATACAGGCCTTTGATTTCTCTGCCTATCACTTTTTTTATTCTTGTTTCTGTCTTGTTCTTTTGTTCTTGATTCCCCCTGCTCTGAATCCTCACATAGGTTCCCATCTACCTGCCATATTAGTTTAAACCCTCCCCGACCACTCTAATAAGTACCCCCCAAGGACATTAGTCCCGGTCCTGCCCAGGTGCAACCCGTCCAGTTTCTACAGATCCCATCTCCCCCAGAATCGGTCTCAAAGCCCAAGGAATCTGAAACTCTCCCCCTCACTTCAGTCACGTATTCATCCGATGCATCCGACTATTTCTACTGTGACGAGCACTAGATAGCGGTGGTGTGGTGAATCACAGTAGCGTAATTCACACTGTATTACACATGTTGTACTATGTCTCTGTAAGCTCGGCACACGAGCAGTTGCGCTGCTCTGCCACTAGGGGGAGATGCACTGGGAGTGTACGGGAGTTTGTACTGGGCTCCACCCTTGGCTCCACCCACGGCTCCTCCCCCTAACCTGAAGTATAAAGGTTGATGCTGAGAGCCTGCCTGCCAGTTCATCTGGAGTTCACCTTGTCACAGGCAGGCTCTGTTGTAGGACGATTAAAACCACTGTTCACTTCTAACCATGTGTCGCGTGAATTGATGGTCTCATCAATTTAATCGTCTTAAGAAACAGTAAGGAACGACTATGGAATCAGCCCTCAAGCCTGATCGACTGGAACTCGACCCACAGGATGCAGAGGCGAAAGAAATCTTTTCTCATTGGCTCCGATGTTTTAAGGCCTACCTGGCTGAAACAAGCACCGCAGAAAGGACGGAGGAGCAGAAACTAAGCCTACTGCACGCAAGGGTGAGCCATCGTATATCTACTCAGTTAAACTGTACCGGCTCATATACAGAGGCCCTGGCCCTACTCGATAGAATGTACCTGAGGCCCGTCAATGATGTCTACGCGCGCCACGTTTTTACTACTCGCCGCCAGCGCCCCACAGAATCGCTAGAAGAATTTCTAAGAGACTGAAAAGCCTTATCCCGGGACTGTAATTACCAGTCTGTAAATGCTGCTGAACATAGAGAACTTGCTGTCCGCGATGTCTTTGTTGCAGGCCTTAGATTGAATTACGTGCGCCAGCGACTGCTGGAGAAAGGGGCTCAAAATTTAGAAGAAACTGTTGAACTCGCTACAACTATGGAGGTCTCGTTTCGTAGCCTCACCTCGTTTCCTGCGGACTCCGCGACCCCGTCATGGACCCCTGTCCAGCGACTGCCCCAGGCCTGCGCCACGCGGCCACCCAGCCACCATGCTGCCCCAGCCTGCCACTTTTGTTGCCAGTCTCAGCACCCGCGGCAGCACTGCCCGGCCCGCAACGCAACCTGCAGCAGCTGCGGGCGAAAAGGTCACTACGCCAGAGTGTGTCTGGCAAGGAAGGCCCCAGCCCCTAACCCTCAAGCGGCACAAAGCAACGGCTCTCCGCACTCGCAGGCCCGCAGGCCCCGGAACGCTGCGGCCTATACCCCGACTCCGCCCCCGCCCGCCACGTGCGATCCATGAGGGCCGCCATCTTGGCGGACCCCCACCACGCGGCCAACCACATGCAACTCATGGGGGCCACCATCTTGGACGCCATCTTCCTCGCCGCCCGCCACGTGCGATCCACGGGGGTGGCCATCTTGGGCTCCATCCGCTCCAAACTCGGAAAATTTAATTGAAGACTGCGACCTCAGCGGGCACTCATCGCGGGGCCATCCCAGCGCAGCCGACCGAGCCGCCGACTACCCACAACTCAACGCAGTCACACTGGACCAATCACGCCCAAAACATCTCAAAACTCTATGACGATGGTCCAAGTCAACGGGTACAGTACACCGTGCCTTTTCGACTCCGGGAGCATCGAGAGCTTCATACGCCCAGATCTGGTAAGACGCTGTTCGCTCCCTGTTTTTCCTGCACGGCAAACTATCTCCCTCGCTTCGAGTTCCCACTCAGTCCATATCCAAGGACGCACCATCGCGACTCTAACGATCCAAGGCGCTAGTTACTCTAATTTTCAACTATACGTCCTGCCCGAACTCTGTGCCCCACTCTTACTGGGACTAGATTTTCAGTGCAATCTCAAGAGTCTCCCTCAGCTTCGGCGTACCTCTACCCCCACTCACTATCTGAAGCCCAGCCACGCTGCAAATTCCCCCCCCCTCCTCTCCATGCCAACCTCACTCCGGACTGTAAACCCGTAGCCACTCGCAGCAGGCGGTACAGCCTACAGGATAGGGTGTTCATTCGAACCGAGGTCCGGAGGCTCCTACATGAGGGGATCATAGAGGCCAGTAACAGTCCCTGGAGAGCTCAGGTGGTGGTCGTCAAGACCGGGGAAAAATTCCGCATAGTCATAGACTATAGTCAGACTATTAATCGGTTTACGCTCCTCGACGCGTACCCCCTCCCCAGGATTGCAGATATGGTGAATCAGATCGGCCAGTATCGGATTTGCTCCACAGTGGATCTGAAGTCTGCATACCACCAGCTCCCAATCCGCCCGGAGGACCGCCACTACACGGCATTCAAGGCCGATGGCCGCCTCTTCCACTTCCTCCGGGTCCCTTTGGCGTCACAAATGGGGTCTCAGTGTTCCAACGAGCAATGGACCGAATGGTGGACCAGTACGGGCTGCGGGCCACGTTTCCGTACTTAGATAACGTCACCATCTGCGACTATGACCAGCAGGACCACGATGCCAACCTCAATCGATTTCTCCAGACGGCCCAGAAGCTTAATCTCACGTACAAGAAGGAGAAATGCGTTTTCCGCACAACCAGACTAGCCATCCTCGGCTATGTCGTGGAAAACGGAGTCCTGGGCCCCGGGAGTTCTTAGAACTCCCTCTCCCTCATTGTCCCATGGCCCTCAAACGGTGCCTGGGGTTCTTTTCATATTATGCCCAGTGGGTCCCTCAATATGCGGACAAAGCCCGCCCACTCTTTAAGGCCACACTTTTTCCCCTGTCAGCTGAGGCTCGTCAGGCCTTCAACTGCATCAAGGAGGACATCGCCAAAGCGGCCATGCGGGCGGTAGATGAATCCGTCCCTTTCCAGGTTGAGAGCGATGCCTCAGAGGTCACTCTTGCAGCCACACTAAATCAGGCAGGGAGACCAGTCGCATTTTTCTCCCGAACCCTCTCCGCTTCGGAACTTCGACACTCCTCAGTTGAAAAGGAAGCAAAAGCCATTGTGGAGGCTATTCGTCACTGGAGGCACTACCTCACAGGTAGAAGGTTCACCCTCATCACCGACCAAAGATCGGTTGCCTTCATGTTTGACAACTCGCAAAGCGGCAAAATTAAAAATGACAAAATTATGAGGTGGAGGATCGAACTCTCCACCTACAAGTACGATATTATGTATCAACCGGGGAAGTTCAACGAGCCCCCAGATGCCCTGTCCCGCGGCACGTGTGCCAGCGCACAGAGCGACCACTTAAAAGCCATCCACAATGACCTCTGCCACCCGGGGGTCACCCGTCTCGCCCACTACATTAAAGCCCAAAATCAGCCTTTCTCCACCGAGGAGGTAAAAGCGATCACCAGGGACTGCCCGATCTGTGCGGAGTGCAAACTGCACTTCTACAGACCAGACAAGGCCCACCTGGTCAAGGCTTCTAGGCCCTTTGAACGCCTCGCTATCGATTTCAAAGGGCCACTCCCCTCGACTAACAGGAATGTGTACTTCCTGAACGTCATAGACGAGTTCTCCCGTTTTCCCTTTGCTATCCCGTGCCCCGATATGACCTCCCACACAGTCATTAGGGCCCTGCATAGTATCTTCACCCTGTTTGGTTTCCCCAGCTACGTACACAGCGACAGGGGTTCGTCCTTTATGAGTGACGAGCTGCGTCTGTACCTGCTCGGCAAGGGCATTGCCTCGAGCAGGACTACCAGCTACAACCCCAGGGGGAACGGACAGGTGGAGAGGGAGAATGCGACGGTCTGGAAGACCGTCCTACTGACCTTCAGGTCCAGGAATCTCCCGATCTCCCATTGGCAAGAAGTCCTCCCCGACACGCTCCACGCTATTAGGTCCCTCTTATGTACCGCTACCAACCAGACCCCTCACGAGCGGCTCTTTATTTTTTCCAGGGGCACTACCGCGGGGGTTTCGCTCCCGGCATGGTTGAAGACACCGGGCCCAGTACTCCTCCGGAAGCACGTCAGGGCACACAAAACTGACCCACTCGTAGAGAAAGTGCTCCTACTGCATTCAAACCCCCAGTACGCCTTCGTAGAGGACACTGTATCCCTCCGGGATCTAGCACCTGCAGGATCCAACCCCCCCACTACCACCGCCGAGGTACCCCTCACACTACATCCCACCCAACTCGCCCCCCACGCCCCCGCACCTACCAGTTCGCTACATTTCCTTTGCGTGCCCGCGCCAGCTAGTTCCCAGCGCCCCCAGTCCCCAGTCGAACCAGACAGGTACGAAGCTCGGGCGGAATCGCCCCTGGAGTCCGCCATCATACCCCAACCGACGGTGCTTATCCAGCCACCAGAAGGGGCTGCAACCCCGGTGCTCCACCGATTACAGCGGACAACTCGGCCACCGGACAGACTCAATCTGTAAGCCACCACCCCCGCCGGACTTGATTTTCTTTACAGGGGGTGAATGTGGTGAATCACAGTAGCGTAATTCACACTGTATTACACATGTTGTACTATGTCTCTGTACAGTAAGAAGTCTTACAACACCAGGTTAAAGTCCAACAGGTTTGATTCAAACACGAGCTTTCGGAGCGCGGCTCCTTCAGCCGCTCTCCGAAAGCTCGTGTTTGAATCAAACCTGTTGGACTTTAACCTGGTGTTGTAAGACTTCTTACTGTGCTCACCCCAGTTCGCTACATTTCCTTTGCGTGCCCGCGCCAGCTAGTTCCCAGCGCCCCCAGTCCCCAGTCGAACCAGACAGGTACGAAGCTCGGGCGGAATCGCCCCTGGAGTCCGCCATCATACCCCAACCGACGGTGCTTATCCAGCCACCAGAAGGGGCTGCAACCCCGGTGCTCCACCGATTACAGCGGACAACTCGGCCACCGGACAGACTCAATCTGTAAGCCACCACCCCCGCCGGACTTGATTTTCTTTACAGGGGGTGAATGTGGTGAATCACAGTAGCGTAATTCACACTGTATTACACATGTTGTACTATGTCTCTGTACAGTAAGAAGTCTTACAACACCAGGTTAAAGTCCAACAGGTTTGATTCAAACACGAGCTTTCGGAGCGCGGCTCCTTCAGCCGCTCTCCGAAAGCTCGTGTTTGAATCAAACCTGTTGGACTTTAACCTGGTGTTGTAAGACTTCTTACTGTGCTCACCCCAGTCCAACACCGGCATCTCCACATCATGTCTCTGTAAGCTCGGCACACGAGCAGTTGCGCTGCTCTGCCACTAGGGGGAGATGCACTGGGAGTGTACGGGAGTTTGTACTGGGCTCCACCCTTGGCTCCACCCACGGCTCCTCCCCCTAACCGGAAGTATAAAGGTTGATGCTGAGAGCCTGCCTGCCAGTTCATCTGGAGTTCACCTTGTCACAGGCAGGCTCTGTTGTAAGACGATTAAAACCACGTTCACTTCTAACCACGTGTCGCGTGAATTGATGGTGTCATCAGGTGGGAACTCAGAAACTCCCAGCAACACCCACCACAAATGGCACTAAGAAACAGTTCCGTTAGATCGTGACCTGTGAGTTATAGGAGGGCTGAGGAAATCAGTCCAATTGACTAGAGAGACAGGGATGGGTTGAGGGTGATCATTTGGGGCTTGGGAGATTGGTTGGAGCCAAGGTGCTCAGATCCTGATGATATTTTATCAGTCTTTCCTTACCTCATCTAATTTGAATTAGATTCATCCTTTGTGTCACTATACTCAAAATCTTGCTTGCCTTCACTGATTTGCAAAATGGTATTTTAATAAAAGGATTGGATTATTCAAAGTTTAGAAAATTAATTTAATCTTTATTTTTGCAAGTGTTTAAGCTGAACACAAATTGCAAGAAGCTGGTGGCAGCCTCCCACTTCTTTTATTAAAACTTAAACAAACCCTTATCTGTTTTCTGTGATTACACCTCTGAATTAAAAAGACCAGAGCTTCATAAAACCTACAAACTCACAAGTGATGAACAGTTTCAGGTAGCTTTGTAAAATGAGGAATGATCCCTGAACTAAGTCAAGATGTCCATGCTCTCTGGCATGTTGCCATCTCTTCCACATCTTCCTCTTACCCTTAGCCTACATCAGTGTTTTTCAAACATTTTTGCCGGGGCCACTTTTTTACCAACCGGTATCCTTTGGGACCCTTTGGACTCTTACCGTCACTATCAGTCTCTAATGTGGGACCTTATCAAAAGCCTTGCTGAAGTCCCAAGTAGACTATGTCAAATGCATTTCCCGCATCTACACACCTGATCACCTCTTTGAAAAATTCGAACAAGTTGGTCAGACATGTGGTCACCGATCTGCGATTACCACCGGTTCGCTCTGGGGGGGATGGGCGGGGTCTTCAGGAGGTGCAGTGGGCAGGGATTGAGAGATTTGGGGATCTCTTCATCGAGGAGGGTTTCCTGAGCTTGGAGGAGCTAGAGGAGGAGTTTGAGTTGCTGGGTGGGAATGGATTTCGGTACCTGCAGGTATGGGACTTTGTTCAGAGGCAGGTCAGGTTTCCCTTGCCTCCCTCTAAGGGGACTACAGGATAAGGTGATGTCAAAAACAGGGGTTGGGGTGGGGAGGATCTCGGAAATATATAAGGAACTGATGGAGTGGGAAGGGGTTCCAATTGGGGAGGTGAAGAGGAAGTGGGAGGAAGAGCTGGGAGGAGAGTTGGAAGTAGGGCTATGAGGAGAGTCAATGCATCATTGTCGTGTGCCAGGCTTAGCCTGATCCAGTTCAAGGTGGTCCACAGGGCTCATATGGCTGTGGCCCGAATGAGTAGTTTTTTGAGGAGGTGACGGGCAGGTGTTTGCGATGTGGGGGGCGTCCTGCAAACCATTACATATGTTCTGGGCGTGTCCGACGCTGAGGGGATTCTGGCAGGGATTTTCAGATGTCGGAAGGAGGGGGGGTGGGGGGGGGTTGGTGGAGGAAGAGAGGCCGATTGTCTGGCCTTTGCCTTCTGGTGG
Source organism: Scyliorhinus canicula (assembly GCF_902713615.1). Lineage (NCBI taxonomy): Eukaryota > Metazoa > Chordata > Chondrichthyes > Carcharhiniformes > Scyliorhinidae > Scyliorhinus > Scyliorhinus canicula. The sequence continues at coordinate 63,846,351 of NC_052157.1, forward strand.
CCCGGAGAGGGATTCTGTTGGGATGGAGGGTCTCGGAGCCTCCAAAGTCAGGTGTTTAGGTCAGTGACATGGTAGGGTTTCTTCGGCTAGAGTAAATTCAGTTCACCTTAAGGGGTTCAATACAGGGGTTCACTCGGAGGGGGCAGCTGTTCATCGACTTCTTCAAGGAGAATTGACTGTCAGCGGGGGGGGGGGGGGGGGGGGGGGGCAGTGACAAATAAGGCCAGGGAATCTCATGTATGGGTAGTTAGGGTTTAGGGCTGGGGGGAGTTGGGTATGTTATTGTGGGTTTTTTTTAAGTATGTTGGAGCTCTGTTGTTTAAAATGTGAAAATGTTAAAATTATAAATGCATCAATACAATATTTTCTAAAAAAAACTACCCCTGAAACCAGGATTTAAATCCAAAAACCAGAGCCTCGAGTTGGAGCACCTAATGTGCAACTTCCACCTACATGCCACCATCAGAAGTCCTTTACTTATTTTGTACTCATAGCTGCACCTAGCAACAACCAGGAACAGAAACCTTGGGTTGGATTCTCCACTGGTGGGATTCTCCATTGCATCGCCCGCACACCCATGCCCAGGATTTCCCGATGGCGTGGGAAACCCCATTGGCCGGTTGGCGGGATGGAGAATCCCGCTGCTGGCGGGGGCGCACTGCACCAGGAAACTCGGGCGGCAGGACAAGAGAATCCCGGCACTAAATAATTTATCGAAAAGCATTCAAATGAGGCAGTAAGAAACTTGAATACCATTTTAGGAACTTACCATCCATGAATATCCACTGACAGCAGCTGATTCTTCATTTGATACGATTCCTTCATAGGGTCCAAAGTGAACTCCTTTCGGAATAACCTTCCCTTCATTCCACACGCCAAGACCGGCATTTCGAATTTTCGAGGTTGCAATGCTGAGACCCTCTGGAAGGGTTAAACGTGCTCTGTCTGGTTGGCTGAATTCAACAACCGCATCCTTGATGAATACTGGAGGACCATGCACAGGGCATTCTTCAATAAAAAATGTCTCACAATCTTCACAAACTATCAAAGGACAATGAAATGAAAGATAAATCAGGGTTTAAGTTCAATATTCAGAGTTTATAAAGGTGAAGGCGGCTTTTTCTGAGAAGGGGCAGGTGACCGATCATAGGTTTGGGGAAGAGTCTCCGTCAGCCAATGCCGAAATTGGGAAAGACGATTGGGCGGACAATCGGCCTTGAAGCCAAAATCGTGGCCAGCGCCGGGTTCACTCCAAACGGCTATTATCTGGTGTCTTGACAGCAGCGTTAATGCATTTCACTCCACAAGTAAACTCTTTTGCATATCATTAGCAGGCCTGACCAAGTATCCTCCGAGGCTTCCACAATCCTCTGCTGGGGGGCAATTACAAATGGTGAGGTTCACTTGGCTTTTAAAAATTGAGAAACGGGCACTGTGGCTGATGAAGGAGAGAGGAGGAGGTAGGGCACACAGAGGCGCGCCCGTGGGTTACCGGTCCAGACACTGGTAGGGCTGGATCGGGGGAGCAGCCAAGGCCGGGGTGTGGCGGGAGGGGGGGAACATACGGGGGGGCAGGGTCCGCAGTGCAAGTCCGGGCCACCATGTAGCCAGTTGGACCTGGTTGGACGGGGGGGGGGGAGGAGGGGGGTACACACCATGCTGAAATGTCAGCCTTATACCCCCTGCAGAGAATGGATATTGGAATTCAACCAGCAATTATGATCTTCTTCCGAGTTGCTGTGCCATGGGGGGATGCACTGCGGCTGTACGAGCTGGAGCTGCTTCAGGAGGCGGATGCTGCAGTCGTGGAGCCTGCCCCAGAGGAATAGGAGGCAGCCGGTACGGATGGCGAGCCGGCACCCAGCAGGCCGAGAAGGAGATGCAAAGGAGGCGCATGAGGCCTTGTGTGTACTGGTATCGCCTGTCATTCGAGTACCTGCTGGACCGGGCATGCCATCAAAGACTCCGGCTGAGCAGAGCGACAGTGGGATATCTCTGCCGCACCGCGGGGGAATGGGGGAGGACACCTGCTCCCGGTGGCTGTCGCCCTAAACATCTACGCCACGGTGTCCTTCCATGCGCCAAGTGGGAATCTGTCAGAAATCTCACAGAGCTCGGTGGACAGGTGCATCCGCGCCGTCAGCACAAAATATCCACTTTAGTGTGAACTGCACCTACCAGGATGCCCAGGAAACGGGGTTTGCCACCATCGCCAATATGTTCTGGGTCCAGAGGGTGATCGACAGGATGTATGTCGCCGTACAAGCATCTGCAGATGACAGGCTGGACTTCACAAACCGAAAGGGGTTCCACTCAATGAATGTGCAGCTGGTGTGTGACCCTGAGATGCGCATCATGCACATCTTTGCCCGATACACTGTTTTGAGCCTCTTCGTGGGATCCCCCCCACGGTTGAGGGGTTGGCTCCTGGGCGGCAGGGGTTATCCACTGCGGTGGTGGCTGATGACACCTATCCAAAGGGCACAAACCGACGCGGAGACCCACTCAACGATACCATGCCGCGACCAGGGGCGTGATCGAGAAGTGCTTCGGCATCCTGAAGATGCGGTCAGGTGCCTGGACCGTTCTGTAGGGGCCCTCCAGTATAGGGTTAGGAGGGTCTCCCACATTGTGGTGGCCTGTTGCGTCCCCCACAACATCGTGCGGCAGAGGGACGACATGCTGGAGGAGGAGGATGAACGTCAGTTCTTGTCCGATGAGGATGATATGGGGATGGGCGAGGGCAGGTCATGGGGCCTGGGCTAGCACGGGAGACAGCACAAAGTGTGCGCCAGGGCCGACGCACACGGAACGCGCTGATCTTCCCCAGCTTCACAGAATAGGGGGACAGGCCAGAGACCCTCAATCGGCTACCCCCTCCCATGAACTCCCTCGCTACGCCTCATCCCTCTTTGCAACACCCTCCGTGATTCCTACTTGCCTCGTTATGCGGTGCGGGCCCTGGGTTGGAAGTAACAGCAGGTCTGGCCCATGGGATGGAGGATGTCAACAACTCGTGCTGGGATGAGCTCTGGTCCTCCACACTGTTTGACAACGTCTGATTCCTGCCCACGGTAGCACTTTCCACCGTTCACCTGGGTGATCACTACATGCGAGCTGGCTATTCCATCACATGGTCCCATCGAATCCCTGGGGTAGTGGAGGTGGGGTTGGGACACTGGAGAGATAAGCGCTGGCTGAACTGCAGTTCTTGGGTCAAGCCCAACCACAACGCCCGCCCATTCACCACGCCACCCCCACCCCCCTCCCCCGGCCAGACCAGACAAGCCCATCCCTCACACCCTTCTGACAGAGCATTGAGGCAGGTTGCAATGTTGTGCACAGGTGATTAATATGAACAAATATATACAGGTTTGTGCCCTAGCCCCAACACTATACTGTGCCCTGCACCCATGCCAATCTGACTGATGTCTACCTTTCTGGCATTATGGGTCCCAACACTATGTCTAGGTGGCTCCCCAGACGGTACATCAGAAGTGGAAGCGGCCTGCTGCGTTTCCCCCCCTGTGACCCCTTTGGTTGCCCTCTTTTGGGGCGACCGGGCCCAGATGAGCCCAGCTGCTGCTCGGGTGTGCCAGGTGGCATGGTGCCATCCTGTTCTGCCCATCAGATGCACCAGGGACAGGAGGGGGAAGAGTCCGAGGTGCTGCAGTGTTCCGGCACTTCCCCTGCGGGAGCCACCGGCACGAACCCCATCGCCTCCAACTGGATGCCCGATGCCCCGCCCGGGTTGCTCAATGGGACAGGGGTGTAAGCGAAGCTAATCTCCGAGGATCCCGCCACCACCTAGCGCTGCCAGTCCTGGAGGTCCGCTCATGTCAATCAGGGTCTCCATGCTCATGGCCATGGAGCACAGGGAATGGACCACCTCCATCCGAGACTGTGCCACATCACCCAGTGACTGTGCCACCACCTTCTGGGTGTGAGCCACATGAACCAATGACTGCGCCATCTCCCTCTTGGTCTGTGCCACATCAGTCAGTGCCAGGGCAATGTCGCTGACGCGATCAGCAATGGTCCACTGTGATTGGGATGTGGTCTAGAGTGCCATTGAACTGTCCAGGTGGCTCTGGTACATAGCTGCATGTGTTAGGGCAGCTGCGTCCCGGGCCTTGACCACCGCCTGCACAGATTACCCCAGGCCTTGGACATCCTGACCCATGGCCGAAACCTCCACCCCCAAGACCTCCACTTCAGACGCCACCCGTGGGGTATTGGCCTGGGTAGGATGCATGGTTGGTACTACGTCCTGCTCCTGCACGTGGTTGGATTCATCCAAGTGCACCTGCAGGTGATGGATGCTCGCTAACAACCCCTCATGTAGTACCTAGCTCTGCGACTGCATCTCCACAATCGATGGACCGTCTGTTCCAGAAACATGAAATCTGTCTGGATGGCAGCTAGTCCCTAGGGTTGGCCCGCTCTCCAACCGTCTCCCCCCTCAGGGGTTCCTACCTTCATCTGATGTACCGGAGCGTGTTTGTGGTGCGTAGCAATTAGTGTTCCATCAGCCTCTTCACTAAAGTGCCCAACATAGGTGAATGTCTTTGGGATGGTGGGGGTTTTGGAGACAGCTGTGCCGGGAAGTCAATATCTTCCCTGGACTCTGGGGTGTCGGTCAAGGGCTCCCATCCATGTCATCATCATCAAGTTGGTTGACACCTGTGATTGTGGTTGTTGCTGGGGTCGGGGGAGAGCAGAAGTGCATGTGCCATTATCAGCAGCTCCTGCAAGACACAAGACAAGACGCATGATTGCATCGCCGGCTTAAAAGGGGGGGGGGGGGGGGGTTGCGTTGTTGGGTAGCTGGTGGCCACAGTGCCAGAGCATCTGGCAATGGTAGCCGGTATGGTTGCCGCCATGTGGTGCAGGGTGGGAGTTTGGTCGCCCTCTGGAAGGGGGGGATGCAGTTATGGGTGTGTGGGACGGGGGTTGATGCTAGGGGCACAGTGCTGCCTCCTCACCCTGGCCGTCCTGAGGAGATTGTCTCTTTCAGCACTGTTGGCCAGTCTGGACTGTGCTGATGATCTGTGCCACCTGTGCCCAGGCCTTGCGGCGGCTGGCTGTCTCCTTACCATCCAGGGATACAGGGTCGCCTGCCTCTCCTCCATGGCATCCAGCAGTATCTCCAATTCTGCTGGGTAAACCTTGGTGTCACTCGCTTTGCTGCCATCTAGTTGGCTGGGATGAGTGTGTGTGGGGAGTGCAGTGTGTTTATGCGGCTGCAGCTTATCACCCTCCTGAGTGTCAATCCTGATCCGGGTGTCAATCCTGATCCGGGTGTCAATCCTGATCCGGGTGAGTCTGCCACCATTCCTCATTCTAATCAATCATGTTCAAAGTGGCGCCGGTGCTAGCCCCTTAATGGTCGTTGAATTGGCCCAGGTGTGGCACCAGTTTTGCTTCGTAGAAGTCCATTAAACCTGCACCGGCAACAATATTTAATCCCAGGAACGGAGGAACCAGCCCATGATTATTATTGTTTCATTACAATTCAGTCTGCAAATACAAGTAGGATCTTTCTGTGATTTATCAGATGCTGAAAATAACTTCCTACCTTCCCTTACTGAAAATTACATAGAGTGCCAGTCAGATCCTCCCCACTCTGTTGTACACAAGATTTTGTTCTGGCCAAAGTTTTCAGTCCTTCACTCCAAGAAGGCAACACTGACATTGGGAACAGTAACAATGCAAACTCTGGCAAAATTACCTCCAAGCCCTGATCCACCTGAGAAAATATGAGTGGGCAGAAGGGAACTTTGAATGTGGAGACTGAATTTCAAAGAAACGTGAAGATCATACATGCAACAGGGGATATTACTTCCTCTGGATTATAATTGCATTATTTGAATGAAGTTTACACACAATGACAGTTACAAATGTTTCTCTAATCCTTGAAACACATGACACTTTGCCCTCGAGCCAATCCACAATTTATTCCTTGAATTATGTGATTTTCTACCCACATCCTTCCCCCATTCTGAGGGACTCCAAACTTGATTCTTAGAGTAATTGAATAAATGTAATGAAATGTATTGCATCAATTAGAATGAGACTGTTATTCTCGATAATCAGAGGCCTTTAGTTTACAAAATAAGTCAGATTCTATTTTATTCCAAAATTTCAGAATTATAACCGGCAGTTTGGGGTCACGTTTGTGATTGTTTTAAGTTAACGAAGAAGAATTAGCAGTGCAAAGCAAGCACAAGACGGCACTCCTCTCCTGCTACAATGCCATGTTCATTGTTATCGCAATGCCCTGGTTTACCAAGGCCTAATGTCATCACACCAAATCTCCCAATAAATTCTTCCTGACCCAAGGATTGAATATACTTTGTACATACACAGGTAGTCATCATCACAAAGTTCCCTTTCTTCAGTATAAACCTTTCTCTCTCTGTTTCTCAACCTGTATCTTCTACTTTCAGTTTCTTTGGTTACTTTTTCATTCGGAGACCCCAAACTATTTCCAGTAGAAACAACTGTGGAATAAATCAAAAAGATCATGGACAGAACTTTAAAAAATTACATGTAATTCTTGGTGCATGCAAAGGTTGTTTTTTATTTTAATGGTAGATGCTGAAAAAATTTGGAAAAGACATTTTATTCCAAACACATTCAACAAAATAACACAAGTTTAACATTCAATCAAAGTATACAGTTTGTGCTTTTTTCCCCCTTTTAATCTCCCCCCACCCTGTGACAAACAGCTCCTCAAATAAAGCTATGAACGGCCTCCACAGTATCTCAAAGCCCGCCTCTGACCCCCTTATGGCATGCTGCAACCCCCGGTGGCATAGCTAACCTCCAATTCAAAGGTATCCTTCACTGGGCAATTGGGGGTGAAGGCCACAATATCCCCACCCCCACCTCCCCTCCAGCAGCTCCGGCACCTCAAAGGTCGCCACCATAGGGTCTGGCTTCATCTCAACCCCTACGATACTTGATAGGGCCCGAATACCGCCTCCCAAACGATCCCTGCCTCCTCACACGCCCAGAACATATGAGCATGATTCACCAGCCCCCTCCCACACTTCTCATACCTGTCTGCCAGTCCCGTAAAAAACTCACTCACCCAAGCCCAAGCTATGTGGACCCAGTGCACCACCTTAAATTGTATCAAACTCATTCTTACACAGGAGGGGGCTGAGTTCACTCGCCGCATTGCCTCACACCAAAATCCCCATCCTAACTCTCTTCAACTCCTTCCATTTTCACTTGATTCTTTTCACTGCCACCTTGCCCTGCTCTCACAACCACCTATATATATCCCCAATCCTGCCATCCCCCACCTCATCTGAGAGCAGCAATTTCTCCAGAAGGATCCATTCCGATACCTGCGGGAAGGAAGGGAGCTCCTTACACTCAAAAGTCTGCACCTACCAGTACCTAAACTCACCCCGCCCCTTGGTAATTCAAGCCTTTCCCGCAGCTCCTCTAGCCCAGGGAACCTCCCCTCCGAAAACATGTCCCAAACACACCTCAGACTGTCCTCCCTCCACCGCCTATAGACCCCATCCATTCCACCCCCACCCCCAGCTTGAGCCTATGATTCCCACACAATGGCGTCAACACTAGCAGTTTAAAGTGCCTCCTCAGTTGGTCCCAAGTTTTTATAGACAACTCCACCACCGGACTCCCCGTACACCTCCTCGGAGCTAGCGGCAACATGGCCATCACCTGAGCCCTCAGGCACGCACCCTTACAAGACTCCTCCTCCAATCTGAACCAGTCCGCCCCCCCCCCCCCCCCACTATTGTCTCACCTGCTCCATATTCACTGCCCAATAGTAATACAACAAGTTTGGGAGCGCCAACTTCCCTTCCCGCCCGCCTTTGGAACAAAGCTCTCTTCACCCTTGGCGGGGAAAAAATCGGGAGGGACTGAAACACAAACAGAAATCTTGGCAGCACTTTCATATTTGACCACTGCACCTGTCAGGTGCAGCATATCTCACCTTTTAAGGTCCCTCTTGACCTCTTCTACCAACCCTGTCAGGTTCCACCTTTGCATTATGGCCCACTCATGCATTACCTAGATCCCCAGGTACTGAAATCGCTCCCTCGTCACCTTAAATGGCAGCCCCCAGATCCTCCCCCCACCCCGCCGCATTCACCGGAAACACCTCAATTTTCCCTATATTCAATTTATAACCCTATAAAACCCCAAACCTCTCCAGTAAAGCCATAATTCTGCCCATACTTTCCAACGGATCCAACACGGACAATAACAAGTCAACGACTCCCGGTGCTTACTGCCCCCCCCTCACAATCCCCCACAATTCAACCTTGGCCCAAAGTGCCATCGCCAAGGACTCAATCGCCAATGCAAACAACAGCGGCGACTGCAGCTCCATCCCTGCCTCATCCCCCAATACAACCCAAAATATCCCAAATATGTCTCATTTATTCGCACACTTCCCATGGGGCGCATACAACAACTGAACCCATGCCACAAACCTAATCCCATACCCAAACCTCCCCAAAATCTCAAACAGATGCCCCACACTACCCGATCAAATGCCTTCTCCTCGTCCATGAAAACTGCTTATAAAATTCTGCCGGGAAGCCATCAGCCCCGGCACCTTACCTGGCTGCATCATGCCTATACACTCCACCACCTCCTTAAGCCCTAACGGCTCCTCCAGCACCTGACTTTTCCCCTCTGCTAGTTGAGGCACGGTCAATTGGACAAAGACTAGAGTTGAATCCAACGGAGGCTTTATTGCTATAAGTGTGTGGCCTCCCACAGCAGCTGGCGAAATGGCTGCTGGCTGGAGGACATGTATATTTATACCCCGCCTCCTGGGCGGGGCCAGCAGGCAGAGACTACCGGCGAACCTGTAGTACAGGTCTTAGCGTACATCACCAAATCCAGGTGCAACAGTGGTTTACCACACTAGTCCATCCAAAAATCCAACCCATATCGGCTTCCTTCCCACCAGCTCCATGTAGCCCTTCAAAAAAGGCCTTATGCACCTTATTTATCCTCTCTGTATCTGACACCAGCCCCCCCCCCCCCCCCCCCCCCAACTGAAGAATTTCCACCAACGCTGCCTGCCGCTGCAGCTGGTGGACCTGCATGCGTCTTGCCTTCTCGCCATACGCATACTGCAGCCCCATAGCCCGCTGTAGCTGACCCACCACCCTACCCGTCATTATCCAGTTGAACTGCCTCGCAACTTCTTTCTGTCAATTTCCTCGGGGGAGCCACAGAATACCTCCTGTCCACATCCACAATCTCGTCCAACAATCACCGACGCTCCTCCCTCCCCATCCTATCCTTATGGGCCTTGAACAAGATAATTTCCCCCAAATCCATTGCTTTTGGCGCCTCCAAAAACATGGCAGCAAATACCTCCCCATTCTGATTGAGCTCAACGTAATTCTTTTTTTTAAGAAAACATTTTATTAAGGCGTTTGTAATTATATAACAACAATTTCAAATGTAAACATAATCTTAGAATAACAACCCCCCCTCCCAACAAACAACCATACCCAGCCAACATGGCTTACACACAGTTCTCCAGTCCCTCCTCCTCCACTCGCTGACCATGCCTAAACTAAACTAAACTATCCACCCCCACCCCTCTCCTTCCCTAACTCCCCCCCTTATTGTATCTGCTAACAGTTTAATTTTCCCGAAGAAGTCGATAAATGGCTGCCACCTCTGGACGAACCCTGACGTCGATCCTCTTAGGGCGAACTTGATTTTCTCAAGCCTGAGAAACCCAGCCACGTCACTCGCCCAGACCCCCGATTTTGGAGGTTCTGACTCCCTCCACGCCAATAAGATCCATCTCCGAGCTACCAGTTTCTTAAGTTTCTTTTTATGTTCTTTTCTAGTTACAGTCCCCATCAGAGTATGTCACCTCTTATCATTTCTTGTATTTTGTGAAATTAATTGATTATTTTGTCTTCGCAAAAGAATATGCATAAGTTAGCATCAGTCAAGTATCCAATGGTCCAGGTCTCCAGTCCTTGGGAAATGTTGTTCAATTCCCATGAAGACACAAAGGCAAACAAACAATTGACCCTGAATGAAAGTGAAAAAATTATAAACATAAGAAAAATATAATTCAATTTACTTATCTTCCAACACTCTAAAACACAAAAGTAAAGTAACTGTCTTCTACGAGCTTTTATAATCAGGGTTAACAAAAAGGGCCTTAAATATGTGAATGAAGAAAATATATTTAATTTACATGGTGGGTTATTCACATGACGTTTAGGTGTGCAATCTTCATCTGAATCACTAGATTCATCCACACGGGGTTGGTGCCTCCTGCCATGTCTTGACATGAATCCTGGCTTTGGTACATTCAATCCTGCAAAAGATAGAATATTCCAATTACCTCCAGTATTTACTTTGACTTCCCTTCCTGATAGAAGGTACCTGTTGAATTAATCCAACCATTTTGTAATATAAGGTAAGAGCAGTAGAGAGGCTTTCCTTCCATCTTTGGCACCTGAACTTTAAATCCTGCCCAAACTCATCAGATGAAAAGGCGATTTCATGTCATGATAGAGAAGTGTTTTTCACACTTTTTCTCCCGGGACCCACTTTCCACAACTGGCCAACCTTTGGGATCCACGGTGACCGGCCTTCATGACCCACGCTGGCAAACCTCTGTGACGCATGCTGACCGACCTTCATGACATACGCTGACCGATCTTCGCAACACACACTGATCGATGGGTGCACTGAATAGTGCCAGCACCTGGTGGGCCACTGGCTGTGCTGAACCCATCCTGTTGATAGATCAGCTGGGGTCTCATGGTTCCTTGGGGATGGGGGTGGTGCATATGACCAGGGTGCTCTGCAGATGTACAGGACACAGTGGACAATCAGCGGAATGTCCAACCAGATGGCTGCCTTGCAAACTGCTGCAATGGGTGACGTCTGCCCAGAAACCCCCGTCCCTGCGAGACACCCGCTCCATGGCCCATTTCCGGGCGCCATCGCTACTCGTCCCAGCTTATGGCACATGCCCCCCAGCAACGGCACAACTTTTAGCACACTATTGCAATTTTGGAAACTTTTCTTTTTTTTAAAAATCTTTTTATTTTATTCTCATATTTATAAACAGTTGTATATGCACCACATTTTTCTCGCCCACGCTAATTTCCTTTATTATACAGAGGTCTATTCTGTCCTTTGTTTAACTAACCCTGTGTGCATTTTGTTGCCCTCTGGATCGGTTTATGGTTCCTCCCCGTTGTCCGCCCGCCCCAAACCCCCCCCCCCCCGGGGTTGCGCAGTCTTTTGGTACCTCATTTATCTTGGTGTTTTTTTTTGTTAACTTCTTATTAGCTTACTCCTTGTTGCCGGCCTCGAACAGGTTTTGGAACAGACCGACACACTGCCCCCAAGTATCCAGGGAGCCTTCCTCTGACCCTCGGGTGGCGTACTTAATCTTCTCCAAGTGGAGAAATTCTGAAAGGTCAGCGAGCCAGCCTGCAGCTGTGGGTGGTGCTGCCGATCGCCAGCCGAGCAGGATTCTCCGGCGTGCGATTAGGGAAGTGAAAGCGAGGGCGTCGGCCCCCTTCCCCATGTGTAACTCTGGCTGCTCCGATACCCCGAAGTTTGCCACTATTGGGCATGGCTTCACCCTCACCCCGACAACCTTGGACATTGCCTCGGAGAAGGCTGTCCAGAACCCAGCAAGCTTGGTACAAGCCCAAAACATGTGGGTGTGGTTGGCCGGGCCCCTCTGGCACCGCTCACATTTGTCCTCCACCTCCGGGAAGGACCTGCTCATTCGGGTTCTGGTCAGGTGCGCTCTGTGCACCACTTTGAGCGGCATTAGACTTAGCCTTGCACAGGAGGAGGTGGAGTTAGCCCTACTCAGTGCTTCGCTCCAGAGTCCCCATCCTACCTCTGTCCCCAGTTCGTCCTCCCATTTTTGTTTGGTCTCGTCCAATGGATTCCGGGCTCTGTCCAGTAGCTGTCTGTATATTTTCCCACATAGCCCCCCCTTCGCGTTGCTTGTGCCTATCAGGTCCTCTAGTAGTGTGGTTTCTGGGGCCCTGGGGTACCCTATTGTCTCTTTGTGGAGGAAGTGTTTTATTTGGAGGTGTCTCATTTCCTGTACATTTGCTAGTTTCTACTTCCTCATCAGTTCGTCTAGTGTCGCCAATCTGTGCCCTACGTAGAAGTCCCCGACCGTCAGTGTGCCCCCATCCCGCCTCCATCTTTTGAAGGTGGTATCCAGCATGGCTGGGGGGGGAATCTGTGATTGCCGCATATGGGAGCCATGGGGGACATTCTGGTTATCCCAAAGTGTTGTCTCAGTTGGATCCACGTTCTCAGTGTGGCCGCTACCACCGGGCTCGTTGTGTATCTTGTTGAGGAGGATGGGAGTGCTGCTGTGGCCAGGGCCCAGAGGGTCATTCCTTTACAGGATGCCTCCTCCATTTGTACCCAATCTGTGTCAGGTTCTTGTACCCATCCCCTCACTCTTTCTGCCGTTGCTGCCCAATGGTAGTATTGTAGGTTTGGTAAGGCCAAGTCCACTTTGATTTTCCTTCTTTGCAGTGTTTATTTGGGAATTCTTGGCAGGTTAGGTGGATTGGCCATGATAAATTGCCCTTCGTGTCCAAAATTGCCCTTAGTGTAGGGTGGGGTTACTGGGTTATGGGGATAGGGTGGAGGTGTTGACCTTGGGTAGGGTGCTCTTTCCAAGAGCTGATGCAGACTCGATGGGCTGAATGGCCTCCTTCTGCACTGTAAATTCTATGTAATAACCCAGTAACCCCACTCAACCAATACTAAGGGCAAGTTTTGGACACTGAGGGCAATTTAGCATGGCCAATCCACCTAACAGCCACATCTTTGGACTGTGGGAGGAAACCGGAGCACCCGGAGGAAACCCACGCACACATGGGGAGGACGTGCAGACTCCGCACAGACAGTGACCCAGCCAGGAATTGAACCTGGGACCCTGGAACTGTGAAGCAATTGTGCTAACCACTATGCTACCGTGCTGCCCCAGATCTATTGGTCCTTCCAGCTCCCCACTTCTGTCTTCCCCCACAACTGTTAATTCTAGTCTGTACAGAAACTGTTTCATCCCCGTGCCCCGTTGGGGGGCTCGGAGGCGTACAGTCCCCGGTAGAAGTCTCAAATTCCCGATTGACCTCCTTTGGTTCTGTTACCAGTCTGCCTCTGCTATCCTTAACCTGCGCTATTTCCCTCGTGGCTGCCTGCTTTCTCAGCTGGTGAGCCAATAGGCGGCCAGCCTTGTCTCCGTGTTTGTAGAAGGTCCCCCGTGTCTGGTGAAGTTGGTAACTGCTTTCCTAGTGGATAGCAGGTTAAAGTCCATTTGCAGCTTTTTACTCTCCGCCAACAGCTCTACAGTCGGGGCCTCGGTATATTTTCTGTCAGCTTCCAGGATGGAGTCCACCAGTTGTTGCCTGGCCACCCTCTCTTCCCTATCTCTGCTTGCCTTGTAGGCTATGATTTCTCCTCTAATCGCGGCCTTCAGTGCCTCCCAGAACGTGGAGGGTGAGACCTCCCTGTTTTGGTTGTTACTAAGCTAGCCGTCTGTGGCCCACGATGTTTTTTGACAGAGGGCCTTGTCGGCCAGGAGGTCCGTGTCCAGCCTCCATGTGGGGCGCTGGTCCCGGCCTAACTCCAACCTCACATCCATATAGTGTGGAGCGTGATCGGAGATAACGATCGCAGAGTACTCTGTTCCCGTAATCCCTGGAAGCACCGATTTCCCCACTGCAAAGAAGTCGATACGGGTGTATACCTTGTGTCCTTGTGGGAAGTATGAAAATTCCTTCTCTCCCGAGTGCAGGAACCTTCATTGGGTCCACCACCCCATCTACTCCATAAATGCTCCTAGTTCCCGAGCCATGCCAGTCTTTTCCCTGCTCTGGGATTTGATCAGTCGGTCAGTGGGTCCTGTACACAGTTGAAGTCGCCCACCCCCCATGATCAGTCGGTGTGTGTCAAGGTCGGGGATTTCTGCCATGGTCTTCTTTATGAATTCTGTGTTGTCCCAGTTGGAGTGTACACATTTACCAGTACGACAGGTACCCCTTCCAGGACACCGCTGACCATGACGTACTGTCCCCCTGGGTCCGTAATTGTCTTGGTTTCCGTAAACCTTGTCCTCTTGCTAATTAATATTGCTATCCCCCTAGCCCTCGTCCCGTAGCATGAGTGGTATGTCTGTCCCACCCAGCCCTTTCTTACCAGCAGTCGGTCCTTCTCCCTCAGGTGCGTCTCTTGTAGATAGATTATGTCGGCTTTTAGGCTTCTTAGGTGGGTAAAGACTCTGGATCTTTTCACTGGGCCGTTGAGTCCCCTTACGTTCCAGGTGACAATCCTAGTTTTCGACCCCCCTGTCCTGCGGGATCACCCATACTTACCTGGTGGACGTGCCCCTGCACTCCGGGGTTTCCCTTTGTCCAGGGGGCACCCAACATGGCTGCCAGCTATGTGCGTATGCCACGTGGCTGTGCCCCTGCACTCCAGGGTCTCCCTTCGCCCTCCCGAGTGGCTGTTTGTGGCGCCATCTTGGTTCCTCGCCCTGCTCCATGCCCTCCGAAGCCTGTGCTCGTGCTGCTTATCTACCTCACCCTTCTCTTTGCTTCTTTTGTAATGCGCTCTCCCTGACCCCTCTCCCTCCCCATAGTCCGTGTCCCTCTGTCCCCCCGTGCTCTTCCCCCCCTTCTGCCCTGCCCCCCCCCCCTTTGTGCCAGGCGCTACCTCTCCGATGAGAGACGAGCCGCGGCCCTCCTTTTTTCCTGCAATCCTGTGTTGGCCCTCCTCGATAGCACAGTGGAAACTTTTCTTATCTCCTCTCTTTCTCTCAGCAGCCAAGGCACCTGGTCCCTGTATTTAAATATCACAAGTGATTTGCACCGGCTTCACTTCCGCCTGACCAAAGCAGAGGATCACAGGAGGGCAGAGTCCACTGGGTCAGACCCGTTATTAGAACATAGAACATAGAACAGTACAGCACAGAACAGGCCCTTCGGCCCTCGATGTTGTGCCGAGCCATGATCACCCTACTCAAACCCACGTATCCACCCTATACCCGTAACCCAACAAATCCCCCCCCCCCCCTCTTAACCTTACTTTTTAGGACACTACGGGCAATTTAGCATGGCCAATCCACCTAACCCGCACATCTTTGGACTGTGGGAGGAAACCGGAGCACCCGGAGGAAACCCACGCAGACACGGGGAGGACGTGCAGACTCTGCACAGACAGTGACCCAGCCGGGAATCGAACCTGGGACCCTGGAGCTGTGAAGCATTTATGCTAACCACCATGCTACCATGCTGCCCTTCACGTGTCTCCCTTCCAGGCTGGTGGGTCGAAGGTCCGGCTATAAATAAAGGCGATGTCGCTCTGCGAATGGCGATTGATATGTTAACGCACATTACTGTATGTTTTGCATGCCCATGGAGGCACGGGGCTTGTAACCCACAGCCATCGAGGCACCAGAGCATGGTGTTCGATTGGGCCCCCCGCACCAACCTTGATTTTCGACTGACCCCCGATTCACCGCCTTATTGTGATTCCGGCGTTGTTGAACGGAGAATCCAGCCCACTATTTGTGATTTAATTGACACACTGGGGAACTCACCCAGTCGGTACTGACTGTATTAATGTGACTGACCAGCTGAACCTTCCCCATCTGAAGCTGCAATAAATAACCGGACCCAGCATTTTCTATCTGGTTTCCATTTCAAATCTCCCATGATCTTACCTCGGATTTCCCCTGTTCAGACACGGTCTTCCCCTCTCCACTATCTGTTCCATCACTCTTAGCTTTACCCATCTCCTTCCTCAGGTCGGGCACCTTATTCACTCGACCTTTCCCTCAAATTTCTGTGTCCCTTTCTGACTGTCGTCCGGCGGCTCCGCCTCTATTTATACCCCCGGCCCCTCCCTGACGGACGGCTCCAGCTTCGCGCTTCCCTCTTCTTGGCGCCTTTTTGTGAAGCCCTCGCGCTCCGCCTCTGGGCACGTGCTACGCGCGCACTCTCCACCTGCCGGCCCTCGAGCCACCGCCGAACCCTCAGATGGAGGCGCTCTGATGGGTGGAGCGCGATTCACATGTCTCCCTTCCAGGCTGGCGGGTCGAAGGTCCGGCTATAAATAAAGGCGGTGTCGCTCTGCGAATGGCGATCTTGCAGGATGGGGGGGAGGGGTACTGAGGGTGGGTGTGCCCAAGGGAGAGATCATTGTCAATAATGGCCAACTTTTAGATCAAATTCTGTGGGATTAGAACTCAAAGCAAAAAGTTAGAATAATTGAAGCCAGAATTAAACCCTAAATAATTCAAAGGAACAATTTAAATGTGATAAAGAAATATCGAGAACAGGAAATAATACTTCACATCATTTAATAAAATTGCTGGTCACAAAATCAAAGAACACAGGGCAGCACGGTGGCGCAGTAGTTAGCACTGCTGTCTCACTGCGACGAGGTCCCAGGCAGTGTTGCCAAATGAGTTTTCAAAAAGGAGTTAAACTAACACGTAAAACGCGCTAAAAAGGCGCTATATCATTATTCCTCAAATTGTACGAATTCTCTAGACATGTAACATAGGTATGATTGTACATAGTTTTAAAATTATTTACTCAAGTAAAAGGGTTAAATGGGCTTCCTATGACATGAAATAATTACTTACCTTGATTACTCTAGAGATCAAAGGCATCCCAATCTTCTTCGATATCAGCGGCACTACTGCAGGTAGCCTAGTCGTGAATAAGTTGACCCCGTGTTGCTGAAGAGCTGTCGTATGCTTCCATGGTGGCAATTTTCTTGACAACATTAATAGGTAATTCATAAGTGGTGTAACACTTATCATTTCTCTTTCAGCCATACTTCACAAACATGATTGCATTCAGTGTGGAGGTTTTCATCCTGTTTCGAAGCTTGCATTTAATTAGGTTCATATGGCTGAAGCAACGCTCTACATCAGCATTAGAATGTGGCAAGGTGAGGGCTGTCAAGGCAACTTCTGATAACTCTTTGTAAGGATTCTCACCTGAAGAGTCTCTGTAATTAGCTACCTCAGCACAAAAATGCAATGTGTTACCAGTCTCACTCCACTTTGTGTGATGGATTTTTTTCCACTGGAAGTCAACATGGGCAAGATAGCTTGGATCATCACCCACAAACAGCTTTGATAGTTCAATTATGTCAGGCTTGATAGGTTTTAAACACTCAGAGGCACTTAGCAACGATACTGACTGCAGCACACCAACATTATCTGGCAGACGTTGGCGAAGCTGTTTCACAAATTCCACCACAAAGTTAGTGCACCTTTCTCGAATGCGAGTTTCTGAGATCGCAGAGAAGTTACATTCAGGTAGCATCTTTTCACATTCGTATCCCAAGTAAGGCTTCGGGTTTAAGTGATTTTCAATCACAGTGTCAACCAAAATCTGTTTGCCAGGAACGATTACCTGAGAACACAAAGAATCTCTTAGCAACTTTGTTGGATTCTGAGTTTCTGGTTCAAAGTTCTTATTTACTACTTGCTCCTCTCGTAAGATAGGTTTCAAGAATGTAATCAGAACATAATTCTCCTTGTCTGAGAACATTGCATACCACAACTCTGCTGTGTAGCAACTTTCTTGAAATCGAGCGGGGTCGAAGAGAAGTTTTAATTCATTCCACTGATTCAAAATTCTTGTGACTGCAGCCTCTACTGAGAGCCATCGCATTGCACTGACCTGCACTAATTTCAGAGGATTAAGTCCGTCATTAAGAACACCATATAGTTCTCTGTACTTAAGCTGCCGAAGCGCTGAATGTGAAAATCAGTTGTAAGTGTTCTTTATCATAAAATCAAGGTTGCATGGCATATATACACTTGCTGCATGAGACACTGCCAGCTGAATGGAGTGACAAACACACTTTATGAGAATTAAATGTGGAAGTTCTGACTTTAATTTGGTGTACACTCCATTATTAATACCAACCATTACTGAGGCATTGTCTGTCCCCAGTGCAAGAAGGTTCTGCAAATCTAATCCGTGTTTCTTTAAAGAAGCTTTCAGGGCATCAGAAATAGCTTCTGCATTACATTCATTCAGTTCAATGAAATTTAGGAAGCTCACAACAATTCGTTGCTTGGCATCAGAGTAATATCTAATCACCAAATCCAACACCTTCAAGGTGGATATGTCATTGCTTTCATCAGTTATTAAACTAAATTTCCTCTGCCCAATGACAAGCACAAGGTCCTCGTCAAAATGGGGTGCTAGCACATTTTTAATAACTCCAATGCACTTTGACTTCTTAATTTTAAGGTCACTGCATGCTTTACTGTCACTAAAACAGGCTTTGCAAACATCATTTAAATGGTCTGCCACCCGAACTGAACAGTGTTCTGCTATGAACAGTGCCAGTTTTCCCTTTGTTCCTTTAGTGTCATTTGATACACTTTTGAAAGGCAGCACACCTTGACGCTGTGAGCTGAATGGTTCCTCTGCCTTCTTCTGCTTGTCTGTATTCCTGTGTCTTTCTATATCACTTAACTTGGCTGATAGTATACACTTGCAGTATTTACAAAAACATTTTCTGTCATCTCCTTTGACTCTATTCAGCCAGTTTTTGTATCTAACGTCACTCAGCCACTCAGCACGGAAACGTTGTGCATACTGGGTCTTCCCCATTATAAGGGCAACAAGTGTGGCACTTTCAAAAGACTTGACCCTCTACAAGGAGTGTGGGTGCAGCCCAGCCACAAGGATATTCACGACTGAATCAGGCAGGACCAGGACGTGCAAGGATACGACGGGGAGTCGCGACTGAGTCCAGGAACAGGACACGTAACCGATGCTCCCGTCAAAGAAGCTAGCATCGTGTGTGAATGCACTCATCCATGTAACGTTTTGGTATCTTACAGCGTCAATATCAGCCTGCAAGTGTATTTATATTTAATTTCTATTTAGTTTGTGTTGCGTCGTAATAAATACACTGAAGGTGAAAATGCGCTAAATTTGGTGCTAGAACTGGTGCAAAGCGCTAAAATAGCGCTGTGGCGCAATACAAAGAATGTTCACACTAAGGAGGAGAAAAAAGCGCTAGATCTAGCGTGAAAAGCGCGAAGATGGCAACCCTGGTCCCAGGTTTGATCTCGGCACTGGGTCACTGTCCGTGTGGAGTTTGCACATTCTTCCGTGTTTCCGTGGGTTCGCCCCCACAACCCAAAAAAGATGTGCAGGTTAGGTGGATTGGTCATGCTAAATTGTGCCTTAATTGGAAAAAATGAATTGGACACTCTAAATGTATTAAAAGAATAAAATCAAAGAACACATTAATTAAATAACAAATGAAACTTCTTAACAAGATAAAACTTCTACATACGGTTCTGGAGGCCAAATCACTGAGATTCTTTAAGACACGATAGAGAGGTGTAATGTTTTCTTGATACACCGACAAGGGATCACAATTCGGTCGTCTTAACAAGGACTTGATTTAAACAAAAGCTTTATTGCTAACTACTACTACTGAAGGGTATGCTAGCACTGTTGCTTCGCAGTGCCAGGCTCCCAGTTCAATTACTGGCTGGGGTCACTGCACAAATCCCCATTCATTTCCTCCCACTAGTCCCGAAAGATGTGCTGTTAGGTAACTTGGACATTCTGAATTTTCCCTCTGTGTATCCGAACAGGCGCCGGAATGTGGCGACTAGGGGCTTTTCACAGTAACCTCACTGCAGAGTGATGAGCCATCAATTGCACGAGACGAGTTGCTGTACAAAAGTTAGGCTTTAATAAGCTAGACCTTAGCCCTGCGGTCGACTACAAAAAATGGACGACCGCCGGGCATTCTGACTATTTATACCTCGGTATGGAGGCGTGGTTAACCAGCCTCTTGACCAATTGGAGAGCCGTCACATGACTGGTCTCAAGCAATCGGTCGAGAGTCACATGACCGACCAGGGCCAATGGTAAGCCAGTGTTCTGCACCAATGGCAGACAGCTATGCAAATCATACCACCACATTCCTGACGACCGTCTGGGTACTCCACATACGCATACTGTGGGTTAGCGTGGAGTAACTGGACTTGTTCCACCAATGGGTCGGACTTGTGCACCCGTACATGCTTCCGGAGCAAGATGGGTCAGGGGGTGGCCAGCCACGTCAGACGAGGGGATCCGGAGGACGACTTCCTGGGGAAGACAAGAAGACGTTCATGAGGTGTCTGATTTGTTGCGGTACAGAGGAGTGAGCG
Organism: Scyliorhinus canicula; assembly: GCF_902713615.1. Classification (NCBI taxonomy): domain Eukaryota; kingdom Metazoa; phylum Chordata; class Chondrichthyes; order Carcharhiniformes; family Scyliorhinidae; genus Scyliorhinus; species Scyliorhinus canicula. The sequence continues at coordinate 63,866,590 of NC_052157.1, forward strand.
GATAGAATGTAGGGCATCGGGGATAACCTCTTGCCATCGGGAAATAGGGAGATCTCGACCGGAGGGCCAGTAGTATGGTCTTCCAGATGGTACCATTCTCCCGCTCGACCGGTCCGTTACCCCGGGGGTTATAGCTGGTCGTCCTGCTAGAGGCAATGCCACTGTTGAGCAGGAATTGACGCAGCTCGTCGCTTATAAAAGAGGACCCCCAATCGCTGTGTATGTACGCGGGGTAGCCGAACATGGAGAAGATGGAGAGGAGGGCCTTAATGACGGTCGATGTGGTCATGTCGGGGCACGGAATGGCGAAGGGGAAGCGGGAGAATTCGTCGATTACCGCCAGGAAGTAAATGTTGCGGTTGTTAGAGGGAAGGGGCCCCTTGAAGTCAATGCTGAGACGTTCGAAGGGGCGGGATGCTTTGATCAGATGTGCGCGCTCGGGGCGGTAGAAGTGCAGTTTTCACTCTGCGCAGATGTGGCAGTCACGGGTTACTGTCCTGACTTCCGCGATGGAGAAAGGCAGGTTGCGGGCCTTAATGAAATGGTAGAGACGGGTCACCCCTGGATGGCAGAGGTCCACGTGGAGGGAGCGGAGGCGGTCTATCTGCGCGCTGGCGCAGGTACCGCGGGACAGGGCATCAGGAGGCTCATTGAGCTTCCCAGGACGATACAAGATCTCATAGTTGTACGTGGACAACTCGATCCGCCACCGTAAGATCTTGTCATTCTTAATCTTGCCCCTTTGTGCATTATCAAACATGAAGGCTACTGACCGTTGGTCTGTGAGGAGGGTAAACCTCCTGCCGGCCAAATAGTGCCTCCAATGTCGCACCGCTTCGACTATGGCCTGGGCTTCCTTTTCCACAGAGGGGTGGCGGAGTTCGGAAGCCTGGAGGGTTCTGGAGAAGAAGGCCACGGGTCTGCCCGCTTGGTTCAGGGTGGCCGCCAGAGCTACTTCTGATGCGTCGCTCTCGACCTGGAAGGGGAGGAACTCGTCGATGGTGCGCATCGTGGCCTTTGCGATGTCCGCTTTGATGCGGCTAAAGGCCTGGCAGGCCTCTGTCGACGGCGGGAAGGTCGTGGTATGAATGAGGGGACGGGCCTTGACAGCGTAGTTGGGAACCCATTGGGCATAGTAAGCGAAGAAACCCAGGCAGCGTTTGAGGGATTTGAAGGTATTGGGGAGAGGGAGTTCCATCAGGGGGCGCATGCGTTCGGGGTCGGGGCCTATCACTCCGTTACGCACTACGTAGCCGAGGATGGCTAGGCGGTCGGTGCTAAACACGCATTTATCCTTATTGTATGTGAGGTAAAGGAGTTTTGCGGTTTGGAGGAATTTCTGGAGGTTGGCGTCATGGCCCTGCTGGTCGTGGCCGCAGATGGTGACATTATCAAGACACGGGAAGGTAGCCCGTAATCCGTACTTGTCAACCATTCGGTCCATCTCCCGTTGGAAGACCGAGACCCCATTTGTAACACCAAATGGAACCCTAAGGAAGTGGTAGAGGCGCCCATCTGCCTCAAACGCGGTGTATTTGCGGTCACTCGCGCGGAGGGGGAGCTGGTGGTAAGCGGACTTAAGGTCCACAGTGGAGAAAACCTTGTATTTCGCGATATCGTTTACCATGGCGGAAATACGGGGGAGAGGATACACGTCCAGTTGCGAAAACCGGTTGATGGTCTGGCTATAGTCGATGACCATCTGGTTTTTCTCCCCAGTCCGGACCACCAGCACTTGGGCTCGCCAGGGACTGTTGCTGCCCTCGATGACCCCTTCCGTCAGCAACCTCTGGACCTCGGACCTGATGAAGGACCGGTCCTGGGCACTGTACCGTCTGTTCCATGTCACGACGGGTTTGCAATCGTGGGTGAGATTAGCAAACAAGAAGGGGGGGGGTCCACTTTGAGGGACGCGAGGCTGCAGACAGTGAGGGGGGTATAGGGCCGCCGAATTGGAAGGTCAAGCTCTGCAGGTTGCACTGGAAGTCCAGTTCTAGGAGTGCCGGTGCGCAAAGGTCAGGGAGGACAAGGAGTTTATAATTTTTTAAAACCTTCCCTTGGACCGTGAGGTCCGCGATGCAGCACCCGGTGATGCGGACGGAGTGCGAACCTGAGGCTAACCCGATTTTGTGTTTCACAGGGTGGACAGGGAGCGCGCAGCGTCTTATCGTGGTAGGGTGAACGAAGCTTTCCGTGCTCCCAGAGTCCAGCAGGCAGCCCACCTCGTGGCCATTGAGGTAGATCAGCGTTGTCGTTTTGGCGAGCGTGTGTGGACGTGACTGGTCGAGCTGAATGGCCGCGAGCCATGGAGAAAATCCATATTCGTCGTCGTCGTCCGAGTAGATGCTGGAAGAACCTTGCGTGCCAGTCCCGGAAGGCGGTGCCCAGGATACGCACGTGGAGTCGGGATCCCAAGATGGCGGTGCCCAGGACCCGCACGTGGAGTCAGGATCCCAAGATGGCGGCACCCAGGACCCGCACGTGGAGTCGGGGTCCCAAGATGGCGGCGCCCAGGATCCGCACGTGGGGTCGGCATCCCAAGATGGCGGCGCCTAGGGCCCGCACGTGGAGTCGGCGCCCCAAGATGGCGGCGCCCGTGGGGCCCTCGTGGTTGCTGGGGGCGGGGTTAGCGGTCCCGGCGGGCCGATCGGAGCGGCTGGGAGCTGGGGCAGAGAGGCGCGCAGGCCAGGCGCAGGGGCCCGGGGGCGGCGAGTGGAGAGTTGCACGGTGCGCTGGAGGGGCCTGGAAGGGCCCGGAGGAGAGAGAGAAGTGCGCAGGTCGGGCGCAGGGGCCCGGGGACGGGGGGGGGGGGGGGGGGGGGGGGGGAGTTGCGCGGCGCCCAGGAGGGGACCGAGAGGGCCCGGAGCGGGGGATCCCTGGTCACTGCGTGGAACAGCAGCGACCGTTTTGGCCTGGCAGACAGTGGAGAAGTGGCCCTTCTTCCCGCAGCTCTTACAGAGGGCGGAGCGGGCTGGGCAGCGTGGGCGAGGGTGTTTCGTGAACCCACAAAAATGACAGCAGGGCCCCGTGGACTTGTTGGGGCGTCCCGCGGCGCAGGCCTGAGGGAGGTCGGGAGCGGCGGATGGCGGTGGGGAAGTGTGCCAGGAGGCCCAGGATGGTGCAGCGCGGCTGGGGACATAGGCACGGGCTGTTTAAAATCGGCGACCTCCAGGGAGGTGGAAAGAGTCCGTGCCTCAGTTAAGCTGAGGTTGTCTTTCTCCAGCATCCGCTGGCGGATAGCGGGGGACTGCATCCCAGCCACGTAGGCATCTCTGATCAGCAGTTCCATGTGCTCCGTAGCTGAAACTGGGAAGCAGGATCAATTCCTCCCCAGGATAGCGAGGGCCTGGTAATATTGGTCTAATGACTCACCGGGGAGCTGTTGTCTGGTGGCCAGCAGATGTCGGGCGAATACTCTGTTGACTGGTTTAAAAAATTGTCCATTCAGCTTAAGCATGGCGGCATCGTAATCTTTCTCCTCCTTGATCATCGCGTAGGCTGCTATGCCCACGCTGGAGTGGAGGATGTGAAGCTTCTGTGCCATGGTGGGGGGGCTGGTTGCAGACTCCAGGTATCCTTCGAGACATGCCAGCCAATGTTGAAAAATTTCTGCAGAGTTCTGAGTTTGCGGGCTGATGGGGAGGCATTCGGGCTTGATCCGGAACTCCATCTTCAAAAATCTAGCTTATTAAATTGATGAGCCATCAATTGCACGTGAGACGAGTTGCTGTACAAAAGTTAGGCTTTAATAAGCTAGAACTTAGCCCTGCGGTCGACTACAATAAATGGACGACCGCCGGGCGTTCTGACTATTTATACCTCGGTATGGAGGCGTGGTTAACTCAGCCTCTCGACCAATCGGAGAGCCATCACATGACTGGTCTCAACCAATCGGTCGAGAGGCACATGACCGACCAGGGCCAATGGTAAGCCGGTGTTCTGCACCAATGGCAGTCAGCTATGCAAATCATACCACCACATCAATAATAAAGATTATTATTATTATATTATTACAATGTCTAAGATAGAAACAGTGGGAACTAACGTTCTAACACTAACTAACACTTGCGAACACGTAGAAACTACAGAGCTACTCATATGCAACTGCTGCACACTCCACATGAACACCTTCTGAAGGAACACATGGCGCATCCGGGTACCGGGACTCCGCACTTGCCCCACCTGCTAGTCGGATGCTAGAACTACAACAGTAAAACATATAACTTACAAAACACATGCAGATCATAGATCATAGAATTTACAGTGAAGGTGAACCACTCATAATATGTACAGATGATAGTCTGCCTAGCATCACATCCTCCTTTCTTTCGAATTATTTTGAATCATGGGCATTTACATTCAAACGGTAGCACGGTAGCATTGTGGATAGCACAATCGCTTCACAGCTCCAGGGTCCTAGGTCGATTCCGGCTTGGGTCACTTTCCGGAGTCTGCACATCCTCCCCGTTTGTGCGTGGGTTTCCTCCGGGTGCTCCGGTTTCCTCCCACAGTCCAAAGATGTGCAGGTTAGGTGAATTGGCCATGCTAAATTGCCCTTAGTGTCCAAAATTGCCCTTAGTGTTGGGTGGGGTTACTGGGTTATGGGGATAGAGTGGAGGTGTTGACCTTGGGTGGGGTGCTTTATCCAAGAGCCGGTGCAGACTCGATGGGCTGAATGGCCTCCTTCTGCACTGTAAATTCTATGTAAATACACATATACAGGGATTTTAGTCAGGCAAAACTGCATGCATGCAAATGTGAATGTTCATCAGTTCAATCAATCTGATTCTGCTGCTGAGCCGCCTCTGTTGCCTGATGTGTTTTTTTCCTGTGCTTGTGCTATTGAAATATGTGTTGATTTCTTGTTTTCTTTGCTCTATTTTTGAAGAACCATTGGCTTCTTGCTTCTAGAAAGATCTGTTGCTGAAGCATGGAGAACTCTTGTTTCTTTCTGTTTTCTCTCTCAAGGCAGGCTTGGTATCTATTCACACCTTGATCTATATTTTTCTTGAGCGTGAACTGGTCCAGTTGTGAGACCTGACTTGCTGAAGTTTCGCAGAGTTTGGGTAGGTTTGCCTGAAACCTCTGTACATCCTCAACTAATTGTATTATCTCACGGTCTTTTGCTGCCAGCTCAACATCCTGACTTGATCGTGTTAACATTTCGATAGCTGGTTCCCCACCTGGAGCTTTCTGGATCTGGTTTTCAGCTACAGGGAATTGTTAGCTGAGGAAAGTTGCTCACGTAAGGTCACAGTGGGCACGATTCTCCGCAATGGCGGAGAATCGGGAAAGCCACCGTGAAAGAGGCCGTCTTTCACGGCAGCCTCGGCGCCGACTCCCGGGACCGATTCTCCCCCCCCCCCCCCAAACGGGGCTAGGAGCGGGGCCCCGGGGATCTCGGCGGCGCGGCCTTTGATGTTGTCGTCAAAGCCGCTGGCGCCGATATGACGTCAGCCGCACATGCGCAGGTTGGACGGCTCGAACCCGCGCATGCGCGGTGCCGTCTTTCCCCTCAGATCAAGACGTGGTGGCTTGATCTTGCGGGGAGGCTGAGGGGAAATAGTGCGTCCATTTTGGACGTTGGCCCGATTATCGGTGGGTACCGATCGCAGGCCTGTCCCCTCCCGAGCACAGTCGTGGTGCTCCCGTCCCGATCGGGCACCTAAAAGCCCCAAACGGGCTTCTGGCGCCCGTTTCACGACGGCAGCGACCAGGTGTGGTTGCCGCTGTCGTGAAACGGTCGGACTCGGCCCATCGGGCTCGGAGAATCGCCGTTCGCCGTGAAAAACGGCGAGCGGTGATTCGGCGAGCGGGGGGGGGGGGGGGGGGGGGGGGGCGGGGGTGGGAGAATCGTGGGAGGTGCCAGGGGGGCGTGAAAAATGGCAGGGGGCCCTCCCGCGATTCTCCCAGGCCGCGTGGGGAGCGGAGAATTCCGCCCAGTATTTCTGTTGTTGTCTTCACTTGTTTCAAATCGCTCTCTAGAGACTCAATAATGTGCTGAAGGGAAGTCATTTTTGTGTTGAGCAGGTTTATGATTTGCCGATTCTTCTCCATAATCTGTTTTTGGTGTACTATTTCTGCTCGTTGAAACTGAGAGGCAAGTTGCAGGGTTTGAAGTTCCCACTTCTCCTCCTGTAGCACAGCTCGTGAGCTCTCCAGTTCCTTCATTTTTAACTGATGGTGCAGTTTCAATTCCAAAAGTTCATTGTTTTCTTTTGTGAGGCCATGATATGCTACACTGTGCCAGTTGTTTCTTGTTTGTCGCTCAGGATCAGTGCTTCTCGGCACATTTGATTTCCTTCCGTGCTTTTCAAACCCTTGTATGTCCTGCTCGCCGGACCTGTTCCTCCTTGTTTTCAAGTGTTCTGTCTCGACATTTTCCATTCGATGTTTGACAAGCAGCCATCGACATCACCACCATGTTTCTCTTTGAGGAGACATTTGCCTCCAGCACCCATAGAGTCACCCACTGAAACAGCCTTTGGCTTCGCTTTGAAGACTTTGATTCTGTCGACTTCCGAAATGGTGTCTATACATTAATTCACAAGCTCAAGGGCACCCGTACCTTCTAGGTCCAACCCCCCTTTCAGTAGAACCGCTTTCTTGATGCTCTGTATGTGGAGCTGTGGCCTGAGTCTTGGATTGTTCGCTCGGAGTCTGTACTGACTTTGCATCTATAGCTGCCATGTGCGCCATCGGTATATATGGGGATCAGGGGTTATGGGGAGAAGGCAGGAGTACTTAATGATCTGTTGAGCTGCTCGCAGAAAAATACTTTTCACTACCTCAGTACATATGACAATAAACAAAATCCAAATTCAATCCAAATCCAATGAGGATGAGAAACATATAGGCCATAATTGAATGGTGGAGCACACACGATGAGCAAATTGCCTAATTCTGTTCCTATGTCTTATGGTCTTAAATTATACTGAAAAATGTAAATTTGGTAAATCACTGATTAAAAGAAAATTCAATTCGGATTTGATCTTCCTCTTTTCCAAATAATAAAATTAATTTTGAATCATTTTGGTAATGTGAAGATTAATATAAATCTCATTTGATTATATTTTGAATTGGAAAAAGATAATTTAGGTGCATAAATTGCATTTCTTAAAATTTTTATTTAGAATACCCAATTCATTTTTTCCAATTAAGGGACAATTTAGCTTGGCCAATCCACCTACCTGGCACATCTTTGGGTGGTGGGGGGTGTAATCTGTAAACTCCACACAGTGACCCAGGGCCGGGATCGAACCTGGGACCTTGGTGCTGTGAGGCAGCAGTTCTAACCACTGCGCCATGGTGCTGCCCATAAATTACATTTCTATTTTGAATAATTGTGGTTTTTGTCAATGAGGAAGAGATAGTTTCCGCTCATATTGTAATCTCTACAATCATCATTCTAGTCAGATCAATGCAATGTGTCTTCCAATGTCATCCCAAAACCTTCATCTGTACCTGAAACAAGAATTAACCGTTCATAAAACTATTTCTGATTTATTCCACAGTTGCTTTCACTGAAAAGATTCAGCAAATGAAGACGCCAACAAAGAGACTGAAAGTAGAAAATAGTTTTGAAAATCAGATAAATATTTACTCTGAAGAAAGAGAACATTGTGCGAATGGTGAGCTGTGCACGTGCAAAGTAATCAATCCAGTTCCTCAGGACAGGAAGAATTTATTGGGAGAGTGGGGTTGGTGAGATGACACAATGTCTGGGTGGGGGGAGCATTTACGGAGCAATAGAGAATGTGACAGGAGAGGAGTTCAGTCCTGCGTTTACCCACAAACTGGTGCTGCTGTGCTTCTTGAAGGAAAAACACACTTGATCCCCAAACTTTTACTAATTTTGCATTGTATAACAAACTAGAATGCGACTTTCAATAATTGTACTCAAATTATTCTGATTATGGAAATAACTATCTTGATTATTTTTGACAATCCTTTTAATTACGTTCATTCAATGGTTTAGATCAGTGGGCTAGACAGCTGGCTTATAATGTAGGTTCAATTCCCGTACCGGCTGTAATAATTCTGAATTCTCCCTCTGTGTACCCGAACAAGTACCGGAATGTGGCGACTAGGGGCTTTTCACAGTAACTTCATTGAAGCCTACTCGTGACAATAAAAGATTATTATTATTATTATTATTGCTGTAAACCAATAGTTCAGCCCAAGTGAGACTAGCATGATTACTGGACTGTGTATTTATCTGCCATCACCCTGAAAATAATAACCATCAGATATCTTTACTGAGAAACAATTAGATATTTCACCAAACAGCGATACCTTGTGTTGTAATTTGGGAAGGGCAGGAGAAATTAATATTTCTGCACAATTGGATTGGATAGTTATATTTGTTGTAATGATTAAATCTTCCTCGTCTTTACTCACAGGTAGTTGGGTGCCTGGAGTTTGATCTCTGATGGTTGATCAGCTCTACTCTTGGTCCTTCCTTGGATTCCCTGACTGACCGCCCCGTTGCCAGTTTGTGAGTTTGCTGCTCATGCCGTCTTTTGTAACTATATTCACCTACTTAATAGTTAATATAGTTGGAAATATTTGAGATATTCTAGAGGTTGGGAAAATATGATCAGACACAATAAGTCCCAGGTGGACCTCTCTCCGTTGGCGACCTGCATCTACAGAATCGAGCTGAATGGAACTGATTCATCACCCCTGGCCTTTCTCTCACAAAAGACTTGTTGAAAAGCAACAACAGTAACAAGTTGACTCAGCTTTTGAGTCAGCTCCAGCAAAGTTCCCCAACCTTCAGCTCCCCTGTCTCTGACACCAAGCCAGTATCATTGGATTCTGATCAATGTTATCCAGCACAATTGATTTATTTATTCATTGTGTTTTTGGGTGCCGCTAGGTTGCTCAGCATTTATTGCCCATCCCGAATTGTCCTTGAACTGAATGGCTTGCTTGGCCATTTCAGAGAACAATGTCAACCACGTTGCTGTGGATCTGGAGTCACATGTTGGCCAGACCAGGTAAGGACGGCAGATTTCCTTCCCATTGGTTCTATCAGTGAACCAGGTGGGTTTTTACGACAGTGGACAATGGTTCCATGGTCAGCATTAGACTTTTAATTCCAGATTTGTATTGAATTTGCATTTCACCATTTACCATGGTGCGATTTGAATTGCATTCTCATTGGGTGTCTGGATTACTTGTTCAGTGACAATGTCACTACGCCACAGCCTCTTTGCTCTCTTCCTTGGGTCCCCAGGCTCTCTACCCCTCCTGTCTCCAAGCACTCCCACTCTCACCCTCCAGTCTCCAAATCCTCTCATCCTCACCCTTCAATCTCCCAATCCTCCACCTCCAGTCTCCAAACCCCTCTTCCCTCAAGTTTTCCAACCCTCGCTTGTCGCCAGTCTCCAAACATCTTCCATTCTTCACCCAAGCCTCCAATCAAGCTCCCTTCTTTGTCTCTAAACTCTCCCCCCCCCCCCCATGCCTCCAGTCTCCAAAACCTAATCTTCACCAAATCCTCCCCATCCTCCCTCTTTCTATTCTCCATACTCTCCACCCTACTCACCCCCTCTAGTCTCCAGACCACCAATATCACCAGTTCTGGGGCTTCGCCAATGCCTGAGCCTCCTACACCTCTCACTCACCACCACTCCCCACTCTTGTAGATCTTTCTCACACTACTCACCTCTCTTGAAGATGTTCTTGAACCATGTGACCTTGCAAACCCCTGACCTCCTTCATCGACCCCAATATCCACATCATTCATCTTGCTCCAACAGTGCTCATTACTCCTGCATCCTCTTCAAATCTGTAGTTGGCATGACTGGAAAACATCACTTCCAGTCTCCATCTGGGTCCATACATGAAGGACTGAGGTTGTGAGGGAAGGGAAAATGGATGTAGGTGAAGGGGGAGGAATAGGGAGGAGGGAAAGGGAGGGAAAAGAGGAAGGAAGGAAAAACGAGGACATAGGGGAAGGGTGGAGGAAAGCGGAATGAGGACAGGGAGGGAGGGACAAGAGGGACTTTGGGGTAATTTTGTTGGGATTTGTTTTTTCTTGGTTTGAGGGATTATTGCACTGGATGTTTGGAAGATCTGGGTTTCAGGGGCCTTTGGGCGGTTTTCATTATGATATTGGGCGGGGGTTCTGGCAGGGTCCATCTTGCTCTTGCTTGCAAACGTAGGTTGGCTAGTGAACGGGAACGAGGTGGGCGGATGGGCCTGTGAAGTGTGAATTTGGGGGGGATATTGACGATACTGGGAGAAGTGGTTTCGAGAGGAAGTGGCTGGGCAGTTTATGGGAAAAGTGGCGGGGGTGGGGGGGGGGGGAGGGCTCACAATGGCTAGGGGTAGGGTTGGGTCTCGTGGACGGTCTGGGCCAGAAGTAGCGGTTATGACATATAGGTCGGCTGGGGGGGGGGGGGGGGGGGGGGGGGGGGGGGGTGCCGGGGCGAGCGACCACAGGTCCAATTGGTAACGTGGAATGTGTGAAGGCATTCTGTGAGGTTTCAGATGGAGAAGGTGGTGGCTGCCAAGGGGAGCAGGTACATTATAGTAACGGGTGTGCACGAGTGGGGGGGGGGGGGGGGGTTTAATGGGGGAAATGGGGGGGGAATGAAGGGGGCTGTGTATGAGTATGGGGACAAGGCCAGCCACTTGCTGGTCAACCAGCTCCGCCGGCAGGAAGCTGTGAGAGAGATTGTTCAGGTTCCGGATGGGACAGGAGAGTTGGTGGTGGTACCAGAACATGTGAATAAGGTATTCAAGGAGTTTTATAAATAGTTGTATTGGTCAGAATCTCCGGATAATGAGTCAGATGATGGAGGTTTTGGGACAGTTGGAGTGTCCTAAAGTAGGAGAGGAGAGGGCAGGGTTGGAACAGCCAGTGGGATGGAAGAGGATGGCAGGTGGCGAAAGGGAGGATGCAGGTGGGTGAGGCACCGGGTCCAATGGTTTCCCGGTAGAGTTTTATAACAAGTTTCTGGATAAGCTGGTGCCGCTGTTGGTGGAGTTATTTAGGGATGTGGTGACCAAGGTGGCACTGCCACAGGTGATGGGACAGGCATCCATTTCATTGCTGTTAAAAGTAGATAAGGACCCGGTGGAGTGTGGGTCGTAAAGGCCTATATCTCTGCTGAATGTAGATGCTGCTGGTGCTGCTGCTTAGGTTGGAGGACTGCCTCCCAAAGGTGATTGGGGAGGATCAGACAGGGTTCATAAACGGCAGGCAGTTGTCGTCAAACAGGCAGCATCTGTTGAATGTGATGCTTTCTCCAGCAGGAGGGAGTTGGAGGTGATGGTGGTGCTGGATGCGGAGAAGATGTTTGATTGTGTGGAGTGGAGCTATGGATTTGTCGTGTTGGAGAGATTTGGGATTGGGCCCAAGTTTGTGGTGTGGGTACCCGAATTCACCTCATTTGTACGCACTCTTGTTTTCAGTTCCCTTTAGCAATTTAGCTGTATGGGGAACTGAAGACTAGAGTACGTACAAATGAGGTGAACTCGGGTAATTTCCATTACATAGGGGAACAAGGCAGGGGTGTATGTAACTCCATGTCCCCCTCCTGTTTGCGCTGGCGATAGAGCCCTCCCCCGTAGCGCTGAAGTACTTCGAGAAATGGAGGGGGATAATGATGGGGGGTGTGGAGCATAGGGTGTATCTGTATGCTAATAATCTGTTGCTGTATGTTTCCAACAAGGGTTCTTCAGTGGAAGATATAATGGGACTGCCGAGGAGATTTGTAGGCACTTTCAGGCCATAAATTAAATTTGGAAAAGAATGAGTGTTTTGTGGTGTTTTATCTGAGGGTGGGTGTAGGTCTGGAGGGGAATGCCATTTCGGGTAGCGACAGCCTTCCGTTATTGTTGGCCGGCTGGGTGCAGACGGTTAAGATGAATATTTTGCCACAGTTTTTATTTTTATTTCACCGGTTTTGGAAGGGTTAATAAATCAAATTGTACAAGTTTATGTATAAAACCGATACAAGCTGAACATAGAACCTAAGCATTCACATGGGCTGCTGCTTGTCATAATTGGAAAGTTTAAATTCCCACAGACAGAACAAGCTAGCAGCAGAAGCCTGTTGAAATGAAAATCGCTTATTGTCACAAGTAGGCTTCAAATGAAGTTACTGTGAAAAGCCCCTAGTCGCCACATTCCGGCACCTATTCGGGGAGGCTGGTACTGGAATTGAACCGTGCTGCTGGCCTGCCTTGGTCTGCTTTCAAAGCCAGCGATTTAGCCCTGTGCTAAACCAGCCCCACAGCCACAACAACAGATAATTCTCAATGATCTTTTAAAATTACAGCAAGGATATAGTCACACAGTTTGCACACAAACATTCAATAATTCAATTGATCATGCATCTGTGAACCGTACAAACACAGGACAATGGGATGGAAGTAAGGGACACACCACAGATAATGCATACTTCTAATCTTATGTGTGTCTAGTTTCTAATTGGTAAGTGCTTGGCAATATTATAATACTTGATAATGCCTTGATTATGATTGGTGATTATACTCATATATAATGCATTATGTAATTCTAATTATTAGTTGTGAATGAACATACATTTTGAGCAAATATATTCTTTTGATTGGTGTATGTTAATTACTTAAAAAAAAACAGAGAAAAGTATAATTGACCTGTAATTTCTGTGCTCGGTGAGCTAGCAAGCCATCTGGTGGTAGTTCAGCTCCCCTGCTATAGCTTGAATAAAGATGTTCATGAGCTGAAATTCTAACTCTGATTGCTGTCTGATCAGTTGGGGAGTGAAGGACGCTATAGTTGATGATGCACCATCAATGGACGCGAGACACGATGAAGGTCCAAACTCAGGCTTTAATCAGCTAGATGTTAGCCCGGTGGTCGACTACAGTGAAAGGCCAACCGCCGGGACTTCTGGGTACTTATACCCCGCTTTGGAGGCGGGGTCTCTTGCCTCTCAACCAATTGGTGAGCAGTCACATGACTAGTCTCAGCCAATCAGCCGAGAGGCACATGACCAGCCAGAGCCAATGGGAAACCAGTGCTCTGCACCAATGGCAGCACTCCTATTCATACCACCACATTCACCCCTTGTGGAGAAAGAAGCCGGGGGGGGGGGGGGGGGGTAGGGGAAAAGAGAGGGGGAGGGCGAGGACTGGTGGTATGAGTAGAGAAAATCGAGATAAACGGTGGCTGCCCACTGGCTCGTGGCAAATGTGAACAGAATCAATCACAGTTGAATGCAAAAAAAATGGTACAATAGAGTCCAACAAAGTCCAATGGTGGCATCAGATGGACTCGATCAGCCTGTCGGGTGCCCGTGGTGTTCTGGCGGACCACCACAGTTGAGCTGGTGACGTCGGGACGGTGGCCGTCCTTGACTCCGGGAGCGTCGGTCGTCGATCTGTCTCCGTACCCCGGGCAGGTGGTAGAGACGCTGTGATCAGGGAAGCTGTGCGCTGGGTCGTGGGGGCGCAGGGGGCGCTGGGGGGAATCGGGATTGGGAGGGGGTGGCGATGTAAGGGGGGAAGGCCGCACGCTGGCGGGTGCCAGGTCCCGAAGCGAGACCGTATCCTGCCGACCGTCGGGATACTCCACGTATGCATACTGCGGGTTGGCGTGGAGTAACTGGACTCACTCAAACAACGGGTCGGACTTGTGCACCTGCACATGCTTCCGGAGCAAGATGGGCCTGGGGGTGGCCAGCCAGGTTGGGAGAGGGGTTCCTGAGGATGACTTCCTAGGGAAAACAAGAAGACGTTCATGAGGTGTTTGATTAGTGGTAGTACAGAGGAGAGACCGGATTGAGTGAAGGGTGTCGGGGATGACCTCTTGCCAACGGGGAATAGGGAGATCTCTGGACCGTAGGGCCAGCAGAATGGTCTTCCAGATGGTGCCATTCTCCCGCTCGACCGCCCGTTACCCCAAGGGTTATAACTGGTCGTCCTGCTAGAGGCGATGCCCCTGCTGAGCAGGAATTGACGCAGTTCGTCACTCATAAAGGAGGACCCCCGGTCGCTGTGGATGTACGCGGGGTAACCGAACAGGGAGAAGATGGAGAGGAGGGCCTTAATGACTGTTGTTGTGGTCATGTCGGGGCAGGGGATAGCGAAAGGGAAGCGGGAGTACTCGTCAATCACACTCAAAAAATGTGTGTTGCGGTTGTTGGAGGGGAGGGGACCCTTGAAGTCTATACTAAGACGTTCAAAGGGGCGGGATGCCTTGATTAGATGTGCGCACTCGGGGTGGTAGAAGTGCGGTTTGCACTCTGCTCAGATATGGCAGTCCCTGGTGACGGCCCTGACTTCCTCAATGGAGTAGGGCAGGTTGCGGGTCTTAATGAAGTGGTAAAAACTGGTTACCCCTGGATGGCAGAGGTCCGTGTGGAGGGAGTGAAGGCGGTCAATCTGCACGCTGGCGCAGGTACCGCGGGACAGGGCATCAGGAGGCTCGTTGAGCTTCCCAGGACGATACAAGATATCGTAGTTGTTTGTGGACAACTCGATCCGCCACCACAAGATCTTGTCGTTCTTGATCTTGCCCCTCTGTGCATTATCGAACATGAAAGCTACTGACCGTTGATCCATTAGGAAGGTAAACCTCCTGCCGGCCAGATAGTGCCTCCAATATAACACAGCTTCGACTATGGCCTGTGCCTCCTATTCCACCGAGGAATGGCGGAGTTCGGAAGCGTGGAGGGTCTGGGAGAAGGCCACGGTCTGCCCGCTCGGTTCAGGATGGCCGCCAGAGCAACTTCGGATGCGTCACTCTCAACCTGGAAAGGGAGGGACTCGTCGATAGCATGCATCGTGGCCTTTGCGATATCCGCTTTGATGTGGCTAAAGGCCTGGCGGGCCTCCATCGACAGGGGAAAGGAGGCGGACTGGATGAGGGGATGGGCTTTGTTGGCGTAGTTGGGGACCCACTGGGCGTAATAGGAGAAGAAGCCCAGGCAGCGTTTGAGGGATTTGAGGGTGTTGGGGAGAGGGAGTTCCATTCGGGGGCGCATGCGTTCAGGATCGGGGCCTATCACTCCGTTACGCACTACATAGCCAAGGATGGCTAGACGGTCGGTGCTAAACACGCACTTATCCTTATTGTAAGTTAAATGAAGGAGTTTTGCGGTTCGGAGGAATTTTTGGAGGTTGATCACAGAATTTACAGCGCAGAAGGAGGCCATTCGGCCCATCAAGTATGCACGGCTCCTGGAAAGAGCACCCTACCCAAGGTTAACACCTCTTCCGTATCCCCATAACCCAGTAACCCCACCCAACACTAAGGGCAATTTCGGACACTAAGGGCAATTTATCATGTCCAATCCACCTAACTTGCACATCTTTGGACTGTGGGAGGAAACCGGAGCACCCGGAGGAAACCCACGCACACACGGGGAGGATGTGCAGACTCCGCACAGACAGTGACCCAAGCCGGAATCGAATCTGGGACCCTGGAGCTGTGAAGCAATTGTGCTATCCACAATGCTACCGTGCTGCCCAATGAAAATTGCTTATTGTCACAAGTAGGCTTCAATTAAGTTACTGTGAAAAGCCCCTAGTCGCCACATTCCGGCGCCTGTCCGGGGAGGCTGGTACGGGAATCGAACCGTGCTGCTGGCCTGCTTCGTCTGCTTTAAAAGTCAGCGGTTAAACCAGCCTCAGTGAGCTAAACCAGCTGGTCGTGGCCGCAGAAGGTGACGTTGTCGAGATACGGGAAGGTAGCCCATAAACAGTACTTATCAACCATTCGGTCTATCTCCCGTTGGAAGACCGAGATCCCATTTGTGACACCAAATGGAACCCTCAGGAAGTGGTAGAGGCGCCCATCTGCATCAAACGCGGTGTACTTGCGGTCACTCGCGCGGATGGGGAGCTGGTGATAGGCAGACTTAAGGTCCACCGTGGAGAAGACTTTGTATTTCACGATCCTGTTGACCAGGTTGGAAATACGAAGGAGAGGGTACGCGTCCAGCTGCGTAAACCTGTTGATGGTCTGGCTGTAATCAATGACCATCCGGTTTTTCTCCCCAGTCCGAACCACCAGCACTTGGGCTCGCCAGGGACTGTTGCTGCCCTCGATGACTCCTTCCTTTATGAGCCTCTGGACCTCGGACCTGATGAAGGTCCGGTCCTGGGCACTGTATCGTCTGCTCCTAGTGGCGACAGGTTTACAATCTGGGGTGAGATTAGCAAACAAGGAAGGGGGGTCCACTTTGAGGGACGCGAGGCTTCAGACAGTAAGGGGGGAAATAGGGCCGCCGAATTGGAAGGTCAGCTCTGCAGGTTGCACTGGAAATCTAGGCCCAAGAGTGCCGGAGCGCATAGACGGGGGAGGATGAGGAGTTTGTAGTTTTTGAAAACCCTCCCTGGTCCGCTATGCAGCACCCGGTGATCTGGACGGTGTGCGAACCCGAGGCTAGCTCGATCTTATGTTTGACTGGGTGGATGGGGAGCGCGCAGCGTCTTACCGTGTCAGGGTGGACAAAACTTTCCGTGCTCCCGGAGTCCAGTAGGCAGTTCGTCTCATGCCCGTTGAGCTGGATCAACATCGTCGTCTTGGCGAGCGTGCGTGGTCGCGACTGGTCGAGGGTGATGGAAGCAAGTCGTGGCGAGAGTTCCAGATCGTCCTCGGTGGCACAGTAATCGCTGGCAGGGCCTTCCGTGTTGGCCCAAGATGGCGGCGCCCAGGACCCGCACGTGGAGCCAGAGCGCCAAGATGGCGGCGCCCAGGACCCACACGTGGAGTCGGAGCCCTAAAATGGCGGTGCCCGGGACCCACGCGCGGCATCCGGGGCCCAAGATGGCGGCGCCCGCAGGACCCTCGTGGCGGTTGGGCGCAGGGTCAGCGGCGTCTGCGGGCCAATCAGGGCAGCCGGGAGCGGGGATAGGGAGGCCCGTGGGCCGGATGCGGGGGCCGGGAGGCGGGGCGGAGAGGCCAGTGCGCTGGGCCCTGGGGGGGCCCGGGGGGACGGGGCGATCTGCGGTCGCTGCGCGGAACAGCAGCGACCTACCTGGTCTGGCAAACTACAGCATAATGGCCCTCCTTCCCGCAGCTCGTACACAGAGCAGAGCGGGCCGGGCAGCACGTGCGGGGGTGTCTAGTGAGGCCACAAAAATAGCAGCGGGGCCCTGCTAGCCTGTCGGGGTGTCCCGCAGCGCAGGCCTGGGGGGGGGGTCGGGGTCGGCGGAGGACGGAGGACGCGTGCACGAAGCCCAGGGGGTTGCCATGCGGCAGGGGGCGTATGCACGGGCGTTCAGGTCGGCGATCTCCAGGGAGGTTGCAAGGGTCCGTGCCTCAGCTAGGCTTTGATCAACCTTCTCCAGTAATCGCTGGCGGATAGAGGAGGATTGCATGCCGGCAATGTAAGCGTCTCTGACTAGAAGTTCCATGTGCTCTGTCGCCGAAACTTGGGGACAGGCGCAATTTCTCCCAGAGCTGCGAGGGCCCGGTAAAACTCGTCGAGGGACTCACCGGGGAACTGTTGTCTAGTAGGTACGACATGTCGAGCATATACTTGGTTGACCGGCCGGAGAAAGTGTCTTTTTAAGAGATCCATGGCCGCGTCATAGTTCCGTTCGTCCTCGATCATTGAGTATACCACCGTGCCCACGCACGAGTGGAGGATGTGGAGTTTCTGCTCCTTGGTGGGCTGGCTGGCTGCAGTCATCAGGTAACTGTTGAAACACGCCTGCCAATGTTTAAAGGTCGCTGGCGTGTTTGAAGCATGCGGGCTGATGCGCAGGCAGTCTGGCCAGATGCGCAGTTCCATCTCAAAATTCTAGCTGATTAAATTGATGCACCATCAATGGACGCGAGACACGATGAAGGTCCAAACTCAGGCTTTAATCAGCTAGTTGTTAGCCCGGTGGTTGACTACAGTGAAAGGCCGACCGCCAGGACTTCTGGGTACTTATACCCCACCTTGGAGGTGGGGTCTACTTGCCTCTCGACCAATTGGTGAGCAGTCACATGACTAGTCTCAGCCAATCAGCCAAGAGGCACATGACCAGCCAGAGCCAATGGGAAACCAGTGCTCTGCACCAATGGCAGCACTCCTATTCATACCACCACAGTTGAATAATTACCGGTGGAGCTCCTGCAACAGGTCTTTTTGCCAAAAAATGTTTCTCATGAGGGTGGAACAGTTGATTTTTTTCATTTGTGTGGGCAGTTAAGAGGCAAGGATTAGGAGGACAGTGCTTCAAAGAGGGCCACAGTAGAGGGCCCTGGCCCTTCCAAACCTGATGTATTATTATTGGGCGGCGAATGCGGAGAAGGTATGGGGCTGGAACAGTGAGCCTAAGGCTTATGGGTAAGGATGGAGGCAGGCTTTTGTAAGGGGTCGGGGTTGTGGGTACTAGGAATGGCGTTGCTCCCGTTTACCCCAGGCAGTGGTGGCCACATTGAAAATATGGAGGCAGCTTCAGCAACACTTTGGGGGCGATTCTCCGCACCCGCGCAAAATCGCGAAATTGTCGTACAAAACGGGCGCGTTTTACGACGGTCGGGAAGGGTCCATTTCCCGACGTATTCACTTCCGGGAAATGGGCTAGTAATGCGGCCGCGTCAATCACGTGCGCGATGACGACGGAACGCGGCAATGACACGATCACGCCCACGTGACGCCGCCCGACGCCGTAAAAAGGCGCGGGCGAGCACAGAATCTGTAGGCCATGATGTTGGAGCCCAGGAGAGCTGCACCTCGTTTTGTGGAGGCCGATGTGGATACGCTTCTCGATGCTGTCGAGCAGAGGAGGGGCATCATCCGCCCGCGGAGAGGGCATCGCCAACCTGCCAGCGCGGTACACCAGGCCTGGCGTGAGGTGGCTGCTGCCGTTAGTGCTGTGGGGCAGACCCCTCGCTCAGCAGAGCAGTGCCGAAAAAAGCTTCACGACTTCACCAGGGCTGCCAGGGTAAGTGCCAAGAAGGTGCCCCCTGGTCACAAACGTCCCTCCCCCCCCTTTACTTAATCACCCACCTCCCCCCCTGGCACGGGGGGTGGAGGGGGATTGGGCCAGAGTTATTTGAGGGTGGTTCACAAAGTTGTCACAGACCCAGCGCTCTGGCCCCGTGGAGAGATGCAATGGTCTTATGACAACTTGACCCCCAAACTGTGCCAGTATCTGAACGGACTGCTGATACCTGCCGTATTGTAATGATCTACCTATGTACCCTCCCCCAACAGGCCAAGTCCGCTCACACCACCCGTGAGCGGCACAAGACTGGAGGGAGTTCGCCCAACCTGCACCCCCTCACCACCTTTGAGCAGAGGGCACTGGACCTTGTTGGGGGGTCTGGCACCCGGGATGTCGCGCTATGCGAGGTTGGCGGAGCTGCAACAAGTGAGACAACCCTCCTTGACAAACACCCACCCCTCCCCCATCCTCTGTCCCTTCACACACCCTGCCCACTTGGACACCTCCCCCATCCTCTGTCCCTTCACACACCCTGCCCAGTTGGACACCTCCCCCATCCTCTGTCCCTTCACACACCCTGCCCACTTGGACACCTCCCCCATCCTCTGTCCCTTCACACACCCTGCCCACTGGGATACCTCTCCCATCCTCTATCCCTTCACACACCCTGCCCACTGGGATACCTCCCCCATCCTCTGTCCCTTCACACGCTGCCCACTGGGACCGTCCAGTGGCCTGCCGAGCAAATCTAAATAACCTGTCTCATTCTCTTCCCTAGGACGTGATGCCGAACGACCAGGGCCGTCTGGCTGCAGACGGACACAGGCATCTGCCGCCACCTCACCCGGGGCCGCACGACAGAGGGTGCCTGATCAGCGGGGAGTCCCATCCTCCCCAACCCAATCTGCGGATCAGGACACCCAGAGGGTGGCGAGACCACAAGCCACGGAAATGGCCAGCGATAACCCTCCGGACTCTGAGCGGCCCCACACCATTGAGGAGGCGCTAAATTGCGACAACATCGGGCTTGCGGCACTGCTATCTCCCACAACATCCATCATCCCAGAGACACTCACCCCGGCGGGCCTATTTAGTGATGAGTCTCCTGGGTCACAGTCTGGTTCGCACATCACAGCTGAGCAGGTACAGCAGGTGGAGGTCGGAGCAACCGAGGGCCCGGACTCACGGAGGCCAGACCAGGCCCAGGATGCAGCTGGCTCCCAGACGTTTTCGGAGTTCCTGGAGTTTCTCAACCCACCCGCACAGCCGATGCCTCAAGAAACCCAGGGAAACAATGACGGGATGAGGGCTGCCTTCCAGACTCTGCAGACTGTTAGAGGAGTCGAACCGCATGCACGAGCAGGGAGTGGTGCCGCTCTTGGCAGTGACCCAGTCCGACACTGCATGGATGGCATCCGCGGTGGAGGCAATGGGTCAGGTGATGCAAGGCGTTGGGGTTAATGTGCACGCGTCATCCTCGGCCCTGGACAGGGTTGCCCTCTCACAGGCAGCAATGTGCCAGAGGCAAAACGACATTGCCGGCGCCCTGCAGGCCTTGGCCCAGTTTCACCAGGTCATTGGCCAGTCGCAGCAGTCAGTCGCCGAGAGCATCAACCGCCTGACACATGTGCTGGATGGCGTCGTGCACACACAGGTTGAGGTCGCACAGTCCCTGGCGGGAATGTCTAACTCCCTGGACTCCGTGTCTGCAAACCTTTGGATCCTGGTGGATACCGTTGCAGGCCTCCAGGACTGGCAGCACCAGGTGTCGGTGGTGCGACGGGGCACCTCCCCGCTCGCACCTCTGTCCCAAAGTGAGGCCCGGGAGCCACCGGGCTCCCCGAGGGAGGAGGAGGTTTCAGGGCCCGTCCCATTAAGTCCATCACGGGACGTCCCGGAATTCCCGGCCTCCCCCCGTCCCATCCCTGGTGCAGCGGGTGGGCAGCAGGCAGAGCAGGGTGGCACAATGTCACCCGAGACGCCCGCAGAGCAGCCTGGCCCATCAAGGCCGGGTCGCCCCAGGAAACGCTTGCCGAAGGAGAAACAAGTCGAAGAGGGCGATTCGCAGCAGTCCTCCTCCACTCCTGCTGTATCATCTGGGGACTCACGTAGACGTAGTGTTAGGGCCCGTAAGGCAACTAAGATAGACACTGAGTAAGTTGGCACGGGTGAAGGGCACAGTTTATAGAGAAATACAGCACAGAACAGGCCCTTCGGCCCACGATGTTGCGCCGAACTTTTGTCCTAGGTTAATCATAGAATTTTGGATAATTTTTCATGGCCAATCCACCCAACCTGCACATCTTTGGACTGTGGGAGGAAACCGGAGTACCCGGAGGAAACCCACGCAGTCACGGGGAGGATGTGCAGACTCCACACAGACAGTGACCCAAGTCGAAATCGAACTTGGGACCCTGGAGCTGTGAAGCAATTGTGCTATCCACAATGCTACCGTGCTGCCCTTAAGAAGTTAACCTACACTCCCTTATTCTACCCTAATCCAAGTACCTATCCAATAGCCGCTTGAAGGTCCATAAATTTTCCGACTCAACTACTACCACAGGCAGTGCATTCCATGCCCCCACTACTCTCTGGGTAAAGAACCTACCTCTGACATCCCCTCTATATCTTCCACCATTTATCTTAAATTTATGTCCCCTTGTAATGGTGTGTTCCACCCGGGGAAAAAGTCTCTGACTGTCTACTCTATCTATTCCCCTGATCATCTTATAAACCTCTATCAAGTCGCCCCTCATCCTTCTTCGTTCTAATGAGAAAAGGCCTAGCACCCTCAACCTTTCCTCGTATGACCTACTCTCCATTCCAGGCAACATCCTGGTAAATCTCCTTTGCACCTTTTCCAAAGCTTCCACATCCTTCCTAAAATGAGGTGACCAGAACTGCACACAGTACTCCAAATGTGGCCTGACCAAGGTTTTGTACAGCTGCATCATCACCTCACGGCTCTTAAATTCAATCCCTCTGCTAATGAACGCTAGCACACCATAGGCCTTCTTCACAGCTCTATCCACTTGAGTGGCAACTTTCAAAGAACTATGAACATAGACCCCAAGATCTCTCTGCTCCTCCACATTGCCAAGAACCCTACCGTTAACCCTGTATTCCACATTCAGATTTGTCCTTCCAAAATGGACAACCTCACACTTGTCAGGGTTAAACTCCATCTGCCACTTCTCAGCCCAGCTCTGCATTCTATCTATGTCTCTTTGAAGCCGACAACAGCCCTCCTCACTATCCACAACTCCACCAATCTTCGTATCATCTGCAAATTTACTGACCCACCCTTCAACTCCCTCATCCAAGTCGTTAATGAAAATCACAAACAGCAGAGGACCCAGAACTGATCCCTGCGGTACGCCACTGATAACTGGGCTCCAGGCTGAATATTTGCCATCCACCACAACTCTCTGTCTTCTATCGGTTAGCCAGTTTGTTATCCAACTGGCCAAATTTCCCACTATCCCACGCCTCCTTACTTTCTGCATAAGCCTACCATGGGGAACCTTATCAAATGCCTTACTAAAATCCATGTACACTACATCCACTGCTTTACCTTCATCCACATGCTTGGTCACCTCCTCAAAGAATTCAATAAGACTTGTAAGGCAAGACCTACCCCTCACAAATCCGTGCTGACTATCCCTAATCAAGCAATGCCTTTCCAGATGCTCAGAAATCCTATCCCTCAGTACCCTTTCCATTACTTTGCCTACCACCGAAGTAAGACTAACTGGCCTGTAATTCCCAGGGTTATCCCTATTCCCTTTTTTGAACAGGGGCACGACATTCGCCACTCTCCAATCCTCTGGTACCACCCCTGTTGACAGCGAGGATGAAAAGATCATTGCCAACGGCTCTGCAATTTCATTTCTTGCTTCCCATAGAATCCTTGGATATATCCCGTCAGGCCCGGGGGACTTGTCTATCCTCAAGTTTTTCAAAACGCGCAACACATCTTCCTTCCTGACAAGTATCTCCTCAAGCTTATCAGTCTGCTTCACGCTGTCCTCTCCAACAATATGGCCCCTCTCGTTTGTAAATACTGAAGAAAAATACTTGTTCAAGACCTCTCCTATCTCTTCAGACTCAATACACAATCTCCCGCTACTGTCCTTAATCGGACCTACCCTCGCTCTAGTCATTCTCATATTTCTCACATATGTGTAAAAGGCCTTGGGGTTTTCCTTGATCCTACCCGCCAAAGATTTTTCATGCCCTCTCTTAGCTCTCCTAATCCCTTTCTTCAGTTCCCTCCTGGCTATCTTGTATCCCTCCAGCGCCCTGTCTGAACCTTGTTTCTTCAGCCTTACATAAGTCTCCTTCTTCCTCTTAACAAGACATTCAACCTCTCTTGTCAACCATGGTTCCCTCACTCGACCATCTCTTCCCTGCCTGACAGGGACATACATATCAAAGACACGCAGTACCTGTTCCTTGAACAAGTTCCACATTTCACTTGTGTCCTTCCCTGACAGCCTATGTTCCCAACTTCTGCACTTCAATTCGTGTCTGACAGCATTGTATTTACCTTCCCCCAATTATAAACCTTGACCTGTTGCTCGCACCTATCCCTCTCCATTACTAAAGTGAAAGTCACAGAATTGTGGTCACTACCTCCAAAATGCTCCCCCACTAACAAATCTATCACCTGCCCTGGTTCATTACCAAGTACTAAATCCAATATGGCCTCCCCTCTGGTCGGACAATCTACATACTGTGTTAGAAAAGCTTCCTGGACACACTGCACAAACACTACCCCATCCAAACTATTTCATCTAAAGAGTTTCCACTCAATGTTTGGGAAGTTGAAGTCGCCCATGACTACTACCCTGTGACTTCTGCACCTTTCCAAAATCTGTTTCCCAATCTGTTCCTCCACATCTCTGCTGCTATTGGGGGGCCTATAGAAAACTCCCAACAAGGTGACTGCTCCTTTCCTATTTCTAACTTCAACCCATATTACCTCAGTAGGCAGATCCCCCTCGAACTGCCTTTCTGCAGCTGTTATACTATCTCTAATTAACAATGCCACCCCCCCACCTCTTTTACCATCCTCCCTAATCTTGTTGAAACATCTATAACCAGGGACTTCCAACAACCATTTCTGCCCCTCCTCTATCCAAGTTTCTGTGATGGCCACCACATCGTAGTCCCAAGTACAGATCCATGCCTTAAGTTCACCCACCTTATTCCTGATGCTTCTTGCATTAAAGTATACACACTTCAACCCATCTCCTTGCCTGCAAGTACTCTCCTTTGTCATTGTTACCTTCCCCACTGCATCACTATGTGCTTTGGCGTCCTGACTATCGTCTACCTTAGTTGCTGGACTACAGATCCGGTTCCCATTCCCCTGCCAAATTAGTTTAAACCCTCCCGAAGAGTACTAGAAAACCTCCCCCCCAGGATATTGGTGCCTCTCTGGTTCAGATGCAACCCGTCCTGCTTGTACACGTCCCACCTTCCCCAGAATGCGCTCCAATTATCCAAATACCTGAAGCCCTCCCTCCTACACCATTCCTGCAGCCACGTGTTCAACTGCACTCTCTCCTTATTCCTAGCCTCGCTATCACGTGGCACCGGCAACAAACCAGAGATGACAACTCTGTCTGTCCTGGCCTTTAACTTCCAGCCTAACTCCCTAAACTTGTTTATTACCTCCACACCCTTTTTCCTACCTACATCGTTGGTACCAATGTGCACCACGACTTCTGGCTGCTCACCCTCCCCCTTCAGGATCCTGAAGACACGATCAGAGACATCCCTAGCCCTGGCACCCGGGAGGCAACATACCTTTCGGGAGTCTCGCTCGCGACCACAGAATCTCCTATCTATTCCCCTAACCATTGAATCTCCTATTACTATTGCTTTTCTATGCTCCCCCCTTCCCTTCTGAGCCCCAGAGCCAGACTCAGTGCCAGAGACCTGGCCGCTGGGGCCTTCCCCTGGTAGGTCATCCCCCCCAACAGCATCCAAAACGGTATACTTGTTTTGAAGGGGAACGGCCACGAGGGATCCCTGCACTGTCTGCCTGTTAGTTTTCTTTCCCCTGACTGTAACCCAGCTACTCTTGTCCAGTACCTTTGGTGTGGCTACCTCCCTGTAACTCTTCTCTATAACCCCCCTCTGCCTCCCGGATGATCCGAAGTTCATCCAGCTCCAGCTCCAGTACCTTAACACGGTCTCTGAGGAGCTGGAGTTGGGTGCACTTCCCGCAGGTATAGTCAGCGGGGACACCAGTGGTATCCCTCACCACCCACATCCTACAGGAGGAGCATGCAACTGCCCTAGCCTCCATCCCCTCTTACTTTACAAAATTAGCTGCCCCGTGGACCAACTGGACCTCCGCCCTCCGACTCTACTTCCAGTCAGCTGTACTCTAAACTCCTGGCTCCCTTCACGCTCTTTGATAAATATAGGAAATGAAATGAAATGTAAGGAGCACCTTACTCCCTCCTCACCTAACTCCCTCAGTCACCAAACTCTCACTGTAGCACTCAAATGCCACAAGCTCAGCACTCCCTCAGTCACCAAACTCTCACTGTAGCACTCAAATGCCACAAGCTCAGCACTCCCTCAGTCACCAAACTCTCACTGTAGCACTCAAATGCCACAAGCTCAGCACTCCCTCAGTCACCAAACTCTCACTGTAGCACTCAAATGCCACAAGCTCAGCACTCAGTGCAAACAAAGTCTGCACTGTAACTAGCTCCTATTTATACTGTGACTTTAGCTTCTAAAAACTGGCCTAATGCAATTAACTAATTAACAAGCTCCAGCTGCAAGTAAGTTTAGTTGTAGGGTCTAGGGCACCTGTAAATAATTGTTAACATTAAACGCACTGTTCCACCTTATTTGTAATACCGTGTGATTGTTCCACAGCCACAGGAATCGTGATGGTGACCGAGTGTCGCTGGGGTTGACGAGCGGTGAAACTTCAGTGCCGGGTGTGCAGTCCCTGCCCCTCCCCCCACCCCCTCCCACAGCTAGCCCACGCGGGCATGTGCTAGAGTGTCAGTGACGATCTCAGCGGCCACCAAGGTGGATGGTTCAGCTATTGCCATGGGTCAGACTCTCTCTAACGATTCTGAGCTCACAGCTCTTCGCAGAGCGGGCTGTCATCATTCCACATGGCACTGATCACACCCGCTGACACAGCCATCAATGTTGTGCCATACCGTCTGGACCCAGTGGTAAGGGTGATGTCTAAGTGGAGCAGTGTACACTGAGAGGGGTTGGGGGGGGGGTTTGTGGTGGTGGAAGTTGTGTGTTGACCCTCTGTACGACTAGCAATGCAGGTGGTGGTTTGGTGTTCAGCGGGGACGTCACATGCGATGTGTGAACCGTGCTGCCACCATGGCGTCGCATGCCCACCGTCCTCGCCAGGTCCGTCGTGCCGCCTCCTGGACATCACCAGCACCTGGGTCGTGTCTGCGTGCTGCGTCCGCCACTCCGCCAGCCTCCTCCTCCTCCTCCTCCTCCTCCCTCTCCTCCTCCCTCTCCTCCTCCTCCTCCTCCTCCCTCTCCTCCTCCTCTGTGCTGGCACCACTGCCACTGGTTTCTCCCTCCGCCTCCTGCAGCAGGTCATCTCCCCTCTGCATCGCGATGTTGTGCAGCGCACAGCAGACCACAACAATGCGAGCGACCCTGTCGGCCTGGTACTGCAGGGCCCCTCCGGAGCGGTCCAGGCACCTGAATCTCATCTTCAGGAGGCCAAGGCAGCGCTCCACCACACCCCTGGTTGCTGCATGGACCTCGTTGTATCGTGTTTCCGCATTGGTCTGAGGCCTCCGTATAGGCGTCATCAGCCAAGACCTCAGCGGATAACCCCTGTCGCCTAGCAACCAGCCCCTCAGCCGGGGGGGGACGTCCCTCAAACATCGCAGGGATGAACGACTGCGCCAGTATGTAGGAGTCATGCACACTCCCTGGGAACCTTGCACAGACGTTCATGATCCTCATGTGGGGGTCGCATACCACCTGGATATTCATGGAGTATGTTCCCCTTCTGTTTGTGAACACGTCCCTGTCCCCTGCAGGCGGGCGCATGGGGACGTGAACAGAATCGATTGCCCCCTGCACCCTCGGTATCCCGGCCACGCTGGCAAATCCACGAGGTCGTGAGTCTTGACTTGCTTGGTCCTCGGGAAAGGTGATGTAGCGGTCCGCGATGGCATAGAGGGCATCGGTCACATCCCGGATGCACCTGTGCACCGATGACTGGGAGATCCCGGAGAGGTCCCCGCTCGGAGACTGGAAGGAGCCGGTCGCATAGAAGTTAAGAGCAACCGTCACCTTGATGGCAACCGGGATCACGTGTCCTCCCCCCGTTCCATGTGGTGTGAGGTGCGCCACGAGGTGACAGATATGTATCACCATCTGCCTACTCAGCCGGAGTCTCCTCCTGCAGGTGATGTCCGTCATTGTTAGGAATGAGACCCGGACACGGTACACCCTCGGCCTTGGTCGTCGCCTCTGGCGCCGTGGCTGCACCCTCACTCTCTCCTCTTCCTCTTCCTCCTCCTCCTCCTCCCCATGCTGCTCGACGACTTGCAACTCCTCGGCCCTTCCCTCTGCTGCTGCAGCTGGCCCTGCATCCACTGCGGGTTGTGGGTGTGGATGCTGCTGCATCGCCAAATGCAGTGCAACGGCACCGACCACTGCGCAGAACATAGCCGTTCTGTTCACGTACATTGTGCTAACCTACAGAAGGGTGGTGGGGGCAGAGAAACGGGACATGTTAGATGGAGGTTAGTCGAGAATTCGGCAGCCGCCAGCCACGGGATACCTGTGTGTCCCGGTGGCCTGGTTGCGCTGCTGACACGCGGGCAGCCTAACCCCTGGTCACTTTCTGCATCCAACGGCCAGTAAACTATGGCCTCCTCACGGGTGCGTCAGTGGCCTGTGGCCGTAAGCCACAGGGGAACCAGCGGCCGTGTCCTCGTGACCGGCACACCATGGCATGGTGGCAGACATTTTGTTACGGGGTTGGACGGCTCACTCGCTCACTCTCTACCTAATCCCCCCCACTCCCACTCCCACTCCCCCCCTCCATCTCCCCCACTCCCCCCCCCTCCGTCTCCCCCATTGCCCCCTCCATCTCCCCCACTCCCCCCTCCGTCTCCCCCACTGCCCCCTCCGTCTCCCCCACTCCCCCTACATCTCCCCCACTCCCCCCCTCCAACACCCCCAGTCCCCCCTCCATCTCCCCCACTCCCCCCCTCCATCTCCCCCACTCCCCCCTCCATCTCCCCCACTCCCCCTACATCTCCCCCACTCCCCCCCTCCATCTCCCCCACTCCCCCCCTCCATCTCCCCCACTCCCCCTCCATCTCCCCCCTCCATCTCCCCCACTCCCCCCTCCATCTCCCCCACTCCTCCCCTCCATCTCCCCCACTCCCCCCTCCGTCTCCCCCACTGCCCTCTCCGTCTCCCCCACTGCCCTCTCCATCTCCCCCACTCCCCCCTCCATCTGCCCCACTCCCCCCTCCATCTCCCCCACTCCACCCCTCCATCTCCCCCACTCCCCCCTCCATCTCCCCCACTCCCCCTCCCTCCATCTC
Source organism: Scyliorhinus canicula (assembly GCF_902713615.1). Classification (NCBI taxonomy): domain Eukaryota; kingdom Metazoa; phylum Chordata; class Chondrichthyes; order Carcharhiniformes; family Scyliorhinidae; genus Scyliorhinus; species Scyliorhinus canicula. The sequence goes on from NC_052157.1 coordinate 63,895,065, forward strand.
CCCCACTCCCCCCCTCTATCTCCCCCACTCCCCCCCCTCCGTCTCCCCCACTCCCCCCCGCTCTGGACCCCCCTCCCGTTCCCAGGGATGCCTTCCCCGTTGTGGCCAGACTCGAGCGGTGCGCTGAGCGGTGCGCTGAGCGGTGCGCTGAGCGGTGCGCTGAGCTCCTGGAAGCAGTCGTCAGCCAGCACGACTGGTTGACGAACTTAAAAAGCAGGTGTGTTTGACGCCGTGTAAACAGTGCGCGATGATGTTGTGACTTCGGCCCATCCGGGCCGGTGAATAGCAGGGGGGGCAATTTGTAGCGATTCAGGTCGTGTCCGGGGCGTGATGGAGGCGTTTGGCGGGAATGGCGACTCGGAGTTTGTGCGGGGTTCGGAGAATAGCGGGAGGGCGTCGGACCAGCATCGCCGTAAAAATTTGCGACGCCCGCCATTCTCCGACCCGTCGTGAGTGCGGAGAATCGCCCCCTTTAGGTTAGGGACGGGGTTAAAGTTGATGCTGATCCATGAGGGAGTCATGGGTTTGAGCCAGTGAGGATGGAAGCTAGATTTCGGAAATGGGAGGAGCAGGTCGAATGGAAATGGAGGTCCTATTCCTAGAAGCACGGTTTGTGAGTTTGGAGAAATTGGGGGAGAAGTTTGGGGTCCTGCGAAGGGAGGTTTTCGGTATATGTAGGTGCGGATTTTGCAAAAAAGGTTTTTCCAAATTTTCCTGTGGTATCACCCTTCTCGTTGTTGGAGGGGGTGCTGTTGGTGATAGGGTTGGAGTGGGGGGGGGGGGGGGGTCATCTTGGCAATCTATAGAGGATTTTGGAAGCTTTGACAAAGGGTCATTTGGACTCAAAATGTCAGCTCTTTTCTCTCCCTCCAACTCAGCCTAGATTGACTATATCCTTTTATATCTGGCAATAGGATCAGAAGTTTTGTTTACAAAATCACAGTTTGTCTTGTTTCCTGACAAACTGGGAGCGTCAGCTGAAAGCTTTGACAGTACTTATGTTGAATAGCTTTCATTTGCACTCATTTAAAATCATTTGCGCTCCAAAGCAATTATGCAGCTATCATTTCACACCACTTGAATTCAAATTCAGAGAAATTTCAACATGGTAATAGCATTGTGAATTTACCTTGGTTAAACAATCTTTCCTGACTTTGCAAAGTTCCCTACAACTATTTATCACCTTGATTCTGTGATTGTCGGTCCAGTGCCACCCCATCTCAATCCCTGCCGTTTAATTGAATGTAAACCCACAACTACAGGAAGCAGGGAAAGGGGGTGTTGTGTTTAAAAGCAAGAGAGCAGTTGTACTGTTCCAACACCCTGGGTGATTTTGCTTTCAGTTCCAGCTCCCCAAACCCCGGATCCGGTCCCAACATAAGTGAATTAACCAATACTTTGTGTTTTCCAAAGACTTTTAATCCTTGACGCCAATGAGTTACGGACACCAGATTTATAAGTAAAATATTAACAAACTTCTCATTAATAATAATAAGAAAACATGAATATGTAGGAAATAACAGAACAATGGTCTATCAATCTACCGGTTCACAAAACCCAGTCCCACCCTCCACACAGACACGGTTGGCAAGGATTTAAAAAATGGGGATTAAAGGGAAAGGTTTAAGGGGAATCTTCACCAATTTGGAGTCTGCACGTCCTCCCCGTGTGTGCGTGGGTTTCCTCCGGGTGCTCCGGTTTCCTCCCACAGTCCAAAGATGTGTGGGTTAGGTGGATTGGCCGTGCTAAATTGCCCGTGGTGTCCTAAAAAGTAAGGTTAAGGTGGGGTTGTTGGGTTACGGGTATAGGGTGGATACGTGGGTTTGAGTAGGGTGATCATTGCTCGGCACAACATCGAGGGCCGAAGGGCCTGTTCTGTGCTGTACTGTTCTATATTTGGTTGCGGCCTCAGGGAGCAGATGCACGCAAGAAGTTCCGGTTGGCGCAGTTCCTTCTTTCTGCCACCAGATGGAGCCATGTACAGGGTGTTCAGGCCCCAGCATCACTGACCACCAGATGTTGGATGCACAGGTTGTTCAGATAAGTGCACTTCTGCTCTTCTACCATCAGATGGAGCTTTTGTCTCCCTGTAAAATAATTACAGTTGCCTTTCTGAATAAACACGGTTTTTATTTCCTTTGTTTGGGCAGCACGGCAGCACAGTGGTTAGCACAGTTGCTTCACAGCTCCAGAGTCCCAGGTTCGATTCCCGGCTGGGTCACTGTCTGTGCGGAGTCTGCACGTCCTCCCCCTGTCTGCGTGGGTTTCCTCCGGGTGCTCCGGTTTCCTCCCACAGTCCAAAGATGTGCGGGTTAGGTGGATTGGCCATGATAAATTGTCCCTAGTGTCCAAAAAGGTCGGGTGGGGTTACTGGGTATGGGGGTAGGGTGGAGGCATGGGCTTAAGAAGGGTGCTCCTTCCAAGAGGCGGTGCAGACTCGATGGGCTGAATGACCTTCTTCTGCACTGTAAATTCTATGATTCTATGAACTCAGCACAGGAACACTGAATGCACTTTAAGGAATATTCTCAGTTTAAGCTTCGATTCGAGCTCTTCTCAGCCCTCTGAAGCACGGTGTTAGAATGCTACCGACCTGTGGAAAACGGCTGGCACTTTCTCATTCCAGAGATCACTTGTTCAGGTCTGTTTTCTCTCTGTCTTTTGTATAAGAAAGTCTCCATAGATTTAGCTCAAATGTTTCTTGAAATCATCTGGCAGAGAGAGAGAAGTAGAGAGAGAGTCTTCAAGCTCCTTACTGGCTGGCTTCCTTCACACAATTGAAACAAAAGATGGAACTGTGAAGGATATCTGTGATCTTTCTGAAAGTCTCTGACTGGCCCTGCTGATTACAGGCATAATAGGAGCTATGATGTGGAGATGCCAGCGTTGGAATGGGGTGGGCACAGTAAGAAGTCTTACAACACCAGGTCAAAGTCCAACAGGTTTGTTTGGAATCACTAGCTTGCAGCTCCTTCAGCAGGTGAGTCAATAGGAGCTGGCAGCAAATCCTACACTCACTGATTGGCTGACGGCCAAGTCAATCACATCGTCAACACGGGGTCTGCCACAGACTCTAAAGGGACATTTTGGGTCAGTCCATAAGAGAAGGGGTGTTCCAGCTCTGCCTAAAATCTGCAGCTTAACACGAATCCCAAATGGTGCAGTAATGTTGTAGCAGCTAACCAAAAGACTGCAGATCCAAGCAGACAGCAGGATGGGGTAAAAAGAGAACACAGGACACACAAAATGTTTAAAATGTCTTAACAGTACCAGACTATTACCATTCATGTTGCGCATGTAGCTCCTATTATGTTGCGCTTGTTACCGGCTCGTTGGTCTAGGGGTAAGATTCTCGCTTCGGGGTTTGTGCCGCAGGAAAGTGTGAGAGGTCCCGGGTTCAAATCCCGGACGAGCCCTTTGATTCCAGAAAGCCTTTGACAAGGTGCCACACAAAAGGTTGCTGCATAAGATAAAGATGCATGGCATTAAGGGTAAAGTAGTAGCATGGATAGAGGATTGGTTAATTAATAGAAAGCAAAGAGTTGGGATAAATGGGTGTTTCTCTGGTTGGCAGTCAGTAGCTAGTGGTGTCCCTCAAGGATCCGTGTTGGGCCCACAATTGTTCACAATTTACATTGATGATTTGGAGTTGGGGACCAAGGGCAATGTGTCCAAGTTTGCAGATGACACTAAGATGAGTGGTAAAGCGAAAAGTGCAGAGGATACTGGAAGTCTGCAGAGGGATTTGGATAGGTTAAGTGAATGGGCTCGGGTCTGGCAGATGGAATACAATGTTGACAAATGTGAGGTTATCCATTTTGGTAGGAATAACAGCAAACGGGAGTATTATTTAAACGATAAAATATTAAAGCATGCCGCTGTTCAGAGAGACTTGGGTGTGCTAGTGCATGAGTCACAGAAGGTTGGTTTACAAGTGCAACAGGTGATTAAGAAGGCAAATGGAATTTTGTCCTTCATTGCTAGAGGGATGGAGTTTAAGACTAGGGAGGTTATGTTGCAATTGTATAAGGTGTTAGTGCGGCCACACCTGGAGTATTGTGTTCAGTTTTGGTCTCCTTACTTGAGAAAGGACGTACTGGCGCTGGAGGGTGTGCAGAGGAGATTCACTAGGTTAATCCCAGAGCTGAAGGGGTTGGATTATGAGGAGAGGTTGAGTAGACTGGGACTGTACTCGTTGGAATTTAGAAGGATGAGGGGGGATCTTATAGAAACATTTTAAATTATGAAGGGAATAGATAGGATAGATGCGGGCAGGTTGTTTCCACTGGCGGGTGACAGCAGAACTAGGGGGCATAGCCTCAAAATAAGGGGAAGTAGATTTAGGACTGAGTTTAGGAGGAACTTCTTCACCCAAAGGGTTGTGAATCTATGGAATTCCTTGCCCAGTGAAGCAGTTGAGGCTCCTTCATTACATGTTTTTAAGGTAAAGATAGATAGTTTTATGAAGAATAAAGGGATTAAGGGTTATGGTGTTTGGGCCGGAAAGTGGAGCTGAGTCCACAAAAGATCAGCCATGATCTCATTGAATGGCGGAGCAGGCTCGAGGGGCCAGATGGCCTACTCCTGCTCCTAGTTCTTATGTTCTTATGTTCTTATGCTTGATCACTGTCTAAAATAAAGTTAATTCTTTGAGGTTTGAATAATTTCCATCTTCTGCACTCCTGGGCTGTGCCCTGATGCCACATGACTTCCTGCCAGTCAGCCCCTTAATTTCAGTGATTTTGATAACATGTTAAATCAGCAAAACAAATCCTGTACAATTATACAAATTTCCAAAAGGTGAGTTTTGCACAGCTGCAGCTCAGGAGCCTTTGAATTGCAACAAGTGCATATTGCACCGTGTTTTTTTTTGGGGAGGTCAAGGGTGTGGGAAAAGTGTGATGGGTTCTGAAGAAACATCCCTTATTCACTTACATGTGTTTAATAGGGTGCATGATTAAAGCATTGCTCCAAAACATTGGGCATATCCAAAAAGCGAAACTGCAGCAAGAAAACTTCCTTCCTGTTTTTTCCCTGTATATTTCATTATTTCCCCTTTCTTTTAGTTTTGCCATTACATTTTTGATTAATGGATGTTTAATGGACATTTCTTGGAGGCAAGTGGCTGTGCCTTTAATTCAAGCAGAGGATTTCAGCTAATTTTGTGTCAGAAATTTGGACAGGTGATGAAGCAAATTCACACAACATCATTTTGCTCAGTAAAACTGCTCAATTCTGCAATGAGTGCTCGTCTGAGTTGGTTCATACTGTAGTTATAGACAGACCAACACCAATGACAGAGTTTGGCTGGGACTTGGTTTGAATTATTTGGTTGGTGGCCAATTAATTGGCCCAAAAGGCTGGGCTCTGCCTGGTAACAGGGGCTGATTGGATCTGATGCAACTGGAATGTTTTTCAGAGCTCCAAGGATTGAGTTTGGTTTCAGCTTTGATCTTGGCAGGCCAGGAAAGGACCTGCAATCCTCTCCTTTAGAAAGGCTCTGTTTCTGAACTTGCAGACAGTCTGGATGAATCGATGCACAGGCAGAGCCCAGAACCGACCAACTCTCTTTCCTGAAAGATAGAGGCTGGACTACGAACCTCAAGCTGAAGGCCCAGTTTAATGAGAAATAACGTCGCCCGACAAGCCTGCTGCTTGTGGATACTATGTTTTCTAAACTGCCAGGATCCTGAATGAATGACTCGACAAAGAAGACCAATACCAGCTGTAAACTAGAGACTTTGATCAGTAAGTTTGCTGTGAAGGAAGTGCGTTGAAGAAACACCATCTGAATCAAAGACTCTTATCATTTGACTTTCACACGCAGACCTTTGAATGAATAAAGAAGCAGTTTATTATATCAGAGCTCTGGGAGAAAGGCCTTAGGCTCCACAGTCTTTGTCAGCGCACCTTCATACTTTGCTAGAGTTCACACGGGGTTAATATACATATTCAAAGGGCGGAATTAGTTTGTAATCGCATTTACATACAGCTATTCAGCTCTATTCGCGTCACAATTCATTATACATGCAGCAACATGCACTCCTTCAGCACCTCAGTCCATGCCATGAATGGTCATTAGTTTGTCACCAAGGGCCTCTTCCTCTTGCAGTCTTGATAGCTGACAAATGCAGACATTGGGCAAAGTTCATCAATGGTCCATTGTCTCGAAGGATGCACCTCGTTGTGAGTCATTTGTTTTGCGCAGAGGACTGCTATTCTCAACAGAAGACACAGAAAGTACATCAAGCAGTTTGCAGGTCCAAATATAATTCAGAAACACCAAGTTTTTCTCCAACAATCCCTATTATTTTTCATCCCTTTCCCCACCCCCGCATTTGTCTGTCTTATTTGTATGGGCAGAGTGTGGAGCTGTTAAGAACATAGAACATACAGTGCAGAAGGAGGCCATTCGGCCCATCGAGTCTGCACTGACCCACTTAAGCTCTCATTTCCACTCTATCCCCGTAATCCAATTACCCTTCCAAACCTTTTTGGTCACTAAGGGCAATTTATCATGGCCAATCCACCTAACCTGCACGTCTTTGGACTGTGGGAGGAAACCCACGCAGACACGGGGAGAACGTGCAAACTCCGCAAAGACAGTGGCTCAGCAGGGAATCGAACCTGGGAACCTGGTGCTGTGAAGCCACAATGCTAGCCACTTGTGCTACCATGCTGCCCTAAAGTGGGTAATTGGTATTAGCTTGTCGTTATACAATTGTACTTACTGCGTATTTCACGCTAGTTCTTGGTATAAATAAACAGGAATCATGTTTAAACTTACAAACCTGGTGATTGTAATTATTGGGCAGCCAAGGGTCAACTACTTTGGATATTTCTGTAAGAATTATTGGTTAATTCACTTGTGTTGTGACTCGAGCACGTGTGGCTGGAATTCACTATGCACTTACCCAGGGTGTTGTAACGACTGGGAAACAATATTTACAGGCAGTTGAACCCCTCAGTTATAATCCCTATCCACCTAATTGTAAATTGCAAGCTGATTGTTTTTCATATCACCAATCTATTGATTGGTCTCCACTGAATGTCGTCTCCTGACAGCATGTTTAAAGCTCACATTTGGCAATGCGATGGCGATATACGCTGTCATTCTGACACATTACACTAATGTTTTACAATCTGTACTCATGCAACATTTTGAAATGCGTATCCACCAGTTGAGTATTACATTCCAGATTTGTTAACTGTGCCAGAAAGGAAGAGGAACAGAACCTTACAGCTTTTCAGAACCGAGGCAAAATCTATTCCAGAACCTGTTGGGCTATTCCTCCTCGGTGTGAGCTGCTGGTCTGCTACGGTGATGAATATGTAAAGGAAGTCGGCATCAAATGGTTGGGTAGAACAAGAACCAAAATGTAAGGATTCTGACCAAAAATGAGAACTTTAACAAAATAATAATTTATGTCATGTTATACTGGCAACATGCATTTGCTAAATTGCCACATACTAGACTTGTTAGTCAAATTGAAGTTTGTTGGATTAAAGGAGCAGTGGTTGCACGGATGCAGAATAGGTTGAGAGACAGGAAACAGAGGGAAGTGTCAAATGGAATGGTTGTTCATCAGACTGGAACCAATTATACTGTTGCTCACCCTGTGGACTGTTTTGTGGATTCCTGTCTTTTGATATGGAGCAATCACCCAGACATGGGTAAAGGGAGTATAATTTAATGGTTATAGCGCACACAGCAAGATCCAAGAAATCAGCAAATATATACCTGATCAAATATTCTGACTTTGTTGTGTTGGTTGATGGCTAAATAGATATTCGGACATCTCCCTGCTCTTCCTCTATCAAGCCATGGGATTGTTGTTGTCTATCTTAACATGCAGACACGAATATGGGTGGGTACGGCTTCAAAGATGTTGCCTTTGACAGTGCAGCACTCCCTCAGTGAGCCATTAAATCATGAGTCTGGATTACATGCACAAATCTCTGGAACCAGATTTGAAACCATAAATTTTGACGTAACGTGTAAATACAAATTATTGAGCCAAGGCTAACAGAGGTTATCATACACTGGCTCACAAAGCACAAAAATACTGACCCCTCCACCCAATCCCACACGTTCTCAAGTTGTATTTCCAAAAGAAACTTCTGAATGTTTATTGCACTAACAATGTTCCTTCTTTCTTCTGCAGCAGGCTAACAACGTGAGTATCATTCTTGCCCTCATTGCAATGTTGTATGTACTGTGGAATTTCCTCACGAACGTATCAGAAGCTACCCTGAATCCAGTGGATACATTTCAACAGGGCGATGCTCTCTTTCCAGCGGAAAAGATCTTTTGTAGTTCACACCATTGTCCAGGGGAGGCACTGTATAAAATCAGATGATCTCCACTTGCATCAGCAGACCAACAGAGGAGAGAAGACATGTGAATATGCTGAATGTAGAGAAAGTTTCACAATGTCAAAGAGCCTCTACATACACAAGTAGATACAGGAGAGCAACGCTTTAAATGTACTGAATGTGGAAAGGGTTTCACACACGCTGGGGATCTCCATGATCATAATCGGATCCACATTAGAGAAAGGCCATATAAATGTACGGAATGTGCAAAATCTTTCAGTTACAGAGACACTAGTGGATCCATACAGGAGCGAGACCATTTCAATTACTGGATATGGTTGGTGGTTCACACTGTCAGAGCATGTCCATAAACATGCTTGGAACCATACAGGAGAGGCTATATAAATGTTCTAAAAATGGAGGGAACGTGGCTCATAACTATTGGTTGAAAGCTCACTCTTGTTTTGAAACGTGCCATCATTTTGGGAAACTCCACGTGGGGAAATATTAAAACTCAATCTAAATATTGAAATTGTGGAAAAATATACTGTGGGAACATATTGGGGGCGATTCTCCACTCCACAGACCAAGTATCCTCGCCGTCGTGAACGCCGTCGCGTTTCACAATGGCGTGAACAAGGCCCAGGCACGATCTATTCTGGCCTCCAAATGGGCGCCATGCCAACCTGCGTATGCGCAGTTGGGCCGCGCCATCCTGCGCATGCGCGGGGAACATTTTACGCGCGCCGGCCTGGGGGGGAAGGGAGGGGGGGAAAGGGGAATACCGGGTTGCTGCTGGTAGGGTCAGGAAGGAGCTGGTGGGGGCTGGGGGGACAGAGGTGAGGTGTTGTCGCTGTGGGGACTGGGTCGGGCGGAGGGTGCTGGCCTGCGGCGGGCAGTCGACGGGCTATGGCTAGTCGACGGGGGAGGGGGGCGGGACGCCCTCTGATCCGGTTGGTCACCTGGAATGTGAGAGGATGAATGGGCCGGTGAAGCGGTCGAGGGTACTTGCTCATCTGAAGGCGCTAAAGGCAGATGTGGCAATGCTTCAGGAGACCCACCTGAAGGTGGCGGACCAGGTCCGTCTGAGGAAGGGGTGGGTGGGGCAGGTTTTCCACTCTGGGTTGGATGTGAAGAACCGGGGAGTGGCGATTCTGGTGGGGAAAAATGTGTCGTTTGAGGCATTTGAGGTGGTGGCGGATAAGGGGGGTAGGTATGTTATGGTTAGGGGCAGGCTACAAGGAGAGAAGGTGGTACTTGCTAGTGTGTATGCCCCAAATTGGGATGATGCGGGCTTTATGAGGCGTATGCTGGGACGGGTCCCGGATCTAGAGGCGGGAGGTCTGATTATGGGGGGGTGTTTTCAATACGGTGTTGGATCCTTCACTGGATCGGTCCAGCTCTAGGACGGGTAGGAGGCCGGTGGTGGCCAAGGTACCAGATGGGAGGGGTGGATCCATGGAGGTTTGTGAGGCCGAGGGCACGGGAGTACTCTTTCTTCTCCCACGTACATAGGGTCTATTCTCGGATAGACTTCTTCGTGGTGAGTAGGGGACTGATTCCGAGAGTGGAGGAGGCAGATTATTTGGCCATTGCAATCTCCGACCATGCTCCGCATTGGATAGAGTTGGAGATGGGGGAGGTGCGGGACCAGCGCCCTTTGTGGCGGTTGGATGTGGGGTTGTTGGTGGAGGAGGAGGTGTGTAGGAGGGTCCGGGCAAGTATTGAGGGGTACCTCGAGGTGAATGATATGGGGGAGGTCCAGGTGGGGATGGTCTGGGAAGCCCTGAAGGCAGTGATTCGTGGGGAGCTGATATCCATCCGGGCACACAGGGAGAGGAGCGAAAGGAGTGAGAGGGATAGACTGGGGGAAAGATGCTGGAGGTAGACAGGAGGTACGCAGAGGCACCAGAGGAGGGACTGTTGGGGGAGAGGCACAGCCTACAGGCTAAATTTGATTTGCTGACCACTAGACAGGCGGAGGCACAGTGGAGGAAGGCACAAGGGGCAGTATACGGACATGGTGAAAAGGCGAGTAGGATGCTGGCTCATCAGCTCCGCAAGCGGGATGCAGCTAAGGAAATTGCTGGAGTGAGAGACAAGAGTGGGAATGTGGTGCGGAAGGGGGTAGAGGTGAATGAGGTCTTCAAGGACTTTTACGGGGAACTGTACCGGTCGTAGCCAACGGCGGAGAGGAGGGGAATGGAGAGGTTCCTCGACGGGCTTTCTTTCCCGAAGGTGCAGGAGGAGCAGGTGGAGGGGTTGGGGGCGCCGATTGAGCTGCAGGAGCTGGTTAAGGGGATTGGGCAGATGCAGTCAGGGAAGGCGCCGGGGCCGGATGCGTTCCCGGTGGAATTTTATAAAAAGTTTGTGGACCTCGTGGGCCCCTTGCTGGTGCGGACACTTAATGAAGCGTGGGAAGGGGGGACTTTGCCCCCGACGATGTCACAGGCGCTGATTTTGTTAATCTTAAAGAGGGACAAGGACCCCCAGCAGTGTGATTCATACAGGCCCATATTCTCCTCAATGTGGATGCCAAGGTGCTGGCAAAAATCCTGGCCACCAGGATAGAGGACCGTGTGCCAGGGGTTGTACACGATGACCAGACAGGGTTTGTGAAGGGAAGGCAGCTGAACACGAATGTGCGGAGACTGTTGAATGTCATCATGATGCCGGCGATTGAGGGGGAGGCTGGGATAATGGTGGCGCTGGATGCAGAGAAGGCCTTCGATAGAGTGGAGTGGGGGTACTTATGGGAGGTGTTGGGGAGGTTTGGATTTGGTGAAGGGTTTATTAGATGGGTGAGGCTGCTATATGAGGCCCCGATGGCGTGTGTAGCCACAAATGGGAGGAGGTCGGAGTACTTCTGGCTTTACCGAGGGATCATGCAGGGTTGCCCCCTTTCCCCCTTGTTGTTTTCATTGGCAATCGAGCCGTTGGCGATGGCGTTGAGGGATTCAGGGAGGTGGAGAGGTTTGGTGCGAGGTGGGGAGGAACATAGGGTTGTATGCCGATGGCCTGTTACTGTATGTGGCGGACCCGGTGGGAGGGATGCCGGGGGTGATGGAGCTGCTAGCTGAGTTTGGGACCTTTTCAGGCTATAAACTAAATTTAGGCAAGAGTGAGGTGTTTGTGGTGCACCCTGGAGACCAGGAGGAAGGAATTGGTAGGCTCCAGCTTAGGAGGGCAGGTGAGAGTTTTAGGTACCTGGGGGTGCAGGTGGCCAGGGATTGGGGGACTCTTCACAAGCATAATTTCACCAGACTTGTAGATCAGATGGAGGAGGAGTTCAAGAGGTGGGACATGCTGCCATTGTCGTTTGCGGGGAGGGTGCAGTCCATCAAAATGACGGTGCTTCCGAGGTTCTTGTTCCTCTTTCAGTGCCTGCCCATCTTCATCCCCAGGGCCTTCTTTAGGAGAGTGACTAGCAGTATTTTGAGCTTTGTGTGGGCACATGGAACTCTGAGAGTGAAGACGGTTTTCCTGGAGCGAGGGAGGGATAGAGGCGGGCTGGCGCTGCCCAACCTTTTGGGGTACTATTGGGCGGCCAATGTGTCAATGATGCATAAATGGGTGATGGGGGGGGGGGGGGGGGGGGGGGGGGGGGGGGGGGGGGGGGGGAGCGGCGTGGAAAAGAATGGAGATGGTGTCATGTAGAGGTACGAGCCTGGGTGCCTTGGCAACGGCGCCGTTGCCGCTCTCTCCTAAGAGGTATACCACGAGCCCGGTGGTGGCGGCGACCCTAAGAATCTGGGGACAGTGGAAACGTCATAGGGGGGAAACAGGGGGCTTGATGGAGGCTCCATTGGGTGGAAATCATCGGTTCATCCCGGGGAACAATGATGGGGGATTTAGGGGGTGGCAAAGGGTGGGCATTAGTAAATTGAGGGACCTGTTTATTGGCGGGTTTGTGGGCCTGGGGGAACTGGAAGATAAATTTGGGCTCCCCCAAGGGAACATGTTCAGATACTTGCAGGTAAAGGCGTTTGCTAGGCGACAGGTTGCCCTCGCGGGGGGCGATGGCCAGAGTGCTTTCGGGGGTGTGGGTCGGAGAGGGGAAGGTGTCTGACATTTATAAGGTAATGCAGGAGATGGAGGAGTCGTCAGTGGAGGAGCTGAAGGCTAAATGGGAGGGGGATCTTGGGGAACAGATAGAGGACGGGACTTGGGCGGATACCTTGGAGAGAGGCAACTCTTCCTCTTCATGTGTGAGGCTTAGTCTCATTCAATTTAAGGTGCTGCACCGGGTCCACATGTCTGGGACTAGGATGAGTAGGTTCTTTGGGGGTGAGGACAGGTGCACCAGGTGTTCGGGGAGTCGAGCGAATCATGCCCATATGTTCTGGGCATGCCCGGCACTGGAAGAATTCTGGAAGAGGGTGGCGGGGACGGTGTCGAGGGTGGTTGGATCCAGGGTCAAACCAGGGTGGGGACTCGCGATTTTTGGAGTTGCGGTGCAGCCGGGAGTGCAGGAGGCGAAAGAGGCCGGTGTTTTGGCCTTTGCGTCCGTAGTAGCCCGGCGGCGGATCATGCTGCAGCGGAAGAATGCGAGGCCCCCAAGTGTGGAGATCTGGATCAGTGACATGGCGGGATTTATCAAATTGGAGAGGGTCAAATTTGCCCGAGAGGATCAATACAAGGGTTCTATAAACGGTGGCAGCCTTTTCTGGACTTCCTGGCTCAAAGGTAGGTATCTTGGCAACCCGGGGAGGAGGGGGGGGGGTGTAAGGGGGTGTTCCTTATTATAGTTTCTATTTTTTTTCTACGATTATGTAACTTAACATTGTGTTAATTTAAGTTGTTGTTAATATGTTGTGTTCATTGAGGAGGGGCGAATGTTTATGATTGCTATCATTATTGTTATTGTTGGTATTTTATTACGGTTTGATGTTGTTGTACAAATTCAAAATTTTTCAATAAAAATTTTTTTTTTTTAAAAAAGGTAATGCTTGTGTCCTTGTTTATGCTTTTATTTAAGAGTTTGATTCTCTGGCCACCAGGCAAGGCCCTAACACATACCTCATAGTGAAACAGACTTTAAAATAATTGGGATAGAATCAAACACACTGATACCTGTCAAAATGGGCACAATTGAAGGGACAGGGTAAACTATTTGGATAGGAACAAGTGAGGGCCTGGTAGCAAGTAAACCTGGTGAGGAGTATCCAGAGGATGGATACAGATGATTGGAGAACTGGAGAATATTTTAAGTCCACGCATGATGTTATTTTGAATGATATTGAGTGACATGATCTGCAAGTGGTAAGTGTCACAGAGAAAACAAAAACAAAGAAGTTAATTTTCCCCCTGCACAGATCACCCCACTCAAGGGCGAGAGAAAGAAAGTGATCAAGAATAAGATCTCACACTGTGACCTTATTATGCCTGACTCCGAAGTTGAAATGACACCCACTTAGGAAGCAAAGAATGAGATTAATAACGTAGCCTGAGACCTGCGAGTGGCTGTTCGTTCAGACATCAAGGATTTAACATTCAGGATGAATCCGAACATTTATTTGTCACCTTGTACAAATTAAATTTTCTTTAAAAAAAAATATTTTTATTAAAGTATTTGCAAATTTTTATAACAATAATAAAAACAATAATAATAACATTGACAGAGTAAAATAAACATTCCCCCACCCGACCCAGTCTTCACACACCACAACCATCTCACACCCATCCACCTGCCCTCTCCCCCCTACCCCCCCACTTGGAATACTGCTTCTGCTGACATTTTAATTGCCCCGAAAAAGTCGACGAACGGTTGCCACCTCCGAGAGAACCCCAGCGTTGACCCGCTTAAGGCAAACTTTATTTACTCCAGCCTGAGAAACCCAGCCATGTCACTAACCCAGGTCTCTACACTTGGGGGCTTCGAGTCTCTCCACATTAACAGGATCCGTCTCCAGGCTACCAGGGAGGCAAAGGCCAAAACGTCGGCCTCTTTCACTCCCTGAACCCCAGGTCTCCTGACACTCCAAAGATCGCTACCTCTGGACTCGGCGCCACCCACGCACCTAGCACCTTGGACATTGCCTTGGCAAACTCCTGCCAAAACCCTCTGAGCTTTGGGCATGCCCAGAATATGTGGACATGGTTTGCTGGGCTTCCCACAAACCTCACACATCTATCTTCTACCCCGAAACCTTGCTAATCCTCGCTGCCATCATATGCACCCGATGGACCACCTTAAATTGTATTAGGTTCAGCCTGGCACATGAAGAGGAAGAACTGACCCTGCTGAGGGCGTCCGCCCATAGACCTGCCTCTAACTCTCCACCTGCCCTTAAGCTCCTTCACCGGGGTTTCCTCCGCCTCCATCAGCTCCAGGTAGATATCCGACACTTTCCCCTCCCCCAACCAGGTACCGGACACTACTCTTTCCTGTATCCCCCGTGGCAGCAGCAGCTGAAAGGCCAACACCTGTTTTCTCAGGAAGTCCCACACTTGCAAATATCTAAAACCATTCCGTGGTGGCAGTTTAAATTTATCCTTCAGCGCCTTCAAGCTGGGAAAGCTCCCTTATATAAATAGATCCCCCATCCTTCTAATTCCTGCCCTCTGCCAGCTCTGGAACCTGCCATCCAGCCTGCCTGGTGCAATCCTGTGGTTGTTGCAAATTGGAGTCCAGACTGACGCACCTTCCACCTTTTTATGGCTCCTCTATTGCCCCCAGATCCTCAGAGCCGCCACTACCACCGGATTTGTGGAGTACCGGGCGGCAATAACAGCAGAGGTGCCGTTACCAATGTCCCCAGACTGGTGCCTTTACAAGACGCCGTCTCCAACCATTCCCCATGCCGTCCCCTCCCCCATTACCCACTTCCGAATCATAGCGATGTTAACCGCCCAGTAGTAGTTGCAGAAGTTCGGCAGCGCCAACCCATCCTCCCCCCGACTACGTTCCAACCACATTACCTTCACCCGCGGGGTTTCATTCGTCCATACAAAGCTCGAGATGATCTTGTTCACCCGTTTGAAAAAGGCTTTTGGGATGAAGATGGGGAGGCACTGAAAAACAAACAGAAATCTGGGGAGGACCGTCATTTCCACTGTCTGTACCCTCCCCGCCAGTGACAATGGGAGCATGTCCCATCTCTTAAAGCCCCCTTCCATTTGTTCTACCAACCGGGATAGATTAAGCTTATGCAGTGCCCCCCATTTCCGGGCCGCATGGATTCCCAGATAGCAAAAGCTCTTCCCTACCATTCCAAGCAACAGCTCCCCCAGTCTCTCCTCCTGCCCTCTAACCTGAATCACAAACATTTTAATCTTCCCCATGTTCAATTTGTACCTCAAAAAACTACCAAATTTCCCCAAGATCAGCATGACCTCTCCCATCCCCTCTAGCAGGTTCGAAATGTACATAAGTAAATCGTTTGCATAGAGCGAGACTCAATGCTCCACCCCCTCCAAACCAGTTCCTGCTAGTTCCTCAAAGCTCCTAACGCCATGGTCAGTGGCTCTATAGCTAGAGCAAACAGTAACGGGGAGAGGGGGCACCCTTGCACTCGATGTAATTTGAAATATCCCAACTCCAGCCGGTGCGTAGGTACGCTCGCTACAGGTGCCTGGCAGAGCAACCACACCCAGCCAATAAAGCCCTCACCAAACCCAAATCTTCCGAGTACCTCCCACAGGTACTCCCACTCCACCCGATCAAAGACTTTCTCCGGATCCATCGTTACCACCACCTCCGCCTCTCCTCTCTCTGAGGGCATCATAATAACATTTAGAAGCCTTCGCACATTAGCCTTGAGCTGCCTGCCCTGAATGAATCCCGTCTGGTCTTCCCCAATCACCCTGGAACACAGTCTTCTATGTGGTCAATATCTTAGCCAACAACTTGGCATCTACATTCAAAAGCGTGATCGGCCTATATGACCCACACTGCTCAGGGTTCTTCTTGTTTAAGAATAAGTGAAATCGAGGAGTATGACATTGTCGGGGGGAGGATTCCCTTCTCTCTAGCCTCATTAAACGTCATCACCAGCAGTGGGCTCAATATCTCTGAGAACTTCTTATAAAATTCCACCGGGTAGCCGACCGGCCCCAGAGCTTTGCCTGACTGCATCCCCTCCAGCCCCTTGATAACTTCCTCACTCTCAATTAGGGCTCCCAAACCCTCCACCAGGTCTCCTCCAGCCTCGGAAACTCCAAACTATCCAAAAATTGCCTCATCTCTTCCACACCAGCCAACCCATATAATTTACTGTAAAATTCTTCAAACACTACATTCACCCCGCCAGGTCCAAGTCCATGTTCCCGTCCCTATTCTTCACTCTACCAATCTCCCTCGCCACCAACACTTACAGGCTACCAACACTTGAAATAGTACAACACTATTTGATTAAACTAAGAACTGTTGAACATACTTTCACTGTGGGTCGACACTATGTTAGATTAAACTGAAGACCTATGCCTATCCTGACCAGTCTAGACTATCGGCACATGGTAAAGATCTGTGCTACAAGCTGTGAGCTTTGTCCTTCTCAGAGGCTGCATCCCGAATGAACGGGAAAACTGGTGCCTTCTGGCTTTATAGTGAGCGTGCTCCAAATGGTGATTGGCTGCTGTGTTGTGTGTGTTGATTGGTCTTGCAGTGTGTCAGTCAGTGTTTGTCTCTGCACCATTATATACTGATGTGTATATAATGACAGGTGTGAGAAAAAAAAACCGCCTTCGCCCTCGGCCATATAAACCTCCATGGGTCTATAACTCCATCTGTGCCATAAAGCCCTTCAATTCCTTTGCCACAGCTGGCTTCCTCCCTGACCTGGATATTGACCGATCCAATTCCGGATCAATGACCATGTTAAAGACCCCCCCCCCCCCCATGATCAGGCTATGCGACTCTAAGTCCGGGATCCTATCTAACACCCGCCTCATAAACTCCACGTCGTCCCAATTCGGAGCATATATGTTCACGAGTATCACTCGTACACCCTCCAACCTTCCACTCACCATTATGCACCTACCCTCCTTACCTGACACGATTCTCCCAGCCTAGAATGCCACTCGCTTACTAATCAACATTGCTACCCCCTGGTCTCCAGTCCTGAGTGGAACACCTGGATAACCCAACCCTTCCTCAATCTCGTCTGGCCTATGACCTTAAGATGCATCTTCTGCAGCGTAGCCACGTCTGACTTCAGTTCCCTTAAATGCGCGAATACGCGAGCCCTCTTGATCCGCCCATTCAGTTCTCTCATGTTCCACATAATCAGTCTGTATGGGGGCTTCCCCCACAACACCCCCCCCCCCCCCCCCCCACGACTAGCCATCACCCTTTTTAGGCCAGCCCCAGCCCGTGCCTCCTGCTTCCCCGAGTACCCCCATGAGCAGCAGCCGATCTGATCTCCCATTTATTCCCCGACAATAGTTCCTCCACTGTCAGCAAAGCAGTCTCTCCCCCCCTTTCCACCCCCCACCAACAGCACCAGAACCCACATCTCCCAGGTCAAGTACCATCTTAACACTTGCTCACCCTCCACTGCGCTTCCGAGAGTCAGCTGAACCATGCTGACCCTGATAACCCCGCCCCTGGTGCCAAACAGTCTGTCTCCCTATTGTTTGAACCTCTCCCCCCCCACATGAATAAACCTATTAACAGCATCACATTCCCCAGTGAGTAAACAGCAACAAAAACAGACAAACAAAAAGATGCAATTAACAGAAACCAGTGAAGAGACAGTCCCTTAAGGCAAAATCCAGTCTCCCAAAGAAAAGTTCTAACTTGAAGACCCTTTCCCCCTCCGCATCAAGTCCCTGCAAGGCAAAGCACCCCACAACCATTACTGCAGCCCATACTTTCCCCCAGAACTACAAAAAATCTCTTTTCTTTTGAAAAACCAGGACAGTATTACGAGCCACCGCTACAACACTTCTCCACAACTTAAGTGTCCTTTAAATCGTCTCCAGCTTCTTTTCTATATGAATGGCCATACATCGTCCGCGTCTCAAAATAAAAGTCTCGCTCCTCGAGCGTAACCCATAGCTGTGCTGTGTACAGCATCCCGAACTTCTTGAAGAGGGTCGCCTTTTCCCGATTGAACCCAGTCCGTCCCTTGGCCAGCTCCGCTCCCAGGTCCTGATGATACGCAACTCACAGTTCTCCCATTTGCTGCTCCATTCTTTCTTGGCCCACCGCAGGACGTGCTCCTTATCTGTAAACTGGTGAAAACGTACCACCATGGGCCTCGACGGGTCGTTCGCCCTGGGCTTCCTCACAAGGGCACTATGCGCTCTATTGACCTCCAGGGGCCGAGGGAATGCCCCGACCCCCATCAACTTCTCCAGCATGCCCGTCACATAGGCCCTCGCATCCAATCCTTTACTGCCTTCAGGGAGGCCGACGATTCTGAGCTTCTGCCTCCTACACCTATTCTCCGGGTCCTCCAGCTTCTCCTCCATCCTCTTCTGGCGATCATCCAGCACCTCCGCCTTGTCCTCCAGCACGGTTATATAGTTCTCCTGGTCGATAAAGGATAACCTTTGTTCGATCTCCCGTATTACCTTCCCCTGGGTCTCCTGATTCAAGACTAATTGATCAATTGAAGCCTTGCTCGGGTGCAGTGTGTCCTTTTCCAGCTTGCCGAAGCAATCCTCAATAAAACTTCACCAGCTGCTCCTTCGACCACTGCGCCATCTCCCCGCGGCCCTTGACCTCCACCATGCTATCCTGCGAAACCAGCTCCCCTTGCTTCTCACTACCAGGGATGAGTCATAGAATTTACAATGCAGAAGGAGGCCATTCGGCCCATCGAGTCTGCACCGGCTCTTTTTTTTTGAAAGAGCAACCTATCTAAGCCCACACCCGCACCTCCACCCTATCCCCATAACCCAGTAATCCCACCCAACACTAAGGGCACTTTTGGACACTAAGGGCAATTTAGCATGGCCAATCTACCTATCCTGCACATCTTTGGACTGTGGGAGGAAACCGGAGCACCCGGAGGAAATCCACGCAGACACGGGGAGATCATGGGCCTCATGGTAGCATGGTGGTTAGCATCAATGCTTCACAGCTCCAGGGTCCCAGGTTCGATTCCCGGCTGGGTCACTGTCTGTGTGGAGTCTGCACGTCCTCCCTGTGTGTGCGTGGGTTTCCTCCGGGTGCTCCGGTTTCCTCCCACAGTCCAAAGATGTGCGGGTTAGGTGGATTGGCCATGCTAAATTGCCCATAGTGTAAGGTTAATGGGGGGGATTGTTGGGTATGTGGGTTTAAGTAGGGTGATCATTGTTCGGCACAACATCGAGGGCTGAAGGGCCTGTTCTGTGCTGTACTGTTCTATGCTCTATGCAGACTCCACACTGACAGTGACTCATCCGGGAATCAAACCTGGGACCCTGGAGCTATGAAGCAATTGTGCTAACCACCATGCTGCCCTCCATGCTACCGTGCTGCCCTATCGGCGTGATGTCTCATGTCCAGTGGCTGACAGGGGTCACTCGGTCCACAATCCAGGTGTCTGGCTTCTTTATCCACTCGTTGGTTCCCCCTAAGGGAAGCTGAATGGATTGCCCCGGGCGCAAACTGGAATCCCCATTTACATACACTGGTGCCTCCCTGGAACTCGTAAGGGTCATCAAAGGAAGGAGGAAACTGGATTAAAGATAACATTCACCCCACCAGCCAGGGGAACATTAATCACCTTTTGGTTATTTATATAACTTTACTTGTGTATAATGTTTCCACCTCGGCAAGCCTCTCATATCTATCAGGGCACAGGTATCTCCTGCAACAATCACCCCACAGGGTCCTACCCATCGGGACTTCAAACCTGCCCGCCCGGGAAGCACCTTAACCATTACCTTATCCCCACCTTGGGGGTTTTGGGTTTTGTGGTGAACCACTGTTACACCTGTCTTAGGTGATGTAAGGTAGGACCTGTACTACAGATTCGCCGGTAGTCCCTGCCTGCTGGCTCCGCCCAGTAGGAGGAGTATAAATATGCATGTCCTCTATTCGGCAGCCATTTCGCCAGCTGCTGTGGGAGGCCACACATCTTACTGCAATAAAGCCACAGTTGTATCCAACCTTAGTCTTTGTACAATTGATTGTGCATCAATTTATCGCAGTAAAAATTTTCTGAAAGATGGACCACCGAATCAAACCAGATCGCCTGCAGCTGGATCCGCACTCAAGCGATGCCAGAAAGGACTTTAATCACTGGCTAGCTTGCTTCGAGGCCTATATCAACTCAGCGACCACCCCTCCGATGGAGGCTCAGAAGATACAGATCCTGTACTCAAGTTTGAGCTCCAACTTGTTTCCGCTGATCCAGGACGTCCCGAACTACGCAGACGCCATGGCGCTCCTCAAAGAAAACTATGCACAGAAAACGAACACACTCTTCGCCAGGCACGTACTCGCCACTCGCTCTCATCTCCCTGGTGAGTCGATAGAAGACTCCTGGCGGGCCCTAATCCCACTCGTCCGGGACTGTGGCTGTCAGGCCGTTATGGCCACCGAACATTCCAACCTTATTATGCGCGATGCGTTTGTAACGGGGTTTAGGTCTGATCTCATACGCCAAATTCTGCTAGAAGGGGCCACGCTCGACCTAGCTGAGATGAAAAAGCTAGCACTGCCCATGACGGTCGCCTCACGTAATACTCAGGCCTACCTCTCCGGCCGCGCGGCCCACCCCTCCTATCCCTCGTGGACCCCACAGACGGCCGCCCCAGCCGGGGTTTTACCCAGCCAGTACACCTGTGCCAAACGCCAACCCGCGCACCCCGGAGGTCCCCGATGTTACTTCTGCGGCCAGTAAAAACACCCCCGCCAACGCTGCCCGGCCCGCACTGCCGTTTGAAAACATTTTTTAAAAATGAAAATCGCTTATTATCACGAGTAGGCTTCAATGAAGTTACTGTGAAAAGCTCCTAGTCGCCACATTCCGGCGCCTGTCCGAGGAGGCTGGTACAGGAATCGAACCGTGTTGCTGGCCTGCTTGGTCTGCTATAAAAGCCAGCGATTTAGCCCAGTGAGCTAAACCAACCCCTAAGGGCAAGGCTTGAGGCAAAAAGGGGCACTTCGCCGCGGTGTGCCAGGCCCACGTAGTCGCCGCTATTGCCCCCTTCCCCCTGACCTATACACATGGGCACCACCATCTTCGTCCTGGACCACGTGCAGCCAGTGGGCGCCGCCATCGTCACCTCCCGGGGCCACGCGTGGCCAGTGGGCGCCGCCATCGTCACCTCCCAGGGCCACGCATGGCCAGTGGCCGATGCCATCTTCCCCCCCTCAGTCCACGTGCGGCCCATGGGCGCCACCATCTTGTCCAGCCCCACAACGTATGGCCCATGGGTGCCACCACCTTGTCCACACCCTGCAACGTGCGGCCGATGGGCGCTGCCATTTTGTCCCCTGCAGGATCTTCAGGCTCCGCCATCTTGCCTTCCCCACGGGGCAGGGACACCGACAGCACTCCACGACCTGTTGCAAGCCCGTTGCCACCAGGAGCAGACGGTACAGCACCCAGGACAAGACCTTCATCAGGTCTGAGGTCCAGCAGTTGCATCGGGAAGGCATCACCGAAGCCAGCAACAGCCCTTGGAGAGCCCAAGTGGTCGTCGTTAAATCTGAGGAGAAACACAGAATGGTCGTGGACTGCAGCCAGATCATCAATCGGTAGACGCAGCTCGAGGCGTACCCCCTCCCACGCATATCTGATATGGTCAATCAGATTGTGCAGTATCAGGTCTTCTCAACGATAGACCTCAAATCCACCTACCACCAGCTCCCCATTCGTAAATCGGACCGTCCATACACTGCTTTCGAGGTGGGCGGTCGTCTCTATCACTTCCTCAGGGTTCCCTTCGGCGTCACTTACGGGGTCTCGGTCTTCCAAAGGGAGATGGACCGAATGGTCGACCGGCATGGACTGTGGGCCACTTTCCAGTACAGAGACAACGTCACCATCTGCGGCCATGACCAGCAGGACCACGATGCCAACCTTGCCAGATTTCTCCACACCACCACTCTCCTCAACCTCACCTACAACAAGAAGTGCGTGTTCAGCACAACCCGCTTAGCCATCCTCGGCAATGTGGTCCAGAACGGAGTTCTGGGGCCCGATCCCAACCGCATGCGCCCCCTCATGGAGCTCCCCCTCCCCACTGCCCCAAGGACCTCAAACGCTGCCTGGGGTTCTTCTCATACTACGCCCAGTGGGTCCCAAACTATGCGGACAAGGCCCGCCCACTCATACAATCCACCCATTTTCCCCTGACAGCCGAGGCACAACAGGCTTTCGCTCTTATCAGAGCCGATATCGCTAAGGCCGGGATGCACGCAGTAGACGAGACACTGCCCTTTCAAGTAGAGAGTGATGCATCAGACGTCGCCCGAGCCGCCACCCTCAATCAAGCAGGTTCCACATACACACACCCCTCCGGCCCGGCGCCACCCTCCACTCCCCCGGTGCTCCCAGCAGCAACCCCCCTGGACCATCCATCCTCCCCCTGCCCACGCCCGAGGATGAAGAGGATTTTGGCACGCTCCCGGAATTACCGAGCATCAGACCAGCATCGACATCACCGCCAACAATGTCCCTCCCAGCGGAATATCAAGGACCCGGACCGGTTAAACCTCTAACTGGTCCACTGGACTTCAAAAGACATTTTTTTCCTCTCTCGAATATTGCAAATAAAATCCATTTGTTGTATGTAGTTCTCCACCAACCCCACCAGACTCAATTTTAACAGGGGGTTAATGTGGTAAACCACTGTTGCACCTCTATTAGGTGATGTATGGTAGGACCTGTACTAGAGATCCACCGGTAGTCCCTGCCTGCTGGCTCTGCCCAGTAGGCGGAGTATAAATATGTGTGTCCCCCATGCTGCAGCCATTTTACCAGCTGCTGTGGGAGGCCACACATCTGAGAGCAATAAAGCCTCAGTTGCATCTAACTCAGCTGTATCCAGGCGCGCACAACTCAAGTCTTTGTGCAATTGATTGTGCATCTGGAGTACTCATTGACCATACTGAGAAAATACGTGTTACGGTCGGTAGAGGGGAGGAGCCCTTTGAAATCCACGCTGAGGATATCTCTATTATAGAACATTACAGCGCAGTACAGGCCCTTCGGCCCTCGATGTTGCGCCATCCTGTGAAACCCCTCTAAAGTCCCACTACACTATTCCCTTATCGTCCATATGCCTATCCAATGACCATTTGAATGCTCTTAGTGTTGGCGAGTCCACTGCTGTTGCTGGCAGGGCATTCCACGCCCTTACTACTCTCTGAGTAAAGAACCTACCTCTGACATCTGTCCTATATCTATCTCCCCTCAATTTAAAGCTATGTCCCCTCATGCTAGACATCACCATCCGAGGAAAAAGACTCTCAATGTCCACCCTATCTAATCCTCTGATCATCTTGTATGCCTCAATTAAGTCACCTCTTAACCTTCTTCTCTCTAACGAAAACAGCCTCGAGTACTTCAGCCTTTCCTCATACGATCTTCCCTCCATACCAGGCAACATCCTTGTAAATCTCCTCTGTACCCTTTCCAATGCTTCCACATCCATCCTATAATGCGGCGACCAGAACTGCACGCAATACTCCAAATGCGGCCGCATCAGAGTTTTGTACAACTGCAACATTACCTCATGGCTCCGAAACTCAATTCCTCTACCAATAAAAGCTAACACACCGTACTCCTTCTTAACAACCCTCTCAACCTGGGTGGCAACTTTCAGGGATCTATGGACATGGACATCGAGATCTCTCTGCTCATCCACACTACCAAGAATCTTACCATTAGCCCAGTACTCTGCCTTCCTGTTATTCCTTCCAAAATTAATCACCTCACACTTTTCTGCATTAAACTCCATTTGCCACCTGTCAGCCCAGCTCTGCAGCTTACCTATGCCCCTCTATAACTTGTAACATCCTTCTGCACTGTCCACAACTCCACCGACTTTAGTGTCACCTGCAAATTTACTCACCCATCCTTCTATGCCCTCCTCCAGGTCATTTATAAAAATGACGAACAGCAGCGGCCCCAAAACAGATTCTTGTGGTACACCACTAGTAACTGGACACCAGTCAGAACATTTCCCATCAATCACCACCCTTTGTCTTCTATCAGCTAGCCAATTTCTGATCCAAACTGCTAAATCACCGAATCCCATGCCTCTGTATTTTTTGCAATAGCCTGCCGTGGGGAACCTTAGCAAACACTTTACTGGAAATCCATATACAACACATCAACTGATTTACCCTCATCCACCTGTTTGGTCACCTTCTCGAAGAACTCAATGAGGTTGGTGAGGCACGACCTACCCTTCACAAAATCATGTTGACTATCTCTAATCAAATTATTCCTTTCCAGATGATTATACATCCTATTTCTTATAAACCTTTCCAAGACTTTTCCCATAACAGAAGTAAGGCTCACTGGTCTATAGTTACCGGGGTTATCTCTACTCCCCTTCTTGAACAAGGGGACAACATTTGCTATCCTCCAGTCTTCTGGCACTATTCCTGTAGACAAAGATGACTTAAAGATCAAAGCCAAAGGCTCAGCAATCTCCTCCCTAGCTTCCCAGAGAATCCTAGGATAAATCCCATCCGGCCCAGGGGACTTATCTATTTTCACATGTTCCAGAATCGCTAACACCTCCTCCTTATGAACCTCAAGCCCTTCTAGTCTAGTAGCCTGTATCTCAGTATTCTCCTTCACAACTTTGTCTTTTTCCTGTGTGAATACAGACGAAAGATATTCATTTAGCACCTCTCCTATCTCCTCGGACTCCACGCACAACTTCCCACTACTGTCCTTGACTGGCCCTACTCTTACCTTAGTCATTCTTTTATTCCTGACATATCTATAGAAAGCTTTAGGGTTATCCTTGATCCTACCTGCCAAAGACTTCTCATGTCCTCGCCTGGCTCTTCTTAGCTCTCTCTTTAGAGCCTTCCTAGCTAACATGTAACTCTCAAGCGCCCTAACTGAACCATCGCGTCTCATCTTTACATAAGCCTCCTTCTTCCTCTTGACAAGTGTTTCAACTGCTTTAGTAACCCATGGTTCCCTCGCTTGACCACTTCCTCCCTGCCTAACAGGTACATACTTATCAAGGACACGCAGTAGCTGTTCCTTGAACATGCTCCACATTTCCATTGTGTCCATCCCCTGCAGTTTTCCTCTCCAGCCGATGCATCCTAAGTCTTGCCTCATTGCATCATAATTGCCTTTCCCCCAGCTATAACTCTTGCCCTGCGGTGTATATCTATCCCTTTCCATCGCTAAAGTAAACGTAATCGAATTGTGGTCACTATCACCAAAGTGCTCACCTATCTCCAAATCTAACACCTGTCCTGGTTCATTACCCAGTATCAAATCCAATACAGCCTCGCCTCTCGTTGGCCTATCTACATACTGCATCAGGAAACCCTCCTGCACACATTGGACAAAAACGGACCCACCTAAAGTACTCAAACTATAGTATTTCCAGTCAATATTTGGAAAGTTAAAGTCCCCCATAACAACTACCGTTACTTTCGGTCCTATCCAGAATCATCTTTGCAATCCTTTCCTCTACATCTCTGGAACTTTTCGGAGGCCTATAGAAAAGCCCTAACAGGGAGACCTCTCCTTTCCTGTTTCTTAACTCAGCCCATACTACCTCAAGTATTCGAGTCCTCATCAAATGTCCTCTCGGCCACCATAATACTGTCCTTGACTAACAATGCCACCCCTCCCCCTCTCTTACCACCTTCCCTGAGCTTACCGAAATATCTAAACCCCAGCAACTGCAACAACCATTCCTGTCCCTGCTCTATCCATGTCTCCGAAATGGCCACAACATCGAAGTCCCAGGTACTAACCCATGCCGCAAGCTCACCCACCTTATTCCGGATGCTCCTGGCATTGAAGTAGACGCACTTTACACCACATTCTTTCCTGCCGGTACACTCCTGCAACTTTGAAACCTTACTCATGACCTCACTACTCTCAGCTTCTTGTGTACTGGAGCTACAATTCAGGTTCCCAAACCCCTGCTGAACTAGTTTAAACCCTCCCGAAGAGCATTAGCAAACCTCCCCCCCAGGAAATTAGTACCCCTCTGGTCCAGGTGTAGACCATCCCGTTTGTAGAGGTCCCACCTACCCCAAATGAGCCCCAATTGTCCAGGAATCTGAAACCCTCCCTCCTGCACCATCCCTGCAGCCACGTGTTCGACTGCTCTCTCTCCCTATTCCTCGACTCGCCAGCCCGTGGCATGGGTAACAACCCAGAGATAATAACTCTGTTTGTCCTGGATCTAAGTTTCCACCCTAGCTCCCTGAATTCCTGCCTTACATCCCTATCCCTTTTCCTACCTAGGTCGTTGGTACCTATGTGGACCACGACTTTGGGCTGCTCCCCCTCCCCCTTAAGGATCCCGAAAACACGATCTGAGACACCGCGGACCCTGGCACCTGGGAGGCAACACACCAACCGCGAGTCTCTCTCATTCCCACAGAATCTCCTATCTATCCCCCTAACTATGGAGTCTCCAATGACTAATGTTCTTCTCCTCTCCCCCCTTCCCTTCTGAGCAACAGCGACAGACTCTGTGCCAGAGACCTGTACCCCATGGCTGACCCCTGGTACGTCGTTCCCCCCAACAGTATCCAAAGCGGTATACCTGTTACTAAAGGGAACGACCACAGGGGGTCCCTGTACTGACTGCTTCCCCCCAGCTCCTCGCGCCGTCACCCATCTATCTTTATTCTTTGGCATAACTACCGCCCTGAAGCTCCTTTCTATGACCCCCTCTGCCTCCCGAATGATCCGAAGTTCATCCAGCTCCAGCTCCAGTTCCCTAACACGGTTTTTTGAGTAGCTGGAGTTGGGTGCACTTCCCACAGATGAAATCAGCAGGGATACTGGTGGCATCCCTCACCTCAAACATTCTGCAGGAGGAGCATTGTACTGCCTTCCCTGCCATCCCCCTAGATAAAAAAGAAAAGAAAGGAAGAGCTTACCTGATATTCCCTCAACCCCTTAGGTTAGAAGAGGTGGAAGGGTGGGGGACACTGCAAGTGTAGTGTCACGGGTTTAGCAACTGCCCGACTTGTGTACAGGCACTCACCTTCCCGATAGGCCCCTGCTCCCGCCGTAAATCCAGAGGCCGCTCCCGCTGTAAATAAGTGAATTTAAAGGTTTACACTCACCTTCCTGACAGGCCCCTGCTCCGCTCTACTGCCCTCTGCTGGATGGTCCTGGAGGTCCTGGAGCTGTTGCTTGAGGCGGTCCCTGAGGGGTGCTGGGACTCTGTGAGGTGCGTGAACGACAGGCGTGGCGTTAGGCTTGAGTAAGATTTTATACGTGTACGGGAGCCTGCCCATGCCATCGAAAACGTCATCGTATTGCTGGATGATGGAGTCGAGTTGCGCCCTGAAGTCTGTGTCAGAGGATGCAGACACATCGCTTGAAGAGAGAGAGAGTGTACTCTCTGCACTAAGTGGAGCAGCTTGCATGCCTGAGCACCAAGCAAGGAGGCTTTTGAGGCAGCAACAATCTTGAACGGGAGAATGACTGTGTGAGCACTATGTGTCACCTCAAGGCGGCAGGAGCCGCTGGCAGCGATGGCATTGCCATTGTAGTCTAGCAATTTGCAGGTAGATGGCAGGACAGCAGGCTGTACGCAGAGCTTGTGAAAATCAGACGAGATGAGATTGACAGAAGCGCCAGTGTCCAGGCGGAACCTGACAGGGGACCGGTTGACCGTAAGGGTGGCACACCACTCATCATCCTGGCTGATTCTGTGGACGTGGACGGGTTCAGTGCCACGCTTGGGGGATATCCTGTTCGTAGTAATTGTGCCGATTTGGAACGGGACCTGTGGGTCATTGCAGGCACAGTCGGAATTAAGGTCTAGAGTAGGTTCATCGATGGCAGGCTGGATAGCCCTGATGTCTCAGTGGGGCTCGGTGGACCTTTCGAAAAACAGCAGGCATGGAAGATCTGCACATTGCAGCATAGTGGCCTCGTTTGCCACACTGCAGGCAGCATCGGGACTTCGCAAGACATTGACGCTTTAAGTGGGCGGAGCCACAGTTGCCGCACGCCGGAGTGTTGGGACGTTCGTGCGGGGCGATCCAGCGTATCGCGCACCTGCGCCAAGCGGTCTGTGACATCAGCACGCTCGCTGCGTGTAAGCGCGGGACTCCATGAAAAGCGCGCGAAATAGCCGCCATCATTCAGATCCAGAGCGAAAAGATTTAATCGTTTGGACCCGTTCTGCCTCGTAAGGGGCTTGCCGCGCCGTTTCAGCAGCCTGGATGCAGTAGCGCGCGGAGGCATATTCATGAAGTACACAGGTCTCAATGGCCGTGGAGAGAGTGAGCTGCTTTATTTTTAGTAGCTGCTGGCGCAGGGGCTCAGATTGAACACCAAAAACAATCTGGTCACGGAGCATGGAGTCAGCGGTGGACCCGTAGTTGCAGGACTGCGCAAGGACGCGGAGGTGGGTAATGAAGGACAGGAAAGGCCAGTGGCGTGCAGAGGTCTGGTGATGCCCGGGGCAAATCTTGATTGTATGCCCCAAAGACTCAAGTATAAGGCCTAATATACTGAGAAATATTATGAGAAAGGAAAACATTTTGAATACATAAACACAAATGAAACATGAAATAAACGCTTTATTCGATTTTAATATAAATCAATCAAATTTATTAAGTTCTTTTCCCCAAATGATACCTCCTGTCACAAAACCCCTGAACTACTTCACTTTTTACATCAGCTGTGAGAAATTCTTTTTCAATGCTTATTAAAGCCAGGTTGGTCAGTCGCTCCTGTGACATAGAAGACCTCAGATATGTTTTTATTAATTTCAGTTTTGAAAATGACCTTTCACAGCTTGCGACTGAAAATGCGATTGTAAGCAGTAATCTGTATGAAACACACAGCGTCGGAAAGACATCCCTCCCATACTGCAGTAAAGACTCCAGAGCATCTTTAGGATCAGGGGGAACTCTATTCCCTCCAGCTCGAAGGAGCATCACAAAATCAATAATTTTGTCATATAACTGAATTGCAACCACATCATTGTCATAATAATTTGCAAAGTCTGAACATTCCTTTTTTAATTTCTCTCTTTCTTGTTCATCTTCAATCACTACTGAATTCAAGTTCAGAAGAAAAGAAAATCGGTCACTGAGTCTTTGAAGACGGACACTGCGGTCTTCAATTTCAGTTTTTAATCTGTTCACAATCTCTACCATTACTCTATTCATTTCTTTTTGTGCCGTCAGTCCACTATCCCTTGCTGACTCTCCAGGCATTCTTCTTCTCCTCCTTGTTCGTGCAATTGGTATTCCCCAATTTTCACAATATTCATTGGCTAAATCTATTGCATTGTGGATAATTTCGTCATTCTTCAAATTCAAGATATGAATAAGTCCTCTCAGATCACAAGAAGCTTCATGGAACCCCATTTTCGGATCCTGCAAACGTTTTGAGACTTTTTCCACTGATGATAAAACTGAGTACCAAAAATTTAATAAAGCTATAAACGGGAACTGTTGAATAGAGTTCAGCAGCGATCCTGCATCAGATTTAGCTTCCCTTGAAAATTCTCCTTCCAGCAGGTGTTGAAGGCTTGCAATAACGTTGTCACACTCTTCGTGGATTACTTGCACAGCATCATGGCTGGAACTCCATCTTGTGTCACACTGTCTTTTCACATTCCGAGTGACAAATGATTTTAATACTTCCCAACGAGAAGTAGATGAAGAAAAAAAAGTAGAGTTTTTCTAGAATGCCAAAAAATGTAACAACAACAGGTTGCACCTCACTTGCATGGACACAGGCCAAATTGAGGCTGTGGTTCTCGCAGTTCACAAACACAGCTTTTGGGTTAACTTCAAGAATTTTTTGTTGAACACCTCCTCTCACTCCAGCCATAACTGCTGCGTTATCATATGCTTGACCATGACAGTCATTCATGGAAATTTTGTCTTCTTCCAATTTTTCCTGAATTTTATTTACCAGGCTGACTGCATCTTTCTTGTTGACTTGAAAAAATCCCAGAAATGACTCCTTTATTTCTAATTTTCAGTTTTCATCAATATGAACGTAACGCAGAATTTCAGAAACCTGATCTTCATGGGCAATATCTGGAGTTGAATCCAGCATTATGCTAAAATATTTTGCGTCCTTAATTTCGGAAATTATATTTTTCTTGACAGTTTCACCAAGAAGATTGATTATTTCGTTTTGAATTCTGTTGGACAAGTAGGTGACACTTTTTGGTTTCTCTTTCCCTCTCTGCAAGTGTTTTGCTAAGATGTCATCATATTTGGCCAAAAGTCTGATTGTTGCTAGAAAGTTTCCTGTATTTTCACTGACTGTCTCCCCTGGCTCTGATAACCCAGATATTCCTTCTCCTCGATGTCCACAATAGGCCAGATTCTGTTTTGCCAGAAAGGATATAACCTCGACAATCCGTTCAGTTATAGCTTTCCATCTTTTCTTTTCAGCAGACATTTGCTGTTGAAGTTCAGCATCTATCGTAGTTGAATGATGGAGTCGAACTACAAGGTTCAGGTATTCCCTCATGTGAGCTCTATGAGAAGGGCTTTTCTCATGGTCAGGTATTGTTGGATTTAATTTTCTCCAAGTGGAGAAACCGTCTTCCTTTCCAAAGTTTGACACAGACGACAAATGCTCCTTTGAAAACAAAAGCAAACAAAACAGTAGCATGCTTTCCGATATGGAGAGTATAACAACCATTTTCTCTCCACAATTTCTCCGTTTGTGGAAACTTTATCAAACCACTGTTTGGAAAATGATCTCCCATCCTTCTCAGCAAATGGACCACTTTTATTCTGATATCTTTCAGGGCCATGTTGTAATATTGTCATCTTCAAATGATCTGGAATCGCTTTCTTCAAACAGCCAAAATCGCTTCTTTGCAAAAATATGCAAATATCTTCTTTATTTTCTTCACATGGATCATCCTCCTGACAACGAGACTGAGGAGAGAGAGTATTATGTTCTGACCGAGCTGAATCCGTATCAGAAAAATCCTTCTCTGCACCTACATCATCTTTTACTTCTCCAGGTTCTCCTACTTCTTCTTTACTTCTTTTTATCCATGCATCTAATGCCCCTCTTTGATGGGACTCTTCTTCGACTCTGGCCCTCTTTTTTTTCCTGTTCTGTGCTCCACTCGGTTGTACACGAAATACTCGTAACATTTCATTTTCTATCTCAAAAACCGTAAGACGCATGAGAAAATGGGAAGAAAATGGTAAACAATCGGTCAGTTGCAGACGGATAAACCATATTTCATTTCTTTGTTCCTTCGTATCAAATTATTTCACACTGATTCTCCACTGATAATTTTGTGCAATTTATATCATAGACTTGCAAATTAGTGGTATCTGTATTCGAATATTAGCATGTTAAGGAATAAATGTCTCCTATTTCGAGATTAAATGCCACAGCAGTCCTCTGATCATCCAGGCTTCACTCTTACTACATCCCACGTAAATATTTCATTAAATATCGCCAAAAAACCTATACAAAACCGTAGTTGCACCTGTTCTAGAGCTATTCACTGACCTGAGTAGGTAAAAGAACTAATCTAGATGCACAAAAAGCTGAAGAAAAGACGAGTTATGACTCGAGGAAACGCAGGAACGAACAGCCACGTCTGCTTGTTGCTTTTGATGGTTGCACCACGTACATCATCCGCATGCGTGTGGGGGGATGGGGAGAAGGACCATTTTCTCTAGACAGAAAGGGTATACCATGTTAAAGGAATAAAGGGCTAACAACTGCCTCTGCAGTGTGGTGAGCCTCCAAAAATTGATTTATCACCGCTGAAATTTTAAAATTACTATCTTATTTCCTTCTCTGGGGCAGCACGGTGGCCTAGTGGTTAGCACAACCACCTCACGGAACTGAGGTCCCAGGTTCGATCCCGGCTCTGGGTCAATGTCCGTGTGGAGTTTGCACATTCTCCCCGTGTCTGCGTTGGTTTCGCCCCCACAACCCAAAAAATGTGCAGAGTAGGTGGATTGGCCACGCTAAATTGCCCCTTAATTGAAAAAAATAATTGGGTAATCTAAATTTAAAAAAAAATTTTTTTTTTCCTTCTCTGATTGGATGACCCCATCCAATGGATGCCCGGGGCCAATGCACCGTCGCCCCCCCCCCCCCCCCCCCCCCCCCTCTGCACGCCACTGGGAAAGGCTTGTCCTTATCCTGAATTCGCTGCTGAAACATGTATCTCTCGAAGCTCTCATGGACCTCGACCGCGCAGTGGCTGTCAAACTTCAGAATTATGGTCTTGAACTTTGATTTGTCCTCCCCCTCATCGAAGGTGAGCGAGTTGTAAATGTGCAGAGCGTGGTCATCGGCTGTGAAAAGGAAGAGAGCAATCTGTGGTATTGTGCGAAGCAAATAATGGCATGATGGGAAAACTAGTCAAGTTTCTTGGTACAATGAAATTTAAACTGACTTCGCATAACCTAAGGCACAAATACAAGCAGCCAAGGTCAACTTGACCCAAAAACGTGCTGACTCTAAACTCGGATAAAAACTCAGTCGTCACACCCCAGAGCACTCTAAATACACAAGATAAACTAGAAATAGTTCTTTTCGATACTTAAACAAATCTGCTCCGTTTCTTAAACATGCACTAAAAGACAAGATAATGATATGAGACCCCGAGTCCTCTAAAGGTCAGCAAGGTGATGCCATTTTAATGATTATTACATATGTTTTACTTTTGATCAAATTCCTGACCAAGCTGTATTCATGTTATCTTGATTTTATAATGTATAAATGTCTACCTATTTTCTGTAATGTCCAGACTTGGAAGGGAACCAGCAGTTTGTACTTGACTGCCTTCCGACTCCAAGTCTCAGCCATACTGCTAGCAGTTGTAGTTCGTAAATAAAGCTTAGTTTTGCTTACCTAACGAACATTGTTTGAATCTTTCTATCACAGTCCAGAAACGGGGAAAATATTGATTACGACAATCTTCCTTGCGTCCGAGGCAGCTTCCGGGTCCCTGGCTTCGAGGTGCAGCTGGAAGTGCTGTTTGAAAAGTTTCCAGTTTGAGCCCAGATACCCGGCAATGCGGAGAGGCGGCGGCGGGCGAACGGAGTCCATTCTGTAGGATGGTGCGAGACTGGTGGAAGGCAGATCACTGAAAGGTAGGTTTCAGATGTGCGGGCATCCCTCAACTCCTGGTATCATGTCATGTTGGCTAGTGTAGACTTGAGAGATGAACAGACACTTCCAACACTGATGAAGGTTCAACTCAATTTTATTAACTACTTCTAACTAACTAACACACGATGACTGTGGGTCTGAATGATGCTAACTTAAGAGACCTAAGCCTTGTCCGAACCAGTTGATTCTCTCAGCATGTGTTGTGAGTCTGTGCTGGGCTGGATGAGTTCCTGTTACAATCAGAGGCAGCACCCAAAATGAGCCGGAACCGTGGTGCCCTCTGCCTTTACAGTGTGTGTATTCTAACTGGTGATTGGCTGCAGTGTTTGTGCATGTTGATTGGTCCCTGCGTGTGTCCATCCGCACGTGTCTGCACTGATACACTGGTGTATATCATGACACGGGTTAGGTGGATTGGCCATGCTAAATTGCATTTAGTGTCCAAAAAGTGTAAGTGGGAGTGAGGGGGATAGGGTAGATACGTGGGCTTGAGTAGGGTGTTCATTGTAAGGGCCGGTGCAGACTCGATGGGCCAAATGGCCTCCTTCTGCACTGTAAATTCTATGAAATGAGATTAGCTTTAATCCTCACAACAGAAACTTATTGCAAATTAATGTTCCTACTTGGAGAAGAGGAAGATCAATTCTGAAATAGATTTTCTTCTAATTTATCAATTTACATTTTTCAATACAATTTAAAAAATGTTATTGTAAATTATTTGTTAACGTGTTTTATTTTCTATCAATTATTATATCCTGCTCTTGTTTATCACATTTAAACTGTTCCTGTGAATGATTTCAGGTTGAATCTGGCTTTAATTATTCCAACTTTTTGTTTTGAATTCTAATCCCTGAGAATTTGAGCTAAAAGTTGGCCATTATTGACAATGATCTCTCCCTTGCAAACACCTACCTTAATCCCCTGCCAAACCTGCAACATCGCCGTTCACACAGCGACGCCGCCTTTATTTATAGCCGGACCTCCCACTCGCCGGCCTGGAAGGGGGGCACGTGAATCGCGCTCCATCAATCGGAGCGTCTCAATCTGACGGTTGGACGGTGGCTCGAGCGCCGGCAGATGGAGAGTGCACGCGCAGCACGTGCCCAGAGGCGGAGCGCGAGGGCTTCACAACAAGGCGTCAAGAAGAGGCAAGCGCGAGGCTGGAGCTGTCTTTCAGGGAGGGGCCGGGGGTATAAATAGAGGCGGAGCCGCCGGACGATAGTCAGAAAAGGGGGAGGCTGGAGGTGTGAGGTTGGGCAGAGATATTGAACAGAGTGTGGCAGAGGGAGAAGATCATTCTCAATTCATAGGAGATACTGAGGACAGCTTCAGTTAGAATTTAAAGTGATATAATTCAGAGAAATATTTTTGATATTTCATCATTTGCTTCAGTCAAGAAAAGGAACTAAAATTTCCTGACGGACAACAGGAGCTGCCACCTTTACTTTTACTGAGAAAGAGACTGAGGTGGTATTAGCCTGAGGGAAAGTCAGAAGAAAAGACAGCTTCAGATATTAGTCCCAGAAACATTATGAACTGCTGCCGGTAGGAGAGTATTTAACTGAGATTGCCCTTCATTTCAGACTGTGAGGGAACAAGAAAAGGGAGAAACAATAGATCCGGCACACAGCCATTGAAAAGACTGAGGGATAGACCTGGACACAGAAATTTGAGCGAGAGGTCGAGTGAATAAGGTGCCTGACCTGAGGAAGGAGATGGGTAAAGCTAAGAGTGACGGGACAGATAGTGGAGAGGGGAAGACCGTGTCTGAACAGGGGAAATCCGAGGTAAGATCATGGGGAGATTTGAAATGGAAACCAGATAGAAAATGCTGGGTCCGGGTATTTATTGCAGCTTCAGATGGGGAAGGTTCAGCTGGTCAGTCACATTAATACTGTCAGTACGGAGTGGGTGAGCTCCCCAAATTGTCAATGGGATGACAAATAATAATGTCAGAGAGACTATTTGGTCCATCTAGCTGATCCTCTCTGTGGAATTGTACAAAGTCCTTATCTAAATGTCATAAATTATTTGATTTCATTTTCTTTCTGTTGTCTGACCCAGGCGACTCGTTCAGTTCCTGATCATTCTTTCTGTGACCTGAATTCTGAATTTCTCTTTTCCCATGTTTATCCCAGTCTTGTCATTAGAATTGAATTAAATGCATTGCCATGAATTTGTCTTCTATTTTTCTCAGGGTAGAGGGGTCAATTACTAGGGGGCATAGGTTTAAGGTGTGAGGGGCAAGGTTCAGAGAAGATGTACGAGGCAAGTTTTTGACACAGAGGGTAGTGGGTGCCTGGAACTCGCAACCGGAAGAGGTGGTGGAAGCAGGGACAATAGTGACGTTTCAGGGGCATCTTGACAAATACATGAATAGGATGGGAATAGAGGGATATGGACCTGGAATTGTAGAAGGTTTTAGTTTAGATGGGCAGAATGGTCAGCGCAGGCTTGGAGTGCTGAAGGACCTGTTCCTGTGCTGTACTTTCTTTTGTTCTTTGTTCTATTCCATTTGTTAGTTTTTCTCTGATCGGAAGCTGAGTGAACTTGCCTGGATATGAGGGGTGATGTAATCGAGGTGGTGCCTCTTAGGATTGTCCAGCTTTGTTTTTAGTCCACCATAGCACAAAGATCACAGGTGGGATACTCTGTTTCAGAAACTAAGTGTTGATTCCGCAATTGAATTGGCAGACTTCAACGACAAGTAAATTGGCGTCGGTCCCGGAGCAATTCATGATCCATTCATGGGCTAGCACCAATGCCATGTGGAACACGATCGATTCCAATGAAAAACGGTGTCTGATTCGCCCGACTCAGGATTGCCACTTGAGAGGCTGACAAGCTGCAGCCGCTTATCAGCACTCCTCTCCCCGCACACAATCATGCCAGCCAACAAGATGGCAGCACGAAGAGCGGTACCCGGTTTGCAGACGTCGAGCTGGAGATTCTGCTGGATGTCGTGAAAGAAAGGCGGGCCGCCCTGTTCCCTGGGGTAGGAAGGAGGCTACCATCCACTCCGCACAACAGGCCTGGGTGCAGGTGGTAGAGGCCGTGAGCGCCATGGACTAGTCTGGCCAACAGTGCTGAAAAAAGCTGCACGACCATCTCAATGCGGCCAGGGTGAGTAGGCAGCACTGTGCCCCTGTAAACAACCTCCGTCCCACACATCTGTAACCCCCTCACCCGGAGGGTGACTGAAACCTAACAGCCGGCAGTGTGCATGCTCCCAACCCTGCACCACATGCCAGCACCCGTACCGGCAGCCATGGCCGGACGCCCTGACCATCAGCTGCTCACTTTTTGTGCTGCCTGTGTCCAACTGCCTAACACTGCTTTCTGCCCCTCCCCAGGAGAAGGTGACACATTGCTGTAGGGAGAAAGAAGACCAGAGGGGGACTGCCAGACCTGTGGCCCCTCACCGCTGTGGACTGGTGGGCACAGGACGGGGCAGATGGGCCCGGAGAGACGGCAGTCCCCAAGGCAGAGGACAGCATCAGGCAACAAAGCTGGACCCCCCTGGGTGCAGTTTCCCGTGGTATGAACCCCCCACACCACCCCATGTTTCGTGTCTTGTGTTTTGCAGGATCCCCTGGCGACTAGGCAGGCATTTCTGGTGTCCCCCAAACCCAAGCCGGTTCCTGCATCGAGGAGGCAAATGGCAGTGACACGAACCCCCAAATGCCAGCCCGAGACATCCCGGTGCACCCGTCTGGGGAACGACACTGAATTCCTGCCACAGCTATCACTAACACCCTCCAAACTCCCAGAGACACTCACCTCAGTTGGACAAATTAGTGAAAAGGTTCCTGGGGCACTATTTGGCATGCACCATGCATGTGCTGCAGTCCATCAGGTGGAGGTAGGAACTCTCGAGGGGGTGGACGGTCTGAGGCAGCCAGACCCCAGGGTCTAGCTGCCATCCAGATGGGTCTCAGGCTTCTGGAAAGGGCTATTCTATCAATCTGTCCAGATCCAAGGGCGCACCGCCGCAACGCTCACAATCCAAGGTGCTAGCTATGCCAAATGCCAGCTCTACGTACTGCCCGAACTCTGCGCCCCACTCTTATTAGGCCTTGATTTCCATTGTAATCTCAAGAGTCTCGCCCTCAGTTTCGGCGGACCCCTACCCCCACTCACTATCTGCAGCCTAGCCACGTTGCTGTACCCCCCTCTCATCTCTTTGCCAACCTCACCTGTAAACCCGTAGCCACTCGCAGCAGGCGGGTACAGCCTGCAGGATAGGGTGTTCATCCGATCGGAGGTCCGAAGGCTTCTCAGTGAGGGGATCATAGAGCCAGCAACAGCCCCTGGAGAGCCAAGGTGGTGGTCGTCAAGACCAGGGAAAAATTCCGTATGGTTATCGACTATAGTCAGACTATAAATAGATTTACGCTCCTTGACGCGTATCCCCTCCCCAGGATTGAAGACATGGTAAATCAGATCACCCAATATCGGCTATTTTCCACGGTGGATCTGAAGTCTGCATACCACCAGCTCCCAATCCTCCCAGAGGACCGCCACTACACGGCATTCGAGGCCGATGGCCGCCTCTTCCATTTCCTCCGGGTCCCCTACGGCGTCACTAACGGGGTTTCGGTGTTCCAACGAGCAATGGACCGAATGGTGGACCAGTACGGGCTGCGGGCCACGTTTCCGTACTTGGACAATGTCACCATCTGCGGCTATGACCAGCAGGACCACGGTGCCAACCTCTACCGTTTTCTCCAGACGGCTCAGAAATTAAACCTCACTGAAAACAAGGTGAAATACGTTTTCCGCACAACCAGACTAGCCATCCTCGGCTATGTCGTGGAAAACGGAGTCCTGGGCCCAGACCTGGACAGTATGCGCCCCCTCTTAGAACTCCCCCTCCCTCATTGTCCCAAGGCCCTCAAACGGTGCTTGGGTTTCTTTTCCTACTACGCCCAGTGGGTCCCTCAATATGCGGACAAAGCCTACCCACTCTTTAAGGCCACACAATTTCCCCTGTCAGCTGCGGCGCGCCAGGCCTGATGTTCACCCTCATCACCGACCACCGATCGGTTGCCTTTATGTTTGACAACTCGCAAAGGGGCAAAAATAAAAAATGATAAAATCCTTCGGTGGAGGATCGAACTCTCCACCTATAGTTATGATATTAAATATCGACCGGGGAAGCTCAACGAACCCTCGGATGCCCTTTCCCACGGGACATGCGCCAGCGCGCAGATCAGCCGTCTGAAAGCCATCCACGTTGACCTCTGCCATCCAGGGGTCACCCGGCTCGCCCAGTACATCAGAGCCCGAAACCTGCCTTTCTCCAATGAGGAGGTAAAAGCAGTCACCGGGGACTGCCCGATCTGTGCAGAGTGCAAACCGCACTTCTATAGACCAGACAGGGCCCACCTAGTCAAGGCTTCTAGGCCCTTTGAACGCCTTGCGATCGATTTCAAAGGGCCACTCCCCTCCACTAACAAGAACATTTATTTCCTCAACATCATCGACGTGTTCTCCCGATTCCCTTTTGCCACTCCATGCCCTGATATGACCTCCCACACAGTCATTAGGGCCCTGCATAGTGTCTTCACCCTGTTCGGTTTCCCCAGCTATGTGCCCAGCGACCGGGGTTCGTCCTTTATGAGCGACGAGCTGCATCAGTACCTGCTCGACAAGGACATCGCCTCGAGCAGGACTACCAGTTACCACCCCAGGGGGAACGGGCAGGTGGAGAGGGAGAACACGACGGTCTGGAAGACCGTCCTACTGACCCTCCGGTTTAGAAAAGTCCAAGTCTCCCAATGGCAAGAACATAGAACATAGAACACTACAGCGCAGTATGGGCCCTTCGGCCCTCGATGTTGCGCCGACCTGTGAAACCATCTGAAGCCTATCTGACCTACACTATTCCATTTTCATCCATATGTCTATCCAGTGACCACTTAAATGCCCTTAAAGTTGGCGAGTCTACTACTGTTGCAGGCAGGGCGTTCCACACCCCTACTACTCTCTGAGTAAAGAAACTGCCTCTGACATCTGTCCTATATCTATCACCCCTCAATTTAAAGCTATGTCCCCTCGTGTTGGTCATCACCATCCGAGGAAAAAGACTCTCACTGTCCACCCTATCTAACCCTCTGACTATCTTATATGTCTCTATTAAGTCACCTCTCAGCCTTATCCTCTCTAACGAAAACAACATCAATTCTCTGAGCCTTTCCTCGTAAGACCTTCCCTCCATACCAGGCAACATCCTAGTAAATCTCCTCTGAACCCTTTTCAAAGCTTCCACATCCTTCCTATAATGTGGTGACCAGAACTGCACGCAGTACTCCAGGTGCGGGCGCACCAGAGTTATGTACAGCTGCAGCATGACCTTGTGGTTCCGAAACTCAATCCCCTTGCTTATAAAGGCTAGCACACCATATGCCTTCTTAACAGCCCTATTAACCTGGGTGGCAACTTTCAGGGATTTATGTACCTGGATGCCGAGATCTCTCTGTTCATCTACACTACCAAGAATCTTGCCATTAGCCCAGTACTCTGCATTCCTGTTACTCCTTCCAAAGTGAACCACCTCACACTTTTCTGCATTAAACTCCATCTGCCACCTCTCAGCCCAGCTCTGCAGCTTATCTATGTCCCTCTGTATCCTATAACACCCTTCAGCACTATCCACAACTCCACCGACCTTCGTGTCATCTGCAAATTTACTAACCCATCCTTCTACACCCTCTTCCAGGTCATTTATAAAAATGACAAACAGCAGTGGCCCCAAAACAGATCCTTGCGGTACACCACTAGTAACTAAACTCCAGGATGAACATTTGCCATCAACCACCACCCTCTGTCTTCTTTCAGCTAGCCAATTACTGATCCAAACCGCTAAATCACCTTCAATTCCATACTTCCTTATTTTCTGCAAAAGCCTACCGTGGGGAACCTTATCAAACGCCTTACTGAAATCCATATACACCACATCAACAGCTTTACCCTGATCCACCTGTTTGGTCACCTTCTCAAAAAACTCAATAAGGTTTGTGAGGCATGACCTACCCTTCACAAAACCGTGTTGACTATCGCTAATCAACTTGTTCTTTTCAAGATGATTATAAACCCTATCTCTTATAACCTTTTCCAACATTTTACCCACAACCGAAGTAAGGCTCACAGGTCTATAATTACCAGGGTTGTCTCTACTCCCCTTCTTGAACAAGGGGACAAGAAGTCCTCCCAGACGCGCTCCATGCAATCAGATCCCTCCTCTGTACAGCTGCAAATCAAACCCCTCACGAGCGACACTTCATTTTTCTAGGGGCACTACCACGGGAGTCTCACTTCCGGCGTGGCTGAGGACACCAGGCCCGGTCCTGAGGAAGCACATCAGTGGGCACAAAACTGAGCCCCTTGTTGAAAAGGTGCACCTCCTCCATTCCAACCCCCAGTACGCATTTGTGGAGCTCCCGGACGGTCGCCAGGACACAGTATCCCTTCGGGACCTGGCACCCGCTGGATCCAGCCCCCCCCCCACCCCCGCTGAGGAACCCCTTACCCCGTTCCCTATGCTGCCACCCCCTCGCGCCCCCGATTCCGCAAGCTCACCCCACCGGTTCCACGTGCCAGAACCAGCCCGTCTCCGGTCGAGCCAGAGGTATATAAAGTTCGGACGAGACCCGCCCCGGAGTCTGCCATCGTACCCCAGCTCTCAACAGCCACCGGAAGAGGCTGCAACCCCGGTGCTCCGCAGATCGAAAAGAACAATTCATCCACCGGACAGACTAACTCTGTGAGCCACCACCGCCACCACCACCACTCCCCCCCCCCCCCCCCCCCCCCCCCCCCCCCCCCCCCCCCCGCTGGACTCGATTTTTTTCACATGTGGTGGATGTGATTCACACCGGATTATAATCTGTATATACATGTGTCGATTGTAAGTGCAGTTGTACTACCTGTCCTCCAGGGGGAGTAGCTCTGGTAATGCTCGAGTTGTACGGGGCTTCTCTCTTGGCTCTGCCCAGGACTCCTCCCCCGGAAGCTGCTGGATAAAGATCAGTGCCACATGGTCAGCCGGCTAGTTCACCAAAAGTTCAATGGCTAATTGGCTGGCTCTGTTGTGAGTATATTAAAACCGCTATTCTAATCCTACAAGCACGTGTCCGTAGAATTGTTGGTTCCAACAACTACTTGATTAGATCCAACACTTACTCCTATATGATACACAGTCGATAATAAACATATAATCTACACTCATCTACTACTAATCTCTACACTGTTTTATTAACTATGATCTGCTCTCACTCACACTATCTTTCCACCAGTCTGTCCTCTCACTTTCTCCTCAACCTCTCACCCATAAGGCTCAGCAACAATGCCTTATATAGTTCTACATCTAGCTCCCTTTAGTGGTTGATTTGGACATAACATTAACCCTTACAGTTCTTTACATTCATGATAATGTCAAACATATGTGTCCCCAATTGCCGCTAGCCCTAATGGTGTCGTCCACCTTCCCCACCCCTGCCGATCCCTCCCCCAACTCTCACCCTTTACCCCCTTCACCCCTTTCCAAGGCCCTCTCAGTGATCCTCAACCTGTTTAGCGTTCCATGCTCTACCGCTGCATCTAGGTGTGTCCCAGGATGCACATCAGAGTTGAAGGCAGCCTTCTGTCTATCGCGTCCTGTGGCGTACCATTGGGAGCCCAGGGTCGGTGACAGCCCCGCTAGTCTGAGCGTCAGGAAGCTCGCTACCACACTCGCTACCACACTTAGAAACCTTTCCATTAAATCGAGCCCACCGTAAATTAACATTTCTTAATGTGCTTGATGGATGAATCCTCCCAAAATCTGTGAGCAGTTTGGAATATCTGCAAATTAGTTAGACGATGGACGTTAACTTTGTTTCCATGAGACTGCACAGCAGTGTTCACAAGGACAAACTCAATGATCACTGCTACATCACTGAAATCTCAAAGTTGCTGGGCTGAACCAGGGTCACTGCTCTTTCGATGTCTTGATCTCTACTCGAGAAATAAGGTTATGTGCAATGTTGAAATGATCCATGATCCAGCTCAAACATCATGCTTCCAGAGTCCTGATTCTCCTGTTAATTCTTGTTGTGTACAGTTTTGAACAAGCCAATGAAGGATAATTAGCATCTAGGGAACATATTTTCATTCCTTCAGAAAAGATGAGAGAATAGAAGAAAACCTTGTATAGTATCTGATTATTATTTACTCATATAGGTAACACTCAATTATGGGTTTTTTCTCATTTTTAATTGCCTTGTACAAATTACAGATGTGCTTTCATTCAGATAGTGCGAGGTTCCCCAGAATGAAGACATTCTTGGTTGCGTTCGTACCTCAGATAGAAGTCAATGATGTTTATTGGACAATAGTACTTCTCTTTTAGCGATTGTGCTTGGGTTAGCTACATTTCAGTGAAGAGAATACAGGAGGGTGGTATTAAACATGGGAGCCGTCTGAAATGTGTGGCTTAGTGCTGCAGGAGGAGTGACTGATTTTCTTAAATGGATCTTGGGGACATTTCTTTATCAAATGTGATACAACTGTCATGTGAGAGTCCCTTTGAGAAATGGGTGTTTATCAAATGGCTGCAGTGATGTCATTGTGTGGGTGGAGCTCAGCTGTCTGTCTTTTACTTTCGTTTATGAGCTGGCAGCTGCCGTGCGTTTTTAGTTTTGTTTTCAGAGGTGGAGAGCTGCATTCAAAGCAAGCAGCTGTATTATGAGCTTTCTCTCTACAAGCTAAAATAAATTGGGGGCTCGTCCAGGATAAAAGCCTATTTTTTGTGATTGGATTGGCTCAATGAACTTAAAGCCAGTGAGGGGTGAGAATATTTGTGTTTGCTTTTCAGGTGTAGTATACCAGTTTAAGTAGATGGGCAGCACGGTAGCATGGTGGTTAGCATAAATGCTTCACAGCTCCAGGGTCCCAGGTTCGATTCCCGTCTGGGTCACTGTCTGTGTGGAGTCTGCACGTCCTCCCCGTGTGTGCGTGGGTTTCCTCCGGGTGCTCCGGTTTCCTCCCACAGTCCAAAGATGTGCGGGTTAGGTGGATTGGCCATGCTAAATTGCCCGTAGTGTCCTAAAAAAAGTAAGGTTAAGGGGGGGGTTGTTGGGTTACGGGTATAGGGTGGATACGTGGGTTTGAGTAGGGTGATCATTGCTCGGCACAACATCGAGGGCCGAAGGGCCTGTTCTGTGCTGTACTGTTCTATGTTCTATGTTCTAGAGAGTATGTTGTGGGCAATGGCTCTTTGAGAGACTCGAAAGTTTATGGGGGTGGAGAAGGTCACATGCAGTACCTTACAAAGACTAAAAAACGGCTTTTAAATTTGGCAAACAAGTTTGCAGTTAGCATTACCTGATAGTACACAAAAAGAAGAGGTACTTAAGGTGCTAGCTGAGCATTTAAAATTATTTGAGATACATCTCACTCAGTAGAAATGGCAAAAATTGACTTCCAAATCAAGCAGCTTGAACATGAAAAATAATTAAAGCAGCTTGAATAGGAAATGAGAGAAAAGGGAGATACAGATCAGAGAAAAATAGGAGAGAGAAGAAAGAAATAAAGAAATGATAGCCCTAGCAGAACAAAAAGAAAGAGAGAGAGAGAGGCAAGGGAAAAAGAGAGAGTTTGAACTTCAGAAAATGGCCATGAAACATGACAGTCAGTTAAAAGTGGCGGACGTAAAGGGAAACTTACAGTTGGAGGACAGTGATGAGGATAAAGAGAAAGTGCGTCATAGTCGAAGGCTTGGTGGGGATCTATTTAAACATGCCCAAGCATTGCCAAGGTTTGATGAGAAGGAGGTAGAAGACTTTGTCATTTCATTTGAGAAGATGGCTAAACAAATGAAATGGTCACGTCATGTGGTTGATGTTTTACTGATTCAAACAAAGCTGGTGGGTAGGGCTAGTGAAGTGTTTGCATCACTATCAGAGGAGGTATTTGGGAAGTATGAGGAGGTGAAAAAATCCATCTTTGGTGCATATGAACTAGTGCCTGAAGCCTACAGACAAAGGTTTAGAAATTTAAGGAAAGAACCTGGTCAAACATACATGGAGTTTGAAAGGATCAAACAAAGTAACTTTGATAGGTGGATAAGGGCTTTGAAAATAGACCAAAGGTATGAGGCACTCAGAGAAATTATACTTTTTGAGGAGTTTAAAAATTCAATTCCT
Organism: Scyliorhinus canicula; assembly: GCF_902713615.1. Taxonomy (NCBI): domain Eukaryota; kingdom Metazoa; phylum Chordata; class Chondrichthyes; order Carcharhiniformes; family Scyliorhinidae; genus Scyliorhinus; species Scyliorhinus canicula. The sequence continues at coordinate 63,939,760 of NC_052157.1, forward strand.
AATGCAGTGAGAACTCATGTGGAAGAGCAGAGGGTTAAAACTGCGAGGTCAGCAGCAGAAATGGCAGATGATTGTGAATTAGTTCATAAATCAAAGCTTGGTTTCCGATATCAGTTTCAGCCTGTAAGTGATTGAAACTGGGGAAAAGAAATTCTCAAGTTGTAGAGGTAAAGGAGATCTGATGGGAGATAATAAGGAGAGTGTACCTCGGATTAAAAATGAATTCCAGGAGGATGGAAGAGAAATGAAAAGTTTCAAATGTTTTCACTGTAATAAACTAGGCCATGTAAAGTCACAGTGTTAGAACATAGAACAGTACAGCACAGAACAGGCTCTTCGGCCCTCAATGTTGTGCCGAGCCATGATCACCCTACTCAAACCCACGTATCCACCCTATATCCGTAACCCAACAACCCCCCCTTAACCTTACTTTTATTAGGACACTACGGGCAATTTATCATGGCCAATCCACCTAACCCGCACATCTTTGGACTGTGGGAGGAAACCGGAGCACCCGGAGGAAACCCACGCACACAGGGGGAGGACGTGCAGACTCCACACAGACAGTGACCCAGACGGGAATCGAACCTGGGACCCTGGAGCTGTGAAGCATTTATGCTAACCACCATGCTACCCTGCTGCCCCCGTTTGTTCAATCGTTGGTGCGATTGAATAAAAGCAGGGGGAAGGCTGATGTGGCAAAACATGATAAGACAGTGGGGTTTATTAAAGTGGTAAAGGAAATCGCAAGTGAAGTGAAGGAGATGCAAAAGATTGTACAACCTGATCAAGAGGTGATTGATAAGAAGTTGCCAGACCTCTTTAAAGAATTTACTTGGGTGGGTAAAATTTACTCATGTGTCTCAGGAGGAGCAGGTAGATAAGTCACAATTTTAAGAGATATGGGAGCTAGTCGATCTTTAATGGTAAGAGATGAGGAGTTATGTAGTTTGGGAAGAATATTTCCAGAAAAGGTGGTGATATATGGAATTCAGGGTAAGAAGAATAGTATTCCATTATATAAGGTAAGGTTGGAAAGTCCAGTGAAGTGGTTGTAGGAGTAATAGAGAAACTATCTGGTTCAGGAATACGATTTATCTTGGGTAATTATATAGTTGGATCGCAGGTGGGAGTGATGCCTACTGTGGTTGATAGCCAGTGGAAAATAAGACAACTGAAGTGTTGAAGGACGAATATGCTGGGATTCTTTCGGATTGTTTAGTAACATGGTTGCAAACTCACAGGTTAAGACAAGAGGAGAAATCAAATAGTGAAGATAAAGTTGAAGTTCAATTATCAGAAACAATTTTTGATCAGATGGTTGGAAAAAAAGAAGAACAGTTGAAGGATGAGGCTGATATTTTTAAATTGGCGGAGTTACAACAGAAAGATATAGAAATAAAACAGATGTATGAGAAAGCATACACTGAAGAGGAATCTGAGTGTATACCAGAATATTATTACCGTAAAGATATATAATAATAGAGCATTTAAACCTGCTGTCTATTTTTTAAAAATATTTTTCTTCTCCGTTTCCAAATTTTCTCCCAAATTTACACCCACCAACAATAAACAATAATCAGAAACAAATATGTCAATCCCCAAAACAATAACAATGATCACATCCTCCCACCAACCCCCAAACATTAGCCCACATGTTTACATAAACAAATGACAAAAAGGATTCAGGGATTACCCATAGTCTCCCTTAATGCACACAGCCCCCCTCCACTCCCACCCATCCCCCCAACTAATGTTCGATGTTATCCAGTTCTTGAAAGTGCATAATAAATAATGCCCATGACGTGCAGAACCCCTCCGTCCTTCCCCTCAGTCCAAACTTAACTTTCTCAAGAGTGAAGAATTCCAATAGATCACCCCGCCACGCCAGGGCACAGGGTGGAGAGCCTGCTGTCCATCCCAACAGGATCCGCCTTCGGGCGATCAACGAGGCGAAGGCTACGATATCTGCCTCCGCATCTGTTTCCAACACAGGCTGGTCCGACATTCCAAATATGGCCTCCCGGGGACCCGGGTCCAGTTTCATATGCACCACCTTGGCGATTACCCTAAAAACCTCCTTCCAGTAATCCTCTGGCTTTGAACAAGACCAAAACATATGAACGTGATTAGCGGGGCCTCCCCCGCAATGCTCACACACATCTTCTACTCCTTCAAAGAATCGGCTCACCCTCGTGAGGTGTGCCCTGTATACCACCTTCATCTGTATCAGCCCCAACCTCGCACATGAGGTGGAGGCATTTTCTCTCCGGAGCACCTCACACCAGACCCCCTCCTCTATAACCTCTCCCAACTCTTCCTCCCACTTTGGTTTGATCCCTTCCAGTGGTGCCTTATCCTCTTCCAAAATAGCTCCGTACACCGCTGACACTACCTCCTACTCCAGTCCCCTTGTCGTCAGCACCTCCTCCAGCAATGTGAAGGCCAGTTCCTCCGGGAAGCTCTGTATATCCTTTCTGGCAAAATCCCAAACCTGCATGTATCTAAACATTTCTCCCTGCTCCAGCCCATACTTCGCTTCCAGCTCCTTCAATCCTGCAAACCGACCCCTAAGAAACAAATCTTAATCCCCTTCTCTTCCCATTTCTGGAAATTTCCATCCCACCTCCCTGGCTCAAATCTGTGATTCCCCCGAATCGGCATTTCCCTTGACCCTGCCACAACCCGAAGTGTTGGCCAAACTGCCTCCAGATTTTCAATGAAGTTATTATTACTGGACTCCCTGAGTATTTCACCGGAGCTATCGGGAGAGGCGCTGTTGCCATTGCTCTCAGTCCCAACCACCTGCACTGACTCTCCTCCATTCTGACTCACTGGGAATCAACCCCTCTGACCCAGCTCTGCATCTTCTCCACATTCGCCGCCCAGTAGTAGTACATCAGGTTCAGAAGACCCAAACCCTCTGCCTGCCTTCCCCTCTGTAGCAGCACCTTTCACACTCTGGCCTCCTGCTGTCTTTGTTTTAAAAGGATTTAACTTACAGATGTTGTTTGGGGAAGTTATTCAGGGTTACCTATAGAATATTGTATTTGGGAAAGTATCAGTGTTTGTAGTTGATAAAATGTTTACTGTGTGTTTATGAAATGTTAACTGGTTTCATAGAATAAACATTAGTTTATTTTAAACATACTTTAGCTCTCTGTTGCATCACACCTGTAAAGTGGGCCCTTGTGCTCCCCATAACCAAATTCTAGTTAAAGTTGTGGGTCAGGGGAACTCCATGATACATAGAACATAGATAAAACAGTACAGCACAGAACAGACCCTTCGGCCCTCGATGTTGTGCCGAGCAATGATCACCCTACTCAAACCCACGTATCCACCCTATACCCGTAACCCAACAACCCCCCCCCCCCCCCCCCCCCTTAACCTTACTTTTTAGGACACTACGGGCAACTTACCATGGCCAATCCACCTAACCCGCACATCTTTGGACATACACTTTGGTGTTCTCTAAATCCTGCTCCATAATACAAGAAATAACGGAGAGGAATATGGATAAATACTTTGTTTTCCATATAATCTCTGTAGCAATTCAAAAACTCTGGGCATTCTGCATTTCAGAACCAAAAAGTTCCATCGTCGATTACATTCCATTCAGAAGAGGATAAAAATGATGGAACTCTGGGCTTCCCGAATGACACAGTCACAGATAAGAAAGAGATTGTTTCTGTGAAAAAGATCAACAGAAAAACAGGTACCTTGGTTTGGAGAAGTGGTGCTTGTAGTTAATCCAATGATGGTATTTGTCCTGGCATAAAGGATTTCAGTAAAGTATATTTGAGGACGTTTCAAGGATGAATAAATGCTTGACGTGACAATGTGATCACTGCAGCAGTGACTGAAAATAAATTAATTCCGTGTCTTGCTGAAGTATATAAATATCTTCAGAATTGGCAGACGCTGGGCAGCATGGTAGCACAAGTGGATAGCACTGTGACTTCACAGCGACAGGGTCTCCCAAGTTCGATTCCCTGCTGGGTCACTGTCTGTGCAGAGTCTGCACGTTCTCCCCGTGTCTGCGTGGGTTTCTTCCGGCTGCTCTGGTTTCTTCCCACAGTCCAAAGACGTGCAGGTTAGGTGGATTGGCCATGATAAATTGCCCTTAGTGAACAAAAAAGATTAGGAGGGGTTATTGGGTTATGGGGATAGGGTGGAAGTGAGGGCTTAAGTGGGTCGGTGCAGACTCGATGGGCTGAATGGCCTCCTTCCTCACTGTATGTTCTTTGTTCTCTTTATCATTCAAACAACAACCTTTACATGCACCAAGAATTACATTTAATTTATTCAAGTTCTGTTCATGATCTTTTTTATTTATTTCACAGTTGTTTGTTCTGGAAACACTTTGGGATCTACAAATGAACAAGTGATCAAAGAGACTGAAAGTAGAAGATACAGTTTGAGAAACAGAGAGAGAAAGGTTTACACTGAAGAAAGGGAACTTTGTGATGATGACTACCTGTGTATGTACAAAGTATATCCAATCCTTCGTTCAGGACGAATTTATTGGGAGATTTGGTGTGATGACATTAGGCCTTGGTAAACCAGGGCATTGCAATAACAATGAACATGGCATTGTGGCAGGAAAGGAGTGCAAACATGTGCTTGCCTGTCACTAATTCTTCATTACCTTAATCACAAAAATTATCCTAAACTATGGGTTATTATTCTGAAATGTAATACAATAGAATCTGACTTCTTTTGTAAACTAAAGGCCTCTGATTTTAAGGAATATTGACTCATTTCTATTGAAATGAAAATGAAATGAAAATCGCTTATTGTCACGAGTAGGCTTCAACGAAGTTACTGTGAAAAGCCCCTAGTGGCCACATTCCGGCGCCTGTCCGGGGAGGCTGGTACGGGAATCGAACCGTGCTGCTGGCCTGCTTGGTCTGCTTTAAAAGCCAGCGATTTAGCCGAGTGAGCTAAACCAGCCCCATGTATTTGAATACATTTTATTACATTTATCCAATTACTGTAAGAATTAAGTATGGAGTCTTCAGTATTGGAAGGGATGTGGTTAGAAAATCATATAATTCAAAGCATAGTATAAATTGTAAATTGGCTCTAGGTCCAAGTGTGATTTGTCTCAAGGTTTAGATAAACATTTGTAACTGGCTCTGTGTTAGCTTCATTCAAATAATAAAACTGTAATCCAGAGGAAGTAATATAGAACGTAGAACAGTACAGCACAGAACAGGCCCTTCGGCCCTCGATGTTGTGCCGAGCATTGTCCGAAATCAAGATCAAGCTATCCCACTCCCTGTCATTCTGGTGTGCTCCATGTGCCTATCCAATAACCGCTTGAAAGTTCCTAAAGTGTCCGACTCCACTATCACAGCAGGCAGTCCATTCCACACCCTAACCACTCTCTGAGTAAAGAACCTACCTCGGATATCCCTCCTATATCTCCCACCCTGAATCTTATAGTCATGCCCCCTTGTAACAGCTACATCCAACCGAGGAAATAGTGTCTGAACGTCCACTCTATCCCCCTCATCATCTTATAAACCTCAATAAAGTTGCCTCTCATCCTCCTCCGCTCCAAAGAGAAAAGCCCGAGCTCCCTCGACCTTTCCTCATAAGACATATCCTGCAAACCAGGCAGCATCCTGGTAAATCTCCCTTGCACCCTTTCCAATGCTTCCACATCCTTCCTATAATGAGGTGACCAGAACTGCACACAATACTCCAAATGTGGACTCACTAGGGTCATGTATAGTTGCAGCATAACCCTGAGGCTCTTAAACTCAAGCCCCCTGTTAATAAACGCTAACACACTATAAGCCTTCTTCACAGCTCTATCCACTTGAGTAGCAACCTTCAGAGATCTGTGGACATGAACCCCAAGATCTCTCTGTTCTTTCACATTCCTCAGAACCCTGCCGTTGATCCTGTAATCCGCATTCAAATTTTTTCTACCAAAATGAATCACCTCGCACTTATCAGTGTTAAACTCCATCTGCCATTTCTCGGCCCAGCTCTGCATCCTATCAATGTCTCTTTGCAGCCTACAACAGCCCTCCACCTCATCCGCTACTCCAACAATCTTGGTGTCATCAGCAAATTTACTGACCCTCCCTTCAGCCCCCTCTTCCAAGTTATTGATGAAAATCACAAATAGCAGAGGACCCAGCACTGATCCCTGTGGTACACCGCTGGTAACTGGTCTCCAGTCTAAAAAATTTCCATCCATCACCATCCTCTGTCTTCTATGTGATAGCCAGTTACTTATCCAATTGGCCAAATTTCCCTCCATCCCCACCTTACTTTCTTCATGAGCCAACCATGGGGAACCTTATCAAACGCCTTACTAATATCCATGTATACAACATCAACTGCTCTACCTTCATCTACACACTTAGTTTCCTCCTCAAAGAATTCAATCAAATTTGTGAGGCAAGACTTACCGTTCACGAATCCGTGTTGACTATCCTGGATTAAGCTGCATCTTTCCTTCAGGACCTTTTCAATTAACATACCGACCACCAAAGTAAGACTAACTAGCCTATAATTACCAGGGTCATTCCTATTCCCTTTCTTGAACAGAGGAACAACATTCACCACTTTCCAGTCCTCTGGCGCTATCCCCGTGGACAGTGAGGACCCAAAGATCAAAGCCAAAGGCTCTGCAATCTCATCCCTTGCTTTCCAAAGAATCCTTGGATATATCCCATCTGGCCCTGGGGACTTGTCGTCCCTCAGGTTTTTCAAAATTGCTCATACATCCTTCCTCAGAACATCTACCTCCTCCAGCCTACCCGCCTGTATCACACTCTCATCCTCAAAAACATGGCCCGTCTCCTTGGTGAACACCGAAGAAAAGTATTCATTCAACGCCTCCTATTTCTTCTGACTCCATGCACAAGTTCCCACTACTTTCCTTGACCGGCCCTACCTTCACCCTGGTCATTCTTGTATTTCTCACATAAGAGTAAAAAGCCTTGGGGTTTTCCTTGATCCGACTTGCCAAGGACTTCTCATGCCCCCTCCTAGCTCTCCTAAGCCCTTTTTTTTTTAGCTCATCCCTTGCTACCTTGTAACCCTCAAGCGACCCAACGGAACCTTGTTTTCTCATCCTTACATACTCGTCCTTTTTCCTCTTGACAAGACATTCAACCTCTTTTGTGAACCATGGTTTCCTCACTCAGCCATTTCCTCCCTGCCTGACAGGGACATACCTATCAAGGACACACAGTATTTGTTCCTTCAACAAGCTCCACTTTTCATTTGTGCCTTTCCCTGACAGTTTCTGTTCCCACCTTATGTTCTCTATTTCTTGCCTAATTGCATCATAATTACCCCTCCCCCAATTATAAACCTTACCCTACCGTATGGCCCTATCCCTCTCTATTGCAATAGTGAAAGATACCGAATTGTGGTCACTATCTCCAAAGTGCTCTCCCACAAACAAATCTAACACTTGGCCTGGTTCATTACCCAGTCCCAAATCCAATGTGCCCCCCCCCCCCTCTTGTCGGCCTACCCACATATTGTGTCAGGAAACCCCCCTGCACACACTGCCCTATCCAAATTGTTCGACCTATAGAGGTTCCAGTCAATATTTGGAAAGTTAAAGTCACCCATGACGACTAACCTGAGACCTCTACACCTATCCATAATCTTTTTTGCAATTTCCTCCTCCACATCTCTATTACTATTTGGAGACCTATAGAAAACTCCTAACAATGTTACCGCTCCTTTCCTGTTTCTAACTTCGGCCCAAATTACCTCAGTAGGCAGATCCCCTTCAAACAGCCTTTCTGCAGCTGTTAAACTATCCTTGATGAACAATGCTACTCCTCCACCTCTTTTGCCACCTTCCCTACTCTTACTGAAACATCTATACCCCGGTATTTCCAACAACCATTCCTGTCCTTGTTCTAACCATGTCTCCGTAATGTCCACAGGATCGTAGCCCCAAGTACCAATCCACGCTCTATGTTCACCTACCTTATTCCGGATGCTCCTTGCATTGAAGTAGACACACTTCAACCCACTTTTCTGACTGCCGGGACACGCCTGCGACCTTGATACCCTCCTCAGTACCACACTACTCTCAACACTGGTTTTTGGACTACAGTTCGTTTTTCCAGCCCCCTGACAAATTTGTTTAAACCCCCCCGAAGAGCCGTAGTAAATTTCCCTCCCAGGATAATAGTTCCCTCTGGTTCAGGTGCAAACTGTCCTGTCTGTACAGGTCCCACCTTCCCCAGAATGTGTTCCAATTATCCAGGTAACTGAAACCCTCCCTCCTACACCATCCCTGCAGCCACGTGTTTATCTGCACTCTCTCCCTGTTCCTCACCTCACTAGCATGTGGCACCGGCAACAAACCAGAGATGACAACATGGTTTGTCCTGGCTCTCAGCTTCCACCCTAGCTCCCTAAATTCCTGTTTTAAATCCTCATCCCTTCTATTACCTATGTCATTGGTACCAATGATATCTGGGGCAAGATTCTCCCATCGGGAGACTAAGTCCCGACGCCGGAGTGGAAACCGGAGTGTTTCACTCCGGCGTCAGAGGCTGCTCCTTGCCCCCTATTCTCCCACCCCTGGGGGGCGAGGAGCGGTGCCACGTCATTTACGCGCGCTGGGCCTTGGCGCCATGTAAAAGCGGCGCCGCATAAATTACGTCACCCGTGCATGCGCAGTTGGCCGGCGCCATCCCGCGCATGCATGGTTGCCGTCCTCTCCGCGGGCGCCCCGCAAGAAATGTCGGATTGATTTTGCAGGGCGGCAGAGGAAAGGAGGTCCTCCTTTAGAGAGGCCGGCCCGCCAATCGGTGGGCTCCGATCGTGGGCCAGACTCTTTTGAGCCCCCCCCCCCCCCCCTCCCCCCCCCGGTGCTGGAGCGGCGTGGCAGGACTCGCCCAGCGCCCCAGCGATTCTCTCAACCGGCGTGTGTGTGGGGGGGGGTTAGAATTGCGTACCTGATTGCATTATGATCACCACGCTTCTTTGAAATTCACTCGCCACATTCAAAGTTCCTTTGCTATTTTTGTGGAGCAGACTATTAACCAAAATAATCTCAGGAGGCCCTGGTACAGAACAAACATTTATTAGCCAATGTGTTGAGAGAGCACAATCTCAGAAAAAAATCTGTGGAGCTGGCTCTATCGAACTGAGAAACCAAGTAATATTTATACATTATAGATCACATAGACAAAGGCATAATTTACATTTGATCATTGTCTGGTTCTAACTTTACATTAAACAAATTACAGGTGTTTACCCAGGCAGAGTGAGTATTTTCTCCCCTTATCTTTCTCTGGCTCTTTCCCGAATCTCTTGTTGTCAGCATGTTGGTTGTGTCTGTGTCTTTACATCTTCGAAAACTAAGTGTAAGATCTGCACTTTCCTGTTATTGCATATATTAAGTAACGTCGACCATGCAACTAACAATGCAGAATCTTGTCTATCCGTTTCGGGTGCCAAGTAATTTTATTTGGTATTTACTGATCGATTAAAACAGAAATACTTGTTACAGAATTTACAAGGTTCTCAGTTCAGCCCTTGCCTACAAAAGACTGTTTTGAGAATCAGATTCTCATCAGTAATTTACAGAATGACTTGAATTCAAAGTACAATAGCAGTAATGGTTTCTTTGCATGATGCAAAACAGCTGCGTAGGTTAGAACAAGAAATGGAGAATTTGAAACAAAGATAGCAGATTCTTAGGCAAAATGTATAGGATGATTCTAGAATAGAAATAATAGCCTAAAACTATTATCTTTTTAGGAATTTTTTATCAGTCTAAGTCAATCTATTCCTGCCCCTATAATATGCTGATTGGTTTGGATGGGTCTTCAATACATTTGATTTGATGATTGGGTTGTCAATCTTCAATATGCAACATTAACTTGGAATTATCAGTCATGTTGCATCTTCAAATTCTTTAGTGTGTATTGGTATGTAAAATCTGTTCTTATTGCACTGGTATGCACTTTGTCTTTGATTCCTTCTTTTGGACAATGGAAGGCTCATATGAACTCTCATGTCAACCTGACCTTCATTGGAAATGTTGCACTTGCTCAGCTCGTTATGAGTTGTTCCTTGCAAACAGATATCCATTTTGCAGAAGCAAACAATGTCCATTTTGCAAAGGCAAGAAATATCCATTTTGCACAGTCATGATTGAATCCATTTTAAATGGTTTCTGATTGAGCTTTTTAAGTCAATTATTAATTCAACTTATTAATTAACCCTCTTTTAACTACAAGAAATAGCTAGTTTCTTTCACCAAGTTAGACTGAAAAAGATGTTATTGAGGGTCTCACAGGTGGAATGAAGGACTGAACATACTGCCCAGAACAGAATCTTGTGTACAACAGAGTGGGGAAGATCTGACTGGCACTGTGTGTAATTTTCAGTAAGGAAGGTGCCCAGTTACTTTCAGCATCTGATAAATCACAGAAAGATCCTACTTCTATTGGCAGACTGAATTCTAATGAAACGATAAAGACCATGGGTAGCATTCTCCGGTCCACCAGCCGCGTCAAGAAACCTAAATAACGAACGTATTCATCTTTAATTATATTTATTTTTTGATAGTTTGTGAAGACTGCGAGACATTTTTTATTGAAGAATGCCCTGTGCATGGCCCTCCAGTATTCATCAAGGACGCGGTTGTTGAATTCAGCCAACCAGACAGAGCACGTTTATCCCTTCCAGAGGGTCTCAGCATTGCAACCTCAAAAATTCGAAATGCTGGTCTTGGTGTGTGGAATGAAGGGAAGGTTATTCCCAAAGGAGTTCACTTTGGACCCTATGAAGGAGTCGTATCAAATGAAGAATCAGCTGCTATCAGTGGATTTTCATGGTTGGTAAGTTCTGAAAATGGTATTCAAGTTTCTTACTTGTTTGAAAAGAAAGTTCAGGCCTTATTTGAATGCAAAAATAAATTCAGAATACCCAATATTTTTTTCCGATTAAGGGACAATGTAGCGCGGCCAATTCACCTAACCTGCGCATCTTTGGGTTGTGAGGGTGAAACCCACACAGACACGGAGAATGTGCAAACTCCACACAGACAGTGACCCGGGGCTGGGATTGAATCTGGGTCCTCAGCGCTGCAGGCGTCAGTGCTAACCACTGCTCCACCGTGCGGCCCTTTTTGAATGCAATTTCAATAATTTATTTCAGGTTTCTGTTCCTGGTTGCTACTGGATGCAATTGATGAGTTGAAAACAATTGAAGACAAAATCAGTTTCGCTCTGATCTTTCTCATATTGATCTGGCCTCAAAACTTGTAGAGTTGTTCAAAACTGAAGTCTACTATTACTGGGTATGTTCATTGGAGGCCTGGTAGTAACCAAATAACTCTTTGAGCAGCAGACACCGCCAACAAGAAGCAAGAAAGCAAACAAACCTAAATCAAACTAAAACCCACTTTTCTCTCTCCATGTAGACCAACTTATTTTTTTTTTCACTTCTCACTTCACTGCTCGCAACTTTTTCTCACCTCAGCTGATTTTGTGATTCCCTCTGTTTCTCTGCTCCCTCCTCTTCCTCTGTCCTTGAACCAGTTCTTCTCCACCATCTCCTTCTCTTCCATCTCTGCTTTCCATCTTCCCTCCATTTAGTTTATTCATACATCTTCACAGACACATGAGGAAGATGATATTGGGGTCAGGATTATTGGGTCTTTGGCTGAGTTGTGACTTTCATGGGTCTGTAGATGACGGGTACATTGCATGTTTTCAAAACTAACCTGATGATTTCCCCATGTTGGGAAACTGAATTCATTTGGGGAGCAATGGATTAGATCCTTGAGGCAGCTGAGTGGGAAATGGTTAGATCGGGCCAAGCTAATGTTAGGAGGAAGATGTGGAAGAGATGGCAACATGACAGAGAGCAGGGACTTGACTTAATTCAGGGATCATTCCTCACTTTGCAAAGCTCCTTGAGAGTGTTCACCACTTCTATGTTTGTTGCTTTTATGGAGCTCTAAGCTTTTTAATTCAAAGTATAGTCACAGAAAACAGAAAAGGATTTGTTTAAGCTTTACTGAAAGAAGTGGTAGGCCAAGACTAGCTTTTTACAATTTATGTTCAGCTTGACCTCTTGCTAAAATAAAGGTAAAATTGATTTTCTAACTTTGAAGTTTCCAATCCTTTTATTAAAATATCTTTCTGCAGATCAGTAAAGGCAAACAAGATTTTGAGTATATTGATGCAAAGGATGAATCTAATTCAAATTGGATGAGGTAAGGGAAGACTGATACAATATCATCAGGATCTGAGAAAGTTGGCCCCAACCAATCTCCTCGGCCTGAATAATCACCCTCAGCCCACTCCAGTCGATTGGACTGATTTCCTCAGCTCTCCCTCTGTCTCACAATGTCTCCTTCGTTGCTTCACACTCCTCAGCTGCCGCAAGAGAATCTGGTCAACAGCCAGACAGCCTCACAGTCTGGGTGGCTGTGGCAACATTGGGTGGAATTTAACAGAAAAATTTTTAAAGTTCATTTACGGTGGGTTTTGCAGGGAGTTTCCCACCAGATCTGCCAGCGCGTTTCCCACTGCTGTGAAACGACGTTTAGGGTGGGATTCTCCGACCGCTTTCGCCCGGCGACCAGAGAACCCCAGCTGAGGTCAGTGGATTTTTCCAATGTCGGTGTACCGATCGTGGCGTTCTTACGGCGGGCGGGGTGGGAAGAATCCAGCACTCAGTCACTTAGTTGGGTGCGAGAAATTTCTCTCCGGTTTAGCCCACACTTGGGGTGGGATTTAACACAAAAATTTCTAAGCACATTTGTGGCAGGTTTTTCCTGCCAACTGGCGGCAGGAAGGGGATGGGCACTGGATTGGAGATGATGAGCACTGGATTGGGGATAATGGACACTGGATTGGAATGATGAGCACTGGATTAGGGATGATGGACACTGGATTAGGGATGATGGACACTGGATTGGGGATGATGGACACTGAATTGGGGATGAAGGACACTGGATTGGGGATGATGGACACTGGATTGGGGATGAAGGACACTGGATTGGAGATGATGAGCATTGAGTGGGGATGATGGACACTGGATTGGGGATGATGAGCATTGGGTGGGGATGACGGGCACTGGTTTGGGGATGATGAGCACTGGATTGGGGATGATGAGCACTGGCTTGGGGATGATGGACAGTGGATTGGGGATGATGGACACTGGATTGGGGATGATGAGCACTGGATTGGGGATGATGAGCACTAGATTGGGGATAATGAGCACTGGATTGGGGATGATGGGCACTGGTTTGGGGATGATGAGCACTGGATTGGGGATGATGAGCACTGGCATGGGGATGATGAGCACTGGATTGGGGATAATGAGCACTGGATTGGGGATGATGGGCACTGGTTTGGGGATGATGGGCACTGGATTGGGGATGATGAGCACTGGATTGGGGATGATGTGCACTGGTTTGGGGATGATGAGCACTGGATTGGGGATGATGAGCACTGGCATGGGGATGATGAGCACTGGATTGGGGATGATGGACACTGGATTGGGGATGATGGACACTGGATTGGGGGTGATGAGCATTGGGTGGGGATGATGGGCACTGGTTTGGGGATGATGAGCACTGGCATGGGGATGATGGACACTGGATTGGGGATGATGGACACTGGATTGGGGATGATGAGCATTGGGTGGGGATGGTGGGCACTGGTTTGGGGATGATGAGCACTGGATTGGGGATGATGAGCACTGGCTTGAGGATGATGAGCATTGGATTGGGGATGATGGACACTGGATTGGGGATGATGGACACTGGATTGGGGATGATGGACACTGGATTGGAATGATGAGCACTGGATTAGGGATGATGGACACTGGATTAGGGATGATGGACACTGGATTGGGGATGATGGACACTGAATTGGGGATGAAGGACACTGGATTGGGGATGATGGACACTGGATTGGGGATGAAGGACACTGGATTGGAGATGATGAGCATTGAGTGGGGATGATGGACACTGTATTGGGGATGATGAGCTTTGGGTGGGGATGACGGGCACTGGTTTGGGGATGATGAGCACTGGATTGGGGATGATGAGCACTGGCTTGGGGATGATGGACAGTGGATTGGGGATGATGGACACTGGATTGGGGATGATGAGCACTGGATTGGGGATGATGAGCACTGGATTGGGGATGATGTGCACTGGTTTGGGGATGATGAGCACTGGATTGGGGATGATGAGCACTGGCATGGGGATGATGAGCACTGGATTGGGGATGATGGACACTGGATTGGGGATGATGGACACTGGATTGGGGGTGATGAGCACCGGATTGGAATGATGAGCACCGGATTAGGGATGATGGACACTGGATTGGGGATGATGGACACTGGATTGGGGATGATGAGCATTGGGTGGGGATGATGGGCACTGGTTTGGGGATGATGAGCATTGGGTGGGGATGGTGGGCACTGGTTTGGGGATGATGAGCACTGGATTGGGGATGATGAGCACTGGATTGGGGATGATGTGCACTGGTTTGGGGATGATGAGCACTGGATTGGGGCTGATGAGCACTGGCATGGGGATGATGAGCACTGGATTGGGGATGATGGACACTGGATTGGGGATGATGGACACTGGATTGGGGGTGATGAGCACCGGATTGGAATGATGAGCACCGGATTAGGGATGATGGACACTGGATTGGGGATGATGGACACTGGATTGGGGATGATGAGCATTGGGTGGGGATGATGAGCATTGAGTGGGGATGATGGACACTGGATTGGGGATGATGAGCATTGGGTGGGGATGACGGGCACTGGTTTGGGGATGATGAGCACTGGATTGGGGATGATGAGCACTGGCTTGGGGATGATGGACAGTGGATTGGGGATGATGGACACTGGATTGGGGATGATGAGCACTGGATTGGGGATGATGAGCACTAGATTGGGGATAATGAGCACTGGATTGGGGATGATGGGCACTGGTTTGGGGATGATGGGCACTGGATTGGGGATGATGAGCACTGGATTGGGGATGATGTGCACTGGTTTGGGGATGATGAGCACTGGCATGGGGATGATGAGCACTGGATTGGGGATGATGGACACTGGATTGGGGATGATGGACACTGGATTGGGGGTGATGAGCACCGGATTGGAATGATGAGCACCGGATTAGGGATGATGGACACTGGATTGGGGATGATGGACACTGGATTGGGGATGATGAGCATTGGGTGGGGATGATGGGCACTGGTTTGGGGATGATGAGCATTGGGTGGGGATGGTGGGCACTGGTTTGGGGATGATGAGCACTGGATTGGGGATGATGAGCACTGGATTGGGGATGATGTGCACTGGTTTGGGGATGATGAGCACTGGATTGGGGATGATGAGCACTGGCATGGGGATGATGAGCACTGGATTGGGGATGATGGACACTGGATTGGGGATGATGGACACTGGATTGGGGGTGATGAGCACCGGATTGGAATGATGAGCACCGGATTAGGGATGATGGACACTGGATTGGGGATGATGGACACTGGATTGGGGATGAAGGACACTGGATTGGAGATGATGAGCATTGAGTGGGGATGATGGACACTGGATTGGGGATGATGAGCATTGGGTGGGGATGACGGGCACTGGTTTGGGGATGATGAGCACTGGATTGGGGATGATGAGCACTGGCTTGGGGATGATGGACAGTGGATTGGGGATGATGGACACTGGATTGGGGATGATGAGCACTGGATTGGGGATGATGAGCACTAGATTGGGGATAATGAGCACTGGATTGGGGATGATGGGCACTGGTTTGGGGATGATGAGCACTGGATTGGGGATGATGAGCACTGGCATGGGGATGATGAGCACTGGATTGGGGATAATGAGCACTGGATTGGGGATGATGGGCACTGGTTTGGGGATGATGGGCACTGGATTGGGGATGATGAGCACTGGATTGGGGATGATGTGCACTGGTTTGGGGATGATGAGCACTGGATTGGGGATGATGAGCACTGGCATGGGGATGATGAGCACTGGATTGGGGATGATGGACACTGGATTGGGGATGATGGACACTGGATTGGGGGTGATGAGCATTGGGTGGGGATGATGGGCACTGGTTTGGGGATGATGAGCACTGGCATGGGGATGATGGACACTGGATTGGGGATGATGGACACTGGATTGGGGATGATGAGCATTGGGTGGGGATGGTGGGCACTGGTTTGGGGATGATGAGCACTGGATTGGGGATGATGAGCACTGGCTTGAGGATGATGAGCATTGGATTGGGGATGATGGACACTGGATTGGGGATGATGGACACTGGATTGGGGATGATGGACACTGGATTGGAATGATGAGCACTGGATTAGGGATGATGGACACTGGATTAGGGATGATGGACACTGGATTGGGGATGATGGACACTGAATTGGGGATGAAGGACACTGGATTGGGGATGATGGACACTGGATTGGGGATGAAGGACACTGGATTGGAGATGATGAGCATTGAGTGGGGATGATGGACACTGTATTGGGGATGATGAGCATTGGGTGGGGATGACGGGCACTGGTTTGGGGATGATGAGCACTGGATTGGGGATGATGAGCACTGGCTTGGGGATGATGGACAGTGGATTGGGGATGATGGACACTGGATTGGGGATGATGAGCACTGGATTGGGGATGATGAGCACTAGATTGGGGATAATGAGCACTGGATTGGGGATGATGGGCACTGGTTTGGGGATGATGAGCACTGGATTGGGGATGATGAGCACTGCATGGGGATGATGAGCACTGGATTGGGGATAATGAGCACTGGATTGGGGATGATGTGCACTGGTTTGGGGATGATGGGCACTGGATTGGGGATGATGAGCACTGGATTGGGGATGATGTGCACTGGTTTGGGGATGATGAGCACTGGATTGGGGATGATGAGCACTGGCATGGGGATGATGAGCACTGGATTGGGGATGATGGACACTGGATTGGGGATGATGGACACTGGATTGGGGGTGATGAGCACCGGATTGGAATGATGAGCACCGGATTAGGGATGATGGACACTGGATTGGGGATGATGGACACTGGATTGGGGATGATGAGCATTGGGTGGGGATGATGGGCACTGGTTTGGGGATGATGAGCATTGGGTGGGGATGGTGGGCACTGGTTTGGGGATGATGAGCACTGGATTGGGGATGATGAGCACTGGATTGGGGATGATGTGCACTGGTTTGGGGATGATGAGCACTGGATTGGGGATGATGAGCACTGGCATGGGGATGATGAGCACTAGATTGGGGATGATGGACACTGGATTGGGGATGATGGACACTGGATTGGGGGTGATGAGCACCGGATTGGAATGATGAGCACCGGATTAGGGATGATGGACACTGGATTGGGGATGATGGACACTGGATTGGGGATGATGAGCATTGGGTGGGGATGATGGGCACTGGTTTGGGGATGATGAGCACTGGCATGGGGATGATGGACACTGGATTGGGGATGATGGACACTGGATTGGGGATGATGAGCATTGGGTGGGGATGGTGGGCACTGGTTTGGGGATGATGAGCACTGGATTGGGGATGATGAGCACTGGCTTGAGGATGATGAGCATTGGATTGGGGATGATGGACACTGGATGGGGGATGATGGACACTGGATTGGGAATGGTTAGCATTGGATTGGGGATGATGAGCATTGGGTGGGGATGATGGCCACTGGTATGGGGATTATGAGCATTGGGTGGGGATGTTGGACACTTGATTGGGGATAATGGGGAGGCACAGTGGTTAGCACTGTTGCCTCACAGTTCCAGGGTCCCAGGTTCAATTCTGTCCTCGGGTTACTGTCTGTGTGGAGTTTGCACTTTCACCCTGTGCCTGCGTGGATTTCTCCAGGTACTTCGATTTCCTTCCACTGTCCAAAGAAGTGCAGATTATGTGGATTAGTTATGCTAAATTGCCCTTAGTGTCCAAAAATTTAGATTAGGTTGGGTTACGAGATAGGGAGGAGGTGTAGGTTTAAGTAGGGTACTCTTTCCAAGGGTTGGTGCAGACTCGAAGGGCAGAATGGCCTCCTTCTGCACTGTAAATTCTATGAACTATGCCGGCGAGTTCCCCACTGCTATCAAATGACACTTAGGGCACGATTCACCCAAAAGGAAACAAAGTCCCCAGCCAGAGCATTTAGCCGTGTGTTTCCCAGCACCCACAGTGCCGAGAAATACAGAGCAATTCAACGTGACACGCGTTGAATAAGGGGCCTGAACGGAGAATGCGCAGCTGAGGCCTCACATAGCCCCGTTTTGTAAGGTGGGGAGCTCCATCCGCCAGGATTCCCCATTGTAGCGAGGGTTCAGGATGGCATTTAAAAACACAAACCCGATCTGCAACGCCCCGAAATAATCCTCGACGACCTCCTCCCACCAAGCCCAAACGTAATGTGAGGGTCCCTGCCCCCCACCCACCCGCCCAACATCCATGCTGGACAACCCCAGCTCATCGCGAATGCAGCTTGCCAGTTTGGCAGTGCTAACCTAGCACCCTGGCAGTGCCGATGCCAGTTGGCAATGCCACCTGGGTACCTAGGTAGGACTAGGCTGGCACCCAGGTGGTACTACCAGGATGCCAGGCTAGCATCGCCGGGATGCCAGGCTGGCACTGCCAGGGTACCCACGTGGCACCAGTGCCAGAGCACCATCCTTCCCTTTATTTAAATTTTTTTTTAGAGTTTTGGGGCAGCAGGGTAGCATGGTGGTTAGCATAAATGCTTCACAGCTCCAGGGTCCCAGGTTCGATTCCCGGCTGGGTCACTGTCTGTGTGGAGTCTGCACGTCCTCCCCCTGTGTGCGTGGGTTTCCTCCGGGTGCTCCGGTTTCCTCCCACAGTCCAAAGATATGCGGGTTAGGTGGATTGGCCATGCTAAATTGCCCGTAGTGTCCTAATAAAAGTAAGGTTAAGGGTTGTTGGGTTACGGGTATAGGGTGGATACGTGGGTTTGAGTAGGGTGATCATGGCTCGGCACAACATTGAGGGCCGAAGGGCCTGTTCTGTGCTGTACTGTTCTATGTTCTATGTTCCCAATTCATTTTTTCCAATTAAGGGACAATTTAGCACTGCCAATCCCCCTAACCTGCACATCTTTGGGTTGTGGGGGTGAAACCCATGAAAACACGTGTAAAATGTGCAAATTCCACACGGACAGTGACCCCAAGCCGAGACCGAACCTGGGACCTCGGCGCCATTCAGGGGCTGGTTTAGCACAGTGGGCTAAACAACTGGCTTGTAATGCAGAACAATGCCAGCAGTGCGGGTTCAATTCCCGTACCAGCCTCCCCAACAGGCGCCGGAATGTGGCGACTAGGGGCTTTTCACAGTAACTTCATTCAAGCCTACTTGTGACAATGAGCGGTTATTATTATGAGGCAGCAGTGCTAACCACTGCGGCACCATGCTGCCCTCGCACCATACTTCCCGAAGGGCATACGGCTATGGGCCTCTGATCCGCTGGGGGACCTTCCGAGCACCTCTCCCTCTGGTCCCCGTTTGTGGGGACCAGTGCTGAACGGTGCTCAGCCGAGGTTTCTGAGGCGAAAGGGTTGAACCCCCAAAGCCTCAGGTACCTCGGGAATTTGCACATTAGAGTGATTCTTACTGCCTCGCTCTAATGTGTAGAGTTGCAAAAAAGTGATCCATTGTGGGCAGGATTTGCATCGCAGCGTCTCGCAAGATCCAACAGGAGTGGAGTCTCCCCGCTTTCACCATCCAGGCGCTCCGGTTTCTTCTCTTACGGGCCAGAGTTTATAGAACCCCAAATGGTATCATGGAGTTCACCTGACCCATAACTTTGAATGGATTGTGGTTATGGGGAACACATGGGCCTACTTTATAGGTGTGGTGCCACAGAGAGCTAAAGTACTTTTTTAAAAAAAATAATTTTTATTGAAAATTTTTAAATTTACACAACAACATCAAACCATACTAAAATACCAACGATAACAGTAATAACAGCAATCATAAACCTTCGCCCCTCCTCAGTGAACAATCCAACATATTAACAACAACTTAAGTTAACCCATTGTTGTTACACAACCGTAGCAAAAAAAACAAAATAGAAACTATAGTTAGGAACAACCCCCCACCCCCTCTCTTTCTCTCTCTCTCTCCTCCTCTCTCCCCCCCCCCCCCCCCCCCCCCCCCCCCCCCCCGGCCGTCTTCACTGTCCCCAGATTCTTAGGGTCGCCGCCACCACCGGGCTCGTGGTAAACCTCTTAGGGGAGAGCAGCTGCGGCGCCGTTACCGTGGCACCCAGGCTCGTACCTCTACATGACGCCATCTCCATTCTTTTCCACGCCCCTCCCCCCTCCATCACCCATTTACGCACCATTGACACATTGGCCGCCCAATAGTACCCCAAAAGGTTGGGCAGCACCAACTCGCCTCTTTCCCGCCCTCGCTCCAGGAAAACCCTCTTCACTCTCGGAGTCCCATGTGCCCACACAAAGCTCAAGATACTGCTAGTCACTCTCCTAAAGAAGGCCCTGGGGATAAAGATGGGCAGGCACTGAAAGAGGAACAAGAACCTCGGAAGCACCGTCATTTTGACAGACTGCACCCTCCCCGCCAACGACAATGGCAACATGTTCCACCTCTTGAACTACTCCTCCATTTGATCTACAAGTCTGGTGAAATTATGTTTGTGAAGAGTCCCCTCAGTCCCTGGCCACCTGCACCCCCAGGTACCTAAAACCCTCCCCTGCCTGCCGAAGCGGGAGCCTACCAATTCCTTCCTCCTGGTCTCCAGGGTGCACCACAAACACCTCACTCTTGCCTAAATTTAGTTTATAACCTGAAAAGGTCCCAAACTCAGCTAGCAGCTCCATCACCCCCGGCATCCCTCCCACCGGGTTCTCCACATACAGTAACAGGTCATCGGCATACAACGACACCCTATGTTCCTCCCCACCTCGCACTAAACCTCTTCACCTCTCTGAATCCCTCAACGCCATCGCCAGCGGCTAGATTGCCAATGCAAACAACAAGGGGGACAGGGGGCAACCTTGCTTGGTCCCTCGGTAAAGCCGGAAGTACTCCGACCTCCTCCCATTCGTGGCCACGCACGCCATCGGGGCCTCATATAGCAGCCTCACCCATCTAATAAACCCTTCACCAAATCCAAACTTCCCCAACACCTCCCATAAGTACCTCCACTCTATCGAAGGCCTTCTCTGCATCCATCACCACCACTATCTCTGCCTCCCCCTCAATCGCCGGCATCATGATGACATTCAATAATCTCCGCACATTCGTGTTCAGCTGCCTTCCCTTCACAAAACTTCTCTGGTCCTCGTGTACAACCCCTGGCACACAGTCCTCTATCCGGGTGGCCAGGATTTTTGCCAGCACCTTGGCATCTACGTTGAGGAGAGATATGGGCACTACTGGGGGTCCTTGTCCCTCTTTAAGATAACGAGATCAGCGCCCGCGACATCGTCGGGGGCAAAGTCCCCCCTTCCCACGCCTCATTAAGTATCTGCACCAGCAAAGGGCCCACTAGGTGCACCAACTTTTTATAGAATTTCACCAGGAGCCCATCCGGCCCCGGTACCTTCCCTGACTGCATCTGCCCGATCCCCTTAACTAGCTCCTCCAGCTCAATCGGCGCCCCCAACCCCTCCACCTGCTCCTCCTGCACCTTCGGGAAAGAAAGCCCGTCGAGGAACCTCTCCATTCCCCTCCTCTCCCCCGTTGGTTCCGACCGGTACAGTTCCCCGTAAAAGTCCTTGAAGACCTCATTCACCTCTACCCCCTTCCGCACCACATTCCCACTCTTGTCTCTCATTCCAGCAATTTCCTTAGCCACATCCCGCTTGCGGAGCTGATGAGCCAGCATCCTACTCGCCTTTTCACCATGTTCGTACATTGCCCCTTGTGCCTTCCTCCACTGTGCATCCGCCTTTCTAGTGGTCAGAAAATCAAATTTAGCCTGCAGGCTGCGCCTCTCCCCTAACAGTCCCTCCTCTGGTGCCTCTGCGTACCTCCTGTCTACCTCCAGCATCTTTCCCACCAGTCTATCCCTCTCACTCCTCTCGCTCCTCTCCCTGTGTGCCCGGATGGATATCAGCTCCCCGCGAATCACTGCCTTCAGGGCTTCCCAGACCACCCCCACCTGAACCTCCCCGTATCATTCACCTCGAGGTACCCCTCAATACTTGCCCGGACCCTCCTACACACCTCCTCCTCAGCCAACAACCCCACATCCAACCGTCACAACGGGCGCTGGTCCCGCAACTCCCCCATCTCCAATTCCATCCAATGCGGAGCGTGGTCGGAGATTGCAATGGCCAAATAATCTGCCTCCTCCACTCTCGGAATCAGTCCCCTACTCACCACGAAGAAGTCTATCCGAGAGTAGACCCTATGTACATGGGAGAAAAAAGAGTACTCCTGTGCCCTCGGCCTCACAAACCTCCATGGATCCACCCCACCCATCTGGTCCATAAACCCTCTCAGTACCTTGGCGGCTGCCGGCCTCCTACCCGTCCTAGAGCTGGACCAATCCAGTGAAGGATCCAACATCGTATTGAAGTCCCCCACCATGGTCAAACCTCCCGCACCCAGATCCGGGACCCGTCCCAACATACGCCTCATAAAGCCCGCATCGTCCCAATTTGGGGCATACACACTAGCAAGTACCACCTTCTCTCCTTGTAGCCTGCCCCTAACCATAACATACCTACCCCCCTTATCCGCCACCACCTCCGATGCCTCAAACGACACATTTTTCCCCACCAGAATCGCCACTCCCTGGTTCTTCACATCCAACCCAGAATGGAAAACCTGCCCCACCCATCCCTTCCTCAGACGGACCTGGTCCGCCACCTTCAGGTGGGTCTCCTGAAGCATTGCCACATCTGCCTTTAGCCCCCTCAGATGAGCAAGTACCCTCGACCGCTTCACCGGCCCATTCAATCCTCTTGCATTCCAGGTGACCAACCGGATCAGAGGGCGTCCCGCCCCCCCTCCCCCGTCGACTAGCCATAGCACGTCAACTGCCCGCCTCAGGACAGCACCCCCTGCCCGACTCAGTCCCCACGGCGACAACACATCACCTCTGTCCCCCCGGCCCACACCAGCTCCTTTCTGACCCTGCCAGCAGCAACCCGGTATTCCCGTTTCCCCCCCACAGGCTAGGAACCCTCCTAGCCGCGAACCGTCCTCCATTGTACTTCTGTGGGTCAGCTAACTTCTGCTGACCCCGGAAACTCCCGCCAATAACCCGACCCCTCGCAAAGTAGGATCATCCCCCATCCTATCCCTCCTCCAGGCACCGCTCCAGTGCAGGGAAGAACCAGTTAAGGCCCCGCCTCCCCCCCGTCATCGTCTCCTCCCCCCAGCCCCGCAGTGCGGGAAACTGGAGGGAAGCCCGCGCTTTCGCACTGCCCCACCACACCCTTCTGACGCAGCGCCTAAATACCAGCCCCACTCCATACACCAACCCGACATAGAATACAACAAACCCCCCCAACCCTCCCCGCAAGATACAAAACTCAAACAATGCCCCACAGCAAAAAACATAACAGAACAACACCCCCATAAATAACTATATCAAAATTGTAAAAGTACAAAAAAAGAGAACATGGGAACAGCAGAATCCAGTAATAAAGTATCACAACCGACCCCGCAACCCCCAACCCCTAGTTCAAGTCCAGTTACTCCGTCCGCACGAAGGCCCACGCCTCCTCCGGGGAATCAAAATAGTAATGCCGGTCCGAATAAGTTCCCCACAGGTGCGCAGGCTGCAACATTCCAAACTTAATCTTCTTCTTGTAAAGTGCCTCTTTCGTCCGATTAAACCCGGACCGCCGCTTAGCCACCTCCGCACTCCAATCCTGGTAGATCCGTACTACCCCATTCTCCCAGTTGCTGCTCTTCACCCTCTTGACCCAGCGCAGCACACACTCCCGATCACTGAACCGGTGGAACCTCACCAGCACCGCACGCGGGGGTTCATTCTCCTTAGGCTTCCTGGCCAGTACTCTGTGCTCCCTCCAGCTCCAAGGGCAGATGGAAAGACCCGGCCCCCACTAGCGAGTTCAGCATCGCAGCCACGTAGGTTGTCGGGTCCGACCCCTCCAGCCCCTCCGCAAGGCCCAAGATCCACAGATTTGTCCACCTCATGCGGTGATCAAACTCCTCGAAGCGTTCCTGCCACTTCTTGTGAAGCGCCTCATGTCCCTCCACCTTACTCACGAGGATCCAGGCCTCTTCCTCTCGTTCAGTGGCCTGCGCCTGCAACTCCTTGATGGCAGCACCCTGGGTCGTCTGAATCTCCGAGAGCCTTTTGTTCGTTTCCAGCAGAGAGCTCAGTACCTCAGCCTTGAAGTCTGCAAAATAGCGCAGGAGAGCAGCCTGTTGCTCCAGGGCCCACTGCTTCCACTCCTCTGGAGCTCCGCCGGCCTCCATCTTGGATTCCTTCCCCCGTTTCTTCTGGGGAGCTGCTGCCGTTTTTTCCCCCTTTCCACTTCGAGTTCGAGTCATGGACTGCGGGGAATGTCGATCAGCACACCTTCTCCCACCGGGAGACGTTGAAAAATTTCCCTTTTGGGCTCTGTAAAGAGCCAAAAAGTCAGTTTGAAACGGGAGCTCCCAAATGTGCGGCTTCCTGCGTCATCGCCGCCACCGGAAGTCCTGAGCTAAAATACTTTTTAATTAAAACAATATTTATTTATGAAACCAATTAACACTTTATCAACCAACAGTAAACATCTTAACAATTATCAACACCAATGATCCCCACAGATAGAATATTCTATAAGTAACCCTTAATCTTTCCTTACAACATCCCTAAGATAACAAACCCTTTTTAACACAGAGATCAGATTTACATTCACTACTACAGTTATCACTTTGAAATCCTCAAATGATCTGGCGACAGTGTTTAGACTGCAGAGAGAGATCCTTATACAGCTACTTGCTTTACCTGCAGCTATCCAGCTCTCAAAACAAAACCAAACACACCCTGTGGCTGCCTGCTCAAAGCAAAAGTAAAGCAGACAGACAGCCCAGCTCCACCCACACTCCACTCTGACATCACTGCAGCTATTGATAAACACCCATTTCTTAAAGGTACATCTACTACAGCTATTCGATAAACACCCATTTATTAAAGGTACTCGCACATGACACCTCCCACTAGTCCCGAAAGATATGCTGTTAGGTAATTTGGACATTCTGAATTTTCCCTCTGTGTACCCGAACAGGTGCCGGAATGTGGTGACTAGGGGCTTTTTACGGTAATTGCATTGCAGTGTTGATGTAAGTCTACCGGGGCCACATCCCATGTGAGGTGGGTGAGGATGAGGGCATCTTTGGACCTCCAGGCTTTCCGGACCCTCGCCGCTCATTGGCTGGTCCCGCGGGTCCTCCCTGGGCTCATCATCCAGCCCACCCTTGTCCGCCGCCTCCTTATCCTCCGCCTTGGAGATGGCCACATATTCCAGCCCCTAGACCTCCAGCACATGGCCCAGCAGCTGAGTCAGGTTGTGGAGGACACAGCAGACCACCACAAAGCTGTAACGCTCCGGGGGTGTACTGCAGTGCACTACCAGAGGGAAAGGCATTGGAATCGCATTTTGAGGAGTCCAATGCACCGCTCAATGACAGTCCAAGTGGCTGCATAGGCATCGTTGCGCCAAGTCTCCACATCGGCCATCAGCCTCCGTACTGGCGTCACAGCCAGGTCCTCAGCGGATTCCCTTATCCCCTAAGAGACAACCTGCCATCCTGCGGTGGTCCTCCAAGAGCTATTGATAAACACCCATTTTTTAAAGGTACATCCATGACAGTTATTCGTTAAACACCCATTTGTTAAAGGTACTCGCACATGACACCTCCCATTAGTCCTGAAAGATGTGCTGTTAGGTAATTTGGACATTCTGAATTTTCCCTCTGTACCCGAACAGGTGCCGGAATGTGGTGACTAGGGGCTTTTCACAGTAATTTCATTGCAGTTTTGATGTAAGTCAACTTGTGACAATAAAGGTTATTATTATTATGCCTTCGCACATCCCAATTCCAGTGGGTAGGCCTGCTATGTAGCATGTGGGAGTTATTGCCCAGCATCCCAATGAGACCTTGATGCATGGACACTGTGCCTGAACACCTAGAATGCAGCGGCCAGCATCCGAACACCACCGAGTATACTCCGGCATGAACCGGGGAGGGGACCAGCACCCGGTCTAGGTAATGTTGTCTGGGGTACAAGGCCTGTGGTCCGGTGAGCAGGGCCCCCTACTGCGACCGGATGTGTGTGAGCCGCGCGTATCGATGCAGGGAGGGCTGGGGAAGAGATGAAATGAGGAATGGAGGGTCCCGGGGTGGAAAATATCGCTGGTTGCTGTTCTTGCACCCTCTCTAATACCTTACAGGTATTACACATGATGTACGATATCTTGGACCCCGCGGAACTTGCCCTAGTGGTGCTGCTGGCAGGCCGGAGGAGACAGCCATGGCAGAGTCGACAGACACTTGAGGTGGCGGCACATATGCAGGGCACTGCCCCATAGCCTGAGGTCCCGGCCACCCAGCAGGTAAGGGAGATACCCAGAGGGGGAGGCCCGAAATAGCAGAACTTGTACAGACGTCACTGGCCTTTCAAACAGATGACGGACAGCATGTGCCGCAGAAGGCTCCACTTCAACAAGAGGATGATGTAGCACCTGTGCCATGTCCTTGCAGACTTGGCACCACGTGGAGGAGTAGGATACCCACCCCAGTGGCCGTGAAGGTTACCGCAGCCCTGAACATTTCACCTCAGAATCTTTCCAGGGCTCAAGCGAGGCCATGCGAGGCATTTCACAAGCTACAGCCCACAAGTGCATCCATGAGGTCACAGATGCCCTGCTTGTCCAGGCAGAAAACCATTTCAACTTTGACATGGACCAAGCCCAACAGGATGTTCGGGCAGCAGGATTCTGCTCCATCGCCGGACTTAAGGGGGCTAATAGAGGACACGCATGTTGCCTTGCATGCACCTGATAGTCTGGGATGCCCGACCTCAACAGGAAGGGGTTCCACTCCCTGTGAACATCCAGCTCATGTGCAACCACCACATGAAGATCAGACACGTATGTGCACTCTTCCCAGGGAGTGTGCATGTCAGCTACATCCTGTGGCAGTCGGACATCACCGGCCTCTTGGAGGACCACCGCAGGATGGCAGGTTGGCTCTTAGGGGATAAGGGAATCCGCTGAGGACCTGGCTGTGACGCCAGTACGGAGGCTGATGGCCGATGTGGAGACTTGGCGCAACGATGCCTATGCAGCCACTTGGACTGTCATTGAGCGGTGCATTGGACTCCTCAAAATGCGATTCCAATGCCTTTCCCTCTGGTAGTGCACTGCAGTACACCCCCGGAGCGTTACAGCTTTGTGGTGGTCTGCTGTGTCCTCCACAACCTGACTCAGCTGTTGGGCCATGTGCTGGAGGTCTAGGGGCTGGAATATGTGGCCATCTCCAAGGCGGAGGATAAGGAGGCGGCGGACAAGGGTGGGCTGGATGATGAGCCCAGGGAGGACCCGCGGGACCAGCCAATGAGCGGCGAGGGTCCGGAAAGCCTGGAGGTCCAGAGATGCCCTCATCCTCACCCACCTCACATGGGATGTGGCTCCGGTAGACATTCCCCCTCTCACCACTCTTCCCCTCGGCCATCCCCCTCTCCCCCTTTTCCATACTCTCCCCGCGCCCCACCCCCACTTCCCACCCTCTCAGCGTTGGTGTAACAATATTCCAGGGCGGTGGGATTGTATCAACAGGTCACGGTGGACGGAAGGGGGATGATAATGGCCCGCAGAGTGCTGAGCGCTGGTGCTCCTCAATCTATGCCATAGCCTGACCTCTGCCTGTCTGCTGAGGTCTTGCTCACATTCATCACCTGTATATGGTGTGTCTGGAGGGTAGGGGAGGAGCTGAGGATCCCCATGACTGGGGATATGGGGCATGGGATTGGTACTCGGACCCAATTGCAGAAGAAGGTGCCAGAGGTGCCATCCTGATCGAGGCCAACAGACTTCAATGGTGTACAGAAGTGTCCCCAACTGCCCTGATCTCCCGATAATGCCACCTTAGTCACCCCAATCCTCCCATACCCCCACACCCTTCCCCCGCCATGACCCTTTCCCACTACCCCTACTTCCCTCCTATCCCATCCCTTACTCCCAACTACCAGTGCCCCATTGGTGATCTCGATCTGTTTAGCGTCCCGTGCTCTACTGCTGCGTCTAGGTGTGACCCCAGGATGCACATCAGAGGTGGAGGCAACCAGCTGTTTACCGCGTCCCTTAGCCCTCGATGCCCGACGGGTGTCCTATGGTTCTGGAGGGCACTGCGCATTTGCTGGTGGCACATGCCTCGCCTTGCTGCACTGTACCAATTTCTGCCTGCGAGACGCGCCATAGTCAGGCAAGTGGAATTCGTGGGTGCACCCCCTCCTCCTGGTCGGTGCTCAGAGCACCCTGGGATTTACATCGGAATGGGGGGGGGGGGGGGAAACTGGCTTGAGCCACGAGTACCCCTTCTTCATCCGGCTCTGCAACAATGGCACCGAGGAGACCAACGCCAAGATTCGAGGATGCAGATCTGGTAAGGCTCCGAGACGCTGTGGAGGCCAGGAAGGATGTCCTGTTCCCCCCCAGGGTCCAGGAAAGTCAGCCACAGGGCAGCCAGTGCTGCCTGGGATGAGGTGGCAGCAGTTGTGAGTTTGGGGAGTGTGACAAGGAGGACTGGCCTTCAGTGCCGAAAAAGGTCGACGACCTACACTGGGCAGCACGAGTGATGCCAATGTCCCCTGGCCCCCTCCCCCTCAACACCCCAAGGGAGCATAAACCACCCTTTTCCCATGCGAACCCCAAACTTCCCTCCATCCCCTCTCCCTTCAACCCCCCCCCCCCCCCGCCAAACCTCCTTTCACAGCCCCTTTCCCACCACTGTAAACCACACATGTTGCTCATGATGCCCCCTCTGCGTCTCCTCAGGAAAGCTCTCCCATAATCGTCAGGAGAGGGCCCAGACTGGCGGAGGTATGCCGGATTTCACAATACTCACCTCCTTCGAGGAGCGGGCCTTGGTGGCGACCAGGGTGGTCGAGGACAGGGCGGTCACCCACGTGGAGGCTGGCAGACACCGCAGAGGTGAGGAACCTCGAGGCTCCACCTGGAAGACCTATCTAACGTGAGTTGTTATTGCGTTACTAACTGAGCATACCCTCCCGCTGACCACATGTCCATTCTCCCGACGGTCCCACAGCAGACGGCGCCGCCCCATCCTGGACGGGCCCACCCTTTCCTGCCTCCCAAGAGACCACCTCGGAGGACAACATTATAGTCGCGGCTGTGGTGGTATGATTAGCATAGCTGCCTGCCATTGGTGCAGAACACCGGCTTACCATTGGCCCTGGTCGGTCAGGTGCCTCTCGACCGGTTGGTTGAGACCAGTCATGTGACGGCTCCCCAGTTGGTCGAGAGGCTGAGTTAACCCCGCCTCCAGGGCGGGGTATAAATACCCAGTACTCCCGGCGGTTGTCCATATACTGTAATCGACCGCAGGGCTAACATCTAGCTGATTAAAGCCATACTTTTGTCCAGCAACTCGTCTCGCGTTCAATTGATGGTACATCAGCGGCACAGCTGTCATCCCCACCATCCACCAGCGCTGATACACACACCACAGTGAGACATGTTAGCGGTCAGGCTTCTGGGGCAGTCTGGTGAGTACCATACTGCTGGTGATGCACATCAGGTGGAGGAAGGAACCCCGGTAAGACAGCAGTCAGAGGATTGCGAGATCCCAGGACCCAGCTGGGTCCCAGCCTGATGCTGAGCCGGTGGTACAGCGTTACCTGGAGCTGATTGAGACAATAGGGAGCAACTGCGACATTCAGAGAGCGATGTCAGTGTCACTCCAGTAGGTCCATGGCCGATTGGAGGAGTCCCAGATCTACAGGCACCGGAGATGTTGCCGGTAATGCTTCGCATCGATGCCAACTCTGCTCTGGTTCCGCGCCTGGTGCATGATGCCGGCACCATTAGTTTTTTTTATTGGATTTTTGAACAAGGTATATTTACCGTTATGTACACAAGATAAGAAACATATATATACACACATATATGGAAGAGAAAGGCACACCCGAACATATCAAAGAGAGGAAAATAATACATAGTAAAAAAAAAACAATAAAAAATGAAATAGAATAACTGGTAGGGTATTGTGCACCAGCTCGACAGCGGCAGCTCTGTACACCTGTCAAAAATTATTTACACTACGTAAGTAGGCAACGATTTTCTGGGGGGGGGGGGGGATTGGGGAGGCAAATATACATTTGTGTGCCGGGGAGGTAATTACAGTGTGCGATACTTGGCTGTGTTTCGTGTTGTTGTCGCCTGCTTCTCCCAGACGGATCTCGCTGCTGCCTCGCGCTCGCCTCCGCTTCTGCTGCTCCTCCCGTACTCTGTCTTTATTTTCCTCGTTCCCCGCTCCTGGAGATGCCATGCACGTTCTGGTATCCTGTGCCTTCCTTCCGGCTCACCCCCCCCCCCCCCCCCCCCCCCCCCGTGGTTCACCTTTCTTTCCTCAGGTTTTGCTGTCCCCCTCCCTCCCGGTCTATCTCTCCCTTTCATGCCTCGGCTACTTTCCCCTGATTCTTGACTACTTTCCCCTGATTTTTGGCTACCTGGCTATTCTTCCTCTTGCTTGTTGGCCACAAACAGGTTCCGGAACAGTCGCGTGAATGGCTCCCACGTTCTGTGGAAGCCGTTGTCTGACCCTCGGATGGCGAATTTGATTTTCTCCATATCTCCGAGAGGTCAGACAGCCAGTGTGCAGCTCTGGGTGGTGCTGCTGACCGCCAGTCAAACAGGATTCTACGGCGGGCGATCAGGGAGGCAAAGGCAAGGGCGTCTGCCCTCCTCCCCAGGAATAGATCTGCTGGACCGAGACCCCGAAGACCGCCACTTTCGGGCATGGCTCCACCCTCACCCCCACCACTTTGGACATTGCCTCAAAGAAGGCTGTCCAGTACTCCACAAGTCTGGGGCAAGACCAGAACATGTGGGCGTGGTTGGCCGGGCCTACTTGGCACCATTCACATCTATCCTCCACCTCCGGGAAGAACCTACTCATACGGGTTCTTGTTAAGTGGGCTCTATGTACCACTTTTAGCTGCTTCAGTCTGAGCCTTGAGCACGTGGCAGTGGAGTTGACCCTATGCAGTGCTTCGCTCCAGAGTCCCCACCCTATCTCAATCCCCAGGTCATCTTCCCATTTCTTTCTTGTCGCGTCCAGTACGTTGTCGGCCCTTTCTATCAGTCGGTCATACATGTCACTACAGTTTCCTTTGTCTAGTATGCTTGCGTCCAGTAGTTCTTCCAAGTAGTGTCTGTCGCGGCGGTTGTGGGTACGTCCTTGTCTCCTCTCGTAGGAAGTTTTTAAGCTGCAGATACCTTAGCTCGTTCCCCCTGGCTAGCTGAAATTTCTCTGTCAGTCCGTCCAGTGTTGTGATCCTGCCGTCCGTGTATAGGTCCCTGACTGTCAGTGTCCCTCCGTCCTGCCCCCACCTTTTGAAGGTGGTGTCAGTCAGTGCTGGTGTGAACCTATGGTTGTTGCAGATGGGAGCTTTGTCCGACATTTTGGTCAGGCCAAATTGCTGCCGCAGTTGGTTCCAGGATTGGAGGGTGGCTATCACCACCGGGCTGCTGGAGTGCTTTTTGGGTGGGGATGGGAGTGCTGCCGTGGCGAGGGTCCGGAGGGAGGTCCCCACGCAGGAGGCCTCCGCGCGCACCCACTCGGCCTCTGGCTCCTGGATCCATCCCCTTATTCGCTCGGCTGTCGCCGCCCAGTGGTAGAATTGTAGGTTTGGGAGGGCTAGCCCCCCCTGGATTTTGTTTTTTGTAGGACCTTCTTTGGGATGCAAGCATTTCCCCCCCCCCCCCCCCCCCCCCCCCCCATACGAACGCCATGATTAGTTTGTCCAGCGCTTTGAAAAAGGCCTTGGGGATATAGATCGGAATGGATCTAAACAGGACGAGGAACCTGGGCAGTACGTTCATTTTGATTGTCTGGACTCTCCCCGCGAGGGAGAGTGGGAGTGTGTTCCATTTTTGCAGGTCCTTTTTTACTTCCTCCGTCAGACTGGTGAGGTTCCATTTGTGGATCCCTTTCCAGTCATGGGCTATTTGGATCCCCAGGTAGTGGAATTTGTGTCGGGCTTGTTTAAACGGCAGCCCCTTTAGTGCTGCCCCTCCCCGGAGGGGGTCATTATCACATTCAGCAGGCGCCTGATGTTCGAGGTAAGCTGTCTACCTTTGACGAAGCCTGTCTGGTCCTCTGTGACCACCTCAGGTACACAGTCTTCTAGCCTTTTGGCTAGGATTTTGGCCAGTATTTTTGCGTCTGCGTTCAGCAGTGCGATGGGTCTGTATGACCCACATTCCGTTGGGTCTTTGTCTTTCTTAGGTATCAGCGAGATTGAGGCCTGTGCTAGCGTGGGTGGCAGTGTGCCCCTAGCTAGCGAGTCTGTGAACATCTCCCGCAGGTGCGGGGCCAGCACTGTCGCACATTTTTTGTAGAAGTCTGCCGAGAATCCGTCTGGTCCCGGCGCCTTCCCCGCCTGCATGGAGCTAATGCTGTCCATGATCTCTCCCAGTGCTAGTGGTGCTTCCAAGCCCCGTTTTCTGCCCTCCCCCACGACTGGAATGTCCAGTCCATCAAGGAACCGTTTCATCCCAGACTCCCCGCTTGGGGGCTCTGAGGTATACAGCTCTTGGTAGAAGGCCTTGAAGGTTTTGTTAATCTTTTCTGGTTCCGTTTCTAACATGCCTCTGGTAACCCTGATTTGGGCAATTTCTCTGGTGGCTGCCTGCTTTCTCAGCTGGTGTGCCAACAGGCGGCTGGCTTTGTCTCCGTGTTCGTACAGGGTCCCACGCGCCTGGCGGAGTTGGTGCACTGCTTTCCTGGTGGAGAGCAGGTCAAAGTTCCTTTGTAGCTCTTTCCTCTCCGCCAGGAGCTCTACGGTCGGGGCCTCGGAGTATTTACGGTCTACCTCCAGTATGGAGTCGACCAGCTGCTGCCTAGCCACCCTTTTCTCCCTATCTCTTCGCGCTTTGAAAGCAATGATTTCCCCTCTTAGTACGGCCTTCAGCGTTTCCCAGAACGTGTAGGGTGAGACCTTCCCGTTCTGGTTGTTCTCCGTGTACTCTGCTATGTCCCGCACTATCCTTTCGCTGAAGTCCTTGTCAGCTAGTAAGGCACCGTCCAACCTCCATGTGGGGTGTTGGGCCCTGCCTGTCTCTAGCCGCACGTCCATGTAATGTGGAGCGTGGTCTGATATCACAGTTGCGGAGTATTCCACTTTGTCTATCCCTGGAAGCACCATTTTCCCCACCACAAAGTCAATTCTGGTGTATACATTGTGTACTGGGGAGAAGAAGGAGAATTCCTTCTCCCCCAGGTGGGCGAACCTCCAGGGGTCCACCGCTCCCATCTGCTCCATAAAGTGACTGAGTTCCCTTGCCATGTTTGAGGTTTTCCCCGTTTTGGGGTTTGATCTGTCTGTCTTTGGATCCTCTACACAGTTGAAGTCCCCCCCCCCCATGATTAGTCGATGCGTCGCTATGCCTGGGATTTCTGCCATGGTCTTCTTGATGAAGCTCGTGTTATCCCAGTTGGGTGGGTACACGTTGACTAGTACCACTGGTGCCCCATCCAGGGCCCCTCTGACCATGACGTACCGTCCCCCCGGGTCCGTAACTGACTTTGTCGCCCTAAACATCATCCGCTTGCCGATCAATATCGGCACCCCCCCTGGCCCTTGTCCCATAGCAGGAATGGTAGGTTTGTCCCACCCAGCCCTTTCTTACCCGCAGTCGGTCCTGCTCTCTCAGGTGTGCAGGTGTGTGTCTTGGAGGAAGACCATGTCGGCCCTCATATTTCTTAGGTGGGTGAGGACTCTTACGTTCCAGGTGGCTATCCTGGTGGGGGGCTTCTGCCCCTCACTCCTGTGGGATTTACCATACTTATCTGGTGGACGTGCCCCTGCCCTCCGGGGTTTCCCTTTGTTAGGGGGCGAGGATGGCCGCTGTCACTGCTCTCCCCATGCGGGCGGGTCTCTGCGCTCCGGGGTTTCCCCTTGTCCCGGGGGCACCCGCCATGACCGCCCACTGTGTGTCCGCCACGTGGGTAGTCCCCTGCACTCTGGGGTCTCCCTTCGCCCAGAGACCGTACTGGGTGGGTGCTTGCAGCAGTTCCTTGTTTCGAGCCCTTGGTTGTGGCCCTGTTCCTTTTCTAGCCTCGTTTGTCCCTCCTTCCCTGCATCCCCCCTCCCCGGTCTCTTGCTCCCTGTGTACCCCCGCCCCCGGTCTCTCCCTTTTCCCTCCTCCCCCGTTTACCCCTTCTTTGTCCCTCTTTCCCCTGTTCCTGTCCCCGTTTGCTCTCCCGACTCTGATGGGCGGTCCCCCCATCCCTTGCCTGGCGCCTTCCCCCCTGTTGGGGGCGCGCTGCGGCCCTGCTTTGTTGCATGCCCCCGGCGCTAGCTTTCCTGCTAGTATGGTGGCCCCCCTCTCGAGAGTTACTGTCTCGCTTCTCCCCTGCCTGGCCTCTGCGGTTTTCTGCCCACTCTTCCCCCATCCTACCCTGCACCCCTCTCGCTTGCTCTCCCTTCTCCACTACTCTCGTTCCCTCGTGCTGGGGCCTGGTCTCCCACCTGAAGCGCTCCCTCGGGCAGTGGTTTACTCTTTACTCAGGGTGCTTTTGCCGCGGCTGGGGCGGGGGGGGGCTGGCATTGCCTCACTCCCCCGGTCGGCGTGTTGTTGCCCCTTGCCAGGGGCCCCTCATCCCTACCCTCGCTGGTAGTTTTCCAGCCCGTGTTCCTCGACAAACATGTTTGCCTCAGCGGGGGCTGTAAAGATGTATTCTCTTTCTTGGTATGTGACCCAGAGTTTCGCTGGGTACAGCATACCAAAACGCACGTTGCTCCTGTGAAGAGCTGCTTTCGCTCTATTGAACTCTGCCCGTCTCCTGACTAGATCTGCCCCAACATCCTCATAAATTCTAATGGCGTGTCCTTCCCATTTGCTGGCTCTTTTTTTCCTGGTCCAGCACAGGATTGTTTCCCTATCCTGGTACCGGTGCAGTTTAGCTATCACTGCTCTCGGGTGGTCTGCCTTGGGCTTCGGGCGCAGCGACCGGTGTGCTCTGTCCATTTCTGGTGGATTGGGAAAGGTTTTCCTCCCCACTAAGTTGCCCAGCATCTCGGCCACGTATGCTGTCGGGTTTCTACCCTCGATCCCCTCTGGCAGGCCCACTATCCTGACATTTTGCCTTCTCGAGCGGTTTTCCTGGTCGTCTACTCTGCCCTTCAGGCTCCTCTGTGTTGTGCCCAGTCTCGTCACCTCCCTCTCCAGGGCCGTGACCCGGTCGCTCATATCAGTCGCTGCTTTCTCCAGCTCCTTAATGGTTGCCCTCTGGGCTTCCAGTTTCTCCCCCTGGGCATCCACTTTCTCCTCAAGTCTGGCCAGGGCCTGCTGCACCTCTGTCATGGCCCTGGTCACTGCTGCCTGCACTGCGGCCTCTATGTCTGCCTTCGCCTCTGCCTTGTTTACCTGCTGATGCTCCCTCAGCGCCTCTTTGTTCTTGCCTCTTGGTGGTCACTGCCGGTTGTGGGGGGGGGGGGGGGGGGGGCTCGGTCCCTGCTGCTCTGTCCCAGCTGCTCTGTCCCTGCTGCTCTGTCCCCGCTGCTTGGTCTGGGCCGCCGCTCGTTGCACACCGCGCTCTCCTGGTGGGGGTGGCTGGGTCGTTGGTCGCTCCTCCGTTCCCTCCTCTCTGCAGGTTCGGTCCCGCTTCGGTCCGGGCCGCTGCTGCTCCGCTCCTGACCTGCATTCTGGTGCCGTGGGGGGGGGGGGGGGGGCTTTGAATTTTTTTTTTCCCCCCCTCCTCCCGTTGCGGAGGCCCCCTGAAAGAAAGCCCCGATCCCGTTGACCTGCAGGAGCCCTTTCTTTTTTGACCGCTCCGCTCGCCAACCGGAAGTACTCTCCTGCCGGCACCATTAGTGAAGGTGTCCAAGGAGTCGCGCAGTCGGTGATGGCCATGGCTGAGTGTCTCGGCAGAATGTCTGACTCGCTAGGGCATGTCACCCAGTATCATGCCGACCTTAATAAGGTTCTACAGGACATGTCCCGCTCTCAAATGGGCATGGCCGAGGTGCTGCAGAGGTTGTCCCAGTCGCAGGTAGGCATTGCCAAGGCACTGCAGAGCATGTCCCAGTCACTGAGGAGTATTGCCAAGTGTGGCGACATGTTGGTGCAGACCACAGGGAACCACCAGGGCTGGCAGAGCCAGTTTATACAGGGACAGCCGGGGTTCGAACCAGCTGCCCCTCCGTCCGAAGGTGAAGCCCCAGGGCCCTATGCACACTGAGCGGGAGGAGTGGGTGCTGACCATCCTATAGAGTGGCGGCGCTGGCTACCACCTCCGCCGTGTTCCACCCCTCTAATGAGGCCGCGTCTCACAGCCAGTACACTTAACAGGACAGCACGGCTGTACTTGTGCCACCGACAAGTGCACCGAGGCCTTCAGAGCCCCAGAGGGCACCCGCCAGGGGCATTGAATGCCACGGGACAAGGTAGGCAGCTGGCTGCCTTCATCTCTTATGTGCATCCTAGGGAACACCTAGATGTAGTGGTAGAGCGAGGAGAGCCAAGCACATTGACGATCACTGAGGGCACCGGGGGAGATGGGGTAGTGGGTGGGAAGTAGATAGGGGGTGGGGAGGGGGGGGGGGGGGGGTCCAGCACCTTCGGGACAGTGGGGAATTATAAAACACATTAAACACCAGTGCACTACCAGTATGTCTCTATCACTTTCTTCGGCAATGCGGACCGACGTCAGATCCCTTGGCCCATCTCTCCAGACATCTCCCCATCCTCCTATGGTGCCACCTCTGTGAGGATCCCTCGCCCCCAGCTAAGGGTCCCCCACTCCCCACCGAGCAGAGGGGAAGCAAACCCAGCACCCCGGGCTCTTTGCCTGCGAACAATCATGGCTACTCACCTCCTCAGCTCTCCACAGAAACCCTTCCGCCAAGTTCACGTTTTTCAAAAGGAGTACTAATCGACGCCAGCGTGAGTACTTGCTGGGGAGGCTGCTGAATGACAGGAGGCTGTTGGATATGGGGTGGCTCTCGTTAATTGTATGGAAATTGGGCTCAAGTGGTGCAAATTGTTTTTTGCCTCGCTACGGTGAGATCCTGATTTCGCCGACGGGAGCGGGCCGGTTGCATCTCAAGCTGTTTGGCGCCCGGTGCGGTTCTCATTTTTGGCCTCGCCCGCTATTCACTGGCTTTGTTTCGCTTGAGCAAGAGCGTAACGATGCCGGAAGATCGTGCCCTGAGAATTTCTTTTGGCACTGAGGAGCTGAACTCAGAGATCAGGTCGCCATTTTGAAAGGGTGCCCAGACCTCTCGGTGAGCGTGTGCGTCCCTTGCACACTCCACCCATGGGCAGTGTCAACCCCCACACACATGGGCATTATGCTATACTCCCCCAAGTGAGGACACCCCACTCTGGGGTCCTCAGGGCCCCCCTCTTCAGACACCCCTGCAACCCCGTACAGGCTCTCCTTTCCAGGACACCTGCCACACCCCCAACCTCCCAGAGGCCCCTACTTACCTGCTCTGCACCCCTCTCATCCTTCATACTCCCCTTTCATGGGCATGGCCCTGCCTTAGATCCTGACCCTTGGCAATGCCATCTGGGCACCCTTGCACTGGCACCCAGGAGGTGCTCCTGCTGGCAAGGCAATGCCAGGATAGCAGTGCCAAATGACAGCTGGGCAGTGTCAATGTGCTCATATTCCAGGAGAAGGGCCAGGGAACCACCTGCACTATCCCTGACCACACAGGGACCTCCGAGGGCCCGCGAGACCTCTCAGGTGTTGTTTCATATGGTCCACGTTTGTGTGGACCAGTACTGAATGGCGCCTGGCTTCAGCCTCCCTGGGGAGACCGGGAAATCCCTAGAGGCTGGTGGATACCAGGTAAGCTCGCTGATGCACTATTAATTACGACGAGACGAGAGTAGAGAGTATTCGAGGCTTTATTAAGCAGAGATGTGTGGTCTCCTGCAGCTGCTACCAGAATGTAAGCAGCTCAGTTCTGCACACACATTTATACTCCGCCTACTGGGCGGAGCCAGCAGGCAGGGACTTATCCCCGTACCTATAGTACAGGAGCCTCACCGTATTACCTCTAATAATCATCGTTACAACTATTATACAATCAGTGGTGACTACCACATTCACCCCCTGTTAGAAAAAGAGTCCAGCGGGGATGGTGGAAAAATTTACAGTTTGGTGAAAAGTTAAAGTTTACAGTTTGGTGAAGAATTTACTAATTCAGCCGGTAGGGTGCCTTGATCCTTCGCTGTGAGTGCCTCGGTCCCGATGTTGATGCGGGCGCCGACTTGGTCGCCTGTGGCTCCGGGAGAGGGTTGGGTCCTCGTCTTTTTTCCCGGGTGGAACCAGTGGGAGGATGGATCGTCCTGAGGCGGGGGCTGTAGTGAGCTGCGTTGGGAGAAGAGTGGGTGGCGCCGGGGAAACCGGAGGAGGAGGGAGTCAGGTGGTGGGTGGGGTACCAGCTGGTGCCAGGTCCCGGAGGGAGACTGTGGCCTGGCGCCCGTCGGGGTACGCCACGTAGGTGTACTGCGGGTTTGCGTGGAGTAGTTGTACCCTTTCGACCAATGGATCCGCCTTGTGGATCCACACGCGCTTGCGGAGGAGGATGGGTCCAGGAGCTGCCAGCCCTGTTCGGAGCGAAACCCCAGAGGTGGACTACCTGGGGAAGGCAAGGAGACGTTCATGGGGGGTTTCAGTAGTTGCAGTGCAGAGTAGTGATCGGATGGAGTGGAGCGCGTCGGGGAGGACCTGCTGCCAGTGGGAGGCCGGGAGATTTTTAGACTGTAGGGCCAGCAGGGCGGCTTTCCAGACCGTCCCATTCTCTCTCTCCACCTGCCCGTTTCCCTGGGGGTTGTAGCTGGTCGTCCTGCTCGAGGCAATGCCCTTGCTGAGCAGGATCTGACGCAGCTCATCACTCATAAAGGAGGATCCATGGTCGCTGTGGACTTAAGCGGGGAAACCAAACAGAGCGAAGATGCTGTTGAGTGCTTTAATGACCGTGGCAGACGTCATATCGGGGCATGGGATGGCGAAGGGGAATCGGGAGTACTCATCGACCACGTTCAGGAAGTACGTGTTTCGGTCGGTGGAGGGGAGGGGCCCTTTGAAGTCCATGCTGAGGCGCTCAAAGGGGCGGGAGGCCTTCACCAGGTGCGCTTGTCTGGCCGGTAGAAGTGCGGTTTGCACTCCGCGCAGACCTGGCAGTCTCTGCTGACAGCCCTGACCTCTGCAATGGAGTAGGGCAGGTTGCAGGCCTTTATGAAGTGAAAGAACCGGGTGACCCCTGGGTGCCAGAGACCATCGTGTAGGGCAAGGAGTCGGTCCACTTGTGCACTGGCACTTGTACCTTGGGATAGGGCATCGGGAGGCTTGTTGAGCTTCCCTGGGCAATACAAAATCTCGTAGTTGTAGGTGGAGAGCTCGATATTCCACCTTAAGATTTTATTGTTTTTGATCCTGCCTGTTGTTAAACATGAAGGCAACCGAACGTTGGTCAGTGAGGAGAGTGAATCTCCTGCCAGCCAGGTAATGCTTCCAATGCCGCACAGCTTCCATGATGGCTTGGGCCTCCTTTTCGACAGAGGATTGCCGAATTTCAGAGGCATGGAGGGTGCGGGAAAAGAATGCCACGGGTCTGCCCACCTGGTTGAGGGTGGCGGCCAGAGTGACATCCGATGCATCACTCTCGACCTGAAAAGGGAGAGCCTCATTGGCCGCATGCATTGTGACCTTGGCGATGTCTTCCTTGATGCGGTTGAAAGCATGGTGGGCCTCAGCCGTCAGGGGGAAAACTGTGGACTGAATGAGTGGGCGGGCCTTGTCCGCATAGTTAGGGACCCAGTGGGCATAATAGGAGAAATCCCCAGGCAGCGTTTCAGGGCCTTGGGGCAGTGAGGAAGGGGCTATTCCATGAGGGGGCGCATGCGGTCGGGATCGGGCCCTAGAACTCCACTTTCCACAATATCACCAAGGATGGCTAAGCGTTTGGTGCGGAACACGCACTTCTCTTTATTTTACGTGAGGTTAAGGAGTTTGGCGGAGTGGAGAAATTTGAGGAGGCTAGCGTCGTGGTCCTGCTGGTCGTGACCTCAGATAGTGACATTATCCAGGTACAGGAAGGTGGCCCGAAGTCCGTACCAGCCAACCATTCGGTCCATTTCATGTTGGAAGACCGAGACCCTGTTAGTGACGCCGAAATAAACCCGAAGGAAATGGTAAAGGCGGCCATCTGCTTCGGACGCAGTGTATTGGCGGTCCGCCTTGTGGATGGGGAGCTGGTGGTAGGCAGCTTTCAGGTCCACTGTAGAGAAGACCGGTACTGTGCAATCTGATTGACCATACCAGATACGCGTGGGAGGTGGTACGCGTCAAGCTGCATGTACCGATTGATGGTCTGACTGTAAACAATGACCATCCTGTGTTTCTCCCCAGTTTTAACTACTGCCACTTGGGCTCTCCAGGGACTGTTGCTAGCTTCAATGATGCTTTCCTGCAGCAGCCGCTGGACCTCCGACCTGATGACGGTCCTGTCCTGGGCACCGTACCGTCTGCTCCTGGTGGCGACGGGTTTGCAATCCGGGGTGAGGTTTGCAAACAGGGAAGGTGGTCGACCTTAAGGATCGTGAGGCCGCATACAGTGAGGGGTGGTAGGGGTCAGCCGAATTTCATAGTTAGACTTTGGAGGTTGCACTAGAAGTCCAGGCCGAGTAACAGGGCAGCGCAAAGGTTGGGGAGGACGTAGAGTCGGAAGTTGCTGAACTCTATGCCCTGGACGATGAGGGTGGCGATGCAGTACCCCTGGATTTCCACGGAATGGGATCCGGAGGCCAGGGAGATTCTCTGGGTAATGGGGTGTACCGCAAGTGAGCAGCGCCTTACCGTAGAGGGGTGGATGAAGCTATCCGTGCTCCCAGAGTCAAGAAGGCAGGAAGTCTTGTGCCCATCGACTTTCACCATCGTCGTCGCGGTTGCGAGGTTGTGAGGCCGGCACTGGTCGAGCATGATGGAGGTAAGCTGGTGCTGGTATGCCCTGGGCTGGTCGGTGTTGGTGGCAGGCGATAATCAACCGGACGAAGTTCCCACGAGCAGGGGTCCTGGGGTGCCATCCAAAATGGTGGCGAAGATGGCGGCACCCATGGCAGGCGGCGTTAAAGATGGCGCCGCCCATGGGCTGCATGTGGTCTGCTGGGAGGAAGATGGTGGCGCCCACGGGTTGCACATGGTGGGTGTAGGATCGTTAGGGCTAGAAACTGCTTCGATCGATCGGGCCCGGCGCACCGCAGCAAAACGTCCCATCTCTCCGCAGACCTTACAGGTTGCACTCCACGCCGGGCAGCGCTGCCGGGGGTGTTTGGTCTGCCCGCAGAAGTAGTATTTAAGCCCCCCATTGCTTCCGTGTAAGTGAGCGCATCCTGGATAAGAGGATAAATATCAGAGCTCACCCGTGAATAAAGGACCTGGAGATTCTGTGCGTCCGAGGGTTGTTCGGTCGATGATCAGAGGTAGCTTTCGAAGCAAGCTAGCCAGTGGTCGAAGGCCGCCGTGATATTGACTGCTTGAGTGTGCAGCTGTAGGCGATCAGGCTTGATACAAAGTTCCATTGCTTTAATATCTCTGCTTAATAAATTGATGCACTATCAATTGCGTTGAGACGAGAGTCGACAGTAATCGAGGCTTTATTAAGCAGAGATGTGTGGCCTCCTGCAGCTGCTACCAGAATGGAAGCAGCTCGGTTGTGCACACACATTTATACTCTGCCTACTGGGCGGAGCCAGCACGCAGGGACTTACCCCCGTACCTATAGTACAGGAGCCTCACCGTATTACCTCTAATAATCATCGTTACAACTATTATACAATCAGTGGTGACTACCACACTGGCCTAAGTGGGTGTAAAGTCTAATTACACTTGCGCTGTTTGATCACACCCCCTTTGGACAGGATTCTAAATTTGATGCCTTGCGGGACTTGAGTATATCCCGCAAGATGCAAAGGCTGCTGGGAAGCCTGAGGGAGGCCTCTCCCGGGATCTACCGGCCGCGTTGCGCAGCCGGTAGATCACATCCAATCAAACATTACCAAGAAACAGCATTGATTTACCTTTGTGCAGATTTCCTAATAACTTATTTTACACATCCGAGGCACAGGGACCTTTGAATTTAAACAAGCGCATCGATCAGAGTTTTGGGGAAATGAAGGGAATTGGGCAGTGTCATGGTTTCCAAAGAAACATCCCACCAAGGTATCCTTGTCCCTTATTCTGTGTTTGACATGGTGCCTGACAAATGATTGCTGCAAAATACTGGGATTTTTTTTGAAGAGCGCAGCAGGAGGACTAGGAAACCATGAACATATTGCAGGGCACATCGACCCCCCTCCTCTAAACTCCTTCTCCATCTGCCCAGAAACATTCAGGTGATTATTTTAATATTTACACTGGATTAATTGGTCTTCTCTGAATGATGTCTCCTGACAGCGTGTTTAAAGTTGAAATTTGGCAATAGCTGGAGGTACGCCCCATCAGTCGAACACACTCTACGAACATGTCTCTCATTCTGTATTCATGCCACATTTTGAACTGAGCTTTCACCAGTTCTGTATTCACTTCTCTTGTCCCAGATTTGTTAACTGTGCCAGAAAGGAAGAGGAGCAGAACCTTGTAGCCTTCCAGCAGCAAGGGAAAATTTATTACAGGAGCTGCAAGCCTATTCCTCCTCGGTGTGAGCTGCTGGTCTGGTACGGTGATGAATATGCAAAGGAACTTGGCATCACATGGACGACAATGTGGACAGCAAAACAAGAATCAAAATGTAAGGATACTGACCAGGACTGGGAACTTTAGTGAAAGTTTTTTTGTGTCCTGTAAGAATATCAATGTGATAAAATGTCTCTTCTTGACTTGTTGATAAATTGAAGTCTGTTGGGTTAATGTTGCAGCTGTACAGTAGATACAAAATAGATTAGAGGAGAGGAAGCAGAGAGTAATGCCGAATGGAATGGCTGCTCAACAAGCTAGAGCCAATTACACGTGTTTCACCCAGTGGACTGTGTTTGGACTCCTGACCGTTTTGATACAAATCAATGACCAGGACGTGGGTAAAGGGAAGATCATATCAATGTTTACAGCTGACACAAAGCTTGAAAATAAAGTAAATAGTGAAGATGAGGAATAAAGTCTCAGGAAGATGTCGATAGAGTGGTGCAATGGAAAGACACACAGAGTAGATTAAATTTCAGTCAGGAAACTGTGAGGAGAAGCAATAGAAATGAAATGAGACAATGTGCAAGGGAATGCAGGAACAGAGACCTGGGACGGAATTCTCCATTCCACCGCACCCGTTTTGTAAACCTTTACCTTTGTAAACCACTGTTCAGGGTGGACGAGAATAGAAATCTGGGAACCGCAGTTTAGAAAGGATCTATAAGACCATAAGACATAGGAGTGGAAGTAAGGCCATTCGGCCCACCGAGTCCACTCCGCCATTCAATCATGGCTGATGGGCATTTCAACTCCACCTACCAGCATTCTCCCCGTAGCCCTTAATTCCTCGCGACATCAAGAATTTATCTATCTCTGCCTTGAAGCCATTTAGCGTCCCGGCCTCCACTGCACTCCGCCGCAATGAATTCCACAGGCCCACCACTCTCTGGCTGAAGAAATGTCTCCGCATTTCTGTTCTGAATTTACCCCCTCTAATTCTAAGGCTGTGCCTACGGGTCCTCGTCTCCTCGCCTAACGGAACAGTTTCTTTGCGTCCACCCTTTCTAAGCCATGTATTATCTTGTAAGTTTCTATTAGATCTCCCCTTAACCTTCTAAACTCCAATGAATACAATCCCAGGATCCTCAGCCGTTCCTCATATGTTAGACCCGCCATTCCAGGGATCATCCGTGTGAATCTCCGCTGGACACGCTCCAGTGCAAGTATGTCCTTCCTGAGATGTGGGGCCCAAAACTGGACACAGTACTCCAAATGGGGCCTAACCAGAGCCTTATAAAGGCTCAGTAGCACATCGCTGCTTTAATATTCCAACCCTCTTGAGATAAATGACAACATTGCATTCGCTTTCTTAATCACGGATTCAACCTGCATGTTTACCTTTAGGGAATCCTCGACTAGCACTCCCAGATCCCTTTGTACTTTGGCATTATGAATTTTCTCACCATTTAGAAAGTAGTCTATGCTTGGATTCTTTTTTCCAAAGTGCAAGACCTCACATTTTCTCACGTTGAATTGCATCAGCCATTTCCTGCACCATTCTCCCAAACTGTCTAGACCCTTCTGCAGCCTCCCCACTTCCTCAGCACTACCTGCCTGACCACCTAACTTCGTATCATCGGCAAACTTCGCTAGAATGCCCCCAGTCCCTTCATCCAGATCATTAATATATATGGTGAACAGCTGCGGCCCCAACACTGAACCCTGTGGGACACCGCTGGTCACCGGCTGCCATTCCGAAAAATAACCTTTTATCCCAACTCTCTGCCTTCTGTCAGACAGCCAATC
Source organism: Scyliorhinus canicula (assembly GCF_902713615.1). NCBI lineage: Eukaryota > Metazoa > Chordata > Chondrichthyes > Carcharhiniformes > Scyliorhinidae > Scyliorhinus > Scyliorhinus canicula. Next base: position 63,984,512 of record NC_052157.1, read on the forward strand.
CTCAACCCATGCCAGTAGCTCACCTCGAACACCATGGGCCCTCACCTTACTCAGCAGCCTCCTGTGTGGCACCTTATCAAAGGCCTTTTGGAAATCCAGATAGACCACATCCACTGGGTTTCCTGGTCTAACCTACTTGTCACCTCCTCAAAGAATTCTAACAGGTTCGTCAGGCACGACCTCCCCTTACTAAATCCATGTTGACTTGTTCTAATCCGACCCTGCTCTTCCAAGAATTTAGAAATCTCATACTTAACGATCGATTCTAGAATTTTACCAACAACCGAGATTAGGCTAATTGGCCTATAATTTTCCATCTTTTGTCTTGATCCTTTCTTGAACAAGGGGGTTACAACAGCGATCTTCCAATCGTCCGGGACTTTCCCTGACTCCAGTGATTTTTGAAAGATCTCAACCAACGCTTCCGCTATTTCTTCAGCCACCTCCCTCAGAACTCTAGGATGTAGCCCATCGGGGCCAGGAGATTTGTCAATTTTAAGACCTTTTAGCTTTTTTAGCAGCATCTCTTTTGTAATGGCAACCATACTCAACTCAGCCCCCTGACCCTTTATAATTTTTGGGATATTACTCATGTCTTCCACTGTGAAGACAGACGCAAAGTACTTATTAAGTTCTCCAGCCATTTTCTCGTCTCCCATCACTAGCCTTCCAGAATCTGTTTGAATTGGCCCAATGTCTACTTTGGCCTGTCGTTTGTTTCTTATGTATTGAAAGAAACTTTTACTATCATTTCTTATATTACTGGCTAGCCTGCCTTCATATTTGATCCTCTCCTTCCTTATTTGTCTCTTTGTTAACCTCTGTTTGTTTTTGTAGCCTTCCCAATCTTCTGATTTCCCAGTGCTTTTGGCCACTTTATAGGATCTCTCTTTTTCTTTGATACATTTCCTGACCTCCTTTGTCAGCCATGGCTGTCTAATCCCTCCCCGGATAATCTTTCTTTTCTTAGGGATGAACCTCTGTACAGTGTCCTCAATTATGCATACAAACTCCTGCCATTTTTGCTCTACTGTCTTCCCCACTAGGGTCTGCTTCCAGTCGATTTTCGCCAGTTCCTCTCTCATGCCCTCGTAATTACCTTTATTTAACTGTAACACCATTACATCCGATTTTGCCTTCTCTCTTTCAAACTGCAGACTGAACTCAACCATATTATGATCGCTGCTTCCTAAGTGTTCCCTTACTTTAAGATCTTTTATAAAGTCTGGTTCATTACATAGCACTCGGTCCAGAATAGCCTGCTCCCTTGTGGGCTCCATGACAAGCTGTTCCAAAAAGCCATCTTGTAAGCATTCCATGAATTCCTTTTCTTTGGATCCACTGGCTACGTTATTTACCCAATCCACCTGCATATTGAAGTCCCCCATGATCACCGTGACCTTGCCTTTCTGACATGCCTTTTCTATTTCCCGGTACATGTTGCGCCCCTGGTCCTGACCACTGTTAGGAGGTCTGTACATAACTCCCATTATGGTTTTTTTGCCTTTGTGGTTCCTCAATTCTACCCACACAGAAACAAGGCAACCCCACCCCCTCGGCCCACCTCCCTGTCTTTTCGACAGGTTGTATATCCTTGGATGTTTAACTGCCAGTCCTGAACCCCCTGCAGCCATGTCTCTGTGATGCCTACCACATCATAATCATTCACGATGATCTGTGCCATTAGTTCGTCTACTTTGTTACAAATGCTACAAGCATTCAGGTAAAGTGCCTTAATGCTAACTTTCTTATCATTACAGATATTGGAAGTCCTAAGATGTCCAAAGTTATCCTTCCTTTTTGTTGCATTCCAAGTCTGCCTCAAGCTTAAATCCACCTGCCTACATGTTATCCTCCTGCGTATCTTGCCATTTAACTCCATGCTCCCTGTCGCTTTCACTTTCCCTTCCCCCCAACTCAGAAGTTTAAAGTCCTACTGACCACCCTATTTATCCTCTTCGCTAGAACACTGGTTCCAGATCGGTTCAGGTGGAGACCGTCCCAACGGTACAGATCCCCCCGGTTCCAAAACTGATGCCAATGTCCCATGAAGTGGAATCCCTCTTTCCCACACCAATCCCTTAGCCACGTGTTTACTTCCCTAATTTTCTTATCCCTATGCCAATTGGCACGTGGCTCGGGCAGTAATCCGGAGATTATGACCCTTGAGGACCTGTATTTCAATTTTCTTCCTAGTGCTTGATTGTCCCCGAACAGGTCCTCCACCCTAGCTTTACCTATGTTGTTAGTCCCAACGTGGACCACAACAACTGGATCCCCCCCTCCCGCTCCAATATCCTTTTAAGCCGGTCAGACATGTCCCGCACCCTGGCACCGGGCAGGCAACACACCATGCGAGACTCCCGATCCGGCTTGCATAGGATACTATCTGTCCCCCTAATTATAGAATCCCCTATAACAACTACTTGTCTTTTTACTCCCCCCTCTTGAATGGCCTTCTGTACCATGGTACCGTGGTCAGCTGGCTCATCCTGTCCAGAGCCCTTTTCCTCATCCATACAGGGAGCAAGAGTCTCATACCTGTTGGACAAGGTCAAGGGCTGAGGCTCCTGCACTCCTGAACTCAGGTTCCCCCTGCCTGCCTCACTTACAGTCACACTCTGAAGTCCCTGATCACTTACTGAATGTGAATTACTTAATCTCCCAGGTGTGACTGCCTCCTGAAACAAAGTGTCCAGGTAACTCTCCCCCTCCCGGATGTGCCGCAGTGTTTGAAGCTCAGATTCCAGATCATCAACTCTGAGTCGGAGTTCTTCCAGCAACCAACACTTGCTGCAGATGTGGTCATTGCCATTCACAAGGGGAACAGCCAGCTCCCACATCATACAGCTACAGCACATCACCTGCCCAGCCATCTCTGATTAGTTAATTACTTTATTACTTTGTATAAATTTCAGTTTAAAAAAAAACTTGGATACCTCTGCTATAGTCTTTTCCAACCTAGTTCTGGTTAACAAATAAGAAAAAGAAAAATAATAATGTAATAAGGCACTCACCTGCTCACCCCAATGGGTCTTATTATTAGGTTAGAGGAGGAGGGCGGGTGGGAGACACTACACGTGTAGTGTCTCGGGTTTCCTCTCCACCAGAATTTATTGACTAGGGAGGGGTAAACCTTTCCAGAAGTCCAGGGGACAAACTTCCTGTTTCCTGCAAAGGTAAGTAATTTAAACTTACAACTCACCTCCCGATAGGCTCAGCACCTGCCGGTATCCAATGGCTGGCCGCTGCTCCTGCAATGAAATTTACAAATCTACTCACCAGCTGATGTGTCCCAGCTCCCGCCGAAATCCAACTGATGACAAGGTTTTGAAGAGTGTGTGGAGAGGTTTACCAGAACGGAAATAGAAATGGGAAACTTCACTTGTGCGTAACAAGGCTAAAATCTTTCTCCTTAGTGCATGAAGGTCAAGAAGAAATTTAATTGTGATAGTCAAAGTTATTTGCGGTTGACGTCCGGTGGCGGCAATGCGGAGCTAAGCCACACGTTCGGCAGCTCTCGTTTGTTTTGGAATTTCGGGCTCTTTTAAGAGCCCGCAACGACGCTGTTTCGACTTTCCCCCGGGGGGAAACACAGCCAGAGTGCCCAGCGGCCGGTGGATGGACTGGACTCGCAGTGGAGCGGTCCAGAAGTCGGCATTACCACAGAGAAAGGCAAGAGGCAGAAAAAGGAAGATGGCGGCAGGCGGGGAAGCAGCAGCAGCGTGGCAGCAGTGGGCGCGGGAGCAGCAGGAGCTGCTTTAGCGCACCTTCAAGGAGCTCAAAGCCGAGATTTTGGAGCCGTTTAAGGCCTCGCTGGACAAGCTGGTGGCGACTCAGACGGCTCAGGCCGTGGAGATTCGGGAGCTGCGGCACAAGGCTTCGGAGATGAGGATGAACTTTTGGGCCTGGTAGTGAAAGTGGAGTCGCACGAGGCACTGCACAAGAAATGGCAGGCGAGGATGGAGGAGATGGAGAACCGCTCCCGCTGGAAGAATCTACGGATTTTGGGCCTCTCGGAGGGGCTGGAAGGTTCGGATTTGGCGGCCCATGTGGTCCTAATGTTAAATTCGTTGATGGGTGCGGGGTCGTTTCGTGGTCCCCTGGAGCTGGAAAGCGCCCATCGAGTGCTGCAGCGGGAGCCCAGGCCGAATGAACCGCCCAGGGTGGTGCTGGTCCATTTCCACCGCTTGGTTGATCGGGAGTGCGTGTTGAGGTGGGCGAAGAAGGAGAGGAGCAGCAGGTGGGAGAAGACGGAAGTTCGGATTTTTCAGGACTGGAGCGCGGAGGTGGCGAGGAAAAGAGCTGGCTTCAATCGTGCGTAAGGAGTGCTCCACAGGAAGGGGATGAAGTTTGGCCTTCCACAGCCGGCTCGCTTCTGGGTCACGTACAAGGACCGCCAGCTCTATTTTGACTCTCCGGAGGAGGCCTGGGCTTTTGTCCAGGCTGAGAACTTGGATTTGGATTGAGGATTGGGGGGAAATGTACTTTGTTTGGAGGCTTTGCCCTCTTAGGTATCCTTTCGCCTATATTGGCTGTGTTTGCTGATGGTTGTTTCCTGTTTGTTTTCGCTATTTTATGGTTATTTGGGTTCTTTCGGGGTTTCTTTGGGGCTGTTGGTTATTTATTGTGGTGCTTTTTTTGTTTTTTTCACTGGTGGGTTGGGGAGTAGTTTGGGATCCCGATGGATCATGTGTCCGTCTTTTTCCCGCGTGTTGGGTCAAGGGGCGGGGCTCGGGTTGGAAGCGCGGGCTTTATTCCCGCGCCGGAGGAATTGGGGGCGGGACCGGCGCTGGTCGGGAGGGATTGGTGGCTGTGTTGCATCCGGGGGGGGAGGTTTGTGCCTATGGCGGGAGTAGCCGGGGTCAGCAGAAGTCAGCTGACTTACGGAGGCATAATGTTGGGGGTAACGCAGCTAGGGGGGGCCTAGCTTGGGGGGGAGTGGGGGGGGTTGGGGGGGAGGAGGAAGGGGGGTGCCGGGTTGTTGCTGCGGGGACTGTGAGGAAATGGATGGTTGTTGGAACCAACAATTCTACAGACACGTGCTTGTAGGATTAGAATAGCGGTTTTAATATACTCACATCAGAACCAGCCTGTTAGCCATTGAACTTTCGGTGAACTGGCCGGCTGACCATGTGGCACTGATCTTTATACAGCAGCTCCAGGGGGAGGAGTCCTGAGCGGAGCCAAGGGAGAAGCCCAGTACAATTCTCGAGCAGTCCCAGAGCTCCTCCCCATGGTGGTCAGGTAGTGCAACTGCACTTACAATACAGACATATGTATATACAGATTATAATCCGGTGTGAATCACATTCACCACAATGGTGAAGGGGGGGTTGGGAGGGGGTTTGCCACCATGGGGAGCGGGCTTGGGGGGTTCCCTGGGCACGTGGTGGGCTGAGGAAGGGCTATGGCTGATCGGCGTAGAGGGAATGGGACGGCCCCTCGGGTTCGGTTGGTCACATGGAACGTGAGGGGGCTGAATGGTCCGGTGAAGCGATCTGGGTCTTGGCTCACTCGAGGGGGCTGGGAGCGGATGTGGCTATGCTCCAGGAGATGCACCTCAGGGTTACGGATCAGGTGAGGCTAAGAAAAAGTTGGGTGGGACAGGTGTTTCACTCGGGGCTTGATGCAAAGAACCGTGGGGTGGCAATTTTGGTGGGTAAGAGCCTGTCGGTGATCACTGTCCCGGCGGTGATCCATGAGGACCAAACAGGGTTTGTAAAGGGGAGACAATTGAATGCCAACGTGCGGAGGCTCCTGAATGTTATGATGATGGCGCCGGTGGCTGGGGAGTCAGAAATAGTGGCGTCCATGGATGCGGAGAAAGCTTTTGATAGGGTGGAGTGGAGTTACCTGTGGGAAGTGTTGCGGAGGTTTAGGTTTGGTGAGGGGTTCATTAGCTGGGTGAGGTTGCTGTACAGCTCCACGGTGGCGAGTGTGGGGACGAATGGGAGGAGGTCAGAGGACTTTCGGCTTTCCAGAGGGACGAGGCAGGGGTGCCCCTTGTCGCCCCTGCTCTTTGCGTTAGCAATTGAGCCCCTGGCCATGGCGCTGAGGGACTCGAAGAGTTGGAGGGGGATTGTGCGAGGGGGGGGGGGGGGGGGGGGGGAGCACCGGTTGTCGCTGTCTGCAGATAATCTGCTGCTGTATGTCGCGGACCCGGCTGAGGGGATGCCAGAGGTGCTGAGGATACTTGAGGAGTTTGGGGACTTTTCGGGATATAAGCTCAATGTGGTGAAAAGCGAGCTGTTTGATCTGCACCCAGGGGGTCAGGAGAGGGAGATAGGTGAACTCCCGTTGATCAGGGCTGAGGGGGGCTTTAGGTATCTTGGGGTCCACGTGGCTAGGACCTGGGGGGCTTTGCATAGGCTTAACTTTTTGCGGCTGGTGGGGCAGATGGAGGAGGAGTTCAGGAGGTGGGATGCGCTGCCGCTCTCGTTGGCGGGCAGGGTCCAGTTGGTTAAAATGACGGTGCTCCCGAGGTTTTTGTTTCTTTTCCAGTGCCTCCCCATATTGATCCCGAAGGCTTTTTTCAGAAGGGTGAATAAGACGATTCTGGGGTTTGTGCGGGCACGGAAGGCCCCGAGAGTAAGGAGGGTATTTTTAGAGCGAAGAAGGGAGATAGGGGGTCTGGCGCTGCCCAACCTGTGTGGATATTATTGGGCAGCGAACGTGGCGATGATTCGCAGGTGGGTGACGGAAGGGGAGGGTGACGCATGGAAGAGACTGGAGGTAGCGTCCTGTGCGGGTACGAGTCTGGAGGCTTTGGTGACGGCCCCACTTCCACTCCCCCTGGCAAAGTACTCCACGAGTCCGGTGGTTGTTGCGTCCCTCAAAATCTGGGGACAGTGGAGGCGGCATAGGGGGGGAAGTGAAGGCCTCAGTTTGGGCCCCGATACGGGGCAATCACCGTTTTGCGCCAGGGAGAACGGGTGGGGGATTTGGGAGTTGGCACAGGGCAAGCATCAGATAGTTTGGGGACCTCTTCTTGGATGGGAAGTTCGTGACGCTGGAGGAGCTGGTGGGGAAGTGGAACCTCCCCCCGGGAACGCTTTTAGGTATATGCAGGTCAGGGACTTTGTTAAGAGGCAGGTGGAGGAGTTTCCGCGGCTGCCGCCAAGGGGGGTGAAGGACAAGGTGCTTTCGGGGACGTGGGTCGGGGAAGGGAAGATCTCGGCGATCTACCAACTGATGCAGGAGGAGGAGGAGGCCTCAGTAGATGAGCTCAAAGCGAAATGGGAGGAAGAGCTAGGGGAAGAGATTGAGGGTGGGACGTGGTCGGACGCCCTGGAGAGGGTGAATTCTTCCTCCTCTTGCGCACGGATCAGCCTAATTCAGCTGAAGGTGCTGCATAAGGCTCACATGACGTGGGCAAGGATGAGCCGGTTTATCGGAGGGAAAGACAGGTGTGGGAGGTGTTCGGGTGGCCCGGCAAACCACACCCATATGTTTTGGGCATGTCCGGCTTTGGAGGGGTTTTGGAAGGGGGTGGCGGGGATTTTGGCGGAAGTGGTTAAGTCTAGGGTCAGGCCGGGCTGGGGGCTTCGGAGCCAGGAGTGCAGGAGGCGAGAGAGGCCGGCATTCTGGCCTTTGCGTCTCTAGTAGCCCGGCGCAGGATTCTATCACAGTGGAGGGATACGCAGCCCCCGAGTTCGGAGACCTGGGTCAACGACATGGCTGGGTTCATCAAGTTGGAGAGGATGAAATTTGCCCTGAGGGGGTCGGTACAGGGGTTCTTTCGGCGGTGGCAGCCCTTTCTCGATTTCCTGGCGATGGGGTAGAGAGTGGTCGGTCTCGGCAGCAACCGGCGGGGGAGGGGGGGTGGGTTTGGGGGTTTGTTTTTGTGGCACGGGTTTGTTATGTTATTTTCTTCTTTCTTGTATTGCTATTTGTTATTATTTATTTTGGGGGGGAGTTCTTTTCTTGTTTTGGTGTGGGAACACGCCTTGTTTGTTTTAATTTGCAGGGAGAAAATGTGTTATTGTTATTAAAAAACTTGAATAAAAATTATTTTTTAATAAAAAAAGTTATTTGAGGTTGTGATCGAGTAATTCAGGAGAAACTATCCACAGATCGGCTGTTTGTTAACCAGAGGATAAGATAATGAACTGAATGTGATTTTTGTGTTGTAATAGGGTTGAGAAAGAAGTTGAAATCTTGAGATTCAGCTTAATGTTATGTTTGGTTCATTGGGTTTCTGCATCTCTATCTGGATGTTAGGTGAGGCAGTGTAGTTACCCGTTGTACTGGGAAAAGAGCAATTCAGCAAGTGTTCCTTTCCTGATCCCAAAACAGTGAGTTGTTGCTGTGTCAATTCTCCTCAGTTGGAAGCAGAGGTCAGTCTGTAAGAGTTTGTATCCACAGTGCCGGAAATCTTCTGGTCCCGTTCACCACGGGAATTGCTGCAGGATGGATGGATAATTTGAGGGACCAGGGAAAAGACCGCTATCCTCATGTGGGAATTTCCTTTCCTGGGGCAGGAGGTTTTCAAGTTTAGAAGGAATTATCCTGTTAGAATCACATGGGATGTCCCAATTTTCATTCGATACAATCTATTACTTTTAGAAGTGCAATCATTGTTCTTATTTAAGTGAATAGAACAGCTCAGCTGATACACAGCAAGGTCCCAACAACAGCGATAAGATAATTGATTTGACACAAGGACAACATCCTGCACTTCTTTATATTGAGCCATGGGTTTGATGTTGTCCACCTTAATGCACACGCAATGTGCAGTTCAGCACGCTTTGAGAGACTGGACCTCTGACAGTGCTGTACTCCTTCACTGAAGCTTTGCACTGTCCTGGATTACAGACAAATGTCTCTTGAGCGAGACATGACCCACAAGCTCTGCCTTGGATGTGAGAATGCAAACCCCTGAACCCTCCACCCCAATCTCCACACATTCCTGAATTTATCTCCAAAAGAAACTTCTCGATGTTTCATCACACTGACAATTGTCCTTCTTTCTTCTCCAGCAGGGGAACAAGATGAGTGCCATCCTTGCCCTCATTGCAGTGTTGGATTTACCACTGCAGATTTCCTTCACAAACACATCAGAAGGCATCCAGAATCCATGGAACATATTACAACAGGCCAAAACTCTCTTTCCAGCAATGGTCACCGAACTGAGCAGGGATCGTTCACACAATCTGCGCAGGAGAGGGAATTTATAAAATCAAATTGTCTTTACCAGCATCATCAGATCCAAACAGAAGAGAAACTGTTTCAGTGTCCTGAATGTGGGAGAAGTTTGACACGGGCGGGGAGCCTCCGTACTCACCAGAGGATCCACACAGGAGAGAGACCCTACAAATGTCCTGAATGTGGGAGGAGTTTCACACAGGCTGGGCACCTCCATAAACACCAGAGGATACACACAGGAGAGAGACCCTATAAATGTCCTGAATGTGGGAGGAGTTTCACAGAATCAGGGCACCTCCATGGACACCAGAGGATCCACACAGGAGAGAGACCCTATAAATGTCCTGAATGTGGGAGGAGTTTCACACAGGCTGGGAGCCTCCATAAACACCAGAGGATACACACAGGAGAGAAACCCTATAAATGTCCTGACTGTGGGAGGAGTTTCACACAGGCTGGGAGCCTCCATGGACACCAGAGGATCCACACAGGAGAGAAACCCTATAAATGTCCTGAATGTGGGAGGAGTTTCACAGAATCAGGGAGCCTCCATAGACACCAGAGGATCCACACAGGAGAGAGACCCTATAAATGTCCTGAATGTGGGAGGAGTTTCACACAGGCTGGGCACCTCCATAAACACCAGAGGATACACACAGGAGAGAGACCCTACAAATGTCCTGAATGTGGGAGGAGTTTCACAGAATCAGGGCACCTCCATGGACACCAGAGGATCCACACAGGAGAGAGACCCTATAAATGTCCTGAATGTGGGAGGAGTTTCACACAGGCTGGGAGCCTCCATAAACACCAGAGGATACACACAGGAGAGAAACCCTATAAATGTCCTGAATGTGGGAGGAGTTTCACACAGGCTGGGAGCCTCCATAAACACCAGAGGATACACACAGGAGAGAAACCCTATAAATGTCCTGACTGTGGGAGGAGTTTCACACAGGCTGGGAGCCTCCATGGACACCAGAGGATCCACACAGGAGAGAAAACCTATAAATGTCCTGAATGTGGGAGGAGTTTCACAGAATCAGGGAGCCTCCATAGACACCAGAGGATCCACACAGGAGAGAGACCCTATAAATGTCCTGAATGTGGGAGGAGTTTCACACAGGCTGGGCACCTCCATAAACACCAGAGGATACACACAGGAGAGAGACCCTACAAATGTCCTGAATGTGGGAGGAGTTTCACAGAATCAGGGCACCTCCATGGACACCAGAGGATCCACACAGGAGAGAGACCCTATAAATGTCCTGAATGTGGGAGGAGTTTCACACAGGCTGGGAGCCTCCATAAACACCAGAGGATCCACACAGGAGAGAAACCCTATAAATGTCCTGAATGTGGGAGGAGTTTCACAGAATCAGGGCACCTCCATGGACACCAGAGGATCCACACAGGAGAGAGACCCTATAAATGTCCTGAATGTGGGAGGAGTTTCACACAGGCTGGGAGCCTCCATAAACACCAGAGGATACACACAGGAGAGAAACCCTATAAATGTCCTGACTGTGGGAGGAGTTTCACACAGGCTGGGAGCCTCCATGGACACCAGAGGATCCACACAGGAGAGAAACCCTATAAATGTCCTGAATGTGGGAGGAGTTTCACAGAATCAGGGAGCCTCCATAGACACCAGAGGATCCACACAGGAGAGAGACCCTATAAATGTCCTGAATGTGGGAGGAGTTTCACACAGGCTGGGCACCTCCATAAACACCAGAGGATACACACAGGAGAGAGACCCTACAAATGTCCTGAATGTGGGAGGAGTTTCACAGAATCAGGGCACCTCCATGGACACCAGAGGATCCACACAGGAGAGAGACCCTATAAATGTCCTGAATGTGGGAGGAGTTTCACACAGGCTGGGAGCCTCCATAAACACCAGAGGATCCACACAGGAGAGAAACCCTATAAATGTCCTGACTGTGGGAGGAGTTTCACACAGGCTGGGAGCCTCCATGGACACCAGAGGATCCACACAGGAGAGAGACCCTATAAATGTCCTGACTGTGGGAGGAGTTTCACACGGGCTAGGAGCCTCCATGGACACCAGAGGATCCACACAGGAGAGAAACCCTATAAATGTCCTGAATGTGGGAGGAGTTTCACAGAATCAGGGAGCCTCCATAGACACCAGAGGATCCACACAGGAGAGAGACCCTATAAATGTCCTGAATGTGGAGACAGCTTTGTTTACAGATATCAGTTGAAAGCTCACACTTGTTATGAAACCTGTCATCAGTGTGGGAAAGTCTTCAAAGATTCAGCAGCTTTTAAAATGCACCTGAGAAAATGTTTTGAAACCTAATGAAGGCAACTGTAAATAATTTATAGTTTTGTTCATTTTTGAATATGTTTTCATATTTGGACAACCTTATCTCAAACATTACTATTATTGCGATTGCCAACCGTTTATTCCTTATGATGATTTTGTGTGGTTAATGCTGGAATATTAGGTGATTTCCATTGAGGTTGGAACATTTGGGACTCAGTTGTTCCAGCCTAATGTCAGATCCTCTCTGAAATTGTGTTGTCAGTTTGAGCTTTTTAAATGTTCCCTCTGATATAAACTGCAGCACCTGCAGAATGTGTTACATTTGCAAGAATCTTTATCCTACCGACATGTCATAACCTCTTCATTCTGATGGTGAAAGGTCACTGGGGTCAATGCTGTCCTGCTGCAGTCTGGTGAAATCTGTGTTGGTAAAGGTGTCAATCACTAAATATATGGTAATAAATGTAACCACTGAAAATGTAACTACTTTTGTTGCTGCTGCAAGTGTTGAAAACTGTCCCGTGTTGTGGACTGTGGTCCCAGTTACTTTGTTCAAACACCTCCTCCCCACATGAACTTTTCAATATTTAATCATGACATGATCAATAAAATTCTGTTGTTGTTTTGAAATTTGAAGAAATTGTTAATAAAATTTGAAGCAGAAACTGTTTGACAATTGAAAAGTTGAATGTGTTGAAATGTGTAATTTATTTAACTCAAGTTTGTTTGGTCAAAATGTGCTTTAATTTGTATTAATCTATTGTATTTCAATTATTTTGAAATCTTTAATCTGTGTCTATATTTGTCCAAATAAAATCTGTGTTGATGTTCATTGTTATTGAAATGTTATGAAATTTTGTGATCTGATTGTCAATGAGTTATTTATTTGACAACGAATGGGCTGGAATTCCCAACGAGCATCGGAAAGTGATGACTGATATTGCAAAACTTTAATGTTCACTTTCCTGCTCTTGAAAACTGCACTGAAGCCTCCAAACTGTGGGGTAACATGGAGTCTGCATCGGAAGAGTCTTCGCAATCCCCAGAGTACTCCAGCTCCAGTAGATTCAAGGAGACCATGTGCCCTTCTTTACTCCACCAGCTGCTGTAAAGCAGTAAAGTTTAAAGGGCCCGGTGGAATCAACCGGCCTTGAGAGAGAGAGAATCGAGAGTGGGAGAGAGTGAGCGTGTGAAAGAGAGGGAAAGTGACTGTGTGAGGGGGAGAATGATTGTGTAAGGGGTAAAGAGTGCGTGGGAGAGTGAGAAAGGGAGCTTCATTGTGAGAGCGTGTGTGAAAGACAAGAATGTGAGAGGGAGAAAGTGAGTGTGACAGTGAGAGTCAGTGTGTGCCACAAAATGAGTGCATGTGAGAGAAAGGAAGGGAGAGAGACTGAATTTGTGTGAGGGGGAAAGTGAGTGTAAGAATAGTGAGTGTGGCACTAACAATTGTACACAAAGACGCGAGTAAAGTACAAGAGAGGCTTTATTACAGTGAGATGCTATTCCTCCGGCGGCAGCTGTAGAATGGCATCTCCGTGAACCTTACGAATATTTGTACAGCTCCCTGTGGGCGGAGCTAGCCGGCAGGGGCTTACCGGAGAAACCTGTAATACAGGTACGGCCATACATCCCCCAACTGCAAGCACACATATATACAGTGGTTGGATCACCACAGTGAGACGGAGAGTATGAGAGAATGAATGTGTGAGAGCAGGGAGAGTGAGATAGAGAGAGTGAGAGGTAAAGAGCATGGAGAAAGGGAAGGTGCGTGTGACAAGAGTGAATATGACAGTAAGAGAAAGAGCGGAAGAGTGAGAAAAGGAGAGTGTGAGTGAGAGAAAGGAAGAGTGGTGGATGTGAGAACGGAAACAAGTGAATGTGAGTGAGTCAGAGAGAGTGAGAGAGATAGAGTAAGTGTGAGTATGTATATCGGAGTGCGTGGGGGAGGGAGAGTGAGATTGTATGTGATTGAGAAAGTGCAGGTATGTATGAGAGAAATTGTAGAGAATGTGAGGAGAGAGAATAGAAACGAGTGAGTGTGTGTGTGTGAGTGAGTCCATGAGGGAGTGTGAGGGACAGAGTAATGAGAGTGACGGAGAGGATGAGGGAGAGATAATTTGTGAGGGAGTGAATGGGTGAGAGGGAGAGTATGAGAAAGGGAGATGTGAGGGAGAGAGAAAGTGAGAGTGAACGTGTGCCTTGAGAGGGAGAGAGTGGAGGAGAAAGGGGCTGTGCACGTGAGAAAGGAAACAAGTGATTCTGTGAGTAAGTATGAGGGATTGAGTTTTGTGTATATGAGAGGGAAACATTGTGTGCATGAGGGTGAGTGACTGAAAGTGGGAGAGTGAGATTGCATATGTGAGAGTGCGAGAGTAAGGGAGAGAGTGAATGTGTGAGTGCCAGAAAGGGATGAGAATCTGGGAGAGATAGTGGGCTGGATTTTCCGATTTTGAGACAAAGGGCTGGATTCTCTGTTTGCTGATGCCGGAATCATGAAACGCGATTGGACGGAGAATAGCTTCCGACGCCAACATTGTGGTAGCTGCCGGTTTGATGCCAAATCGGGATGCTCTGGCACCCCAAAAATGGCGTACACGCATCACTCGCTCGGTGGGGCTAAAGTACGGTAGGCAGATCATTAGCGGGCCTGAAACCCTATTCTCCGGGGCCTCTGAGATTCATCACCATTGATGGGCCAAGTTGGGTCTCAAACGTCGTGAACCTGCCGTTGTGGCTGCTGAGGGAGAGAGAGGAGGTAGGATATGGCGTGGAGTGACTGCGGACTGCTGGCGTGGACACCGGCCGTGCTGGCTGTGGTGGGGAGCCCCTTCCAGGGCAAGTGGGGCAAGTAGCTGGGGTGACCACCCCACGGGACTGAGGCAGGCACCAACCACCAACACAGTGGCCATCTTGCTGCACACACTGACCATCGATCTCGGCCTCTGGTTCTACACAGTGACACCCATGCACTCCACCCTTTGCCACAGCGTGCCCCACCCCAAACACCCCACCCAAACTGCTGCCATCGACCGGGGGACCACCCAGGGCAACATTCACTGCAGCCCCCAATGAGGGCAGCGCCAGCCAAAGGTAACCCTGGCAGCATGGACGGGCTCCAGGACTGGGAGCTGCCAACCCGGACTCCGGTCGTGCTGGCTGCGGTGAGGGCACCCTGCCAGGGCCGGGGAGAGCATGGGAGGGGACAGACCGAGCAGCAGGGGTGACCCATCACAGGACCGGGGTGGTGCCCAGGCATCGACCGCCACTACTCAGGCCATGGTGCTGTGCACCCACTGACCACCCACCTCGGACCCTGGTTCTACACAGTGACACCGGCCATAAGGGTGTGCCCATCCCTGCCATAGCACGCCGCCCAGCCCAACAGGCTGCCACTCACTGGGGGACCACCCAGGACCACAGCCAAGGCAGCCTCCAGTGTGGGCAGTGCCAGCCTATGGTACCCCTGGCAGCAGGGACGGGCGCCAGGACTGGGGGCACTGATGATGCCGGATACCGACCGGGCAGGAATGGGGGAGGGACATGCATGGGCGGAGCCCGCATTGCCAACCGGGGCCACCATGCAGCCCATGGAACCTGGCTGGGAACATGAATATGTGCCATGCTAACATGTTGGCCTTTTCACCCCCTGCAGACATTGGCGTTCAACCAGCCATGCTGGCCGGCGTGGCGATGGTCGCAGTTCTGCAAGATGACCTGCGGCTGCATGAGTGGGGGCCGCTTGGCGAGGAGGTGGAATCTGCAGCAGCAGAGTGGTCAGCAGCAGAGCAGGCTGCACAGGAACGGGCTACAGAGGTGCAGGTGGCAGCCGCAGAAGCTGGAGTGCCGGCCGCCCAACAGGCCGAGGAGGTGCCTCTAGAGGCCTCATGTGTACCGGCACTGCCTGTCATCCGATGACCTGCCGGACCGGACATGCCATCGGAGACTCCGGCTGAGCATGGAGACAGTGCGACACGTCTGCCAGAAGATGGCACATTTGGCACCGTGGGGGTATGGGGGAGGACACCCTCTGTGGGTGAGCGTCAAGGTGACGGTCGCCTTGAACTTCTATGCAACGGGGTCCTTCCAGTTGCCGGGTGGGGACCTGTCTGGAATCTCTCAGACCTCAGTGCACAGGTGCATCTGCAATGTCACGCCGGCCCTCTCTGCCCAGGCGCCTCAATACATCCAGTTCCATGTTGACCGAGCCCACCAGGATGCCCGGGCAGTGGGGTTCACCGTCGTCGCTGGGATGCCCGGGTTCAGATGGCGATAGACTCGCTGCAACAAAGCCCAAACAGTGACCAGGAGTGAGATTGAGCGGTGCTTCGGCCTCCTGAAGATGTCCTTCAGGTGCCAGGACCCCTCCAGTATGATGTTGAGAGGGCCGCCCACATTGTGGTGGCCTGCTGCACCCTCCACAACATTGCGCACCAAAGGGGCAATGTGTTGGAGGAGGAGGATGAGGAGGAAGGGGAGGCCTTGTCTGATGAGGATTATGTGGGGGGATGGGGACGATGAGCAGGATGTGGGGCCCGGACAGGCAGGGGAGGCCGCACAACACTATCACCAGGGTCCACACGCATGGAACATCCTGATCGTCTCCAGGTTCACCGACTAGGAGGGAGGGAATGGAGAGGTGTGGGGG
Source organism: Scyliorhinus canicula (assembly GCF_902713615.1). Taxonomy (NCBI): domain Eukaryota; kingdom Metazoa; phylum Chordata; class Chondrichthyes; order Carcharhiniformes; family Scyliorhinidae; genus Scyliorhinus; species Scyliorhinus canicula. The sequence continues at coordinate 64,000,600 of NC_052157.1, forward strand.
TGCTGACCAGGAACACGAACACCACATTCCAGACCCACACCCCCTCACCTCCCACACCGCCAAACCGTCTACTTGCGCACCCCTCCGTTGTACATTCCTGCGGCGCTACAAGCCGGGGGCCCTGGGTTGGCAGTGACAGTGGGTCTGGTGCATGGATTGGAGGATGATGACAGCCTGCTCTGCGATGAGCTCTGGTGCTCCACATTGTATGACTCATGCCCACAGCAGCGCCTTTCACCTGGGTGATCCCTGCATACGAGCTGGCCAGTGCAGCACACGGTCCCTTCGGATTCCTCAGGTGGGGGTACTGGGTATGGTCGGGGCAAGGGCTGGGGGGGGGGGGGATTGTGGGTGGGGAGCACGGTCCTCCCACAGGGCCTGCACTGGTCCCCCCTCCCCACGGCCAGCCCACCCCCATACCCATCAGTCAGATCACCGAGGCAGGTTGTAACGGTGTTAACAGGTGTTTATTGTGCGGAATTATATACACAGTCTGTGCCCAAGATCAGTGTTTTTCAATCATTTTTTCAGGGACCCATTTTTACCAACTGGCCGACCTTCGGGACCCAACCCAGACAACCTTCGCGACCCAACCCGGCCGACCTTCGCGACCCACACCAGCCGACCTTCACGACCCACACCAGCCGACCTTCACGACCCACACCAGCCGACCTTCGCGACCCACACCAGCCGACCTTCGCGACCCACACCAGCCGACCTTCGCGACCCACACCAGCCGACCTTCGGGACCCAACCCGGCCGACCTTCGGGACCCAACCTAGCCGACCTCCGCGACCCACGCCATTCGACCTTCACGGCCTACGCTGGATGACCTGTGCGACCCACCATTTTCTCTCATCTTGTTTGCTGCTGACAAAAATGGAGGCAATGAATTTGGGTCCCTTCAGCCCTCGTACACGCTCCTCCAATGGAACCTGTTGGATGAAGGTGAAGCCATCTGGTGTGGGAAAGTATAGAGTCTCCATCTGTCCAAAGTTCTGCACTTTTTTCTTGTAAAATTTTTTCAAAACCCCCCCCCCCCCACCCCCCCCACCGAACTTGAAAAAAAAATGAAATGAATAAAATAAATGAGAAAAATAAAAATAAAATGAATAAAATAAATGAATAAACCCCCCCCTCCGAACTTGTAAAACAAAAAGCTGTGACCGTTTTTTTAAAAACCGTCTGCATTGAGCGTGCGCACCGATGATCGGGCAGACATGCACAGTGCGGCCTCATTTTCTTTACATGTCGCAGCCATTTTGAAGGCCTCTTGCAGCCGGCGTTATTAATAGTCGGCTGCTGCAGCTGTTGTGCGCAGATTTGTGCGATCGGGATCGCCGAGATGGACGGCTCCGCGATCCTCCCGACCCACCCGCGGGTCGTGCCCCCGAGTTTGACAATGCCTGCCCAAGCCCCTGTAACTCAGCTGTCCCCTGCACTCGTGCCAACCTAACTGGTGTCTACCTTTCTGGCCTTACGGGCCATAACACTACCCCCAGGTGGTTCCCCAGATGGTACAGCAGGAGTTGAGGCGGTCTGCTGTGGCACCTGCCCTGCAGAAAGGGTCCCCGTTGGCACGTGTCTCCTGGGGCAACCTGGCCTGGATGGGACCGGCCGCTGCTCGGGCATCTCGCGTGGCATGATGCTGCCCGCTGCTCACCCGATGAACCGGGGAAAAGATGGGGGAGTGCGAGGTGCTGCGGTGTTCTGGCGCCTCCCCTGTGGGAGTCACTGGCACAGACCGATCACCTCCTCCTTCCTCGGGGTGCCCGATGGCCCCCGGCCTACTCCATTGGTCAGGGGTGCTGGCGGAGCCAGACCCTGAGGCCCCCCTGCCACTTGGCGCTGTCAGTCCTGGAGGCCTGCTCTGGTCTCGACCGGGGTCTGCGTGCTCGTGGCCATGGAGCACAGGGAGTGGACCATCGCGGTCTGGGACTGCGCCACGTAATTCTGCGACTGTGCCACAGGAGCCAGTGACTGGGCCACCTTCCTCTGGGACTGCATCGTCCCGCCCAGTGTTTGCGCAATGCTGGCCAGTGCCTAGACAATGCCGCCGACGTTCCCAGCCATGGCCTGCTGTGACTGGGCCATGCTGGCCAGTGCCTAGACTATGCCGCCGACATTCCCAGCCATGGCCTGCTGTGATTGGGCCATGCTGAGGAACGCCGCTGCAACGTCCAGGTGGCTCTGGCACATGGCTGCCCGTGAGAGGGCAGACCTAACCTGGGCCTTGGCTACCTCCTACACAGAATGCCCCAGGCCTTGGACATGCTGATCCAGAGCCCCCAATGCCTCCTCCTTGGATGCCACCTGTGTGGCATCGGCCTGGATGGTACCGGTCATGCGTTACCGGCACCACCCCCTGCTCCTGCAGGTGGATGGACTCCTCCACCTGCGCCTTCAGGTGCTGGATGCTCGCCGTCATCCCCTCTTATAGTCCCTGGCTCTCTGACTGCTTCAGGGCAGCATGGTAGCACAGTGGTTAGCACAGTTTCTTCACAGCTCCAGGGCCACAGGTTAGATTCCCGACTTGGGTCACTGTCTGTGTGGAGTCCGCACGTTCTCCCCTTGCCTGCGTGGGTTTCCTCCGGGTGCTCCTGTTTCCTCCCACATGCCAAAGATGTGCGGGTTAGGTGGATTGGCCATGCTAAATTGCCCCTTAGTGCCCACACAAATATAGGTGGGGTTACAGGGATAGGGTGGAGGTGTGGGGTTAGGGTGGAGTTGTAGGCTTGGGTAGGGTGCTCTTTCCATGGGCTGGTGCCGTCTGGATGGGCCGAATGTACTTCTTCTGCACTGTAAATTTTATGATTCTATGACCTGCCACGTGACTGGGACTGGATGTTGCAGAAACCCGGGACCTGTCTGGACGGCAGCTGGTTCCTGGGTCCGGCCTGCCCTCTGACCATTCAGCCCCTCGGCTGCTCCTACCTCCACCTGCTGGACCGGATGAAATGTGTGATGCGCACCAGATAGTGTCCCAGGGGCCTGTTCACTAAAGTGCCCAACTGAGGTGATAGTCTCTGGGATGGTGGAGGGTGTTGGAGACAGCTGTGATGGAATGTCCATGTCCTCCTCCGACCCGATCTCCGGGGTGTCCTGTATCCCGGGCGGAGGGCTGGTGTTCGCGCTGCTCTCCCCGTCAGTGCTCGGCTGTCTGGGGGGCACTGGCTCTGGCACTGGCTTGGGACCGGAGACTCCGGATGGACCAGCCTCACCTCCGGCAGGCCCTATAAGGCACAGAACGACATGTATGATTAGACAGCGGGGAGAGGGGGGGGTAAGGGGCATGTAGGCTGAGGGGGTGTGGGGTTAGAGGGATGTGGCTGAGGGGGCTGAGGGTTTAGAGGGGTGTGGCTGAGGGGCTGAGGTGTTAGAGGGGTGTGGCTGAGGGGGTGAGGGGTTAGAGGGATGTGGCTGAGGGGGTGAGGGGTTAGAGGGGTGTGGCTGAGGGGGTGAGGGGTTAGAGGGGTGTGGCTGAGGGGGTGAGGGGTTAGAGGGGTGTGGCTGAGGGGTTAGAGGGGTGTGGCTGAGGGGGTGAGGGGTTAGAGGGGTGTGGCTGAGGGTGAGGGGTTAGAGGGGTGTGGCTGAGGGGGTGAGGGGTTAGAGGGGTGTGGCTGAGGGGGCTGAGGGTTTAGAGGGGTGTGGCTGAGGGGGTGAGGGGTTAGAGGGGTGTGGCTGAGGGGGTGAGGGGTTAGAGGGGTGTGGCTGAGGGGGTGAGGGGTTAGAGGGGTGTGGCTGAGGGGGTGAGGGGTTAGAGGGGTGTGGCTGAGGGGATGTGGGTTGTGGCGGGTGTCACGGCAACAGTGTGAACTGGCGCTAGGAGCCAACCCCTCAGCCAGGAGTGGGGGGAGGGGGGGTGGGGTGCCCCTCGAAATGTCAGGAATCTCTGAGTGTGCCAGGACGAAGGAGTTGTCCACACTTCTCAGGTCTCGGGCGCAGAGGTCCACAATGTGCAGCAGATGGCCACAGCCAGCTGGATGTTTTTGAGTGATCCCCACTTTGGTTAGTGGAGAGCGGCCTGATATCCACAGGTGCCCAGAGGGTGACATGCATCCACTCTATCGCCCCCTGGACCTGGGGCACCCCGGCCATGGCAGCGACCCCCAATGCCCGGGCATTCTGGTGGGGTTGGTCCATATGGAAGTGGATGTATTGCTCCGCCTGGGCATATAGGGCCTCCGTGCCGGTGTGGGTGCACCTGTGTGCCGAGTTCTGTGAGATCCAGGAGAGGGCCCCACTTGGCGACTGGAAGAGCCTCGTCACGTAGAAGTTCAGGGCGACGGTCACCAGGAGCGTGTGTCCTCCCCCATACACCCACGATGCCAGGTGTGCCATCATTTGGCAGATGTGTCGCAGTGTCACTCTTTTCAGCCAGAGTCTCTGATGGCATGCCCGGTCCGGCAGGTCCTCGAATGACAGGCCGTGCCGGTAACCGTGAGGCCTGATGCCGCGCCACCTTGGCACCTCCTCCTCATCCTCGGCCTGTGGGCAGCCGGCCATCCACCCTGTATTGTAATGATTTGTATAATCTAAGAAGAGTAAAGGGTTAACTAGATGATGTTGATGTATATCAACACTAGATGGCAACACTGAGTAGTCTTATAAAAGGCTACGTTTCTAAGCATTCTGGGAGAAGCTGATGTAGAAGGTTAGTGTGAGGTTGAGTTAGAGGGTAGGTTGTATTAGAAAGAAATAATTAATTACTGTAAGATAGATTCATTACTATTATTTTGTCAGCTGTTACTCAGTAGAGTTGGCGAACCATTACAAATAGTGTAAAATAAAATAGCTTTGGTGTTAACATATAGATCTATGTTCTTTGTGAACACTATGACTTTGGCTATCTTGGAGAACAGTACAAGGAACATAACATGTGTGGCCACCACCTGCACCTCTATAGCCCCTTCCTGTGTAGCCCGGTCATCTTCAGCCCCTTCCTGTGCAGCCCCTTCCTGTGCCGCCCCTTCCTGTGTAGCCCCTTCCTGTGCAGCCTGGTCATCTGCAGCCCCTTCCTGTGCAGCCCGGTCATCTGCAGCCCCTTCCTGTGTAGCCCCTTCCTGTGCAGCCCGGTCATCTGCAGCCCCTTCCTGTGCAGCCCAGTCATCTGCAGCCCCTTCCTGTGCAGCCCAGTCATCTGCAGGCCCTTCCTTTGCAGCCCCTTCCTGTGCAGCCCAGTCATCTGCAGCCCCTTCCTGTGCAGCCCCTTCCTGTGCAGCCCGCTCCTCTGCAGTCCGGTCCTCTGCTGGTTGTTCCGCTGCTGCCTGCTCCGCTGCTACAGCTCCTCCCTCCTCTCTGAGCAGTTTCCACTCATGCGGCTGGAGGGCATCTCGCAGAGCTGCAGCTACCACAATGGCAGCCAGCATTGCTGGTTGAACGCCAAACGCCATTGTCTGCAGGGAGTGGAAGGCCAACATGTTAGCATGGTGCATACCCCCGTGTCCAGCCAGGTTCCATGGGATACATGGTGGCCCCGGTTGGCAATGTCGTCTAACACTGGAGAAGATCCAACACTGTTTTATTCAACAATAGAACTGACAAACATATTCAGCTGTGGGTCGACACTATACTGAACTGACTGGAGACCTAGTAGTAGCCTGACCAGACTTACTAGCTACCGCATGGTGTTTGCACTTGCTAGCTCGTGGACTCTGACTGTCTCAGAGGCTGGGTCCAGAGAGAATGGGAAACCTAGTGTCCTTTGGCTTTATAGTGGTAGTGTCCTGTCTGGTGATTGGCTGCACTGTGTTGTGTGCTTATTAGTCATCCTGTGTGTCAATCATTGCCTGTCTGCACTTCATTATATACATGAGTGGATATTATGACATCTCCCCTTTTTTTTAGATAAATAAATGCTAAGGTTGGCGTGCATATATATATATACATATGCCTGACTATATACAAAAGGTGCTAAATGAACGTACATACATGGGAATGTGTCTATAGTGCAGATACATGGCAAACAAAACAATATTTACAGAGGATAAATTGATGAAGTCACAAAATGTACAAAAGTTCAACTAAAGGATTCAGTCTGTGTGATGGGCGACAAATTCTTGTCGGTCGCCACAGAGGTGGATCAGGAGCCGCCTGCACGTGGATAGGCGGGATCACTGACATCGCGGTGGTCGCGGGGGCCGGCAGGATTGCTGGTGGATCAGTGGCCTCGTGCCAGGGTACATCCAGAGGAAAAATCTTAGGCGGTGGGGCACTTCGGTCAGGTAGCTGTGGAACTCTCCGCAGTGCCCGTCTGTTGCGCCGTAGCAGGGAGCCATCAGCCATGGGGACAAGGAACGATCTCGGGGCCACTTGTTTGATCACAACAGCTGGGGCTGACCAGCCGCCCTCAGGCAACTGGACAGGAACATGATCAGTTGGGGCCAGCTCGGATAGATCCGTGGCATGAGCATCGTATGTGGCCTTCTATTGGGCTCGTGACTGCTGCATTTTCTATAAGACCGTGAGGTGGTCAAGGTCTGGAACATGGATGTCTGGAACTGTGGTCCTCAGAGTGCGATTCATGAGCATCTGTTCTGGAGACAACCCAGTGGACAGTGGTGTTGCCCTGAATGCCAACAGTGCCAGGTTGAAGTCGGAGCCTGAGTCTGCAACTTTATACAGCAACCGCTTTACAATATGGACCACTTTCTCGGCCTTCCCGTTTGACTGAGGGTAGTGGGACTGGAGGTGACGTGACAGAAGTTGTAAGACTGTGCAAAATCAGACCATTCCTGGCTGTAAAAGCAAGGGCTGTTGTCGCTCATTACCGTGAGCGGTATCCCATGCCTGGCGAACGTTTATTTGCAGGCTCTGAGTACCGCCTTCAACGTGAGGTCGGACAGTTTCACCACTTCTGGGTAACTGGAAAGTAGTCGACCAGGAGTACGTAGTCACGTCCCTTGGCGTGCAAAAGGTCTACACCTACTTTGGACCACGGAGAGGTCACGATCTCATGCCGTTGCAGTGTTTCCTTGGGTTGAGCTGGTTGAAACTTCTGACAGGTGGGGCAGTTGAGGACCGTGTCAGCAATGCCCTGGCTGATGCCCGGCCAATAGACTGCCTCCCGAGCTCTGCGTCGGCATTTCTTGACCCAAGGTGACCCTTATGGAGTTGATCCAGCAGCATAGCCTGCATGCTCTGAGGAATTACGATCCTGTCGAGTTTCAGAAGGATTCCCTCCACCACCGTCAGGTCGTCTTTTACGTTATAGAACTGGGGACATTGTCCCTTCTGCCAGGCATTGGTAAGGTGCTGCATCACACGCTGCAGCAGAGGATCCTTGGCCGTCTCCTCACAAATTTGGACCACCCGTTCGTCAGAGGTCGGAAGGTTGGTGGTACACAACTGCATTTGCGCTTCTATATGGCAGATGAAGTCACTTTGTTCACACGGTGAGGTAATGGACCTGGATAGGGCATCTGCAACAATCAGCTCTTTGCCTGGCGTGTAGACGAGTTTGAAGTCGTAGCGGCGTAGTTTCAGAACAATTCACTGTAACCGAGGTGTCATGTCATTTAAATCCTTCTGGATTATGTGGACTAGAGGCCTGTGGTCCGTTTCTACCGTGAATTTTGGCAGGCCATAAACGTAGTCGTGAAACTTGACTATCCCTGTCACAAGGCCCAGACACTCAATCTGAGCGTACCGTTGCTCAGTGGGCGTCATGGCCCTGGAGGCATATGCCACTGGAGCCCAGGACGAGGCGTCATCTCGCTGAAGGAGCACCGCCCCAATGCCGTCCTGGCTTGCATCAGTTGATATCTTGGTTACCTTGGTTGGGTCGAAGAACGCTAGAACCGGAGCTGTGGTGAGCTTTGCTTTCAGCTCACGCCATTCCTCTTTATGTGTGGGCAGCCACTGGAATTCCGTCAACTTCTTGACGAGATGGCGGAGGGCCGTGGTGTGGGATGCCATATTGGGAATGAATTTCCCGAGAAAGTTGACCATCCCGAGGAAGTGGAGGACCGCCTTCTTGTCCTCCGGGGTCTTCATGGCTTTGATTGCCAAGACCTTGTCAGCATCTAGCCGCACGCCGAACTGCGAGATGTGGTCACCTAGAAACTTAATATCCGATTGACCAAATGAGCACTTGGCCCTGTTGAGCTGGAGACCATGTTCATGAATTCTCTGGAATACCGTCTTGAGGCGAGCGATGTGTTCCTGGGGCGTTGTGGACCAGATAATTATGTCGGCAATGTATACTCGTACCCCCTCGATGCCCTCCATCATCTGCTCCATGGTGCGGTGAAATACTTCGGAGACAGATCTGATGCCAAAGGGCACCCGGTTGTAGCAGTAGCGACCGAACGGGGTGTTGAATGTGCACAGCTTGCGACTGGACGTGTCCAGCTGTATTTGCCAAAAACTCTTTGAGGCGTCCAGTTGAGTAAAGAATTTGGCATGAGCCGTCTCACTGGTCAGCTCTTCACATTTTGGTATCGGGTAATACTCCCGCATGATGTTGCGGTTCAGATCCTTCGGGTCAATGCAAATGCGGAGTTCCCCTGACGGCTTCATTGCGCAGACCATGGAGCTGACCCAGTCTGTTGGCTCTGTGACCTTCGATATAATGCCATGGTCTTGGAGGTCCTGTAATTGCTTCTTCAGACAATCCTTGAGGGGTGCCGGCACCCGGCGTGGTGCATGAATGACAGGGTGCGTTCAGCTTGAGCAGGATTTTATATCAATATGGCAGCGTGCCCATTCCATTGAATACGCTATGGTACTGCGTGATAATGTCATCTATGTCGGCTTGCAAATTTCCATCAGACGAGGCCGTCGCCGGTGATGATGACATGGTGTGGACTCGCTGAACCAGGTTCAGGAGTTTGCAGGCCGGAGCACCGAGCAGGGATGCTCTGTCAGGCCCGACGATTTCAAACCGCAGTGTTGCCTTGATCGCCTTATTGGATACCCCTTGTTGACACGAGCCACTGGCAGCTATGGCATTGCCATTGTAGTCAAGGAGCTGGCAGGCTGGTGGAAGAATGTTTGGTCTGGTGCGGATAGTGCCGAGGTTGGATTTTGAGATGAGGTTCGCCAATGCACCGGTGTCCAGTTTAAATCGGATGTGAGCCTTGTTAACTGTGAGGACATCACACCACTTGCCGTCGGGATCCACACTGAGGATCGAGAGGCATTTCGCCATTGTGGTGGAAGGCAGCGTATGTGTAGTTATGATGCCCACGCGGTATGGGGACTTGAGGCACTCAGCATTAGGGTCTGTTGGGCTGTCGGGAGCGGAATCAGGCATGCTTTGTTGTATTGAGCGGACGCTTCTGCACCTCAGCTGGGATCGCTGGCTGCTGAGCGGTGGAGCAGATCTCCAAAGGGCTGCGTCGTGGCCAAGCTTGCCACACTGTAGACGCCGGCGGTCTTTTGCGAGACATTGTTGCTTTAAGTGGGCAGAGCCACAATTCGGACACGCCATGACGCTGACGTCAGCGCGTTCCATGCACCATCGCGCATGTGCAGTGCAGTCGGTTGACGTACCCACCTGCGCAGTCTGGTTGCCGGTCTCGTCGTCCAGTCGGTCATGGCGCGCATGCCCAGGGACCCGGGAAAAGTACGCAAAATGGCCACTGTCCTCGATGCTCAGGCCCTGCATCTGTGCGATGGCCGGCACCCATTCCGCCTGGTGGGAGGCCAGCTTTGCAGTCTCTGCCGCCCTGATGTGGGAGTAACGATTCTTAGCATGCTCATGGGCAACGCACGTCTCGATAGCGACAGGGAGGGTCAACTGTTTGACTTTCAGGAGCTGCTGCCGAAGGGAGTCGGAGTGAACCCCAAAAACAATCTGATCCCGAATCATGGAATCAGCCGTCGAGTCATAGTTACATGACTGCGCTAGGAGGCGGAGATGGGTCAAGAAGGACTGAAAAGGTTCATCCTTATCCTGAAGCCTCTGCTGGAAAACGTACCGTTCAAAGCTCTCATTCACCTCAATATCGCAGTGGCTGTCGAACCTCAGCAGGACTGTTTTGAATTTTGTTTTGTCTTCACCTTCAGTGAACGTAAGAGAGTTGTAGATGTGGATGGCGTGATCCCCGCGGTGGAGAGAAATAGCGCTATCTTCCTGGCATCCGATGCTGCTTCCAGATCGAAGGCCTCGATGTACAAGAGGAACTTTTGCTTTAAGATCTTCCAATTGGTGCCGAGGTTGCCGGAGATGCGGAGCTGCGGAGGCGGATGGATGTTTTCCATTTCACCGGATGACTGCTCGCTGGTCGACGCTGATTCACTCAAGGTAGGTCCGTCAAGATCAGTAACACTCTGGTACCATGATGTGTTAGGCAGGTTGGTTTGATGTGGACTGCACTCGATGCAGGGAAGCGAGAAACAGTCTAACACTGGAGAAGATCCAACACTGTTTTATTCAACTACAGAACTGACAAACATTCAGCTGTGGGTCGACACTGTACTGAATTGACTGGAGACCTAGCAGTAGCCTGACCAGACTTACTAGCTACCGCATGGTGTTTGCACTTGCTATCTAATGGACTCTGACTGTCTCAGTGGCTGCGTCCAGAGAGAGCGGGAAACCTAGTGCCCTCTGGCTTTATAGTGGTAGTGTCCTGTCTGCTGATTGGCTGCACTGTGTCGTGTGCTTACTGGTCATCCTGTATGTCAATCACTGCCTGGCTGCAGTCCATTATATACATGAGTGGATATTATGACACCGGGGTGGGTGCACCCATACGGCCGGTGCCACTGTGTGGAACCAGGGGCCAAGGTGGGTGGTCAGCATGTGGGCAGAAGGCCGGCAAAATGGTGGTTGGTGCCTGGACCCCGCCCCAGTCATGTGGGGGGTCACCCCGTCTGCTCAGCTGTCCCCCTCCTCCTCCTCCCCTCCCCTGGCCCAGGCAGGAGGCCCCACCGCAGCCAGCACGGCCAAGTCCAGGCCGGCAGTCCGCAGTCACTACCTCCTCTCTCTCTCACTCAACAGCTACGACGCCAGGTTCACGACTCTTTCGAGCACAAGTCAACCACGTCATCGGGAACGTGGCCCATTGGAAGAGGTGAATCTCGGAGGCCCCGGGTGTCAGGCCCGTTAATGATATGCCCACCGCCGATTTTGGCGTCGAAGACTATTCTCCGCCCAATCACGTTTCATGATTTCACCGCCGGCAAACGGGGAATCCAACCCAGTGTATGTAAGAGAGAAAGGGAGAAAGTGTGAGAGACAGAAAAGGCGAATGTTAGTGACAGAAGTGACAGGGAGAGAAAGGAGAGTAAGTGTGAGAAAGCAAACGAGTGTGAGCTGGTGATCCTGTATGAGTGTGTGAGAGAGAAAAGGAAAGTGTTCGTGACAGTGTGTCTGAGAGGGAGAGGGAGTGAGAAAGGGAAAGTGAATGTGTATGAGAGATTGTGTGGAGGAGAGAGGGAAAGAGTGAGTGAGAGAGGGAGGGTGTGATTATGTATGAGAGGGAGACAGTGACTGTGAGAGAAAGGGATGGAAAATGTGAGAGGGAAAACGTGAGAGGGAGTGATTGTTCATGTATGAGAGAGGGAGTATGCAAAAGAGATAGGGAGGGAGAGAATGAATGTGAGTGAGAGAAGAGGAGGGAGAGTGTGAGAGAAAGGGAGAGAGTGTGTGAAAGAAATAATGAATGTGTGTGTGAGAGAGAGAGAAAATGACTGAGAAAGTGAATGTGAGAGAAAAGCAGAGCGAGATTGTATATTTGTCTGAGAGTGGGAGAGAGTGAGTGTGGGAGAAGGGGAGAAGATGTGTGTGAAAGGGAAAGTGAGTGAGAATGGGTATGGAAGGAAACAAATGAGAATGAGGGAGAGAGTGAGTGTGAGGGAGAAGGGGAAAGTGAATGTGTGAGAGGGAGAATGTGAGAGTGAACGTTTGACTGAGGGAGAGAGTGAAGGAGAGATTGTGCAGAAAGGAAACAAATGAATGTGTGTGAATGAGTCTGTGGGGAATGAGTGAGCGAGGGAGAGAGTGAGTGTGTGAGAGTGTATATGAGAGGGAGAGAGTGAGTGTGTAAGAGTGTATATGAGAGGGAGAGAGTGAGTGTGAGAGTGGAGATGAGAGGGAGAGAGTGAGTGTGAGAGTGTGTATATGAGAGGGAGAGAGTGAGTGTGAGAGAGTGTATATGAGAGGGAGAGAGTGAGTGTGTGAGAGTGTATATGAGAGGGAGAGTGTGAGTGTGTGAGATTGTATATGTGAGGGAGAGAGTGAGTGTGAGTCTCTATGAGAGGAAGTGAATGAGTGTGTAAAAGAGTGAGGAGAGGGAGATGCCCATGGGGCCTCGTTAAGTGGATCAATTAACATTTTATTGTGGTGACGGCCGAGCGTCGGGGAACTCATGGCAGTTCCCATTCACTTCCACACTGATAGGTTATTGATTTATTGAGCCATTGATTTATTTGATGTCTTTATACTGATTGAGTGCATAGCTGGAGAATGGAATTATTCAAAAGGCCATGACAGTGAAAAGATAGCAATTGATTCAGGTAATGAATAAACTATTGAACTTTAGGGTCATGTCTGCAGAAATTCAGACATTGTTTCGACGAATGTTTCATATAAACGAATAGACCATTGTATTCCAGTGCATTTAGTAATAAGAATGTGTAAAATAATTAGTTACAGCAAGATTGATGGCTAGCTGTGGCATGAGAATCCCATTCTAGTAAAGTGGCGCACGTAGACACTGAATTATTCCTGATTGATACCAGTCAATCTTAAGTAAAGGCCAATGTCTGATTAATAAATTGTCCTCTGAGTAACTGACATCTATTTGAACGAACCAGGAGGTCTCAACTATGAATTAGAAACCAACGAGAGTCAATGAGGAACTAGACCATAGATAAGGATTCCCTTAAAAGTAAGACCACGTGATCAAGGACCCATTCCCAAGTTTCTGCCTTCCTAAATTCTTGAATCATTCTATTCATTTGTTTCAAAGTAATTTCTTTTTGCTTTATGATGCATTCCTTTGCCATGTATTTAACCAACTAATATATTGTTTGATCTTTTGTTTCTAAATTCTTATGCAAGTGTATTAAAGTGGATAATTGGCAATGAAGTTATATTTTGGACACCTCCAATTAACCAGACCATCAACTCTCTTATTAGAAGAAAGAATAAG